>NC_091635.1:32715522-33348964 GCF_027580195.1 Bos mutus
AGTGCAGCACTTTCACAGCATCATCTTTCAAGATTTGAAATAGCTCCACTGGAATTCCATCACCTCCACTAGCTTTGTTTGTAGTGATGCTTCCTAAGGCCCACTTGACTTCACATTCCAGGATGTCTGGCTCTAGGTGAGTGATCACACCATCGTGAATATCTGTGTTGTGAAGATCTTTTTTGTACAGTTATTCTGTGTATTCTTGCCACATCTTCTTAATATCTTCTGCTTCTGTTAGGTCCCTACCATTTCTGCCCTTTATTGAGCTCATGTTGGCATGAAGTGTTCCCTTGGTATCTCTAATTATCTGGAAGAGATCTCTAGTCTTTCCCATTCTGTTGTTTTCCTCTATTTCTTTGCATTGATCGCTGCGGAAGGCTTTCTTATCTCTCCTTGCTATTCTTTGGAACTCTTCATTCACATGGGTATATCTTTCCTTTTCACCTTTGCTTTTCACTTCTCTTCTTTTCACAGCTATTTGTAAGGCCTCCTCAGGCAGGAGAGGGGGAAGGACTTCAAGCATCAGGAGAGGTTTTAGGCTACAGATTCAGGATTTTCTGAATATGGATGGCTCCTTGTGGTTCAGTCTCTCTCCTGGAAACATGGCTTCCAGTCCCCTGAAGGGCCGGGAAGACAGGATGTTACCTATCCATCCCATACCTCCCGTATCCCCATCTAGCATTCTGTTCCCTAATCGCAGCATTCTCAAGTGTGGCTCTTCCCAGAACACTCTCTTCCACAGTCCTGATTCTCTGCCTTGATTCCCACTCTGCATGGGATGTAATACAACTTACCATTTTATCAGGTTAATCACACTCAGGCCATCTAATCAGCATCTCACCTCTGCCCCTTCTGAGCTCTGCAACTCTGGGAAAATTACCTATTTTCTCCAAACCTTTGATTTCTTACTTGTTAAGATTGGGTTCCTCAGTTGTAAAACCTCCAAGCCTCAGGTTTGTAATTTGTAAAAAAGCAATAGTTCCAGCATTTAGAACTGTAATCAGAAGGACTGCAATATTCCACGTTCAGCGCTTCTTCCAGTGCCTGACACGCAGTGTGTATGTGTGTGCTAGTCATTTAATCATGTCCGACTCTTTGCGACCCCATGGACTGTAGCCTGGCTGTCCATGGGATTCTCCAGGCAAGAATCCTGGAGTGGGTCGCCATTTCCTTCTCCAGGGGATCTTCCTGTCCCAGGGATTAAACCCAGGTCTCCCGCATTGCTGGCAGATTCTTTACTGTCTGTGCCACTAGGAAAGTTACAGGTCAAAGAGTTTGTGTTGTGTGGTTGTCACTTTCAAATGCACAGTGAAGACCGTTGAAAAGCAAGGCCACTGTTTCTTCTGCAGAGACCACGGTCTGGCTCAGAGGACGTCCCTCCACTCATGAGTGTGCACCCAGCCCCGGACAGCCTCGGGACAAGGGCCTCAGCCCTAGAGGTGGAGGCTGAGGGTGAGCTTGGTGGTGTCTTGGTTCCGTGTGAAAGAAATCAGGTTTCACTCATTTTAAGAGGTTAATGACATGCAGTATGTACTCCGTAAATGTTAACACGAGTTGTTCTGGAATGTCGGTAGGGTTATTCAGCTGCCTTCTGAAAGTGGCTGTGAGACGGGGTGGCTGGGGGTGTGGGGGATTGTTGGACTGAAGGCCTAGATGTTGTGAAATAGGTCTCAGGAGAGGTCTTCTAGCTTTCCAGGCAGTCCCCCCACAAGGCTGGCAAGAAGCCCTCGTGGGCTTGTGTCCACACAGTGCTGGCTAGGTTTGCTGAATGTCAGAGGAGGAAGAGACTGAAAGCATCATGTCATCTAAGCCCTCTGACAAGGGTGAATGGGAGAGGAAACTGAGGCTCAGTGGAGTGAAATGACTTATCTGAGGTCACATGGCTGGTTAGTGGCAGACCTAGGATCAAACCCATTTACTGATTTCTAGTGTCTGTTCTGACACAGCGTGTCCCCCTGTTCAGTGCTTGGGTGGAAACATACACAAAAGCTCCAGAGGGTGGTGGGGCACATTCCAGGGTGTTTGGAAGGGTGCTCAGCCTGCCCTTTGGCCAGCATGAGGGAGGAAGCTGAAAGTGATAGAACAGGCTCTGGTTAGTGGCCTGACATCATGGGATTTTCCCAAGCTTGTGAAGTGTGCTGCTGCTGCTGCTAAGTCGCTTCAGTCGTGTCCGACTCTGTGCGACCCCATAGACGGCAGCCCAGCAGGCTCCCCCGTCCCTGGGATTCTCCAGGCAAGAACACTGGAGTGGGTTGCCATTCCCTTCTCCAATGCATGAAAGTGAAAAGTGAAAGTGAAGTCGCTCAGTTGTGTCCGACTCGTCGAGACCCCATGGACTGCGGCCTACCAGGCTTTTCCGTCCATGGGATTTTCCAGGCACGAGTACTGGAGTGGGGTGCCATTGCCTTCTCCCTTGTGAAGTTTATTCATAGTTAACTTATCCAGGAACTGTTTATAGAACGTCTTACAATAATAGCTAACACTTATCGCGCACTTACCCTATGGCAGGCGCCGTACCCTGTGTTTTACAGGTACTGCCTTATATTGTCCTGTAGAACACCCTTGTGAATACGACGAAGCAAGGCCTGGAGAGTTTAGGTTACTTGCCCTGGTAACTAGCTAGTAAGAGGCAATGCTGAGCTGTGGTCTCAGCCCATCTGTGCTCTTAGCTCCTACGCTCTGTTCTGTCCCTGTATCCTCCCCTATCACCTGGGTGGCCAGCCTCAGATTGGATGCTGGAAATAGAGGGGAAAGGAGATACACATAATCCCTGCTCTCGTGGGTCTCACACCCCAGCAGTGTCTTAACACAGCGGCTTCCAAACTGTTTGGACCCTGACTCACAGAAAGTACATCGTCTTCCTTCCTTTCTTTTTTATTGGAGTATAATTGCTTTACAATGTTGTGCTAGTTTTTGCTGCACAACGAAGTGAATCAGTTATATATATACATATATCCCTTCTCTCTTGGCCTACCCTCCCACCCACCCCTCACTGCAGAGTGCTGAGTTGAGCTTCCTGTGCTTTATGGGTTCCTACTAGCTGTCTGTTTTACACATGGTAGTGTATATGTCAATCCTACTCTCCCAATTTGTCCCACCCTCTGCTCCCCAACTGTGTCAGCGTGTCTGTTCTCTATGTTTGCATCTCTATTCCTGCCCTGGAAATTGGTTCATCTGGACCATCTTTCTAGATTCTACATATATGCATTGATATATGATATTTGTTTTTCTCTTACTTCACTCTGTGTGACAGGCTCTAGGTCCATCCATATCCCTACAAATGACCCAATTTTGTTTCTTTTTATGTCTGAGTAATATTCCACAGTATATGTATACCATATTTATTATACAATTTATACCCCACTTCCCAATATATAAACCTTTCACAAAATAATATTTACTTTTGCTACTTATATACTTTGATACTTTCTATTCTGTTATGTTGTTATTGTTTAGTTGCTGAGTTGTTTCTGACTCTTTTGGGACACAGTGGACTGTAGCCCACCAGGCTCCTCTATCCATGGGATTCCCCAGCAAGAATGCTGGAGTGGGTCACTGTTTCATTCTCCAGGGGATCTTCCTGACCCAGTGATCAAACTCCTGTATTGCAGGCAGATTCTTTACCACTGAGCCACCTGGGAAGCCATTCTATTATGTTGTATTTTACTTAATTAATGGGTGGTTGAAACCTACTATGTTGATTTTTCCAACCCACAGGTAGGTTACATTTTACAGTTTGAAAAACTGCCCAGTAGGCATCTTATTGTACTGCCCGTCTTCTTATCTGCCAATCCAAGAACAGACACTCACCTAACCTTTCTGATGCCTCAATTTCCCCATTCTGTACAACAGGCCTAGGTACTGTCTTAGGAAGGACCACACACGTTCATTGATGTTGGTTTAGCTCCAAAGTGCTGGGTAAGCTCTAGGCGGTCGGGAGGCGGCAGAGGCTGCAGGAAGCAGACAGCCACCATTGGTCTGATCACTGACCTGCCCCTGGACCTCTGTCTTACAGGCGCTGCCTCCAGGCTCGCCCCGCTGTAACCTGAAGGAGAACCTGCTGAAGGATAACTGCCACCCAGAGTCCATCGAGTTCCCTATCAGCGAGGCCAGAATCCTGGAGGCCAGGCCCCTCAGTGACAAGGGCACTGGAGACAGCTCCCAGATTACCCAAGTCAGTCCCCAGAGGATTGCCCTCCGCCTACGGCCAGGTAGGGAGCCTGTGGACGTGGCTCATGAGGAAATTGTGGTGGGAAGAGAAGGATGTCGGGGGAGGTGTGAGCAGGAGAATGGAAGAAAATGGAAGGCTTGGGGACCTGGAGTCCGAAGATTGGAGTTTGAATCTTGACTCTTCCATAGATTAGCTATTTGACCTTGGGAAAGTTAGTTAACCCTGCTAACATTGTGATGTTTAGTTGCTAGGTTGTGTCCCACTCTTTGTGACCCCACGTAGCCCACCAGGCTCCTGTGTCCATGGGATTTTCCAGGCAAGAGTACTGGAGTGGATTGCCATAAAAATGCCTGTTTCTTGTTTTCCTCAATGTCTGTTTTATCCAGTACATAGCTTTCTCTTGGGGCTCAAATGATATATAAGATGAGGAAGCAGTTTATAAGCCCCCTTTCCATGTGAGATTGAGGCAAGGCCATGGATAGGGGCAGAGAAAATAGGGGCAGGAGACCTTCAGAGGGGTAAGGATTAGGCTAAGAGACAGGCTGTTCGAAGCACTGATATTGACTTTCCAATTAAATCAAGAATTTAAGAAAGAGCGTTTCATGTGCAAGGCATGTGTTCGGTACTGTGCGATTCAGAGAAGAGTGGAACATAGTTCCTCCCTTTACAGAGTCTGGAGTGTAGTAACTGCCAACACTTCTGTGATCCTGGGTGGTAAACCCTTGGCACCCAGGGATTAGACAGATGGGGATTTAGAGACAGTGAAGACTTTTAGGATGGAAAAGAAGAGGTTAAAAATAGGAGAGTTAAAAGATTGAAAGAGTAATAGGATCGCAAGGGGAGAGGAAGAGGAACCAGGGCTTTCAAGTTTGGTTTGCTCGAGAAGTTACTTCAGGGAATTCCCTGGTGGTCCAGTGGTTAGGACTTGTTACTTCTATTGTGGTGGCCTGGGTTTAGTCCCTGGTCAGGGAACTAAGATCCCATAAGCCACATGGCACAGCAAAAAAAAAAAAAAAAAATTTGCTTCATCCTAAATATGTCCAAAGGCTTCCCTGATAGCTCAGCTAGTAAGGAATCCACCTGCAATGCAGGAGACTCCGGTTCCATTCCTGGGTCAGGAAGATCCCCTGGAGAAGGGATAGGCTACCCACTCCAGTATTCATGGGCTTCCCTGGTGGCTTAGATGGTAAAGAATCTGCCTGTGGGAGACCTGGGTTTGATTTCTGGGTTGGGAAGATCCCCTGGAGGAGGACACGGCAACCCACTCCAGTATTCTTGCCTGGAGAATCCCATGGGCAGAGGATCCTGGCAGGCTACAGTCCACGGGGTGGCAAAGAGTCGGACACCACTGAGTGGCTAAGCACAGCACAGCCCAGAAAATATGTCCAAATCTGCTTAAGTCTTAGAGGAAGAAGAGGAGAAGACTTAATGTCCTTCTGCCTTACAGATGATTCGAAGATTTTCTCCGTCCAAGTTCGGCAGGTGGAAGATTACCCTGTGGACATCTACTACTTAATGGACTTGTCTTACTCCATGAAGGATGATCTGCGGAACATCCAGAACCTGGGTACCAAGCTGGCCTCCCAGATGCGTAAGCTCACCAGTAACCTGCGGATTGGCTTCGGGGCCTTTGTGGACAAGCCCGTGTCACCATACATGTATATTTCTCCACCAGAGGCTATCAGAAACCCTTGCTATGAGTAAGTCTCTCCTGTAGAAGCCAGGATAGCATCTCTTCCCATTGCCCCAGATATGCCCAAGTCCTGCTTCTTATTTCTACCTCCAGGTTGGCTTTGTTGGCTGCCTTCTGGCCAAATTGTTTCTCCTCTTTACCAAGGTCTCCCTGTCTGGCAAGCGGGCCAACCCACTTACTGTGTTAATAGATAATAATAAACCAAAATTGTTAATAATAAACAAAGCTATTTGGAGACCTAGAAAGGAAATTCATTAGCTTCCTGGTCTAGGTCACAAATAAATAGTAGACCAGAGAGAATAAAAGAGAAATGAGACCAAATGTAGAGAGAGAACTTTATGGATAAGTAAATAGAGGAATTATGATTTCAGAATGATCGATTCCATTGTTATTGTCCTCCTTATCTAGAAGATGGGCCCTACAGAGTTAAAATGCAAGGAATTAAGTCCTAGAGGAATATAAAAGAGTGGAAGTGATATTTATTGAACCATCTAGCATAAATAGATGTGTCCCTACTTTGAGACTTTGGCTTACAACTAAATGGTTTATTTATTTAATTGGTGGTGAGACTATGCAAGTTCATGGACTATAATTTAAAATAATGGTTATCAAGTCTGTCAGGGTACGGCTTTACTTTTTAGATTTGAGAGTTATGTGGGTTGTAAGTTTACCCAGTAAGGATCCCAGGAAAAAAAAAAACTGTGTCCTGTTTGACACAGATCTATCAATTTATTGATAGCTCAGAGACATAAAGTTATTGATAAACTTTTGCTTATTGTTATGTTAATGTTACTTTAGAGAAGTGTTGAGTATAAGATGTTAGCAATAGCAACCAAAGCCTCACTCTGATCTGAGAACCTTCCCCATGTTAACTCACTTAAACCTTACAAGTAAAAGATGCTTGCTCCTTGGAAGAAAAGCTATGACAAACCTAGACAGTGTATAAAAAAGCAGAGACATTACTTTGCCATCAAAGGTCCGTATAGTCAAAAAAATCTGTATAATCAAAGCTATGATTTTCCAGTACTCATGTATGGATGTGAGAGTTGGTCCATAAAGAAGGCTGAGTGCTTAAGAATTGATGCTTTCAAACTGTGGTGTTGGAGAAGACTTTTGAGTCCTTTGGACTGCAAGGAGATCAAACCTGTCAATCCTAAAGGAAATCAGTCCTGAATATTCATTGGAAGGACTGATGCTGAAGCTCCAATACTTTGGTACCTGATGCGAAGAGCTGACTTATTGGAAAAGACCATGATGCTGGGAAAGATTGAAGGCAGGAGAAGGGGACAGCAGGGGATTTGATGGTTGGATGGCATCACTGACTCAATGGGTATGAGTTTGAGCAAGCTCTGGGAGTTGGTGGTAGACAGGGAAGCCTGGTGTGCTGCAGTCCATGGGGTTGCAAAGAGCTGGACACAACTGAGCAACTGAACAACAAGGCTTCACATCAACTCTTACTAGCTCTCATGTCCCCATTTTTTTTATAGGTTAGGTATAGAGAAGCTTGCCTAGGGTTCCATGACTAGTAAGTCAAGGAACTGGGATTTGAATCAAGACAGTCTGGTTCCACAGTTCACTCTCTTATCCTTTGAGCTAGCTGGAGGTTAATTCAATGTGATGCCTAGGTAATTTGAAGGGTTTAGTGTCTAAACTCTCTGGATAATTCTAGCTTCATAGAACTGGACTGGATATACCACTTTCCACATCTCTCTCCTTCTTTTCCCTCCAACTCCCCAGGCAGTCTTTTCTTCACCCCTATCCCTGGCTACACCACATGGCATGTGGGATCCCTTAGTTCCCTGACCAGGGATCGAACCTGCATTCCCTGTATTGGAAGCACTGGACTGCCAGGGAAGTCCCCCTCTCTGCAATCTTTTCTGTCAGATGTATGTTTAAATCATCTCCTTCCCTCCCTAGTATGAAGGCTACCTGTTTGCCCATGTTTGGCTACAAACATGTGCTGACACTAACTGACCAGGTGACCCGCTTCAATGAGGAGGTGAAGAAGCAGAGTGTGTCACGGAACCGAGATGCCCCAGAGGGTGGTTTTGATGCCATCATTCAGGCTACCGTCTGTGATGTGAGTTTGGAGGGTGTGGAGTGCCAGGTGTGGTTGATGCAGATCAAAATGGGGAGGAAGTAGTTCAACGGTGGGGATTTCTGGGTGAAATACAAGATAGGAACTAAGCAGAGCTTTGTACAGTATGAGCAACATGTTGCTGCTGATAAACAACCTCCGCTTGTATTTGCTCCCTGGCCAGAGCTGATATTTTTCTTATGGGACCCAGATGCTTACTGGGGAGAGCATCTCCCCACCTTCTCTGGAAGTATATCCAAGTCCAGGCTGGGTTCACTTAACCTCAGCAAAGTGGGCAGATGTTCAGGCAAGATTTCTTCTAGCCCAGCCCAGCTCTGCAGATGCAGGTGGGTTTCTGGATGGGCCATGTGATTCTCATCGAAGAAGTTCTATTTGGAGATGAAGTAGGTGTCTTTCAGCTGCTTAAACTAGTGAGCTCTGAGACTGTTTTTCTAAGAGAACAGAAACTGCTGAGTTGGAAAGCTCCAGCTTGTATTCCGAGGACTGGGACTGAGGCCATCCTCCAGCCCATGTCTAGCCCTTCAGATTGGGAACTCCTTGGGTCTTTGTTTTGTACCAGTGACGTAGCTAAAGTTGCTGTCGTTCACCTTTTTTTTTTTTTTTTTTTAAACAGGAGAAGATTGGCTGGAGGAATGATGCCTCCCACTTGCTGGTGTTTACCACTGATGCCAAGACCCATATAGCGCTGGATGGAAGGCTGGCAGGCATCGTCCAGCCCAATGATGGGCAGTGTCATGTGGGCAGTGACAACCATTATTCTGCCTCCACCACCATGGTGAGATTCTTTTTTCCACTTACGGTTCCTATTCACTATGGCCAGGACTGCCCTAACTCAGGCAGAGTCTTTGTGTGAATATGAAAATGACAGGCCTTCCTCTGGGCAGGATACAGGGCTCTTTGCAGCCTGTCTTCATCCAGGGTACAACCCGCACAACCATTAGAGATGGTCCTGGCTGGGGTCAGTGTTACTGCTCCCCTCACTGCCTCCAGCACCAGCTGCAGCATCATGGCATCCAGAATGCCCCAGAGGACTCTTACATGTTCAGCTGGAAAGCAGGGCCATCCTGTCATTGTGTACAAATTAGCCCCTTCTTGGAGCATCATGCTCTCTGTGGTTATTGGAAGAAGACAGAGGAAGAAGAGACCAAGACTGGCCAACCATGGCGAGCCGGTCCTGTGAGGAAAGGATAAAGGGCTCAGAGTCATTTAGCTGGAATACAAGGGCTAAAGGATAGTTTAGCTGATACATGAGAAGACTTTTTAAAGTTAAAAACTAAAAAAATTGTATTATTATTTTTTAATATGGAAAACCCTTAAGGATATTTTATTTATTTGGCTGCATTGGGTCTTAGTTGCAGCACTTAGATCTTCGATTTTCATTGCGGCATATGAACTCTTAGTTGCAGCATGTGGGATCTTAGTTCCCTGAGCGGGGATTGAACTCGGGGCCCCTACATGGAGAGCCTGGAGTCTTAGCCACTGAACCACCAGGGAAGTCCCCAAAAGACTTTTTTTTTTAATTATTTTTTTTTGAGGTAACGTTGGTTTATAACATTATATGTTTCACGGTGTACATCAGTATCTTTCTACTGCATACACTACACCATGCTCACCACCCCAAATTTAGTTTCCATCTGTCACCATACAATTGATCCTCTACGCATTTCATCCTCCTCCACCCCTTCCCCTCTGGTAACCACTACTCTGTATGAAGAGACTTCTTAGAAGTTGTTTTCTATGTCCACAGAAGGTAAAACAAAGGAAAGGAGTTTACATGGAAACAGGAGAAATTGCAGTAAACCATAAAGGAAATGTACAGACCTGCAGAATACTGATACTCTGAGTATATAGGGGGAGATGTGAACTCTTCATTTCTTAAAGACAACATAGCAACTACTCCATCTAGGTGGCTTAAATGTACACCTGTGTGAAGGCAGGAACCTGAGTTTCACAATCTCATGAGCTCCCTGAAAGGTCTAGGATTCCAGAGATATGTTGTCAGCACTGCCTTTTTGGCTTGAGATTTTGGTATCAGCCATATGCAGCTTGAGCACTACCAAGCAAGGGGTGAGTCTATAATGACTGACACCTAGTCTATGCAGGGCCTTGGGGTTTCCCCAGTGTCTCAGCAGTAAAGAACCCACCTGCAATGCAGGAGACGCAGGAGATGTGGGTTCGATCCCTGGATTGGGAAGATCCCTTGGAGGAGAGTATGGCAACCCACTCCAGTATTCTTGCCTGGAGAATTCCATGGATGGAGGAGCCTGGTGGGCTACAGTCCATGGGGTAGCAAAGAATTAGACACAACTGAAGCGACTGAACACATACACACTAGGCATGCCCTTACTGGGGTTGGAGAATGTTAACATGACTATATAATGTCCTGCTCTTAAAGAGTTTTTGGTTTAGTCAAGAAGATATGGTACCAATAACAGAAGGTGCATGATTAATGCTAACTAGGTGAAACATTTGATAAAGGCTTTAGGTATTCAAAAGAAGAAAGCTCATCGTGAATTGGGGTGGTCAAGGAAGGCCTCCTGGAAAAGGTGAGACCTGAGCTGGATCCTAAGGAAGGAGGATTAACAAAAAGAAGTCCACTTCAGGTGGGAGAAAGACAGGGTTCCAGATCAGTGGTGAGTGAAAGGGGAAGAGAGGCTGCATGATGACTGGAAAGGAAGGTTGAGATCACATGGCAGAGTACTGTGAGCACCAAGCCAAGGCATTTGTTAGGAGCCACAAAATAGGAGTAAGCTTCAAAATGACGAGGCCTGGCAGTACCTGGTCCAGGAAGCTGCTCCTTGGTGTGGATGCTTCAAATCTGAGTAGGAAGAAAGAGGTGTTTAGTTTTGATACTGCAAGCCTGTATCTCTTCATCTATCCCGAGTTCACGCCTGAGTTTGTGTTTGCTTCTTATTGTCATGGGGTGAAAAAGTTAAAGCCCCACCACTGTCTGGGCCATGGCCAAAATCAACCAAGTCCTAAGGTTTAGAATCCAGGGATGTATGTGAACAGATTCTTACTTAACTAATCTCCACATTGTCCCTTTTTACAGGATTATCCTTCCTTGGGGCTGATGACTGAGAAGCTATCCCAGAAAAACATCAATTTGATCTTTGCAGTGACTGAAAGTGTAGTCAATCTCTACCAGGTGACCATACCTCCGGGGCTTCCTGGAGTGGGAGTGGGGTCTGTGATGGGTGGACCTATCTCAGGGAACCAACCCAGACTGCCTTTGGCCATGGTCCCCAATCAGCAAAGACCTGGGAGCCAATGATTACTTTTGGTGAACCTCTCTCCTCCAACCTTGAACCTAGCAGGATGGGTGTATTGACGTTTGCAGTGGTGGAGGGGAGTAATTTAGTGGGAAGAGGGGTGTGAGAGGTTCTCTGTAATTTTTCTCAGGGCTGAAAAACTGCTAGATATATTCCTGGCAGTGATAAGTAAAATATCCCATTCCTCCCTCAATTTTCATTTCAAGACCCTCCATCTATTTGGGGAGGGCTTTTGGAGACCACCACCTTTATCAGTCATCCGTAGACATCTTTGTCTTCTTTTCTAGAACTATAGTGAGCTCATCCCAGGGACCACAGTGGGGGTTCTGTCTACTGATTCCAGCAATGTTCTCCAGCTCATTGTGGATGCTTATGGGGTAAGCGCCTTACACTGGGAATGGACCTGCTAAGCGTCCACTGCACTTGGCGTTACCCAGGAGGCCTCAGATTTGGGAGTCCTGGCAGCTAGTCCACTATGCAGCCTTGACTGCCTTCTTATTCTTCCAGAGGCTAGGTGATAGGCAGCACTGGGAGGAATGCAGCCTTCTGCAACAGAAATGGCTCAGGAGGGGATGGAGGGAGCCATAGGAACAACAGGGGAACCGCTTAGAGAAGGTGAAATGGAAAGAGACAATGGGGATGATGTTAAGGAGCAGGACCCTGAAACTGGGAGTGGGTACAGACTGAGGGAGAGCTGGGCTCCAACAACAGAGGAAAGAGGGAGCTGAATTATGGTGAATGTGAGGCTGATGAAAAATTAGGTAGAAAGTGGTACTACCCAAGGCGACCAGTATCAGCACTCCTTTCTTGCAAGTCTGTGAGGTCTGCAGGAGGGCACAGCTGGTTTAGATTTTACCCAGACTCACCTAGACACAAGTGGAGAAAGAGCGAGAGCAGGTCTTGGGCTGGAAGGTTAGTAGGATACAGGCTCCTAGGGATGCTGTGGCAGCTGGCAGGCGGACCTCAGCATTTAGTGGGACAGGTGAGTCCAGGACCACCTGGTGGTTTTTGCTTGGGATGTAATTGGCCCCTACTTGTGTCCTCTCAGCCCGTTTTCTTGCCTTCTTTTGCCCTTTCTTGCTCAGAAAATCCGCTCTAAAGTAGAGCTGGAAGTGCGTGACCTCCCCGAAGAGCTGTCCTTATCCTTCAACGCCACATGTCTCAACAACGAAGTCATCCCAGGCCTGAAGTCTTGCGTTGGACTCAAGATTGGAGACACGGTGAGGTGGGCTGGACAGGGGCTGACGCTGCAGCTCTCACCTTGGCCTGTGCTCCGGAACCTCTGTGGGCACCCACCCCTTCCTTCCCTGTACTTTCTTCCTGAACGTCCTTACAAGTCAGATGGAACGGAGCTGCCAGCCTTTGCCTCCAAGACTTCTGTTACCTAAACTTTCTCCGTTAAGTAACTTCCCCATCAGGATTTTTTAAAAACTTGCATTTAGGTGACTGTTTATGCACAGCCGATTGCAGATAATATTTCTTGCCTTCAGCCCCTTACCGGTCTCCATCCTCCTCTAAAGTAATGCCTTTCTTTGCTTCACAACGTAACTGGAAATGTCATCTGTAAATATTTATTGAGCCCTGACTTCGTGCCAGGCATTGTCCTAGCTGCTGAAGATTTGGCAGCAAACAGAACAGGTGAAAATACCCAGCATGGAATTTCAGAATGCAAACGTTCATTCTGCCTCCTCAGTTCCTCTGCGGCTTTCCTTCCCTAGTTGTTCTCCTCGGCTTCTGCCTTGGGGGAGAGGGATGGTGAAAGGGGTGGGAAGAAAAGAGGGGCTTATCTATAGTTATGTCGTCCATGTCTGTATCATTTAATGTCTATACCCATCCCTCTTTCTGTCTATACTCTAGGCACGGGTGCACACACCCTAGTAAGAAACGTTGGCCTGAAACATGTTTGATTGCACAAGTGATGAAATGTCATATGGAAATTGAACAGGGACCTCCCTGGTGGTCTAGTGGTTATCACTCTGTGCTTCCTCTGCAGGGCTCACGGTTTCGATCCCTGGTTGGGGAATTAAGATCTTGCATGCTGCAAGGCGGGACCAAAATAAATAAATAAATAAAAATAAACTATAAAGAAATTGAACAGTAGGCCTTGAGCCTGCGGTTGTCGCTACATGACACTGTATGGGTTAGAGTTACCATTGTTGTTGTTTAGTCGCTGTCATGTCTGATTCTTTTGTGACCCCATTGACTGACTGTAGCCCCACCAGACTCCTCTGTCCATGGGATTTTCCAGGCAAGAATACTGAAGTGGGTTGTCATTTCCTTCTCCAGGGGATCTTCTCCACCCAGGGACTGAACCCATGTCTCTTGCATCTCCTATATTGGCAGGCAGATTCTTTACCACTGAGCCACCCGGGAAGCCCCAGGGTTACCATACAATGCCACAAAATAGTGCTTTGTGTACCTTGATATTATGTAATCAGCTAGCTTAGTTGGCCAAGGCAGAGTGTTTATAAGATCATAGGTTCTGCTCTACTTGAACTGGTTTATTTATTTTTTTTATAAAAAACTATCTCGTGATTATAAGTCATGTCTATGCCCAGCCAGCAGGTCACATTGGCACAATGTGCCTGGCACATTGTCCCCAGGCTCTTGCTTTGGCTTTGCAGACCCTGGTAGTGGCAAAGCTGAGGAACTTTGGCGTGCGGGGGACAGGACACCCAGTTTGAGCATTCCTGGGCAGGGCAGGGAACAGCTTCTTTCCCTCCAGGGCTGGAGTGTCAACAGGGTCCCCTGTGTCTGAACACGATCTTACTTTCCATCCAGGTAAGCTTCAGCATTGAGGCCAAAGTGCGTGGCTGTCCCCAGAAGAAGGAGAAGTCCTTCACCATCAAGCCTGTGGGCTTCAAAGACAGCCTCACCGTGCAGGTTACTTTCGACTGTGACTGTGCCTGCCAGGCCGAGGCTGAGCCTTTTAGCCACCGCTGCAACAATGGCAATGGGACCTTTGAGTGTGGGGTATGCCGCTGTGGGCCCGGCTGGCTGGGGTCCCAGTGTGAGTGCTCAGAAGAGGACTACCGCCCCTCGCAGCAGGACGAGTGCAGCCCCCGGGAGGGCCAGCCCATCTGTAGCCAGCGGGGCGAGTGTCTCTGTGGCCAGTGCGTCTGCCACAGCAGTGACTTTGGCAAGATCACGGGCAAGTACTGTGAATGTGATGACTTCTCCTGTGTCCGCTACAAGGGGGAGATGTGCTCAGGTGAGTGAAATTGCACATGCCTTCCATCCTGGTACCCACACACACTCACGCATCTGCAGCCTCTGGAAATGGATGCAGGCTAGGGCTTGAGGTGGGCACAGGGTGGCTCAGGGGCAGAGGGAGCCGATGGTGTTCCACTCCAAGGGCAGAAAACAGAAGCGAGGTTCTCTTTAATTCCCCTCAGCTCCCTCTGTCCTCTCTCGAGGGACACAAGGAAGGAAATAAGTGTCTGCTTTCAGGGGGCTTCTCTCTTAAAAGAGGGTGGGAAAGAGTGGGGAAAATTGAAAGTGAAGATAGTTTTTTTCTTTTCTCTCATTTGCCCTTCAGCTCACATTTTAAGTCACTGGTTTCCAATCTTTTTGAGGATATGAATCAACCCCTTTTTTTAATTAAAAAAGTTTTTTTTTTTTTTTTTGCCACACCATGAGGTATCTTAGTTTAGTTCTTCGACTAGGGGTTGCAACTTGACCCCCTCCCCCACATTGGAAGAGTGGAGTCTTAACCACTGGACCACCAGGGAAGTCCTCCAACCCTTTTTTACTTAAAAAAAAAACAACCCACTGACTAATGCTAATTAAAATTTTAGTATACATAGGTTTGGAAACTACACAATGTCAGAATATGTAGTGAAGTTAGTAATGATTATTTTACATGAATTTATATTTTTATCACACAACATGTGGAAAACAAGTAGTGTCTTTGCAAGATATTGGAGCACATTTAATGAGCCAGTACACTTAGGAGAGTGACTGAAAAATAGTAAGCTCTTAGTAAGTGTTGGTACTATTTTATTATCACTGTTGGTATATTATTACTTTTTGTACTCTTCATCTCTACAGTCCAAAATGGTGGCTATTTAAATTTAAATGAATCAAGTTTAATTAAAGCTTAGGTACAAAGTTTAAATCAAATGAAATTAAAAAAGTTAGTTTCTGTGTTCCTCAGGCCTCTGTGGCTAGTTGCCCCCATATTGCACAGCACAGATGTTTTTGGGGGTTGCTGCCACAGACAGTCCCAGACTGCAGGCTGGGGATTATGAGTTTGAATCCTCCTACCTGCAGGATACTGAGTTGTTGTCTACCTCATTACAAAATTCAGTAAAATCTTGAGGCCCATGATAATCTCAAGCTGCTTTCTCCTTACCCCAAAGCCCACTCCTGGGGTACTTCCCCAGCTAGAAGTCCAACTAAGTTAACCTAATCCTTATCTCCAGACACACTGACAACACTCCCAGAGGCAGTTAGGCAGTCTGAGTTGTTCTTGAGCACTAGGGATACATTTTTGCTGGGCTGTAGTCACTGTGGCTTAATCCCCATTGTGAGAGATAGACTGAAGATATCTACAGTTTGGTTGGGACCAGTTTGCAGTTGTATTGTGTGGCCAATCGAACAGAGATTATCATTGGCTTCTGGGGTGATCAAACCTATGACCCAGATTGGCTTCACTTGCCCTGGGGTTCTAACCAGCAGAGCTAATCTACCCAGGTGTTCACTTTAACATTGGCCTTTAGGAAAGCTTGATGAGAAAGGTAAACGTGTGTCATTCTAAAGCATACCCAAGTAATATAAAAATGGCCTCTATCTATTACCTATAACATTGTTTACTCAAGTCAACAAAATTTGAGAGACTGGAGAAAAATGATATCAGAGAAAGGGAATACTGTTCCTAGAATGTTAAAATCTTCAATTTGCGGTAATATTTTATAGCATTTGAGACTGATCAAATTAAATATCTTCTTATAACAAAAAATTGATATGAGAGAGATTAGGGGAAAGAGAGATCAGATATGCACAGACACACAGACACACCCAGCAATTTGAATTCAGGAGTGAGGCAGGAGTTTCGGTTCCTTCTCACATCCGGGATCTAATGCCTGATGATCTGAGGTGGAGCTGATGGGTTAATAATAGAAATAAAGGGCAGAATAAATGGAATGCTCTTGAATCATCCCCAAACCATCCCCCCCAACCCCATTCCATGGAAAAATTGTCTTCTGTGAAACACATCCCTGGTGCCAAAACAGTTGGGGACTGTTGCCTTCTAATATTTAATAGTATTTATGTCGTATTCAGGGCTTCCCTGGTGGCTCAGACAGTAAAGAATCCACCTGCAAGGTGGGAGACCTGGGTTCAGTCTCTGGGTTGGGAAGATCCCCTGGAAGAGGGCATGGCAACCCACTCCAGTATTCTTGCCTGGAGAATCCCATGGACAGAGGAGCCTGGTGGGCTACAGTCCACCGGGTTGCAAAGAGTTGGACACTACTGAGCGACTAAGCACACACACGTCATATTCAAGGCACCAAAGGGAATGGTTAAGTTTGACGTGGGAGACACATGAGGAGAAGGTTGGGACTGAGGGAAAAAAAGTTCCCCCCAGGAGAGGCTTACACATAGACCACGACGGCACCAGGGTAGGAGGAAGGCCCGCTGCTACTCTATGGGCTGATTGTTCCTGGTCTGATGTGGGGCATGTGGGAGGGATCCCAGCCAGAGTGTGTTTCCTTTGGCTGCCCGCCCCACTGAAGCCGCAGAACAAAGGCCCCGGGTCAGCAGCCCTTATTCCTGCCTCCCAGCCGCGCAGGAACAGCTCGTCCCCATTGAGCTCCAGCCCCTCACACGAGGGAAGCCCAGGCAGCCGCTGCAGCTCTGAGGCCTCCCTCTCCCTTCCTGCCACCGTGTTGGGTGCCCGCCGACCTCAGGTCTGGACCCTCTGGTGCCGTTATCACATCCTCCAGGGACACATGCTCGCTGAACACCTGCTCTATGCCAGGCCCTCAGTCCATATGGGTACAAAGGGGTCATATGTGGTTCCTGACCTGGCGGGGCTTATAGCCCAGCTCATCCTTGTCCCTCCCTGCCTAGAGCTGCTGGCCTGGTCTGTTCTTCGCTCAAGCAGGGGCTCGGGAGCGCAATGACTTGTCCATGGTCCCAGCCCCTGGCTGTCCCTGTCCCCTCCTCCCCACTGGAGGCATGGTCTTTGTGGTTGCATGGTATCAGCACCCCTCAAATGTCAGGGCGTGCATCCTTGTCCTCAAGGGATTCTTCCCTTGTCACATCAAGGTTTTTTTTCAGAAGCTTTCCTCAAGAAGAATACATTATTGATATATAATCCTAAAGAATGTAGAGGGAAAAAAACTTTGTCCTTTCCTCCTCCTTGAGAATTCCAGATCCCTGTCTCCTTGGGGACCCCCGGACTTCTTATCAACCTGCCTAGGAATTGGCCCTCTCACATGAATGCTGATCAGGCGCCCATGTGAGCCAGGTTCTGTGCTGTGTGCCATAGTGTTGTGGGATAGAGAGGCAAGAATAAGGGACTTCCTTGGTGGTTCAGTTGTTAAGATTCCAAACTCCCAATGCAGGGCGGCCCGGGTTCTATCCCTGGTCAGGGAACTAGATCTCGCATGCCGCAACTAAGAGTCTTCATGCCGCAGCTATGACCTGGCACAGCCAAAAAAAGAAAAAGAGAGAGAGAAGCATGAATAAGACAGTTTTGTCATAAACTTACCCAAGGAGAATTCACAGCACAAGGCAGAACCTGCCAGATCCCAGAAGTGAAGTGTCCTCAGTGAGTGTTATAGAGAGACTCACTGTGGACAGGGGAGCCCTGGGGGGGCTTCATGGAGGAGGTGGGAAGTCAGAGAAAGGGCTGGCCCATAGAGGAGGGCAGCGGAATGATGTGTCAGCCCAGAAGGTCAAACTGTATGGGGGAGTGGCTGCCTGACCTCTGACCTGAGACCCCTGCTCCTCCCTTTCCTTCCCCTCCCCCACACCTCCCGGGCCACCTTCTTCTCTCCCTCCCTCCTCTTTCTCACGTTTTTTCTTCGTTTCCCACCCTCCTCCCCTGACTTTCCCGTGAACCCCTTTTGCTGGAGGGACGCCAGTCCTGTGACATTACCGCACTTTGGTTTCCTTTTAAAGCTTGACCCTGCCGGGGCCTTGGAGCCAGCCTGCTGGCGCTGGCCTGCCACTATCCACTTCCAGCCTCACTCCCCGGCTGGCCTGCGGGCCGTCTTCTCAAAGATCACTTTGTTTAGCCTCACAAAGGAAACACTATGAGACAAGGGTTTCTGAGGAGACTGAAGCCTCTGAGTGCTGCCAGGCCTCTGTGGGGTCCGCTTTTCCTTATCCAGGAGGCACGGTCAAAAGCTGGGTGTAGTGGACACTGTGGGGGTCCCACTCTGCTGGCTGGCCCACCCATCCCCCTGCCGCTGGTAGGGCTGCTGGGAATACCTCACAATTGTGCCTTCTCTGGAGAATTATTTTCAGCTGACAAGAGCTGGATGGCCCTCAGACCTTGGCTAATGACTGGTGGACAAGGGGTTACACAGGCCAGTCCCTTTGCCTCAAGGTTGCTGTGGTGCCGGTCGTGCCCATCAGCCTGCTGTGGGATCAAGCTGAGGGGAGTTGTCAGGCTGAGACCCCATTCCTGCCAGCTCTGTTTTGATGTGGACCATTTTTAAAGTCTTTATTGACTTTGTTACAATATTGCTTTTTGGCTTTTTGGCCAGGAGCATGTGGGATCTTAGCTCCCCAAACAGGGATTGAACCCACTCTCCTGCTTTGGAAGGCGATATCTTAACCACTGGACCGCCAGGGAAGTCCGCCTGTGAGCATTTGACTCCTGCCCTGTCCTGGCTTCTCTCCTTCCCTTCTGCGTCCCCAAGAAGTCGCTGGCACAAGAATTCTCACCACAAGTCATGCTTATAGGGAACCCAACCTCAAAATGCAGTCTGTCTTCTTTCTTCATCCTTCTACCAGCCCAGTATTTCTACTCTCTGGATCAGGGGTCCCTGATCTTCGGGATATAAGGCCTGATGATCTCAGGTGAAGCAGATGTAATAATATTAGAAATAAAGTGCAGAATAAATGTACCAGGCTTGGATCATCACGAAACCATCCTTCTACCCCAGCCTGTGGAAAAATTGTCTTCCACGAAAACATGATGTCTTCTACTTTTGACCATGGTGCCAAAAAGACTGGGGACAGCTACTCTAGATGTATTAGGTTGGCTGAAAGTTCATTTGGGTTTTTACCATAAGATGATATGGAAAAACCCCAACGAGCTGTTTGGCCAACCGAATATTTGGCAGCTGGGGTAATTGAGGTTATGTTTCCCATCCTTCTTGGGAAACAGACACACACAGTGAAGGTGTGTCTGAGCCTTGAATGCCAGTGTGGTTCCTAGAGGATTATTGCTGGTATCGCTCATCCTTTAGTGGGTGATACCAGCCAGAGGGACCTATAGTGGCCAAGAGATATTAATCAGACCCACTGGGTCACTGGGTAGCAGGGGCTGTGCCAGCTCATTGCTACTTGAGCCTGGCTGTGTACCATCCTCTGCTCCACCATCTTGGGGCCCGTCTGCTCACACAATGGCTTGGTTTTCAGATCAATTCATGTTACTTCCCCTTTGCTCCCTGCCTTTCCTCTGATTAACAATCAGATTTTTATTATTCATCCACTTCTTCCTGATTCAGAGTCCTGGAGAATGAGTCACCTTTCTGAAGGATTTAGGAGCCAAGTTTTAAAGCCTTGGTAAATGAATATTAGGGGAATATAGTGTTGAGAGTTAATGCCTGCATTTAAGCAGTCTAACTCCTACCCTCACCTCATCTTTGTCTCCTGTTCCTATACTCAGGTAGGGAAGCAAATAAGTCTTTCCTAATAAGGCTGGTGGCTCTTTGCAAACTATGATAATACAACGAAGGGCTTGTGTTGGTGAAGGTTTATGTGTATTTTCTAGGAATTTTTAGAGGAGGTAAGATCTATGATAGTAGAGATCTTGCCTGTCTTTTTCACCGTTGAGTCCCCAGTGCTCAAGATGTGGTATGAGCTCAGTAAATATTTGTTGAATGAATAGATAAATAAGAAATTGCATTAGTTGTACACCTACTGTGTATCAGATTTTATACTAATCACTATTGATGGAAAAATGAATGTAATATGTGCTCCCCATCAGGGAGCTCACAATCCAGAAAGAAACAGATAAGCAAGCAAATGGGTGAACATCAGGGTTGAAATAAAGGTATCTATAAGTACTGGGAGAGTACATGGGCTGACAGTTGATTTGGCTTGGAGAGGTCGGAAAAAAGTTACAGAGGGGAAGGAACATTTGAGTTGGGCTTTAAAGGATGAGTAGGAGTTTGGTAGTGGTCTCAGGATGAAAGGGCATCTAAGCAGAGGGAACAGCAGGCAGAGAAGCGTGAGGCTATGAGAACAGTGTAGAAGATGGTGAATGGCTCAGTGTGGAGGCAAGAGTGTGGTGATGTGAAGAGGGTGATGAGGGGTAAAGCCCCGAATACCGTCCTGGAGTGGGGGCCTCACTGACTGGTCTACCCCCTGGGCTGTGTGTTTTCAGGCCATGGCCAGTGCAGCTGTGGGGACTGCCTGTGTGACTCCGACTGGACCGGCTACTACTGCAACTGTACCACACGCACGGACACCTGCATGTCCAGCAACGGCTTGCTGTGCAGCGGACGGGGCAAGTGCGAGTGCGGCAGCTGTGTCTGCATCCAGCCGGGCTCCTATGGGGACACCTGTGAGAAGTGTCCCACCTGCCCTGACGCCTGCACCTTTAAGAAGTGAGTGGGCAGAGACGTGAGCTGGAGAGAGTTGGGTGTCTGGGATGGGGGAGAGGGTCCCCCACACTGAGCAGGTTCTGTCTCTTACTCACCAGAGCTTTAGAGAGAGAGGAGTCTGTTCCAGCAAAGGACCAGCTTTCATCTTTCCATTGCAAACTTGAGGGAAAGCTGGAGATAGAGCCAGGGTGAAGGGGACAGAGTGGTACCAGCTGGACTGCAGTTGGAGAAACCTCTTTTAGGCGGGATCCTGAATCCCTGAGTCGGGAGGAAGGCTAAACCAGATAACTCCTGGGGAATGTTCCAGTGCTGAGGTTCTGATTTTGTGAAGGATGTGGGGCTGGAATTATGAAGGCTACTGTGTGAAACAGGAGACATTCACCACTACAAACATCATTCATCTGGGGGCAGAGGAAGCCCCATCAACCGAAGTCCATGGCCCCACTGTTTCTCTTACTACTTTAGCCTGGCTGGACTCATGGGTGTGCAACCCGCACATTTGTACAGCACCCTGTGCTTAGAAGGGCCTCACATTTTGTTTAATGCTTTGCTACCACTGTTTTGAAATTCTTCCTAATTTAAAGAAAAGTTATTTATTTATTTGTGGCCGCACTGTGTCTTCGTTGCTGCGCAAGGGCTTTCTCTACTTGTGGTGAGCAGGGGCTACTCCTTAGTTGCGGCATGTGGGCTTTTCATTGCCGTGTCTTCTCTTGTTGCAGAGCTCAGGCTCTAGGGTGCACGGGCTTCAGCAGTTGCAGCAGGCGGGCTCAGTAGTTGTGGCGCAAGGACTTAGCTGCCTTGTGTTATGTGGGATCTTCCTGGACCGAGGATCGAGCCTGTGTCCCCTGCATTGTCAGCAGACTCCCAACCACTGGACCACCAGGGAAGCCCCCTACTAATTTTTGAATAAGGAACTGACATTTTTGTTTTGCGCCAGGCCCCCAAATTATGAGACCGGTTCTGACTTTAGGGCCCTCAGAAGTGGCATAGGGTTTGCCCTCCTGTCACAGGAGGGACATAAAGAAGTTTAATAAAGTTCCTGGAGGCCTCTGCCTACCTAGCCTTACCTATCAGTTAGGAGGGCAGTCCCATCCCTGAACTCCAGATGTGACTTTCTGGGTCCCCCAGGGTTGTCTTAACAAATGTTTTTATTTCTGTGTCTGTTTTCTGGGGGTGGGGCAGCTTTCTGGGCGTATGGCAGCAGAGCCAGACTGTAGCACACTTAGGGTTCTTCCTTCCCTGCCTTCACCCCTGTGTCCCCTCTCTTTTAGGGAGTGTGTGGAATGTAAGAAGTTTAACCGGGGAGCCCTCAACGAGGAAAATACCTGCAACCGTTATTGTCGTGATGAGATTGAGCCTGTGAAGGAACTTAGTAAGTTCAGCAAGCCATAGAGTTATGCACACCCATGTTCTGGGTTTTTCCAGTTTAACCCATAGAAACTATCCAACTCTCATCTGTAAAACGGAAGAGTAATTCCTACCTCAAAGGTATACTGTGCAGGCCTGATGCACAGTAGGTCCTTCCTAAAAGCTAGCTTCCCTGAGAGTCTTTCTGCATGTCTGCTAATGTGTTCAGCAGTCCCCTCCCCTTTTACTTCCTAGAGCCCATGGGCTCAGCAAAATCCTGCAAAGAACTTTTAAAATATGTGAAAATCTGGCAACCCTAGCTTTACTACCCCAAGGAAAGAAAGATGATGTATCCCATTTTACAGGTGAAGAAACTGAGGCACAGAGTGAAGAAGTAGTTGCCCATGATAATCTTAGTTTAGTAGGCCAGTCAGCATTTACTAAGGGGTTTCCAGGTGGCTCAGTGGTGAAGAATCTGCCTGCCAATGCAGAAGATGCAAGAGACATGGATTCGAGTCCTGGGTTGGGAAGATCCTCTGGAATAAAGAGGAAATGGCAACTCACTCCAGGATTCTTGCCTGGAAAATTCCATGGACAGAGGAGTCTGGTGGGCTTTAGTCCATGGGGCTACAAAGAGTGGGACACGACTAAACGACTGAACAGACAAGTTTACCTCAATGTTAAGCAAGGTCCAGCGTACAGGTCTGCAGATACAGAGGGAAACCTTCACCTTTATGGATTTGGAGCCAAAATTATTAGCCTGAAGCCCTTTTGGCTCTTGGGAGCCCTTCCTGGCATAAGACAGAAACACAGTGAGGAACAAACTTGCCTGCAGTTATTCTGGTTTCTGCTTCATCTTGATTTAAAAGGAGTTGCTCTTTGCTGCTGTTGCATATCTGATGTAGTTATCTAGGTCAATTAGACATTGGGTGATGCTGAGAGATAGCGATCTCACATGAAGGAAGGAAACACATGTTCAGTGGGAGCCACAGGAAGACACAGCTAGCCAGCCAGCTTCAGGGTGGGGGTGCTTTGGGAAAGAGTCAGATCTCTAGATCCTTTGGCTAATGTCTGAAGTGGGTCTGGAGTAATAGTGATTTGGGAATTGAATTTGAAGAGGCAGTTTTTCCTCTGGAGGAGACCAGGCTTGCTATGATTAGCTTAGATGGAAGAGGCTGCTGATAGGAGAGATTTTTATCTAGACTAGATGAGTATCACAAGTTAGTCGATAAATACTCCCATCCTCCACCATGATAATCATAAAAATAAATGCTTTTTTGTATGGAATTGTATAACTTATACAAATGACAAAAGTATCTTTTTGTGCACATTATCTTATTCTTCTCCCAATAACCTAATAAAGTAGAACGTAGTACTATTGTTAACTTCATTTTTGAGGATAAGAAAATTGAATCTCAAGAAAGTTCTCACTTTCACAAAGCAAGTTGGTGGTGAGTTAAGGTTGGAACTAAATCCTGAAATCCTTACTCTTTGCATTGTCCTGTAATACCACTGGTTTACTGAAGGCTCTGTAGGATGTGCTCTGAGACTCATGTCCTAGTCCTGCTCCATCACTTATTTGCTGTGTGACCTTGGTACACTCGCTTCATCTCATCATGTGTCAGATTTATCCATTTGCTAAAGCTGGTGGAGGGCATAGCAAAGCTGGTGGAGGGCATAGCGCAGTTGGTGGAGGGTAACCCATAATATCACAGTCAGAATAACAGGTTTTAGAATTGGAAGGGATGAAGCCAACAAGACATGATGAGAGTCAGAGAAAGAGAGATGGCTCTGGGGAGGAGCACCAGATAGAAAGCAGAAATAGAAGAAATCCACTCTAGTACTCTTGCCTGGAAAATCCCATGGACGGTGGAGCCTGGTAGGCTGCAGTCCATGGGGTCGCTAAGAGTCGGACACGACTGAGAGACTTCCCTTTCACTTTTCACTTTCACGCATTGGAGAAGGAAATGGCAACCCACTCCAGTGTTCTCGCCTGGAGAATCCCAGGGATGGCGGAGCCTGGTGGGCTGCCGTCTATGGGGTCGTACAGAGTTGGACACGACTGAAGCGACTTAGCAGCAGCAGCAGCAGCAAGGATTGAGTAAACAAACTATTGGGAATCATTGAGCAAACAGAGAAAGGAAAGAGAGGAAAGGGAACACCACTGTGTGTTAGGTGGTTTATGCGGTTTGATTCTCAACCATCCTTGTGAGTGAAGGTATCTTTTCTGCTATAGAAGAAGAAAGAGATTCGATGCAGTCAGGTAACTTACCCAAGATCACACAGCTGGGAGGTGATAGAGCCAGGCTTTGAATCAGACTGTAATACTGTGATGTCATATTCCTTCCAGAGGAAGGAATAAGAACCAAAAAGTACTTTGTGAGGGACAAAGTACTAATACAGCAGTGAGAGTCATCTAGAAGCAATTGCCAGGCACGACAGCCATCTCTGAGCATATTGCCTAATGTCAGACATAGGGTTTCCTGTCACATGCTTTCCCAGAAGTCTCAAGACTGGATTTGGGGGTGGCTCCATCTTTCAGGAATTGACCTATTTTTCATTCTCCCATCTTTCCTCCTCTCCCAGAGGACACTGGCAAGGATGCTGTGAATTGTACCTACAAGAATGAGGATGACTGTGTTGTCAGATTCCAGTACTATGAAGACTCCAGTGGAAAGTCCATTTTGTATGTGGTGGAAGAGCCAGGTGAGTGAACCCTGAGGGTCCCGACCCTTCCCCAAGGGAGAGTGATACCAATATTAGACAGTTAGTTCCATCCATCACTCCTCTTAAAAAGAACATCCAGGTGAAACCTGATCTTACAAGGGATAGATCAGGGCTTGTCATCTGAGTGTGGGGTATATAAATAAAGACATTAGCAAGAAAATGACCTGCTAATTGAGGAGACAGAAGAATAAGAAGGTGGGTAAGGAGAGGAAGAGGGTAGGTGTGGAGCTCATCAAGGAACAGATGATAGCCTGGTGTTTTTTGAGGTGACGTTGTAAGGAAGAAGTAAGGAATTTAAATTCTAGCACTTTTCAGCACAGGGCATCTGCTCTACTAAGAGTTAAATGGTTTCCAGGAACAACCTGCTTGCTGCTTCAGAGGAAGGCCTGAGGTTTGAGGTCTTCACCTTACCAGCTTTGCCATGTGATGTGGTGAAGGATTTGAGGCTGCCTCCAACACTGAAAAGTTAATGCTTGCTCTCCGGACCCTCTGGAGGCAGGAGGGCCCATTGTATCATACACACACCCACCACAGGTTTGTCACCATCCAGCGCAGTAGATTTGCTTGTTTCCCCTTATTTTCTATATCTCCTTTCTTTCCCTTAAACAACAGATGAAGGTACGAATCATTAGACTTTTTTTTTTTTTTCCCACCACACCACTCAGCATGTGTGATCTTAATTCCCTGACCAGGGATCGAACTTGCACCCCCTGCATTGGAAGGCGGAGTCTTAACCACTGGACTGCTGGAGAAGTCCCAATCATTAGACAATATTTTTGAGTATTTATTATACATCAGGCATGGGCTAGGTGCTGGGGATGTAATAGTAAATAAAGCAGGTGTGGTATTCACAGGCCATGGATAAGAGAGGCATGTAAAACAGTCATGACACTGCAGGGGATAAGGGCTATGGTATGGTGGGCATGGGGGATGGGAGGGGTGGGCCAGAACTTTCTGGAATGAAGGAACAATCTCTGAAGGCAGAGGCTAAATCAGTTGGTCACTTGACATTCTTTACAGCTGTAGGAGTTTCTTCAAATCATTCTTTAGACCAGGGGCCAGTGAACTGTTTCTATAAAGGGCCAGATGTTAAATATTTTAGGGTTTGTGAACCAGATGGTCTCTGCGGTGACTACTCAACTCTGACACAGCAGCAAGAAGGCAGCCGTAGACTGTATGCAAATGAAGGCATCTGAGTGTGTTTACCAAAACAGGTGGCCAGCCGCATTTGGCTCACTGGGCTGTTTGCTGGTCCCTGCTTGAGGGCAGTGGTTCTTGAACTTTTGTATGTTCCCTTGTTAAAAAATCCAGAGTTCTGAACCCTGTCTTACTTCTACAAGCCAATGCCTCTCTGCTCCTTGTTAGTGCTCCTGGTAATTGCAATATATTCCCCGATGTTTTAGACATACCACTTCCCAGATGAGCCATTTCAGACCTCCAGCATCCATTCTGATGATTAGATTTGGTACACATCTTTGATTTTCTGAGCAGTTGTGCTTCCCCACCACCCCTGCTTTTTTTAAAGTTTTTTTTTGGTGTGGACCATTTTGAAAGTCTTGATTGAATTTGCTACAATATTACTTCTGTTTTATGTTTTGTTTTTTTAGCTACAAGGCATGTGGGATCTTGGCTCCCCGACCAGGCATCGAACTTGTATCCCCCTGCATTGGGTCGCTGTGCTTCCCTTTAGACCAGCTAAGTTGTTATATTGCTTCTTTAGGGAATTCCCTGGTGGTCCAGTGGTTAAAACTCTGTGCTTCCACTTCCAGGGGCCCAGGTTCAGTCCCTGGTTGGGAAATTAAGATCCCACAAACCACAAAGAAAAAAATTGCTTCTTTAATCTCCTATCTTCTTCAGGTGACTATGAACACAGGAATTATGTCTGTCTTATCTATTGTTATAATATCTCTATACCTGGCTCAGTTATTTACAGAGAAGATACTTCATACGCAGTTTTTGAATGAATGCATAGGATGGATTATGCCCAGGAGACAGGCAGACTCAAATACATCTTAATATCTGTTGGGAGAATTTTGGCTGCTTAAAGACAGGAGCGGTTCAAAGTGGGAAAAGGGCTGCATCTATGTCACTGGGGGTGCTGTCCTCCCCATGGGTAGAGGAGAGCATGGGGTCCCCATTTGTGATATTGTTTATCAGTCTCTCCAGGCTCTCATCCTTTTTAAGGGAGAAGACAAAGGGTATCACCTTAGTTTTATTTTGTGACTCAAGGGAACACTGATATGGGGAAGTGGAGAGGAAAGAATCTGGGTATGTACTGGGTTGGCCAAAAAATTCATTCAGGATTTCCCATAGGATGGTATGGAAAAATCCAAATGAACTTTTTGGCCAACCCACTACCTCTGGGGAAGCAGACGTAGGTTAGTTTCAGCATGTCTTTCTCGTACTTTCTCATCCACCTGTGTTAACGGGTTAAATGGATTTTTCCACACCCACCCTATCTGTACTTGTGTCCCTTCTCATCTCAAAAATGTAGTGTGCTCTTGCTTTGGGGTTTAACATTACCTCATCTCTTTGTTTGGAGAAGGCAATGGCACCCCACTCCAGTACTCTTGCCTGGAAAATCCCATGGACGGAGGAGCCTGGTAGGCTGCAGTCCATGGGGTCTCGAAGAGTCGGACACGACTGAGCGACTTCACTTTTACTTTTCACTTTTATGCATTGGAGAAGGAAATGGCAACCCACTCCAGTGTTCTTGCCTGGAGAATCCCAGGGACAGGGGAGCCTGGTGGGCTGCCGTCTATGGGGTTGCAGAGAGTCGGACACGACTGAAGCGACTTAGCAGCAGCAGCAGCATCTCTTTGTTATAACAATCTGGCTGGTGCTCCTCCTGTAGCACTCACAAAAATCATTTGACCTGGTATTCTGAGACTGAAAACTATTGCCTGGAGTCCTGGGAAACAAAGATGATGATAACTGGGATGGTGACACATTACTGGTTAACAGAGTGGAGGGTAACTTTTTAGGCTTACTGCCAGTATAGCCCTTCTTTCACATTCAGAGACAGGTCTCGAGACCTACATTTCTTGGCTTGTTGCCTTGAATTTCAAGTTCTGCCTCTCCTCTCACCCTGGGCTCCAATCATTTTCAGGGGCTCTGGTTTTGAGTAAGAGGTAGCATCTGGGGCCTGCAGTCTAGGAGGAGATTATTCTCATTTGCTTCCCTAACTCTTGCCCTTGCAGATGTTCTCTTTGAAGGGCTGAGCCACTATGGGGCCCTGAAGAGGGAACCACTAAAGAGTTGACATTAGCCAAGTGGTCAGGGAATGATCTCCTTTGAGCTGGGCCCTCATTGCTTCCAGATAGGGTTGTCTGATAAAATATAGTATGTCTGCCACTGGACATTTAGGTTGTTCCCATGTCCTGTCTATTGAAAATAGTGCTTCAGTGAGCACTGGGGGACATGTGTCCATTTGAATTACAGTTTTCTCAGGGAGAAGATATGGTACATATGTACAATGGAATATTACTCAGCCACAGAAAGGAATGAAATTGGGTCATTTGTAGGGATATGGATGGACCTAGAGTCTGTCATATAGAGTGAAGAAAGTCAGAAAGAGAAAAACAAATATTGTATATGAACACATGTATGTAGAATCTAGAAAAGTGGTCCAGATGAACCTATTTCCAGGACAGGAATAGAGACTCAGAGACTGGACATGTGGACATGAGGGGGAAGGGGAGGGTGAGACGAATTGGGAGACTAGGATTGACATATTAATATATACATGACTAGGCGTAAAATGGATAGCTAGTAGGAAGCTGCTGTGTAGCACAGGGAGCTCAGCTTGGTGCTCTGAGATGACCTGAGGGTTGAGATGTGGGTTGTGTGGAAGGGAGAGCCAAGAGGGAAGGGATATATGTATACATATAGTTGGTTTCACTTTGTTGTACAGCAGAAACTAACACAACTTTGTAATTATACTTCAATAAAAAAGTACAATATGTCCTATGCAAGATGTGGTACATACTTAAAAAGTTATTTTTTATCGGAAATTCTAATTTAACTGGACTTCCTGTACTTTTGTCAATTCTGCTAACCCTCCCCAGTCGTCCCTGACTTTAGGTCATCATCCATCATGGGTCATCATCACTGTGGCTGGGGAGGCACTTCAGAGACCACCTGGTCTTGTATCTATTTCCAGGAAACCTGCCGTCCACCCCTTTTAGGACAGATAGTTAACAGGTTTAATTTTTCCCCTGAAGATCTGGCTTTCTACCTGTCCTGACCATATTGACATGTAAAGTTGAAGCGATTCCACTTTGAGGTTTGAGGGTCAGCCCTACCTCAGTCTTCCAGAGAATTCATAACTGCTTTTCCCAGAAGAACTGGGACCCTTCATCCCTGGGAACTCAGACATTGGGATCTCATAGCCTCTTTCCAGACATTCCTTTAATTATAGACAGGTTGTAATTTGGTGGGATAGGAAATAGCCAGCTTGGGTTGTGGTGGTGGTTGTTTTTGGGTCATGTGTGGTGAGCATAGTGTGTATGTTTAGAGAAGAAGGTGGGAGACAGTGTGGAAAGTAGGTGTGACATCTCTTTAGACCCATCAATACTCAGATATGCAAACACCTAATTATATAACACCCGAGAAGTTACTGGAGTGAGGTCACTCATCAGACGTCTGTGGTTTATGGGAACGGAGCTGTTCAGAGCATACTCAACTTGGCCCTCAGAGGGCTGATGTCGCACCTCTGATTATGTTGGTTGTTGACTGGGGTTGAACAGGAAGTTGGTTCTCAACAGGGTGAGGATTTTAGATGACTAAATATTTTGGGAAGAAACCCAAAATATTGTCTTGGTTGGCAGACCTCCTAGTTTCAAAGTATGTTAAAAAGGTCATCAGGTTCCCAGCCCATGGGGGTTGTAATATCCGAACTAGGGTAACTAACTCAGATACCCAGCTCAAACTCAAGGAGGAGCTGGGTAAATAAATTAGGGAAAACAGCCTCGGATAACAGGGATACCAGTAATAACAGTAGCTGATATTTATTGAGCTCTGACTTTGTGCTAGGCACTGTTCTGAGTTCCTTAAATATATTTAATTATTCCTTTTTTAAGATTAAACAAATTTTTGTTTTATTTATGTATTTTGGCTACACTGGACGGGTCTTCACTGCTGTGCACGGGCTTTCTCCAGCTGCGGCGAGTGGGGGCTGCTCTCCAGTTGCAGTGTTTGGGCTTCTCACTGTGGTGGCTTCTTGCTGAGCACAGGCTCTGGGCGTGCAGGCCCAGTAGTTGTGGTGCGTGCACTTTTTAGTTGCCCACGCGTGTGGAATCTTCTTGGACTTGAGATCAAACTCGTGTTGCCTGCATTGGCAAGTGTATTCTTATCCACTGTACCACCAGAGAAGTCCTTAATTATTCCTTAACTATTACTCATAATACATTTTTGAAATCAGGGCTATTACTGTTGGAGATGGAGAAATGGAAAACAGACAGCCAGAAAGGTGAAATCATTTATCAAAGGTCACATAGCCAGGATTTACTCCCAGGCAGTCTGGCTCCAGAGTCCACAGGGGCACAGACTCAGTGACAAGTCACACTTCGCCTCTGTTTAGTGCAGAAAAGAAAGAGTGGTGAGGAGTCTGGCAAGCTAAAACAAGTGTGTTCTGACTGAAAGGGGCAGCTATTCCTCAGCCCTAGCTGTTTGAAACCCTATAAAAGACTAAGTTCAGTGTTTCTGGATCTTTTGACTTTTTTTTTTTTCCTGAAGAGAAGAATCATCTGAAATTTTAGGGGGAGAGTCTCCTCGATTAATGTTGCCAGCAATATCAAACGTTTTCTTTATTTGGCTGCGCCAGGTCTTCACTGCAACCTGTGGGATCTTTAGTTGTGGCTTGCAAACTCCTAGTTGCAGCATATGGGATCTAGTTCCCTGGTTGGGAATCGAACCTGGGCTTCAGCATTGGGAGCCTGGAGCCTTAACCACCACTGAACCACCAGGAAACTCCCCAATCAAATTTTTAATGAACATTTGTGTGAACTCTCACCAAGTAGGCTAGACTCTGCTTGTGAATGACCAGCTAATGACCTTTGATTTAAACCACTCAGGACAGATGACTGCTGCTCTAAGGATTTTAACCCCCTCCTTTTAAAAATTAATAGGCTTATTTTGTAAGTTCTGTTTCCTTTGGAGAATGCTCCAGTACTATATTCTTTTGTTGAGAAGATCTTATTTGTAACCAATTCAAATGATTCCTGCTCCATTCCCAACCACCCTGCTCTGTGCTCTCTCCTGATAGAGTGTCCCAAGGGCCCTGACATCCTGGTGGTCTTGCTATCCGTGATGGGGGCCATTCTGCTCATCGGCCTTGCGACTCTGCTCATCTGGAAGCTCCTCATCACCATCCATGACCGGAAGGAGTTTGCTAAATTTGAAGAAGAGAGAGCCAGAGCCAAATGGGACACTGTAAGAGGCCGGGCTGGGCATTTTCTTAAGTTGTTGGTTCAAGAGTCTGAAGTGGAAGTAGTAGATGCTTATTTAGGGAAGGCCAGGTTCAGCCGGCATCATAGTTTCCCAATTAGCCTTTTTCTGGAAGTTGGGAGATGGACTAACTCTCCTATTGTCATTATGCTCCCTGGAAACCATCTGATTCTTTCTCTATGACATCAGTGAGTACCAGCTGAGCACAGATAGGGCTCAGCTCTGCCCTGGAAGCAGGGAAAAGAAAACTTACTCTTGGAGTAAGATAAGACAGACTTGAGAACCCTACATTGAGGACATATAGGAGTCTACTATATACTGATGAAGTCAAAAGCATTAAACATAAACAGAAACAAATGATAACAACCAACATTTGCTGAAGATTTACCATGTACCAGGAACTGTCCTAAATGCTTTTTGTGTGTTAACTTATTTCCTTCCTGTAACAGCCCTATGTGATAGATAACATTATTATTCCCATTTTATAGATAAAGAAACTGAATACAGAGAAATTTAGCAGCTTCCTTGATTATGGGAGGGAACTAGGTTATGATAGAAATTACTTTTTGTATCAGCCTCTTAAAAGAATGCTCCCTGCAGTTTACCCTGATTGAATTTAACCAAACAAGCTTTTAATTGAGAAATTTCTATATACTTAAGCTTACTCTCCTTTGGCTCATGGTCCACATTTTAACTTTTTCCTGGATTTCCAAGTGAATGACTTCACTGAATATCCGAGGTTAGATTGAAAGTTTGTTCCCATCTGATGGTGACCTCAGGCCTTTGAACTCAAGGATTCCAAGAAGTTGAGATGTTTCTGTTCAGACAGTGTAGAAATCCTGACTCTCTGAGGCACATGAGAATGTGTTGTGTTTCTTGAGGCTACCTACCACTAAGGACTATCAGACCTAGTGGGATTTGTCGCTTTTAGAAAATAGTTTGGGAAACCTAGTGAGGGTCTCTTTCCTGATAATGTGACAGTTTGTGGGCAAGGCTTTAGGGATAAGATGAGAACAGATTAAGAATCATTTGAGCAAAAGTGGTCCTCTGTATTCTGACCATCACCTGCTACACCTATTTCTCTGCCTGCGCCCCCTATCACAGTAACAACAAAGAAAATAAGGCAGGCAAAAGGGAGAAAGAGAGTTCAGAAGAGGAGGAGGAAACAGATATTGGCTAAAAGCTAATCTTGAAGGGCTTTGGGATCCCCAAGAGTGATGGGCTGAATTAACCCCTCAGGAATGGTGGAAGGATGGCATGCCATTTTCTCTCTCCTCTTATTTCCTACCCATTCCCTCTGTAAGAGCAAATGTATGAGTATTACAAGCATCACACTGTTCATCGATAGTATGTCAGAGAAGAGTGTTGTGGGTAAACTTCTCAGATAACAAGTAAACCCCCAGGATAGGCAAGAATTGAGGAATTTGCTGTAAGACACTTTTCTGTTCTCTCTGCAGGCCAACAACCCACTGTATAAAGAGGCTACATCCACCTTCACCAACATCACCTACAGGGGCACTTAACGAGCAGTCATCCCAGGATCGCTCTCGGACTGTCCCAGGATTGTGGACGTCTCTGCTCTTATGTTTACAGGGGGCAATACCTGTGGGGCGGGATTGAGGGCTTGGAGTGGGGTGGGTTGGAAGATTGTGGGTCTGTGTGTGTGTGTGATACGTGTGGGGGAGTGTATAATTTAAAACCTGTGTCCCAGATGAGCGAAGCTCCTCAGTCTTTGTCCTCAGAAGGCCTCCTTCCTTCAGGGAGTTTTCCTGCTTAACCTGAGGGTGACCTACATCGCTGAGCAGGTGTTCTTTATTACCTCAGTGGGAAGCCAACTTTCCTTCTCAGGACAGTCTCTTGAAGAGGAGGGCAGGGCCGAGGACTCTCGTTCCAGAGACAGGGACCTTGGTTTACCCTGTATTTCTGGTTCTCAGGCCTGACTCTGAGCAGCTCTGGTGGGAGCTGCTGGGTCTTGAGGCCTTGTTGTGTCACTCGAGCCTCCGTCTCCTGTCCCTTCCCTCAGGCTGAGGGAGACGTTAGGGGAAAGCTGGACCATCAGGCCTGCCTGTCTTTGCTGTCACCTCAACCCAGCAGAGTTCTCTACTAAGGGGAGTCCTTGCTGTCTAGTCTTTGATCTATTGGGAGAAAGGCTGGTGGTGGGGGGCAGGGACATGCATAACCTGGGGTTAAAGTGCCCAGGCTCCCCCATTCATGATCATAACCCTTCTGATTTGCCTTATTGGCAGCTCTACCCTAGAGGTTCCTTTAGAAGTTGTGTGTCACCCTTAGCCAGCATCACTTCTTTGGCTCCCATCCCATCTTTTCACTGCTTATAGACATTTGCTATGTACTAGGAGGGGCTTCCCAGGTGGCCCAGTGGGTAAGGGATCCACCTGCAATGCAGGAGATGCAGAAGGCATGGGTTCAATCCCTGGGTCAGGAAGATCCCTTGGAGGTGGGTATGGCAATCCACTCCAGGATTCTTGCCTCAAGAATCCCATGGACAGAGAAGTCTGGCATCCTACAGTTCATGGGGTCATGGAGTCAGACACAACTGAAGTGACCAAGCATGTACGCTCGCACACATACTGGGAATTTCCCTCATGACCAAAGGCTTTTCCTTCCAGGGAGAGTGCTATGGTTAGAGTCAGAGGTCTGGCCCCACCCTTCAGGCCTTCTGTCCCATGTTCAAGGCACCTCCACACACCCAATTTTGTGCTTCTGTGTGCTATACCCACCCATGGGGCTGACTGCATGTATCTACCTCTTGGGTGTCTTGTGAAGGAATCATTCCCATGGGACTGAGTCTGCTGGGCACACGTGCCAGAGTGGAAGGATGGGCCAGGTGTATCGGCACATGTGCGCCATCCTCCTCTGGGCTGGGCAACCTCATTTGAACTCAGTCTTTAATTTGAGAGGCCACAAGTGGAGTTTTGTTTTTCTCATTGAGACACCTGAAATCAGGACGAGGCTTGCTGAATCTAAAGGAGCAAAAATATAAACACACTTGCATTATATTTGTAATTTTATTTGATGATGAGGAAGAAAATGATGAAAAGCCATATCAACTTGAGCTGGGTGCAGACACTCCCACTTGGCATCATTCATAAGAAGTCGCTACCCCGTTGCTGGGTCTGAAAGGGCTCTCTCATTCTGGGAGCCTGCAGGGTTAGACACATGGATATGCTGGACCTCTCCCAAGGAGGAGGAGGAAAATGGGCTGTGCTTTTTTTTTTCCCCTAGCAAAAGAAGTTGGAGAAGGCAATGGCACCCCACTCCAGTACTTTTGCCTGGAAAATCCCAAGGACGGAGGAGCCTGGTAGGCTGCAGTCCATGGGGTCGCTAAGAGTCGGACACGACTGAGTGACTTCACTTTCACTTTTCACTTTCACGCATTGGAGAAGGAAATGGCAACCCACTCCAGTGTTCTTGCCTTAAGAATCCCAGGGACGGGGGAGCCTGGTGGGCTGCTGTCTATGGGGTCGCACAGAGTCGGACACGACTGAAGTGACTTAGCAGCAGCAGCAGCAAAAGCAGTTGCTCCATCGGTGTTTACATTTGTTCCACATTAACCACCACCACCATTCCCTGAGAAAAAGGGAAGGGCCTATAAAAACAGGGGTCTGATGATCAGAAAATCTAGGTCCTGACCTCAGTGTTGCAGCTAAGGAGCTTTAACCTTAATTAAGGCAAGTCTTCTCCCTGGGGCTCAGTTTTCTAGTTTGAAAAATGATGGATTTGGCCTAGCCAATCTAGGAGGTCTCTGTCAGTATCCACATTCCATAATGCTGGGACTTACTGTGGCATCAAATAGGCAGTCAAGATTCTGTGGGATGTTGATACTGTTTGTTTTTTCATTTGGGAGATCTGGCTCTGGCAAGAGCAGGTGGCATCCCATATCACCTTTCTCAACGAAAAAAGCCTCATTCTACCTTCTCTGAGAACACCCTTTTCCAACTTTTGTTAGCAGTTACATCTCCTGATACAGCACTTAAAACTCCACTTAGTTATTATTTCTTTTTTCACTTTGCACATGGTTTAATCCATGTATTGGGGAAGAGGAATCCATAAGAAACTAGCTGAAATGTGTGTTCTGTATCCATTCCTAAGAATGGGGCAGATATCTGAGCCCCGTGTCACTCATGGATTACTCCTTCCCGTAGGAAATGGTAATGTTGTAGAGGGATAAATGGGAAGAGACGATTATAAATCCAGGAAGTTTAGAATCTAATTCTAACTGTTGGCTCCTGAGAAATGACTCCATTGACGTGGCAGTCATTTTCTTTAAATAAGATGGTTTATATGAAGAAACGGTACCAAAGGAGGAGAAAACTGTATTCTAAGGAGGAAAAAATTAGTAGGAATCTTTCTGAGCTTCTGGAATAAGGCTTACAGGCTTTGAAGATCAGTACATTTGTATGTGGGGAGAAACCATAGCTGTGTTCATGAGCTAGCAAACAGCAGTCAGTTTTGACGTCAGGGGGAAATAGGGTGACACAGAATCGGACACGACTGAAGCGACTTAGCAGCAAGAGCAGCAGGGTGAACCCCTAAATAGTATTTTAGTATCAGAAAACACAGCCCAAAGAAGTTATTTGTTCTGAGCTCTTTTGGAGATATTTTACGTTCAATCTCAGGGTCTGTGGACAAAAATGGGAAACTTTGAACATTGCTGACAAGTTGTCACCTAAGGAGTCAAGTTCTTTACCTCTCAGATATTCCTAGACCATCCATGATTTCAAGATATTTCTCTTTGTTAAGTATTCCTGGTTGACCTAAATGCCTTCCTGACTTTCTAACCACCTCCTCTGTCTGAGTTGTGCAACAGTGAATTAAATGTGCTTTCCAAAAAGAATTGGCCTAAGGCTCCTCAGCGCTTCCTGTGCTGTTATTTCTGTTTCCTTTGGGTGAATAAAGTGACATTGCCTCACAAATGATTATTTTAGAGCAAACATGTTTCCAAATGTAACAGAATGACGATGACTCCAGGAACTGAAGTTAGTTTCCGAATCTAGAGCTTTTGTTTAGATGTGAATCACATTTTCAAAATGAGTAGGTTTTTACTGGTCTAAGAGAGTTTTTTGGTTTTGGGGTTTTTTTGGGGGGATTTTTTTTTTTAATTGGGGATTTCTTAGAACCTTGTATAACTTCAACAGAAGGGACTGTCAATTTAGGTTTTGTTTGCTGGAGGCATAAATTAGTAAAGTAAAGGCTTAATGGCAAATTATTTACAGGACCATGTAAATGCCCAGCTTTAAGACAATGGATCTCAAAGTGTCAGCCCTAGGACCAGAGGAGGTAATCCCTGTGGTGATTCTGTTGCATGGTCAAGTTTGAGAACTACTGTTTTAAGGAATCACATACTTACCTTTTCTGGCTTAGAAAGAAATTTACAATAAGTCAGCTCTGCTGCTAAAAGATTAAGAACATACCTTGGCTGATAGATTAAGAAAACCAAGTATGTACTCACAGAAAACGAAAGTCTACTTTCAGTCCATTTTCCAAGTTAAATAGTCACAGGCTTGTTCACTCACAGCCACAAATTCCCATGAAAAACTAAAAGAAGTAATAGATCAGAATCTCAGAGGGAAAAACAGCTAACAGAATACTTGGCAGGCATCAAAGAAAACCTTTCGTGTACCAAGCTGAAACAAGAAGATACTCTTACATATACCTATGGCTGATCATGTTGATGTATGGCATAAACAAACACAGTATTGTAAAGTAATTATCCCTCAATTAAAAATAAGTAAAAATAGAATACTCTTACAGCATTTGTTTATAGGCGACAGGATCAAAATCTTAAATATTAATATTATCATACTCTAGGATGTCAGAATAAGACTTTAGAACTTGTAACTTTATTTTTCGCTATTTAAAATTTACTGAGCACTGAGAGTGTGGCATTGAAATACTTTACAGAACACTTATAATCCTTGCCTTTGAGTTTTACATTCCTTACTTGAAAAAAAAAGCACAATGCAGTACATGACATCATTAAAAGATTATGTGAACTCAGACTGAGTCCTTTTATGGTGAAATTTTGTAAGATTCACTGTGTTTTATTTATGTCATGCTAACTGATGACTAAGTATCTGGGTGAAAATGGAGGACTTGATGTGAAAATGAACTGGGTAGCAATATGTCAAATCATATCTATAAGCCTTGACCTCTATAGCCTGAATTATTTGATAATAGCCATCTAATGACCACTGGGACCAATCACAAGCAGATTGTCTTGGAATTACGATACCCTCATTTTTCACAATGATGTAAGGAAACAATAATATATGTTTGCAGTAAGCCATTTAATACTTGAAACTAATTTCTCTTTGGTTTTGTAATGTATATCTGGATATATGTTTCCCTAATTTGTTTTAGTTTGACTAATGCGCACAAGGAGGCAGTTTTAAATGTTTTCATTGGGGTTGACCATATTGTTAAATAAAATTTTAAAAATCCACTACTGTGGGTATCCAAGAATGGATTGTATGTGAAAGGAAAATTATAGATCAGGAACATGATGGTGTTCCTTGCAGTTCCTAATGTCATAGTGATGTCTCCAGCCTCTTACATAGAGAAAATATTTTTTGTTAGCTCTATATTTTCTGACAATACATTAAGGAATGAAGAATATAAATATTGGGTTGACCAATATGTTCATTCAGCTTTTCCCATAACATCTTATGGAAAAGTCCAAACAAAATTTTTAGCCAACCCAATGTCTAGAGAGCAACATTTAGGAGATTTAAGAGCCCTTAGGCAAAACCACCATTGTAAATTATTCTCTAGGAGTATCCCTGAAAAGAACTTTGAAAGGAAAAAGTTTTACAATTCACTGTGTTTTACCCAATATATCAGTTGGATTTTCTTGTGACTCACTCCATTGGCATGATTCTTTAGAGAGGTCAGAGTGATGCCTGTATAAAAATCATTTGTTGGCTGATGGAAATACTTTGTTAAGTAATAGGAAAAATGTTGACGGATATATGCTAGACTTTACTTTTCCTGACCCTTGTAATCATCCATTGTGACAGAGATTGCTACTTGTGCCCGTTATCTGTTATCACCATTCTCACATTGTATTAGGATTCTTAATTTTTAGTCAGACACATGGTTGCTCACAAAAAATACAGCTGGGTGTGCAATGGTCATCTCTTTGGCAGTGAGATGTTAATGAAGGGGGTACACACAACTTTCAGCAAGTGCTGTTTAAGGGAGGGAGCGTGCCTTTCTTCTCTTCCTTCTTCCTGCAGGCTGATACGTAGAGATGATAGCAAGACTCTAACCAGACATCATGGATCAAGATGTGACCTAGGGATTATATTAGTTATCTGTTGTTGCATAACAAATGACCACACGATTTTAGCAGTGTAAAACAACAAACATTACGTTAAAGTTCTGTGTTCAGGAATTTAAGAATGGCTTAGCTGGGTGGTTCTTGCTCAGAGTCTCTCTTGAGGTTGTAGTCAAGCTGTTGGCCAGAGCTACAGTCAACTGAAGACTCAAAGGGGCTGCAGGATCCATTTCCAAGATGGCTTATTCACACGGCTGTTGGCAAGAGGCATCGGTTCCATACTGGCTATTAACAATAGGACATTTCCATAGGACTGCTTGAGGGTTCACAAGACATGCCATCTGGCTTCTTCGCAAGTGAGTAATCCAAGAGAAAGCATGGAGAAAGCTGCAGTGTCTTTTATTACCCTCTCTTTGTAAATGTCACATAATCACTTCTGCCGTACTCTTCATTATAAATAGCTTACTAAATCTAGCCCACGTCCAAGTGGAGGGAAGTAGATGCCACTTCTTTATTTACTTATTTGGCTGCATTGGGTCTTAGTTGCAGTATGTGGCATCCTTGCTGTGTGATGTGGGATCTTCTGTTGTACGTGAACTCCAGGTGGTGCTGGTGGTAAAGAACCTGCCCGCTAGTGCTGGAGACATCCCTGGGTTGGGAAGGCTTGATCCCTGGGTTGGGAAGATCCCTGGAAGAGGGCATGGCAGCCCACTGCAGTATTCTTGCCTGGAGAATCCCCATGGACAGAGGAGCCTGGTGGGCTACAGTCCATAGGGTCACAAAGAGTCAGACATGACTGAAGTGACTTAGCACATGCAACTCTGTAGTTGCAGGGGCAAGCTTAGTTGCTTTGTGGCATGTGAATTTAGCTTCCCGAAGTCCCTAGATGCCACTTCTTGAACAGAAGAGTACTGTGGTAGACAAAACCATTGCCTATGACCACTCCCACCCCCCAGCCAAAAATATCCTTATCTTAATCTCCAGAACCAGTGAATATGCTACTTTTCATGTGATAAATTTTTAAGGTTCTGGCAGGTGGGTGCAGAGACCTACTTGTCTTGTATGTAAGTTCCCTTGCTTATTAAACTTTCCATCTACCAAGGTGGAATGGTCTGCCTCTTTCTTTGGTCTCTCCCTACTCTTCATGTAAGACAGCTGGTTTCAGATTTCACCTGGGACACTCTCAAGGTTGCAAACTAACAAGCATCAGCTCAAGTCCAGAGTCTTAGCCTTTAAATACCTCTAGGGGCAGATAGGCTTCTTGGGTGAATTCCTTATATACTTGAGTACAATACTTCTCAGTCTGAAGTCCTGTGAACTAAAGAAAAAAGCTATATGCTTCCTTCATACAACAACCAATGTAAAATGGTGGGACAGGTGGGATAACTGCTACAGTCACTCCTGTTCCAACAGGCAGAAAGAGGAGATGCACAGATGTTCATAGCAATTCTGAAATTCATTCAGGTACAGGTCTGCAGACCCACCTTCAAGGCCTCAGAACAATTCTCCATGGCTCGATGTTTTACCCTCTAGGCTGTCAGTTGTTATCGTTCAGTTGCTCAGTCATGTCCGACTCTCTGCAACCCCATGAACTGCAGCTCACAGGCTTCCCTGTCCTTCACTATCTCCTGGCATTTGCTCAAACTCATGTTCATTGAGTCGATGGTACCATCCAACCATCTCATCCTCTGTTTCCCCCTTCTCCTTCTGCCCTCAATCTTTCCCAGCATCATGGTCTTTTTCAATGAGTTGACTCCTTGAATCAGGTGGTCAAAGCACTGGAGCTTTAGTTTCAGCATCAGCCCTTCCAATGAATATTCAGGGTTGATTTCCTTTTGGATTAACTGGTTTGATCTCCTTGCTGTCCAAGGGACTCTCAAGAGTCTTCTCCAGCACCATAGTTCAAAAGCATCGATTCTTGGGTACTCAGCCTTCTTTATGGTGCAACTCTCACATCCATACATTACTGGAAAAACCATAGCTTTGACTATATATATGAACCTTTGTCAGCAAAGTAATCTCTGCTTTTTAATATGCTGTCTAGGTTGGTCATAGCTTTTCTTCCAAGGAGCAAGTGTCTTTTAATTTTTGGCTGCAGTCACCATCCACAGTGATTTTTGTCTTGCTTAGTCAACTATTATTCAGGGATTTTCTGTTACTGGCAAAGGAATCTAATCCTAATATATACTTGGTGCTATTTGAAGTCTATGAAACTGACTAATACAGTATCTAACTAGCTCATCAATAGATTCAATGCTAAAAAACCTACAAGTGTTCAAGATTTTTAAAATAGTCACAGTCTGTTGATCAGCATACAGATTGAAGCCATTGCAATTCTTACAAATCAGAAATTGAATCTTTATGAATAAGTGGAAAATGGGATGAGTCATTAACACAGATGACTGTAAACAATGTGGGTGGTGGGGAAGTAGGGAATGCAGAGTTTACAAAAATAAAAAAACATGGTCTCAGCACTCAGATTACATAGAGACTATTTAGAGAGATAAACTGTATATACTTTAAAAGTACTAAAGAATAATATTCCATTGTATGTGTATATATATATATATATATATATCACATCATTATCCATTCCTCTGCTGATGGACATTTAGGTTGCTTCCATGTCCTGGCTATTGTAACTAGCGCTACAATGGACACTGGGGTGCGTGCGTCTTTTGAAATTATAGTGTTCTCTGGGTGTATGCCCAAGAGTGGGACTGCTGGGACTTATGGCAGTTTGAACCATAAAATGGAACAAAATTATGCCATTTGCAGAGATGTGGATGGACCTAGCGATTGTCAGAGCAAAGTAAGTCAGAAAAACAAATATATATTAATGCATACATGTGGAAATGAGAAAAATGGTACAGATGAACCTATCTACAAGGCAGAAATAGAGACACAGACGCAGAGGGAAAAAACATATGGACACCAAGGGGGAAAAGGGAGGGTGGGATGAATTGGGAGGTTGGAATTGACATATATACACCACTATTTATAAAACAGATAACCAATGAGAAGATACTTTACAGCACAGGCAACTCTACTCAATGCTCTTGTGGTGACCTAAATGGGACGAAAATCCAAAAAAGTGGGGATACATGTATAGGTACTGTTGACTCATTTTGTTGTACAGCAGAAAATAACACAACACTGTAAAGAAACTATACTCCAGTAAATTTTTAAAAAAAAAAGTACTAAAGAACGCCTATAGAGCAGAGTTTAAGACATAAATGAGCATAGCAGTATCACTGAAGAAATTAATTATGGTAACATACTGACTACTACATACATTTTTGAATTATCATGATCCTGGGAAAACTGAGGCTTAGACAGCATGGGTAATTTGCCCCACTGCATACAGTAAATAAGTAAGACTTGAATTTGAACAGATGTGTCTCTAAAGCCCTTGATGTTCACCACATGTAAGTAATGGAAAGCTCAGGTTGGATCAATGTGAACAATTTTACCTACATGTTTGTAAAGAAAGATACTTTAAATCGTGGGTTTTTTGGGTTTTTAAAAACACTCTTTGCTTGAAGGCATTTACAACTAGAGTTTAACAAAACTTAAAAATGATTAATTTCATCCAATTGGATTTACACAACGTTTTAGGGACTACCTGAGGAAAGCCAGGAACAGAGGACTAACGCTGCTTGCGTCAATTCTTTCACCAATTATCATCTGCAGCCTGCATAAAAAGTTGATTTTCGTAGAAAAACAAAGTATCTCTTCCAAAAGCAGGGTTAGTCCTTTGAAGGGCAGGCTGGAACAAACTTCAGTAAGGTTGTGGGACAATGGCTTCGAGCCACTGTCCACTAATAAGTACTAGAAGCAAAGTTGGATGGAACATTTTAGCAGAAAGGGAGGGCCGGAGGTATTCAAAGGATGGATAGAAGATAACATTGAAATGGGACCAGATGGGGTGGGACAGCATACCAGAAAATGAACGGAACTGCCAGAAGAACAGAGAGCGTGCAGGATGGAGGGAGAAATCCAGGCTCTTGGTGTGCAGAGATGAGCCCCGCCACTCTTGTCCAGGCCGCCGAGCCCTGTCCGGGTGAGGTCACAGGCCCTTATGAAGGTCACAGGCCCTTGTGAGGTGGGGCAGATGGGTGTGGCCGTAGCGCTGTCCTGTCCGCGCTAAGGCGGCGGCGATCAGCCGCTCCCTGGAGCCCCGGAGCCCCTGAGCCCCTGCAAAGTGGCGGCGGCAGTGGCAGCCAAGGTAGCCTGGGTCCCGCGATTGCTCAGCGCGGGCGGCTCAGTGGGCGGAGCATCGAGCGCTGTCAGGTGACCCAGGGGCGGGGCCTCGCTGCAAGGGGCCTCGGGAAGGGAGGCGGAGCTAGAGCGTCGTGCTGAGCTAGGGCTGCGGGGTGGAGGGGTCTGTGTGCGGATGGGCAGACAGCTGAGGGGACGAGGGACAGATTGGGGAGCCATAGTGGGTGATGGTGGGACCTTCAGGTGACAGAGGTGGGAGAGAAGACCTGCTGAGGCGATGGGAAGGAAGGGCCTCTGAGGCTGAGGGAGAGAAGAGTATCACGTGGTGTGAGGGACAAAGTAGAACAGTTCCAGAGTTGGGCGAAAGTTCCAGAAAGGGCAGTGAGGGACGAGCCGGACAGTCAAGGTGCAGAGTGAGAGATGACTGGGCCGGAGCCGGCGGCCCCTCAGCAATGGTGGTGGTTCTGGAAGGGTGGCAGTCACTGTGCTGGGGGACTTTAATGCTTCTTCTCAGACGGTTGGGCCTCCGTTGGAGCACTTGTTTCCGTCTTGCGGGATGATTTTCTTGTCTACTTGTTTGCTTACTTTATCCCTGCTGCTAAGTTGCTTCAGTCGTGTCCGACTCTGTGCGATCCCATAGACGGCAGCTTAGAGAAGTAAACTAGAGCAGGGCCTGTTAGAATCCTCTACAGCGCTGCGTTCTGCGTGAAGTGGATTTTCACTTAATGTTTGTTATAAACAAAGGCAGCTAGTGGGGGAGGTGTTGATACAAGTTTCATGTTAGTAGCAGTAGATGCAGTGACGTGGTTGTAAGATTGTAGTTAATGGACGTCTGCCGTCAACAAAACGGAGAGTGAGCAAGTGAGTGAGGCGTCTCGTGAGGGGTGGTGTGAAAGGAAAGAGTGGAAGGTGCTATAGGAGGGGTTGACACCCTTAGAAGCAGCCAGTTACTCTGTGAAGATGGTGATAATTCACCAAGGGAGAAGGTGCAACGGTGGAAGCGCAATGTCAACCTAAAGGCACGAAACAAAATTAAGCCTTGTTTTGGACTTTCGGAGTCAGAATCTCTTTGTTTTCTGCCTCAGCTCTGCTTCTTGGTTTACTGAGAAGCAATGGAATTTTGTAAAACTATCCTGGACTTTGGTTTCCCGGGTGGCTCAGTGGCAAAGAACCTGCCTGGTGATGCAAGAAATGCGGGTTTGATATCTGGGTGGGCAAGAGCCCCTGGCTCACAAATGAGTTGGACACCACGTAGTGGCTAAATAATAACACAATATTCATGAACTTGCGAGTCAGAGATCTGAAGTTTGCTAGTATGTATTTTCTTCTGTACTTTGTGTGGGCAAATCAGTCTCTCTCTGTGTTAGTTTCATCATGTGTAATGAATAATTAAGGGGTTAGACTGGAAAGGTTTGTTCATTCTAGCAGTGTTATGGATTCTGTGATTTCGTGTAACATTACCTGCCCCCAAGCCCTTAATCATATGTGTTCCCCCCCAATTCCATTAAAATATTTATTTAATTGACAATATTTTACAGAAATAAGAGCAGTTTTTCTTTAATACAGATAGGTATATTTATCTATTCATATATTTATATTTCTCTTTTTACTAAATTGAAGCATATCAAATTGTTTTCCCTAAAACTGTAGTGCAAAAAGGAATGGTAGGAAAGAAATAAATACTGAAATATGTTCATCATTAAGTTATAACCAAGGGCCTTCTGAATCTCAGCAAGGTATATGGTTTGGAGAAAGAACATGCGATTTGGAGCCAGGAGACCTGGCCTGCACTGTCTACTTGCTTTGTGTCATAGGCATATTTCTCAATAACTCTGAATCTCAGTTCTCCACCTTGAAAACAGGAATGGTATTAATTAGTGTTTTGATTTTCTTAGGACGCATACCCAGCAGTGGAATTGCTGGATTGTGTTATATTTTTATGTGGGGAACTTCATATTGTTTTCCATAGTGGCTGTACCAATTTACAATCCCAGGAACAGTGTACTTGGCTACCCTTTTCTCCACATGCTCACCAACATTTGTTATTTGTAAACTTTGGTGATAGTCATTCTGACAGGTATGAGGTGTCTGGGCTATACTCACTTCTTCCACTCTCCTAAATGACTATTTTATAATAATGCCACTCTCTGCAGACCTCCAGCTCACCATCTCATCTTCATTCTCTGTTGATTACTTTGCTTCCTGTTTCACTAAGAAGACCAAAACAATCAGATGATTTCCACAAGCTCCCATTACCAGATCTACTCACCTATTCTACATGCAGTTATGCTCAATTACTCTAAGTTGTCTTGTATTATTATGAATAGTTCTTAGCTAAGGCCAAATCCTCCCTTATGTCCTAAATCCTGTTTCTTTTCTTCTACTTGAAGATATTGTTCCAGTAATTCCCCCCTCCTATATGATCAGTTTTTGCTTCTCTTCTAGGTTAGTTCTATCAGCATATGGACATACCGTTGTTTTTCCCCATCTTAAAAGCTCATAGCTGTGCTTACCCCTCAGCTGCTACCTCATTTCTCTTTCCCTTTATAGAATAACTCCTAGAGTTTTCTCTTGTTTCTGTCCCCCATTCTCTCTTCAACTCACTCCAAGGATATTATTTCCTTATCATAACACCCAGATGGCTCTTCTTAGGGTAGTTGGTGTCCTCTATGTTACAGGATCTAGTGAATCATTCAGTACTCATCTTACTTGACTTAGTGGCAACATTTGTCACAGCTGAGTACTCATTCTTCTTTTGGACTACTTTTTTTCACTTGGCTTTCAGGAACCCAAGACCCACTGGATTTTCTTGTAGAATCCAGAGTGATCCTTTCAGAAAGGACTTTAGGTCATGTTATTTCTCTGGTCAAAATTCTCCTATGGCTTCCTATCTTCTCAGAGTACAGGCCAAAGTTCCTGCTATAATCCAGGAGCCCTTCATGATCTGCCTCCCTTCCTTCACCACTCTGATCCCCTCTCTCCCCCCTTTCTTTCCCCTTTGCAGTATTTCAGCCTCATGGGTCTTCCTCTCATTTCAGAACATTCAAACTCCTTCTGGCTTTGGAGCCTTTGTACTTACTTTTTTCTCTGACTGAAACGCACTTCCCTAAGTTATGCATTGGCTCCCCACTTTAACTCCTTCAGGTGTGTACTCTTTAAGTCTCCTGCTCAGTAAGGTCTTCCTTGGCTATCACATCTGCTCTTGGCATCTCTTCCCCAAAACTGCATTTAATATTCCTCTCACTGTTTTACATTTTCCCCCTTAGTACTTGTCACAGATATTATGCTATATATTTTATTGTTTCTCTCCCTGGTTAGAATGTAAGCTCCGTGAGGGCAGTTTTTGTTTTTCTGTTTTGTTCACTGCTGTATCCCCAGAGCCTGGAAGAAAGCCGTGCACATAGAAAGTGTGCAATGTATGTGTGCTGAATTTATGGACGGAGGGATGGAATGGATTGGAGAAAAGGGATACAACTTTTTAAATTTTTCTTGGTTTGCCCTTGCAAGTTCACATATCTGTCATAAGATTCAAAGAGTTGAGAAACAATTGTGTTGTCACAGTTATGGGGAAGAGACTTCCTGTGCTAACTTTTCTCTTAGCTTGGAGAGAGTTATGTGGTATCCAGTTTATACAGCAGATTGAGACCTGCTAACGTTTTGATAATGTGATCAATATGAAACAGTTCTTCCTTTCAAAGTTTATTTGTCATGCTTACTCTGCTTAATTAAGTACTTTGATGACCTAAGAGTTCTTGGTATGTAAGCTCAGAAGGGACTGAATTCCTTCCTTGCTCCCTCTCTCCCTTCCTACCTCCCTCCTTCTCTCCCTCCCTTCTTTCACCTTTCTTTCCTCCTTCCTCCCCTCCCTCTCTTCTTCTCTGCTTCTCTCCTTCCCTCCCTTCTTTCCTACCACCCTTTTTTCTTTCCTTCTTTTGCAATGCCTTTATAGCACTGTTCTTGGTTCTGTGAGAAATAATTCAAAGAATGATGAGATACCAGCCCATTCCTTAGAAATTTAGACTTTAATTGGTGTAAGAGTAATACATATGATAATTAAATAAAAATACAAGGCAAATGATTAATGCAACTTGAATAATGAAGACAATAAGAATACTGAAGACAGTAAGTGCTATGCTAAGAAGTTTAAAGGTGAAGATTGAACTGGTTAGAGAAGTTTTAGAAGAGGTTACGTAGAGTGGTTTGCTGGGGAGACCTATAAAACCTCTAATGTCTTCTGAGATGCATATCTTTAATGTGATTTCATTTTATTTTTAACACGTTTTGAACTCCAGGAATTTTGGACATACCACATTCAATAGTAATTATAATTACATATTATAGAAATATTTTAAAATACTGTCTGCTGCTGCTGCTAAGTCACTTCAGTCGTGTCCGACTCTGTGCGACCCCATAGATGGCAACCCACTAGGCTCCTCTGTCCCTGGGATTCTTCAGGCAAGAACACTGGAGTGGGTTGCCATTTCCTTCTCCAACGCATGAAAGTGAAAAGTAAAAGGGAAGTCACTCAGTCATGCCTGACCCTCAGCAACCCCGTGGACTGCAGCCTACCAGGCTCCTCTGTCCATGGGATTTTCTAGGCAAGAGTACTGGAGTGGGTTGCCATTGCCTTCTCCGAAAATACTGTCTAATACTGAATATTAATACTTCAGTTAAACTTTACAATATGAAAAAGACACTAATAATTGCAACTAACAATGTAATGTATCTAGCAATGTAATAAACCATGACTCAGATATGAGTACTGGGTTGGTGGCTCAGACAGTATAGAACCTGCCTGCAATGCAAGAGACCTGGGCTCGAACCCTGGGTCGGAAAGATCCCCTGGATAAGCGAATGGCTACCCACTCAAGTATTCTTGTCCGCAGAATTCCATGGACAGAGGAGCCTGGCGGGTTACAGTTCATGGGGTCACAAAGAGTCGGGCATGACTGAGCTACTAACACACTTGGATCAGATATGATTAAAATATATTGTGAAAAATTTGGAAAATTTCTAAAGTTGGTTATCACATTTACATAGTGTGGAACTGGATAAAACATTTTTTGTTTGCAATAGTATTGTTTTGAGAGTCAGGGTTGTGTGATGCTGAAGACCTCAGGCTGTTAGGCTGTCTGAATTCAAAATCTGATACTACTATTTGTTGGCTGTGGAATCTTGGACAATTTGATCTAAGTTTTTATTTTCCTCATCTGTAAAATAGAGATAATGGTAATTTTTTGAAAGGTAATCATGAGGAATAAGTGAAATAATGCAGGTTGAAGTGTTTATCATAATGTTTAATAGACAGTAAATATTAAATAATGTTAGCAATTACTACCTATGTTAATTCTACTTAACTGGGTTTATTTGAATAAATAAATATTATTGAACTTTCTGCTTTTCATGCCATTCAAATTTGGATTTCTCTACTTGATGAAAGTGAAAGAGGAGACTGAAAAATTTGGCTTAAAGCTCAACATTCAGAAAATTAAGATCATGGAATCTGGTCCCATCACTTAATGGGAAATAGATGGGGAAACAGTGGAAACAGTGTCAGACTTTATTTTGGGGGCTCCAAAATCACTGTAGATGGTGATTGCAGCCATGAAATTAAAAGACACTTACTCCTTGGAAGAAAAGTCATGCCCAACCTAGATAGCATATTCAAAAGCAGAGACATTACTGTCAACAAAGGTCCGTCTAGTCAAGGCTATGGTTTTTCCTGTGGTCATGTATGGATGTGAGAGTTGGACTGTGAAGACAGCTGAGCGCCGAAGAATTGATGCTTTTGAACTGTGGTGTTGGAGAAGACTCTTGAGAGTCCCTTGGACTGCAAGGAGATCCAACCGGTCCATTCTAAAGGAGATCAGTCCTGGGTGTTCATTGGAAGGACTGATGCTAAAGCTGAAACTCCAATACTTTGGCCACCTGATGCGAAGAGTTGACTCATTAGAAAAGACCCTGAGGCTGGGAGGGATGGAGGGCAGGAGGAGAATGGGACGACAGAGGATGAGATGGCTGGATGGCATCACCGACTCGATGGACATGAGTTTGAGTGAACTCTGGGAGTTGGTGATGGACAGGGAGGCCTGGCGTGCTGCAGTTCATGGGGTCGCAAAGAGTCGGACACGACTGAGCGACTGAACTGAACTGAGCTCCTCCTTATACCACAAAGTTAAGGAATTGGATGATCTCCTGTGATTTATGATATATTAACTGCTTTTTCTAGCTTTTGTATATGTATCTGAGTTAGGAAATGTCTATTAGGTTTTGTGCTATAAGTGAGTATTACATTGGAATAATAGCTTCAGGTAGTTTAATTACTTACATCTCCTAAACAAGGATATGATTTTTTATTTTTCTTTTTTTGGCAGGAAATCATTTTGTGCTGTTGTTCATTCATACTTGTTCATCAAGTTCTTTGAATCTTCAAGGGCAGAATTTACCTCTAAACAGAAAGATGGAAACTAAAGGTCATTTATTTTGCCAGGTATTTTCCAAAACGGTTTGTAAAGATTCCTTCCTTTTCTTCCTTAAAAATTTGTTTAAATTACTTCGCATCTATAATCAGTAAGCAGATTCATAGCAACATAGTCATATGATCTTGCTTAAAAACTGAGGTGACTTTTGAACTGTTTTAGTGGAAATATATTGAACTCTTATCGCAGCAACCCATGTAGTATCAAGAGATCTGAAATGTATGATAAAACTAATTTGGTGGGGGGGAAGGGACAGACACAATTTTTCTGGAGACCAAAGGATTTAAACCTATGTGAGAGATTGTAAACAATGTAATTAATAACATGGCAGTCTAACCAAAAGCTAAAAGATAATTTAAAACATGGGGCTTTGCTGGTGGCTCAGTGGTAAAGAGTCTGCCTGCCAAAGCAGGAGATGCAGATTTGACCCCCCAGTGGGGGAGATCCCCTGGAGCAGGAAATTGCAACCCACTCCAGTATTCCTGCCTGGAAGATTCCACAGACAGAGGAGCCTGGTGGGCTACAGTCCACGGAGTCGCAAAAGAGTGAAATGTGACTTAGGCACTAAACAACAACAACAATTTAAAAGATACCAAGTGTCTCTAGTCTTCTTATCTGTGATTCAGGGGATATTCTAATCTATTGGCCAGTATCATGTCAATAAAAAACCAAATCTGGACTTATTATTGAGAGACTTTGTTCAAAGGGATTATTATAAGGGAGGAAAGAGACTACGAAATAGAAGGAGGGGGGACTAACTGAAATAGGGACCACAAGATCTGCAAGCATCCCACGGACTAGGCAAAAATTTTCCTTTTTAAGTTTTATTTTATTATTTAAAAATTTTATTGTGTATTGGAGTATAGTTGATTGATGTTCTATTCGTTTCAGGTGTACAACAAAGTGATTAAAAGAATGTTCTTTTATTGAGAGTGTGAACAAGGCTAGGTGCTAGAGGTAAAGAATCCACCTGCCAATGCAGGAGAATCAGGTTTGATCCCTCGTTTGGGAAGGGGATCCCTGGAGAAGGAAATTGCAGCCTTCTCCAGTATTCTTGCCTGGAAAATTACATGGACAGAGGAACCTGGCAGGCTACAGTCCATGGAGTCACAAACAGTTTGACACTACTGAGTGAGCACAAAGAAGGCTAGGAAGAATTGGTTATGGGGAAATGGGATGATAGAGTAGCATGATCAGATAAAGAGATCAGAGAAAGAGGCCAGCCTGTTCTCTAGAGGGGCTGCCTGCTCACTGGCTCAGGGTGGTGGTGGTGGTGTTCATTCTCTCAGTTGTATCCAACTCTTTGCAACCCCATGGACTGCAGCATGCCAGGCTTCCCTGTCCTTCACCATCTCCCAGAGTTTGTTCAGACTCATGTCCATTGAGTCGGTGATGCCATCCAACCATCTCATCCTCCGTCGAGATGCTTCAGGGTGAGGGTAGGCCAAAATTCAGGGGCTTGGAGGAAGGAGAGAAGCTTAACCAAACTTTGCTTAGTAAGTGTTTTGTCCTGATAAATTTTTGGGGATAAGACAGTTCAGCTAATCATTTATGAGGCAAAGAAAGGAAAATTTGAAGATGTTTGGCCTTGTCATAGGTAAATGAGGGGTAAATGAGGGGTATGTGGTAAGTCTTATCTAAATCATTTGAGGAAGGGTGGTTCTTTGCAGCCAGCTCTTATCCAGAACACAAAGGAGTGAGGGAATTCTTTTAAACTTCACTGTTTCTTCAGAAGCACAAGGCTCAGGTGAAATGTAACATTGTCAATTGAGAGTCTTAATCTTTTAAATTTATTGTCTTAGTGCATGTACCTATACAGTAATCCAAAATATAATTTCAGAACTTCTTGCTAATTACTGAAGGGTGGATATGTCTAGACTTTCAGGCTCAGATGGTAAAGAATCTGCCTGTAATGTGGGAGACATTACATTCAATCTTTGAGTAGGGAAGATCCCCTGGAGAAGGAAATGGCAACCCACTCCAGTATTCTTGCCTGGAGAATTCCATGGACAGAGGAGCCTGGTGGGCTACAGGACACTCCGTGTGGTTGAAAAGAGTCAGACACAACTGAGCGACTAACATTTCACTTTGGCTAATTACTGATACATGTAATATATACATTGTTGATGGTTCCCTTATAAACTGATTTTGAAGATAAATTTTTAAATATTAAAAATTAACAATATCAAAATATCATACCAGTTTATTTCTTTAAGCTATATAGTTTGTATTTTACAAGTGGTTCACCTTTAACAGTAAAGTTTTAGAGATTCTTTTCTTCCTCTGTTAAAGTTTCTACTCACTATCTCTTTCTGTACATCTGAACTTTGATAACAGATTTTTGTTCCCCTCCATCTTAAAATTTTTTTTAAATTAATTTCTGGCTATGCTGGGTCCTCATTGCTGCATGAGGGCTTCCCCTAGCTGTGGCGAGCAGGGGCTACTCTCCAGTTGTGGTGTGCAGGTTTCTCGTTACGGTGCTTCTGTTGTGGAGCATGCGCTCTAGGCGCTCAGGCTCAGTGGTTGTAGCACATGGGCTCTAGAGTGTGGAGGCTTCAGTAGTTGTGGCACACAGGTTTAGTTGCCCTGTGGCATATGGTATCTTCCCAGACCAGGGATTGAAACCATGTCCCCTATACAGGCAGGCAGAACCCATATCCCCACACTGAACCACCAGGGAAGTGCTAGAATTGATTCTTGGTGTTGTACATTCTATGGGATTGGACAAATGTGTGATGACATGTAGCCACTATTAAAATGTTATATAGGATATTAGTAGTTTCACTGCCTTAAAATCCTCTGTGCTTTGCCTATTTATCTCTTCTCCCCCAACCTACTCCCACTAGCAACCACTGATCTTTTCATTGTCCCCAAAGTTTTGCCTTTTCCAGAATGTCATATAGTTGGAATCATACAGTATGTAGCTTTTACAGATTGGCTGCTTTCACTTAGAAGTATACATTTAAGATTCCGCCATGTCTTTTCATGGCTTGCTAGCTCATTTCTTTTTAGCACTGAATAGTATTCCATGATCTGAATGTACCACAGTTTATCTATCCTTTGATGTACTGAAGAACATCTTAGTTCCTTTTACAAGTTTTGGCCATTATGCACAAAGCTATAAATGTCTATGTTCAGGTTTTTGTGTGGATATACGTTTTCAACTCCTCAGGGTAAATATGGAAAAGTACAATTGCTGAATTCTATGGTAAGAGTATGTTTAGTTTTGTAAGACACTGTCAAATTGTCTTTCAAAATAGCTATGCCATTTTACATTCCCACCAGCAATGAATGGGAGTTCCTCTTGCTTCACATTCTTGTCATCACTTGGTATTGTCTATGTTTTTGATTTTGGCCATTCTAATAGGTGTGCAGTGGTATCTTGATGTTTCAATTTGTGATTCCCTAATGACATGATGTTGAACATCTTTTCATTTGCTTGTTTGCCATCTGTATATCTTCTTTGGTGAGGTGTCTGTTAAGATCTTTTGCCTATTTTTTAATTGAGTTGTTCTTTTTGTTGTTGAGCTTTTAGAGTTCTTTGTATAGTTTTCAATATACAAAATAAACATATTTTGAATACAGTCGCTTATCAGATATGTCTTTTGCAAATATTTTCTCCCAGCCTATGGCTTGTCCTTTCATCCTCTTGACAGTGTCTTTTGCAAAGCAGAAGTTTTAATTAATGAAGTTAAGTTTAATGGTGCCATAAGAACTAGATTCAGTGATTGTTAGATATATTCATGAATGCTGCACATTTGTAGCTGCATACTGCACTAAGGAAAGTTGGAGTCATTTAGAATATATACCTAATCCAAATTAATGCATTAAGTAACTCTTTTCAACAAAATTCTTTTTGGTAGCACCATTTTGGAGAGAGTATTGATCTAGAGTGAATGATTTGACTCAGAATGTCATATTTAATTTATGTATGCAAAGAGAACATGGCTGACAGTGCCTTTTGATTGCTCTCCAGGGGGAAGAAAATACTGATTCATCAGATGATGACTGTAATTCTGTTGCAGCTGACTTATTATCAAGAGATATTGACAGCAAAAAGTACATCAAGTTTTCTAAAACAACAGAGAAGAGAATTTCACCTGAAATTAGGGGTTTGAGCCCAGAACACACAAAAAAGTAAGTTGAACTGTGAACTTACTTAATTGAATTATACTTTTGCCAGTTTAAGAGAACCAAAAATGTAACTCATGTGTTCTTGTAATGTACTAAGTATAGAGGATCATGCATATTGCTGACCATTTTTTTAGGAGCATGGTTTTAATTCCTAATTAACTTCTCATATTTTTCTCACTTCTCTCACAGCCATGTGGAGGCCTATAAGCTATCATAGTTTTCCAGTAATGAGACCATTATCCATATATCTGTTTTTTTTTTTTTTTACAAAATTGTAATTTATTTAAATATATGGTGTGGTGATTTAATGTATGTATACATTGTGAAATGACTACCCCCATTGAATTAGTTAACACATTCATCACCTCACATATTTACATCATCATCATCATAATTATTATTTTGGTGAGAACAGAAGTTCTGATCTCAGCAAATTTTAGTTATATAGTACAGGATTACTAACTAGTCACCTTGTGACTTTTTTAAAAAAATAATGTATAAGTGACATAGCATTTGTCTTTCTGTTTGACTTATTTCACTTTGCATAATGCCATCAAGGTCCATCCATGTAATTTCCTTCTTTCTCATGGATAAATGGTATTCCATTGTTTATATTTACCACATCTTCTTTATTTGGAGAAGGAAATGGCAATCCACTCCAGTACTCTTGCCTGGAGAATTTCAAGGACAGAGGAGCCTGGAGGGCTACAGTCCATGGGATCTCAAAGAGTCGTACATGACTGTGCACTAACTTTCACTTTCACTTTTCTTTAACTATTAATCTGTTGACAGACACTTATATAATTTTCATATCTTAGCTATTGTGGATAATACTGCAGTGAACATGGGAATGCATATATCTCTTTGAGATCTTGTTTTCATTTCTTTTGGATATATACCCAGAAATACAATTGTTAGATCATTTTATAGTTCTGTGTTTAATTTTTTAAAAATTTTATTTATTATTTATTTCTGTCTGTACTGGATCTTTGTTGGTGCATGGGCTTTTCTCTAGTTGCAGTGTGTGGGTTTCTATTTAGAATGGCTTTTCTTGTTGTGGAACATGCATTCTAGAGTATGTAGGCTTCAGTAGTTGCAGCACGTGGGCTCAGTGGTTGTGGTTCCCTGGCTCTAGAGCACAGGCTTAATAGTTGTGGCACACGAACTTAATTGCTCTGTGGCATGTGGGATCTTCCTGACCCAGGAATCAAACCCCTGTCTCAATCATTGGCAGGCAGATTCTTTACTGCTGAGCCACCAGGGAAGCTCTGTGTTTAAATTTTTTTAAGGAACCTCTCCTTATTGTTTTCTATAGTGACTGTACCAACTAATATTTCCACCAACAGTGTACAAGGTTCTCATTTATCCACATCCTTGCCAACTCTAGTTATCTCCTGTAATGACCATTCTAACAGGTATGAGGTGATACCTCACAGTGATTTTGATGTTAATGTCCCTGATGATGAGTGATGTTGAGCACCTTTTCATGTATTTGTTGGTCATAGGTATGTCTTCTTTGGAGAAATATCTATTCACGTCTTTGCCCATTTTTAATTGGGTCATTTCTTCATTTGCTTTTGGGTTATATGAGTTGCTTATGTATTTTGAACATTAACTCATCAGATATATGGTTTGCAAATATTTTCTCTCATTCCCTAGGTTACCTTTTCATTTTGCTAATATTTTCCTTTGCTGAGGAGAAACTTTTTAGTTTGATATAGTCCCACTTGTTTATTTTGCTTCTGTTGCTTTTGTTTTTGGTATCAATTAAAAAATCATTGCTAAGACTGATGTCAAAGACATTTATTTTCTTCTAGGAGTTACACAGTTTCTTTACCAAGATTGTTTTAGCTTTTTGAAGTCTTCTGTAGTTCCATACAGATTTTAGGATTGTTTATTTCTGTGAAAAGTGGCATTGGAATTTGGATGAGAATTGCTTCGAATTCATAGTTCACTTTAGATAGTAATGACATTTTAACAATACTAGGCAACCCACTCCAGTACTCTTGCCTGGAAAATCCCATGGACGGAGGAGCCTGATAGGCTGCAGTCCATGGGGTCAGTAAGAATTGGACACGACTGAGCGACTTCACTTTCACTTTTCACTCTCATGCATTGGAGAAGGAAATGGCAACCCACTCCAGTGTTCTTGCCTGGAGAATCCCAGGGACAACAGAGCCTGGTGGGCTGCCGTCCGTGGGGTCTCACAGAGTCGGGCACAACTGAAGTGACTTAGCAGCAGCAGCAGTACTTCCAAACCATGAACACAGAATATCTTGCTATTATTTGTAATCTTCTTCAACGTCTTTCATCAGTGTTTATAGTTTTCAGTGTACAGATCTTTCACCTCCTTGGTTAAATTTATTCCTAAATGTTTTATTCCTTTTGATTATGTAAATAGGGTTGTTTTCTCAATTTCTCTTTCTGATACTTCATTGTTAGTGGATAGAAGTGCAATTGATTTTGTATATTAATTTTATATTTTACAACTTTTTGAATTTGTGTGTTGGTTATAGAAGTTTTATTTTTGGTGTAGTCTTTAAGGTTTTTCTGTGTATAAAATCATGCTGTCTGAAAACACAATTTAACTTCCTTTTCTGATTTGAATATCTTTATTTTTCTAGCCTAATTCCTCTGGCTAGGACTTCCAGTTAAATAAAAGTGGTGAGACAGGGCACCCTTGTCTTGTTTCTGATCTTAGAGCAAAAGCTTTCAACTTTTCACTTGCAGTATCACAGTGTGATGTTAGCTCTGGGCTTGTCATATATGGCTTGATTATGTTGAGGTACATTCCTTCTAAACCTATTTTGTTGAAGTTTTTATCATAAATGAATATTGAGTTTTGTCAAATTTCTGGATTGAGATGATCATGTAATTATTATCCTTCATTTTATTAATGTGATTGTGTTAGGAAAAGCCTAAGTTCTCCTGTTTATCTCTTTTACTTTCAGGCTACCACACTTCTGACACCAGATGTGTGGATTTTCCCCCACACCAAGAAATTCTGTGATACCAGCTGGGTATCCTACATTTTAACTCAATTCTGATGCTATCTACCTGTAGATAGTGCCAGATCCCACAGGTTAAGGGTTCAGAGCCATGAGACTGCCCCACCCCCATTTCATCTTATAGTCTGAAGTGGTAGGTCCTCAGGTTACTTCTGTCTGACTTGGCTATAAATCAGAGGTCCCTATGACCCCTCTTCAGGTTTGATTAATTTCTAGAACAGCTCAGAAAGCTCAGGGAAACACTTAACTTACATTTACCAGTTTATTAAAAAAACGCAATAGAAGATACAGATGAATAGCCAGATAGAGAGATACATTGGGAGAGGTCTGGGAGGGTCTCATGAAGGAGCTCTGTCCTCATGGAGTTGGAGTGTATCGTCTTCCCAGTATGTGGATATGTTCAAGAACCTATAAAGCTCTCCAGAGAGGGTAGAGGACTGTAAATGGAGTTAATAATTGATCATGCCTACATGGGGGGAGGCCTCTAAAAAACTCCCAATAGTATGGAGTTCAGAGATCTTTCAGGTTGATGAACACATCCACATACCAGGAAGGGTAATGCACCCTAACTCCATGGGAACTTAATTTCCTGCACCTATGATCCTTCATGACCTTATCTTATATATCTCTTCATCTGGCTATTCATCTGTATCATTGTTCATGTCCTTTAATAAACTGGTAAGCATACGTAACTATTCTGAGTTCTTGAGTTCCTCAAGCAAAATAATGAAACCTAAGGAATGGCTTGTGAGAACCTCTGATTTATAGCCAGTTGGTCAGGAGCACAGATGAAAAACGGGCCTGCAGTTGATATCTGAGGTAGGGTGGGGCAGTCTTGTGGAACTGAGCCCTTACCCTGTGGAATCCGAAAGTATTTCCAGGTACTTAGTGTCAGGATTGAGTTAACTTATAGGACACTATCTGGTGTCACAGAGAATTGCTTGGTGGGGGCAAACCCCACACACATTTGGGGTCAGATGTGAGTGTAATGGTAGTGTGAGAATAAAGGAGAAACAGAAGATTGATTTTTCCCTACATAGTTGTGTATCACATTTATTGATTTTCCTATCTTGAACCATCCTTGTGTCCTGGGAATAAATCCCATTGATCATGGTGTCTCATCTTTTTAATGTACAGTTGAATGTGGTTTACAGATACTTTGTTGAGAGTTTTTGCATCTGTGTTCATTAGGAATATTAGCCTGATATTCTTTTCTTGTAGTGTCCTTGTCTGGCTTTGATATTGGTAATGCATGCTCCATTGCTTCAGTTGTGTCCTACTCTTTGCGACCCTATGAACTGTAGCCTGACAGGCTCCTCTGTCCATGGGATTTTCCAAGAAAGAATACTGGAGTGGGTTGTCATGCCTTTCTCCAGGGAATCTTTCCTGACTTAGGGATCGAATCCATGTCTCCAGCTTCTCCTGCATTGCAGACGGATTCTTTACTGCTGAGCCACTGGGGAAGCCCATTGGTAATGCTGTCTTCATAAAATGAGTTTGAAAGTATTCCCTCCTCTTCAGTTTTTGGAAAGAGTTTGAGAAGAATTGGCATTAATTCTTTAAATCTTTAGTAGAATGCACGAGGAATGCTAACTGATTCTGGACTTTGTTGAAACGTTTTTGATTACTGATTTAATATCTTTACTAATAATTGGTCTGTTCAGATTTTGTACTTCTTCATAATTCAATCTTGGTAGGCTGTATTATTTTAGGAATTTATCTATTCTTCTAGATTATCTAATTTATTGATATATAATTGTTCATAGTAGTTTCTTATGATCTTTACTATTTCTCTGTTATCAGTAGTAATACCTCCTTTTAAATTTCTTATTTCACTTATTTGAGTTTATCTCTCAGCACCCCCAACCCCATTTTGTTTTTTATGTCACAGTTTACATCTTTTTATATTATATATCTATGAGCAAATTGTTGTGGTTATAGTTATTATTAATACTTTTGTCTTTTAACATTTATATTAAAATTGTATGTGATTTACCTCCACCATTACAATAGAGGTACACCATTATACACTGCGGATTTCCCAGGTGGCTCAGTGGTAAAGAATCCACTTGCCAGTGTAGGAGATGCAGGAGACCTGGGTTCAGTCCCTGGGTTGGGAAGATTCCCTGGAGGAGGAAATGGCAACCCACCCCAGTATTCTTGCCTGGAGCATCCCATGGACAGAAAAGTCTGGTGGTCTACAGTCCATAGGGTTGCAAAGAGTCAGACGTGAATGAGTGACTGAAAGAAGTCAGAAAGTGAAGTCACTCAGTCGAGTCCAACTCTTTGTGACCCCATGGACTGTAGCCCACCAGGCTCCTCCACCCATGGGATTTTCCAGGCAAGAGTACTGGAGTGGGTTGCCATTTCCTCTCCAGGGGATCTTCCCGACCCAGGGATCGAACCCAGGTCTCCTGCACTGTAGGCAGACACATTACCGTGTGAGCCACCAGGGAAGATGAGTGACTGAGTATATTACAATATTAGAGCATTCTGAATTTGACTATATATATATATTTACCTTTACCAGTAAAATTTATGTTTTCATATGTTTTCATGGTACTAATTAGCATACTTTCTTATTAGCTTGTAGAACTCCCTTCAACATTTCTTATAAGGTCAGTCTAGTGGTGATGAACTCCTTCAGCTTCTGTTTGCCTATAAAATTCCTTATTTCTCCTTCAGTTCTGAATACAGCTTTATGGGGTAGAGTATTCTTGTTTTTTTTTTTTTTTCTTTCAGCACTTTGAATATATCATCTCTCTCCCTCCTGGCCTGCAAGATTCTTGCTGACAAATTTGCTGATAATTACGTGGGAGTTCCCACTATTCCACTGAGTTAGAGGGAAAAGATGAGACAGTCATTTCTAGGGCACCACAATAAGGGGCTTCCCAGGTGCTGCTAGTGGTACAGAATTTACCTGCCAATACAGGAGACCTAAGAGATGCGGGTTCAGTCTCTGGGTTAGCATGGTCCCCTGGAGGAGGGCATGGCAACCCACTCCAGTATTCTTGCCTGGAGAATCCCCTGGACAGAAAAGCCTGGTGGGTTACAGTCCATAGGGTCGCAAAGAGTCAGATGTGACTGAGGCAATCTAGCATGCGTGCGCAGCACACCGCAATAAAGCTTGTTACCTAGGAAGAAATGGAACATAGGAGTGTTTCTTTCCTTTCTTTCATTAGTATTGTTTAAAATGGTTAATACCTGGGGAGACACAATGCACCTAAGGAGTGCAATATGAAACAAATGTTTTTAGTTATTTGTTATTTATATCAAATCATTCCTAGTCCCTAAAATATTTGAGTTATCTTGTAATTAAAAGAACACAGTTATACTTTAAAAATGATAAAACATAAAAGGTGATGTAATGAGGTAGGAGTCATAATTATTCTAGAAATATGAAAATCAGTTTCAGTAAGGATATATGGAAGGGGACAGGGGATATAAAGCAGCAGTATGCTGTAGGTTGTGATTAATTCATGTGTCATGAAATCAATTTAAGAGGTAGCTACTAGTAATTTTCTAAAAAGAAATTACAATAGAATTGAAGACATTATAGTGCTTTTCATATAATAAGCATAAATATTCTTTTGTGAAATTGTTTCATTTCTCTCTCTCTTTGTATATAGGTGCTATGTTAAGTCACTTCAGTCATGTCCGACTCTGTGTGACCCCATAGACGGCAGCCCACCAGACTCCCCCGTCCCGGGGATTCTCCAGGCAAGAACACTGGAGTGGGTTGCCATTTCCTTCTCCAATGCATGAAAGTGAAAAGTGAAAGTAAAGTCTCTCAGTCGTGTCCAACTCTTAGTGACCCCATGGACTGCAGCCTATCAGGCTCCTCCGTCCATGGAATTTTCCAAGCAAGAGTACTGGAGTGGGGTGCCATTGCCTTCTCCATTGTATATGGGTGTTACATCTCAATAGAAAATGTATTTTATACTCTGGGACATAGTAAGAGTAAAGTCATTGCTTTGTGAGGGGAGGACTGTTGAGGGGACTGACCACAGGGCATCTTCAGTGGGGATAAGAGCAAGGTAAGAGGGCTCTCAGGGTAGAAGTTTAAGGATTGGATTTAAAGGGGTATAATGTCAAAAGAGGGCTTCCCTGGTGGCTCAGATGGTAAAGCGTCTGTCTGCAATGCTGGAGACCAGGGTTCGATCCCTGGGTCGGGAAGATCCCCTGGAGAAGGGGATGTCAAAAGGGGGCTTCCCACCTGGTGCAGTGTAAAGAATCTGCCTGCCAATGCAGGAGATTCAGGAGACATCAGTTTGATCCCTGGGTCTGGAAGATCCTTTGGAGGAGGAAATGGCAACCCACTGAAGTATTCTTGCCTGGAAAATTGCTTGGACAGAGGAGCCTGATGGGCTGTAGTCCATGGGATCACAAAGAGTCGGACACAATTGGGCAACTGAGCTTGCTCTCAACATCAAAAGATCAAGGTACCTACTAAGAAAAGGGAGTAGGCTGCATGAGAAAAATTTCCCTTATTTCACAGTTTTGCTTAGTGCTAAGTTTATCTAAAGATGTTGTAGACTCAATCCAGTCATTTTTCTATGCATCACCTAAGCAGCCCTTGCATAGCAGATTACTCTAAAAAGAAGGAATCCTTTCTGCTAAAGAGTTTTTAGTTTTACATACAAGGAAGAATAAGGTGTTACTTCTAAAGTACTAGATTACAGCTCAGTTGGTATGAGTTCTGGATAGAAACAAACCAATGAGGTAATGCCATAGTGATTCTCAATTTATTCTCTGTGTTAGAATCTAGTATCTTTTAATAAAAAACCTAGTATCTTTAAAAAATTCCAAATATCAGCTCAGTCTCCAAAATAATTACATCACAATTTTGGGGGATTGGACGCAGGCATCAGAATTTTTTGAAGCTCTCAAGTGATTCCATTGTGCAGACAAGTTTGGGATCTAGTTTATCTCAGAATCATTCTTAGTCTACAAGATCCCAGAGCACAAAATAATTTTAGGATTGTCTTTGAAATGTAGATCTTCTTTGCATTACTTAAAGCAAAGTATGAAATTTCCAAAAGCTCTTCTTTTTCAAATTCATTTCAGGGTTATTTTATTGATCTCACTATTATATAGTTTATGGAGTATATATTTGTGTTACAAAAGTTCTTGACAGTTCAATAAGAAGAGGAGGGAAAGAGGCATAAACAGAGAAAACCAAGAAATAAGAAAGCAGAGTAATTGCTAAAAAGTAGTTAGAATCTAGCTTGGACTTTAAAGTACCATTTCTTATTGAAAGGAACCATTTCTTTGAAGAAATGTGTGATAGCAGGTCTGGGAAGGGAAGTGTACAGATGAGCTTGCAGCATCTTGTCTTCCAGAAATGAGGAAACTAACAAAGACTGCTAGCAGAGATGGATCAAGAGCCCACTTGAAAAGGCTCTCACCCCTTCCCAACCCACATTAGAAAATTAAAGCATCAATAAGGATAAAATTGCAGGGAATGAAAGTGAATTTAATATATTTAAATTAGTGTGTTCACAATGATATAAAAATCATTTTGTCATTGTTGAAGGTTCAGTTCAGTTCAGTTCAGTCATTCAGTCGTGTCTGACTCTTTTCGACCCCATGGACTGCACCATGCCAGGCCTCCCTGTCCATCACCAACTCCCGGAGTTTACCCAAACTCATGTCCATTGAGTCGATGATGCCATCCAACCATCTCATCCACTGTTGTCCCCTTCTCCTCCTGCCTTCAGTCTTTCCCAGCATCAGGGTCTTTTCAAATGAGTCAGTTTTTCTCATCAGGTGGCCAGGGTATTGGAGTTTCATCTTCAGCATCAGTCCTTCCAGTGAACACTCAGGACTGATCTTATTTAGGTTGGATCTCCTTGCAGTCCAAGGGACTCTCAAGAGTCTTCTCCAACACCATAGTTCAAAAGCATCAGTTCTTCGGCCCTCAGCTTTCTTTATAGTTCAACTCTCACATCCATACATGACTACTGGAAAAACTATAGCCTTAACTAGACGGACCTTTGTTGACAAAGTAATGTCTCTGGTTTTTAATCTTGAAGGTTACAGGTGAGCAAAGTCACTGTTATGGAAAGTGATAAATAAGGGAAAAGCAATGAATGATCTTGCCTTTCTGAACTGTACTAAAGGGTAAGCAAATAGTATGTGAGAGAAAGTTTGTGTTTATGGAAATATTTTAGCTAATGAGTGAAGAAGGAATGATATTAGATTTAGAATGTAACCATTTGCAGTCCCTGATGATTTACTGCAGATAGTTATTAATAAGTAGCTGCTAATATCACAAATAGAGAGTCACTTGGACATTATATGCTTCCTGATGGGAAAATACCATCACTTATATAACCCCTTCCAACTACCCTCTAAAAAAGTAGAATGTTAATCACATCAGGTCTTTAAACTCCTACAATCTTGGCAATAAAATCAGCAAAATCTAGACTATGAAAAATCTATAAGACAAAAGGCAATAATGATGATAATGATAATAAAAGACATGGGGGAAGAACCAATAGGTGGAAAAAGATCTAAAAGACAAATAAGCCAACTGTGATGTGGGGACCTTATTGAATCCCAATGTAAAGTGTTAAAAAATTTTGACACTTATGAGAAAATTGGAGATTTGAATACAGATTCAGGTGTATTTGATGCTATTAAGACATTATTGGGGATTTTTGGTTTCATAACTGTGTTTTAAATATGTTTTTAAAAGAAAAAACACCTGGAAGAAATGCATATAAAAATCCTATGGATGAAACAATATGATACTGGAATTTGTTTTAAAGTAATAAGAAATGAGAGCAGGGGATAAGACTATAGATGAAATAAGATTGTTCATTATTGAAGCTGGGTAATGGGTCATTACTGAAACCTGGGAAGATCATCACATTATTCTGTCTACTTTTGTCTGTGTTTGAAAATTTCCATAAGTAAATGACAAAAGAAGAAGAATCAAGAAAAAAATCAATTCAGGAATTACTCCAATTTTCTGTGCAATTTAGGTATGAAACATCAATATTCCTACTCGGAGAAGAAAAATCGTCTAATTTTTTAGGAGAAAAAAAAGGCAGGAGGAAGAAGAGTTTACAAGTACAATTGCATACTAAAAGAACTGAGGTAAATAAAGATTTGCAAATATTTTTGTTTTGCTTTCAAGTATTTTCTTTAGCCCTCAAATATTGCATTACATTTTAGTCCAAGTATTGAAATGTCATAATCTTAAATATTTCTTATTCTTCCAGCTCCTTTACCCTATTCCTCCTGCACCTTCCCCTCTTTCTTCTCTTCCTCCCTTAAAAATATCAATAGAACATGAAGCCTTTTGAGAAGAATATTAATTTTTCCCCTTCTTTATCCATCAGACCAGTATTTTTAATTATTATGCTCTCTGTTAACGTTTCTGCTGTTGTAGCAATGACTCTGGCATTCCTTGGCATTTGGCAGCATACATTCAATCTTGGCCTTCATGTTGCTCTTCATATGGCCTTCTCCCCTGTGTCTATAGTTCAAACTTTTCTCTTATAAGTACATCATTGTATATTTCATCTTGAGGTCTTTAACTTGAGATTACACTGTAAGACAATTTCTGCAGATAAGGTCACATTCACATTTTCCAGGGATTAGGATATAGACATCTCTTGGTGGGGTTATGTGACTTACTACATTCACTGTATGATATATTTAAGGATATATTCCTTTGTTTCGATATTTGTTTGCTTCCTGAGGCTGAGAAAATTTGGAAAACTCAGCAGTGGCCACAGGAATTTGGTGATGGAGAGGGAGGCCTGGCATGCTGTGGTCCATGGGGTCTCGAAGAGTCGGACACAACTGAACGACTGAACTGAATGAACTGAGGATGAGAACATATGTCTTCAACTCTGGAAAATTTGAATCCATTATCTTTAGACTATTTTTCCCCCTCCAATCTCCTTATTTGTTCTTCTGTAACTTCTATTAGATATATGTTAGACCTTATCATTTTGTTTTCTGTGTTTTTTAACATTGCTTCATATTTTTGATCTTTTTCTATTTTGTTCTGAGTAATTTCTCCCATCTACTTTGTTTACTTTTCTTTGTAATCTGCAATTTAACCTATCTATTGAAATTTTAATGTCTATACATTTTACTTTTTGAAGTTTTATTTAGTTCTTAAAATTTGCCTTATATTATTTGCTTATGTCCCATAATTATTTCAGGATTGATATTTGGTAAATCTGGATATGAGGTCATTGGGGGATTGAAATCTTCTGTTTGTTGTTTTGTTTGATTCTCACTCATTAACTCATATTCCTGTCAGTCTTGTATGGTTTGAGAGTCCTCTCTGGATCCTGCATGGTCTTTAAAAGTCAGTGCTCTAGTGAATTCCTTGGAGGTCCAGTGGTTAGTAATTGGGCTTACACTGCAGTAGGCCTGAGATTCCAATTCTGATTGGGGAATTAAGATCCTGTAACCTGACCAGCACAGCCAAAAAAAAAAAGTCAAGGCTCTAGGTTCCTTCCATAGAGCCATGTGAAATTGAAGACACCTAGAATTCAGTTCTTATTTTCTAAAGTGACATTTTTCTATCTACCTAAGCTGTTTACCATTTTTGATCTAGTTTATACATGCAGTGTTATTTTTATCAATGTTTATGGTAGTTTTCTTAACCATAAGAATAATTTAAAGCAAACTTACCTGTATTATTTAAATAACTGTGTTGATTCTTCACATTACTTTACTTATATAGTCAAAACTTGTATATGTAGCCTAGAGATTGATAGTCTTGTCTTCACTATACCATAGATTTGCCATCTTTTGTAAAATACATTACGATAAATTGACACAGTATTAATTATGAGATGATGTTGCATACTTAAGAAAAATGTGGCTTTGCCAAAGAATATGATGTATTTTATTAATTAAAGTTTATTTAAATAGTTTACTTAAAATTTTAGATTTTAAGATTAAATAGTTTATTTAAAATTTTAGTATTATAAGCTGTAATTTAATTACAAGAGGTAATTTTATATTAGAAGTATAGTTAAGTGAGGAGCTTAGGTATGATTAATTATCTTTTAAGGGGTTTATTGTTCAAGAATGCCAGTTTACCAATGTGATCTGAGACACAGATATTCTTGCATTTGGCTCTAGGTTGCTCCTTTGTCTGTGAAGGAGAAGACGACTAGAAAAGAAAGCTCTTTATGCAAGTTGCCAAGTCAGTGCAGCATTCACAAGACTTTGTCACCTCTTGATAGATCTTCCTCAGTTATTCGGTATTTAAATCATTGTATTCTTTTTAAATGTTGGATTCAGATTTGGGATTTTTCTACAACATTCATTTCTCCCTTCTACAGAAAGTATGCCAAATGGTTTGTGCTAACCAAGACTGCTCTTAGGAAGGATGGTGTGGCACTAAGAGCCCTGCATGTGGAATTAAAAGACTTAGAGTTGAGTCCTGATCAACTTCACATGCTGGTTTAAACTCTTATAGAATTCACTTTGTATTTCTGGGCCTCAGTTTCTACATCTGTGTAAGAATCTTGTACTAGATAGACTCTTAACATTTTTTACAACACCAACATCCTGTGATTTCCATGTTATGGAATCAGATGAATCATCTTTTTAAGATGTTTTTATCAACAGGTTATGGGATCTGAGATTCTTTGACTGTTTAAAGATATTCTTATATATCTTATAATGTTGTTGTTGTTAAATCATGTCTGACTCTTTTGTGGCCCCATGGACTGTAGCCCACCAATCTCCTCTGTCCTTGGAATTTCCTAGGGAAGAATACTGGATTGGTTTGCCATTTCCTTCTCCAGGAGATCTTCCCCACCCAGGGATTGAACTTGCATCTCCTGTGTCACCTGCATTACAGGCAGATTCTTTACCTGCTGAGCCACCCGGGAAATCTTATAATAACTTTCTATAAATTTTGCTGTAAGTTGAATTCAGTTCAGTTCAGTCGCTCAGTCGTGTCCGACTCTTTGCGACCCCGTGAATCGCAGCACGCCAGGCCTCCCTGTCCATCACCAACTCCCGGAGTTCACTCAGACTTACATCCATCAAGTCAGTGATGCCATCCAGCCATCTCATTCTCTGTTGTCCCCTTCTCCTCCTGCCCCCAATCCCTCCCAGCATCAGAGTCTTTTCCAATGAGTCAGCTCTTCACATGAGGTGGCCAAAGTACTGGAGTTTGGGAATAGGAAAAAGTGGACCACAGCCAAGAGATATTATATATTGACTAGGGTAAATCTGCTCCATAGAGATATACCTAAAAGAAATAAGTGAGAATTCTAGGGTGAAGAATATGTAATAACTGATAATCTCTCGGACAGTTTTTAAAGAAAGGTTTCTATGGAGTGTAAGAGACTGGAGAATTTCAGGCTAAATTTTAATGGCAAAATATTACATATCGCAAAGTGACATAAATGTTTTGTGGGGTTTTTGTTTTATTGCTTTTTGATATGGCTGTTTCTTTGACAGGAAAGATGAAAAACCTTCTAACCTTTACCAGACACTATATGATGAAGTACCTGAAGGACGCTTTTACTCAGAAGAATTAAGTGGTAATAATAGGTTTCAGAATTTTTTGAATAAATTTCCTGATTATATGTTCTGTGTTCTCAAAGAGACAATCTAGGTTTTTTCTTTCCAATTTTGATGGCTTTCTAAAGGGATGGGTTTTTTTGCTTGATAGTTTTTTTTTTTTTTTTTTTCAGTATTTTGAGTATATCATCACATTCTCTCCTGGTCTGAAAAGTTTCTGTTGAAAAATTTGCCAATGGCCTTATGGGATTCTCTTGTCTCTTTTCTCTCCTTGCTTTCAAAGTTCTTTCTTTGTTCTTGACTTTTGACAATTTAATTATAAAATGTCTTTGTGTAACCTTATTTGGGTTCAAACTTTTTTGGGATCCTTTAGGCCTCTTGGATTTGATGTCCATTTATCTTCCTAAGTTTGGGATGTTTTCAGCCATTGTTGTTTTAAATATATTTTCTGTTTCTTTCTTTTTGTCTTCTCTTCCTGGAATTCCTGTAATGCAGATATTGTTTCTTCTGATTGTGTCCTATAAGTCCTATAGTATCTCTTTGCTCTTTTTTCCTTTTTTTGCCTGGGTAATTTTAAATGTTCTTTCTTTTAGATTCTTTCTTCTATGTGGTTCAGTTTGTTTTTAAAGCTATTTAATTTTCCCATTCAATTGGCTGTATTTTTCAGTTCTAGGATTTCTTTTTCTTTTCTTTTTTTTTTTTAATATTTTCTGTTTCTTTGTTGAGCTTCTTGTTTTTTGGCTGACACTTAATAGATTTCCATTTCTTTAGGGCCAGTTATTGAAACTTTATTAGTTTTCTTTGGTAGTGTCACGTTTATGTAATTTTTCATTATCTTTGATTCCTTATGTGGCATCTACATTTGAGTAAGTGACCTCCTTTTCCAGATATTACTGGTTTGCTTTAGCAGAGACAGTTTTTCACCAGTCAGCTTAGTTTCTGTTTAGTTTCTGCCAGATGTGTTAACTGGCAATGTCCTTGGGAAGGTGGGTCTTGCTATCAGAGTCTATTTTGGGGCTAGGCCACTGCTCATGTTCTAAGATTGGGGAGGGGATGCACTGGTTGAGAACAGCTGGCTAGAACTTCTGGTTCGTCCCCTAAATGAAGCTATAGGAAAGGTTCTGTGTTGCCTGGGTTCTCTGGTCATTCAGGACTGGGTACTATACTCAGTAGTAGGCAGGGCTATGAATTAACTTCTGAGTTTTGCAGGGCGGTAGAACTAGTCCTAAAGGAATGCACTGCTTATTGTTTGGAAATCCGAATCAGGCTATACTCAGTACTATACTATACTCAGTAGTAGGTACTATACTATACTATACTCAGTAGTAGGCAGGGCTATGAATTAACTTCTGAGTTTTGCAGGGCAATAGAACTGGTCCTAAAGGAATGCACTGCTTATTGTTTGGAAATCCGAATCAGGCTAGACAGCACTGAGTTTCCTAGTTAGATGCCCCAGTTTTGCTCCGTAGACAGGGAAAACCCTGGGCTGGGCTATCTGTTCAACTGTTACTGTAAAGAGGGCTATAGGATGGGTTATACAGCTCCCCGTGTGCTCTGGTTAAGTCCCCTGGTTAGGCAGGTTAAAGGCTGTGTTCAGCAGTGTGTTGTGACTATGAATTAGGTTCCTTGCTGAGCAAGGTACCATACAGACCCTAAGACCTGCAAGGTTTGTTTGGGTATCAAGTTGGGCAGATATATGCACCAAGTTCCCTGGTCTACTGATCTACCATCCTGTCTGCAGACAGGTAGGGCCAGCAGTGGGGTTCTCCACTCAAGTGCCATTGTAATTGGAGTTGCAAAATGGTGTATACAGATTCTCAGGAGTTATGGTTAGGTTTCTTGGTCAAATTGGACTGGAGGCTTTATTCAGTTTTCGATGGGGCTATAAATTATTTTCCTCCCTGGTTGGGACTGAAGGATAGGTCCCCAGGGCTGGCAAAGCTCTTCATTTGGGAATCAAATCAGACAGATCTCTGCACCAAACTCCCTGGACAGACAAGGCCACCATCTTAGCTTTGCAGATGCAGAGTTGCTGGTTGGGTTTTCTGATCAAATGCCAATGTAATAGAGACTTCAGGGTGGGCTACTGAGATTCCCAGGAGCTCTGTTTAGGATTCTTAGTTAATAGGATTGGAGTTTATATTCAATAGAACAGGCTCCAAGGCTGATAAGACTCTTGTTTGGGGAGTTAATCAGGTAGATCTGTGTACCCTGGCCAGATGCAGTTGCTGGCTTGTTTCTGCAAGCAGACAGACCCACTAGCCAGGCTATCTGCTCAAGTACTGCTGGACCAAGTCATTTCCCAGGTGTTCAGGCCAGGCTTCCTGGTCAGGCGGGGCCAGAAGCTCCATTCAGCAGTGCAGTGGGCTGTGAATTACTTCCTCTATCTGGGTAAGCAGGAGAACCAGCTCCAAGGCTGGAAAGGCTTTTTGTTTGTGGTCTTGACTCAAGCAGACCTGTGCCCCAAGTTCCCTGGCTAAAGTAGGGCACTGACTTTTTCTGTGGATGATCAGTTCTGCTTGCTGGACTCTACATTCGAGGATTGCTGGGTTGCATAGCTTCCTGGGTGTTTTGGCCAGGCTTTCTGGTCAGGCAGAACCAAGAGCTACAACTTAGCATTGAATGGAGATGTGAATTAGCTCCCTTGTCTAGATGGAGTATTAGAACTGACCCCAAGTAGCTTTCCAGGTATTCTGGTCAGTCTTTCTTGAGAGGCAGGGCCACCTATCTTTAATGTCTTTAAAGACATCTTTGGTGTCCAAGTGGTTGATTAATGTAATACTAATACAATACTTTTTAAAACTAATTATTTTACTTCAATTTCTCTCACCAACCCTGATGTCCACAATTTGATCATTGTTATAATGTTGAAACCTCAGACTTTAATGTCTTGTTCTCTGTTCACAGTCTCTTATACTTGCAGTTGTTTTTATTTTACAATTTTATTTCATAGACTACCTCATTTGGTGCCCCTGTGAATATATGATTTCCAACCTGAGCTGCCTTTAGCACCAGTTGGTATTCCCTTTTGTTTTGATCAGATCCCTCTCCTGTTTCTTCCTGTACTTATTTCACATCTTCATTGCTCTCTTCAAATCCTATCACCTAGTCTTTCAATTCTTAAGAGATGACATTGCTTTTTCATAGAGAGTTAATAAAGACTGTTTGGCAGAATCTTCCTGAACTCCTTGACTATAAACAAAATCCATAGCCTTCTGTATTGTCTCATTGAGAAAGAGTCGCTTTCACAAGACCAATCCTTTCACTTCTCTTTTTTTCAATTTTATTTTCTTCTGCTTCCTTAGAGATGATGCTCTGTCAGCTTTATACTCTTTCAGAGAAGCTTATTGAAAGAGCTGTTTTCATTAATTACTGTTTACTTCCTGTTATTGTTCAGTCGCCCAGTTGTGTCTGACTCTTTGCAACCCCATGGACTGCAGCACGCCAGGCCTCCCTGTCCTTCACCATCTCCCGAAGTTTGCCCAAGTTCATGTCCATGGCATTGGTTATTACTTCATCCAGGCTGAAGTAATGGAACTGGATGCCATAATGTTAGTTTTTTTAATATTTAGTTTTAAACCAACTCTTTCTCTCTCCTCCTTCACCCTCATCAAGAGGCTCTTTAGTTCCTCTTCGTTTTCTGCCATTGAGTGGTATTGTCTGCATATCTGAAGTTGTTGATGTTTCTCCTGCCTATCTTGATTACAGCTTGTAACTCATCCAGCCCGGCATTTCTCATGATGTACTTAGTGAAAGTGAAGTCGCTCAGTTGTGTCCGACTCTTAGTGACCCCATGGACTATAGCCCACCAGGCCCTCCATCCATGGGATTTTCCAGGCAAGAGTACTGAGAGTGGGGTGCCATTGCCTTCTCTGTTAACAGCAGCTAGGCATATTATATTTACTTGGAGCTGGTATACTTGGTGACAGCCTTAGTCCCCTCGGACACGGCGTGCTTGGCCAGCTCCCCAGGTAGCATCAAGCGCATGGCGGTCTGGATCTCCCTGGATGTGATAGTCGAGTGCTTGTTGTAATACACCAGGCACGATGCCTCGCCAGCGATGTGCTCGAAAATGTCGTTGACGAAGGAGTCCGTGATTCCCATGGCCTTGGACGAGATGCCGATGTCTGGATGGACTTGCTTCAGCACCTTGTACACATACACGGAGTAGCTCTCCTTGCGGCTGCTCTTGCGCTTCTTGCCGTCCTTCTTCTGGGCCTTGGTCACAGCTTTTTTAGAGCCCTTTTTAGGGGCAGGAGCAGACTTAGCCGGTTCAGGCGTGTCTATAATGACAACACCCAACAACACAAAGATCTTGAAATGCCTATGATGTATTTAGCTTATAGTTAAATAAACAGCAGACAGCCCTGTCATAGTCCTTTCTCAGTTTGGAACCAGTTTGTTGTTCCATGTCCATTTCTGACTGTTGCTTCTTGACCTGCATACAGATTTATCAGGAGACAGATAAGATGGTCTGGTATTCCCATCTCTTTAAGAGCTTTCCACAGTTTGTTATGATCCACATAATCAAAGGCTTTAGCACCGTCAGTGACCAGAGGTAGATATTTTTCTGAAATTCCCTTGCTTTCTCTATGATGCAGCGAATGTTGGCAATTTGCTGTCTGGTTCGTCTGCCTTTTCTAAACTCAGCTTGGACATCTGAAAGTTCTTGGTTCACGTAATGCTGAAGCCTAGCATGCAAGATTTTAAGCATGATGTTACTAACCCAGGAGATGAGTGCAAATGTCCAAAGGTTTGAACATTCTTTAGTACTGCTTTAGTATTTACTTCCTGCTGCTGCTGCTGCTAAGTTGCTTCAGTCGTGTCCGACTCTGTGCGACCCCGTAGACGGCAGCCCACCAGGCTCTGCCGTCCCCGGGATTCTCCAGGCGAGAAGACTGGAGTGAGTTGCCATTTCCTTCTCCGATGCATGAAAGTGAAAAGTGAAAGTGAAGTCTCTCAGTCGTGTCCAACTCTTAGTGACCCCATGGACTGCAGCCTACCAGGCTCCTCCGCCTGTGAGATTTTCTAGGCAAGAGTACTGGAGTGGGTTGCCATTACTTCACTGAAATCTGGTTTCCACCTCAAATACTTTAGTGAAACTTCTATTAGTAAAGTCATTAGTGTCTTTTTAAAAGTCTTTTTCTGGTATTTATGACTGTTATCTGTTGCCTCTTTTTCTGAAAACAAGGTGAATTCAACCCAATTTAGTTCAGTAGACATTTTTTGAGAATCTGTTCTGAAGTAGATTCTGGGACTTGAAGAATGAAAAATCTTGCCCTCTATTAGCTGTTTAACTGAAGGATACTGACATGCAAGTAGTCAGAATAGCAAGAGCTTTGACTGATACACACACAAGTTATAAGGCAGCAGAGAAAGGTTTAACATGCCCAGGAAAAGTTGTGGAAGCCTTTGCTTATGTGAGCCTTGCATGAGTTTTCTGGTAGTTTCTGAGAATTCTTTAGAAACTCATAGGTTTAGAGGTCACTGGCTCCAGACATACCTAATTAAGAAATAAGACTGATGTTAAAGCAAAGAGTTGAAACACAAAGATTTGCTCCTCTGTTTTCTTTAGTGACTGTCCCCCACCTGCCCCTTAGCCCCGACCCCGAAGAGGATGGGGAGAATAAATGATTATTCCCTTGAATTAATTAACTGTTTTGTTATGTGTATTCAGCACTTCAGAAAGCCTGTAAAATTTTTAGTAAAATTCGAGGTGGTAAGATTTATGTGAATGATCTGCCAATGATCCATCGCGTCTTGAAGATCTCTATAAGTGACACAGAAATGCGAAAGGCACTGAAGACTATTGATATTGATGGTAAGTTTTTGGGTTTTCATTATTAGTTTAGGGGTGTACAGTCATGGACATAAGTTATATGTTGTTTTTGGTTCAGTCACTCAGTCATGTCCAACTCTTTGCAACCCCATGGACTGCAGCACACCAGGCTTCCCTGTCTTTCACCATATCCCCAAGTTTGCTCAAACTCATGTCCATTGAGTCAGTGGTGCCATCCAACCATCTTGTCCTCTGTCATCCCCTTCTCCTTCTGCCTTCAATCTTTCCCAGCCTTAGGGTCTTTTCTAATGAGCCAGCTCTTCATATCAGGTGGCCAAAGTATTGGAGCTTCAGCATCAGTCCTTCAAGGAATATTCAGGACTGATTTCCTTTAGGATTGACTAGTTTGATCTCTTTGTAGTCCAAGGGACTCTCAAGAGTCTTCTCCAGCACCGCAATTCAAAGGCATAAATTCTTCAGCATTCAGCCTTCTTCTCAACTCTCACATCCATGCATGACTATTGGAAAAACCATAGCTTTGACTATATAGGCCTTTGTCAGCAATGTAATGTCTCTGCTTTTTAATACACTGTCTAGGTTTGCCATGGTCAGATTAATTACAAATGATAGAAAAGCTAAACTTTAAAATGTTATTAAAAACATCTGTGCACATTTACAATAATGATATTAAAAAATTGGGCCTCAGATACACATGACTGGATTGATTGATTGCTAGGTTGGGTTATGACATGCTGTCATCAACATTTGATCTTTTTAGACTTTTAATTTTTGCTAATTGCCTTAGTATGAAATGGCATGGGATAGGGAAAGTTTCTTAAGGCAAAAAATGTTTGAGATTAATATATTTGATATATTTAATTATATTAAAATTTGTTCCCTGGGTTGGGAAGATCCCCTGGAGTAGGACATGGCAACTCACTCCAATATTCTTGCTTGGAGAATCCCATGGACAGAGCAGCCTGGTAGGCTACAGTCCATTGGGTTGCAAAGAGTTGGATATGACTGAAGCAACTTAGCATGCATATTTAAAAGGATACCTGAAAGTGAAAAGACAGGTTACAAACTTGGGGATATTTGCAATTCACACAATTGACAAATGATTAGTTTACAAAATGTGTAAAGAATTCATACAAATCGATAACAAATAATGAAATAGAAAAGAGGGCAAAACACATGGACAAGTATTTCACATAAAATATAACACATATAGTCAATAATTATATATGAATAGGTTCAACATCACTCTTGTTTAAGGACATAAAAATAAAACCCTAATAAATTACACTTTAAGTAGCTAGAGAAATTGGATATGACTGGACTATTGAACAACAACAGAAACCTAGAAAAAAAATATATTTTTGCACTCAATATTTGATACTTGAATCAAAGAAGTAGATAATAGAGAAGGCCTTACATTTACAGATCATTCAAAGCTTGTTATTAAGGGAGCCACGGGTCATAATAGCCATCATCAAAAAGTGCATAAACAATAAATGCTGGATAAGATGTGGAAATATGGAACCCTCCTACACCATTGTTGGGAATGTAAATTGGTATAACCACTATGGAGAACAGTATGGAGGTTCCTTAAAAACTAAAGATAGAACTACCACATGACTGCTCTTGTGTATAGACTATGGTATTCTAATGTCAGTTAATTATAGTTACATTTTTAGTTTGTATTTTTATCTTATATGCTTAGTGAATCTGCTGATAAATTTGCTAATGGAGTTTTTTTCTTTCTTTTTCTGAATCATTTCTTATAGTTAATGGAATGCTGGATTTTTCAGATTTCCTTAAGGCTGTGAATGATGTCTGTTACTTGGTCTCTCAGGATCCAGGTAAAAATATTTTCTTCAGAATTATAGAAGAAAATTATTTTTGATAGTAACTGATTTTAGGGTGGGGTGGTTATACGAATTTATGTTTTTTCAGAATTTCTTAACTCCTTTTTGCCCTAGTAGTCCAGGTTGAGAAAAATTAGGCATGGGCTATTCTATAAAAGGCACTAAAAAACCTGGATCTCTGCCACGGTATCCTAATTTTCTGTCCCCAGTCTCTACTTTTTCCTGTACACAACTACGAGACCAATTTTCTTAAAACACAGTTTTTGTCATGTCATTATCTCAAAAATTTAGCTGCTTTTCTTAGGCCAAACTCTTATGCTTCTGGTCCTCACTTCTTCATAATTTTCCTTGCTGCTCTTCCTTTCTCCATAAATTTTTCCCAGACAAGAACCCCATGCTCCAGTTCAGTTCAGTCACTTAGTCGTGTCCGACTCTTTGCGACCCCGTGGACTTCAGGCTTCCCTGTCCATCACCAACTCCCAGGGCTTACTCAAACTCATGTCCATGGAGTCGGTCATGCCATCCCACAGTCTCATCCTCTGTCGTCCCCCTCTCCTCCTGCCTTCAATGTTTCCCAGCATCAGGGTCTTTTCTTATGAACCAGCTCTTCACATCAGGTGGCCAAAGTATTGGAATTTCAGCTTCAGCATCAGTTCTTCCAATGAATATTCATGGCTGATTTCCTTTAGGATGGACTGGTTGGATCTCCTTGCAGTCCAAGGGACTCTCAAGAGTCTTCTCCAACACCACAGTTCAAAAGCATCAATTCTTCTGTGCTCAGCTTTCTTTATAGTCCAACTCTCACATCCACACATGACTATTGGAAAAACCATAGCTTTGACTAGACGGACCTTTGTTGGCAAAGTAATGTCTCTGCTTTTGAATATGCTATCTAGGTTGGTCATAGCTTTTCTTCCAAGGAGCAAGCATCTTTTAATTTCATGGCTGTAGTCACCATCTTCAGTGATTCTGGAGCTCAAGAAAATAGTCTCTCACTGTTTCCATTGTTTCTCCATCTATTTGCCATGACGTGATGGGACCAGATGCCATGATCTTAGTTTTCTGAATGTTGAGCTTTAAGCCAACTTTTTCACTCTCCTTTTTCACTTTCGTCAAGAGGCTCTTTAGTTCTTCGCTTTCTGCCATAAGGGTGGTGTCATCTGCATATCTGAGGTTATTGATATTTCCTGGCAATCTTGATTCCAGCTTGTGCTTCATCCAGCCTTGTATTTATCATGAGTGTGTACTCTGCATATAAGTTAAATAAGCAGGGTGACAATATACAGCCTTGACATACTCCTTTCCCGATTTAGAACCAGTCTGTTGTTCCATGTCCAGTTCTAACTGTTGCTTCTTGACCTGCATACAGATTTCTCAGGAGGCAGGTCAGGTGGTCTGGTATTCCAGTCTCTTTTCAGAATCTTCCACAGTTTATTGTGATCCCCACAGTCAAAGGCTTTGGCATAGTCAATGAAGCAGAAGTAGATGTTTTTCTGCAATTCTCTTGCTTTTTTGATGATCCAACAGATGTTGGCAATTTGATCTCTGGTTCCTCTGCCTTTTCTAAATCCAGCTTGAACATCTGGAAGTTCATGGTTCACATACTGTTGAAGCCTGGCTTGGAGGATTTTGAGCATTACTTTACTAGCATGTGAGATGAGTGCAATTGTGTGATAGTTTGAACATTTGACATTACCTTTCTTTGGGATTGGAATGAAAACTGACCTTTTCCAGTCCTGTGGCCACTGCTGAGTTTTCCAAATGTGCTGACATATTGTGTGCAACACTTTAACAGTATCATCTTTTAGGATTTGAAATAGCTTAGCTTAGCTGGAATTTCATCACCTCCACTAGCTTTGTTCATAGTGGTGCTTCCTAAGGCCCACTTGACTTCACATTCCAGGATGTCTGGCTCTAGGTGAGTGATCACACCATCATGATTATCTGGGTCGTGAAGATCTTTTTTGTACAGTTCTTCTGTGCATTCTTGCCACCTCTTCTTAATATCTTCTGCTTCTGTTAGGTCGATACCATTTCTGTCCTTTATTGAGCCCATCTTTGCATGAAATGTTCCCTTGGTATCTCTAATGTTCTTGAAGAGATCTCTAGTCTTTCCTATTCTATTGTTTTCCTCTATTTCTTTGCATTGATCATTGTGGAAGGCTTTTTATCTCTCCTCGCTATTCTTTGGAACTCTGCATTCAAATGGGTATATCTTTCCTTTTCTCCTTTGCCTTTAGCTTCTATTCTTTTCTCAGTTATTTGTAAGGCCTCCTCAGACAACCATTTGCCTTTTTCCCCCAGGCTCCAGTTAATCATAAATCTCCATACCTGCCAATTGCATTCTTACTTCATGCCTTAGTTCATTTTTTTCCCCTTCTGTTGAAGACTCATATCTGTTTTCTTGTCTACCCTTGACAGTTCTTTTCCCATTGCCTGGAATCTGCATGAATTTCTACCTCAAGTTTTCAGATACTGAATTGTCTCCTAATAGCTTTTAGCTTGCACTGCATATAAATTGTAAAGAAAATAGTTGAAAGGACTATTCATGTTAATGATAGAAATAGTGCTTCCAAAGGCCTGCAATCTCTAGTGTTCATGATCTAATTTTAGCAGTCCTTTTGTTTTTCCCTTAGGCAAGATCAAGTTTCTGTGCTTATAGAAGATAACATATATTGGGATTATATATATTTATTGTCAGCCAAACTGTATTCTCTTAGAATCAAGGATAAATGAACGTGATGGTCAATATTCCCGAGTAAGCAAACAAGAGACAAGAAAAACTCTTCAAAGTTTACTGATTCATTAATGTAATAAATGTTATTAAATGCCTACCATATGAAGCCGTGATTAATATAGACATGGTGCTTGGTTTGCTTTTTCTTTTTTAATTCCTTACTTCCTACTTGGCATTTTGATTAACTCCTGTGGCGATTGGGATTCTCCTTTGTCTCCTTGGTTTTTGCCTTACAGGTAACTTTTCCTGACCATAGATTTATATGTTTGTTTGGACTTCTAGGTACTGCCTACTTGCTGTACCGCAGCAAAGAATAGCTTACTTGCTCTCTTACATTCCTTGGTTTTCAATTCCTGGTTTCCTATTTTGACCTTATTTCTGTTTATTGCCACATGTTCTGAGACTAATCAGGAAGTCCCAGGCTTCTTTTTTTCCTTTTAAATCAACATACATAATTCTTGAATGTTATTTTTATAAAATATCCAAGAAATATTTAAGTGTATAAAGATGTGAAAGACACTCTTTAATTCCTCCTATAATTTAATGTTGACCTTAGAATCCATTTTGTATTCAATTATGAATATATATATGTGTGTTTTGTAAGATGAGATAAGTTACCAATTTTTAGGCAGAGGGTTGATTGAACCCAGGTCTCCCACATTACAGGTGGATTCTTTACCAGTTGAGCCACAGTGGAAGCCCTTTGATCTCACAGAAGCTGGTAAAAAGACGAAGCATACATTTAGGAATCGAGACCCTCTAAAAAAGGGAAAAATAGAAATAATCTACTTTAAGAGAAAAGAGTCATGCTATATACATTGTTTTCTAGTATGATTTTTAAAAAATAAGTAATATATCTTGAAAAGTTTTCCATGTCAGTAGATACAGGTCAGCCTTTTATTTTTTTTTTTATTAAAACTTAAAAAATTTTTATTTATTTTAGCCTTTCATTTTCAAATAGCTACATGGTATCTGAAAATGTAGATATACTAATAATTTAACCTATAATGTTGAATATTTAATTGGTTTTAATTACCTTACTATTGTAAACAATTCCACAATGATTGTAACTTTTCTTATATTTTTATATTATATATTTATTTGATATTATATTTACATATACATGTGTGCATGTGTCTTTATCATACCTTTATAAGGAAAAATGAGTTATAAATTATTAGGTAGAGGAGAGCCAGTGTGTACATTGGGACATGCCTTCAATACCTAGCCAGATAGTTTCTCAACTCTGCCTTAGCCTTCACTTCCTTCCTGTGTATCTCCTCAAGATAAGCCAGTAGTAAGAGTTTGTTGTTGTTCAGTTGCTCAGTCATTTCTGACTCTTTGCTATTCCATGGACTATATAGCACACCAGGCTTCCCTGTCCTTCACTATCTCCCAGAGTTTGCTCAAGCTCATGTTCATTGAGTCAATGTTGCCATTCAACCATCTCATCCTCTGTCATCCCCTTCTCCTCCTGCCCTCAGTCTTTCCCAGTGTTAGAGTCTTTTCCAGTAGGTCAGCTCTTTGCATCAGATGGCCTAAGTACTGGAGCTTCAGCTTCAACATCAGTCCTTCCAGTGAACATGCTAAGTGCTAAGTCACTTCAGTCATGTCTGACTCTTTGTGACCCCGTGGACTGTAGCCCACCAGGCGTCTCTGTCCATGGGATTCTCCAGGCAAGAACACTGGAGTGGGTTGCCATGCCCTTCTCCACTTCCAGTGAATATTAAGGATTTATTTCCCTTAGGATTGACTGGTTTGATCTTGCTGCTCAAGGGACTTTCAAGAGCCTTTTTCAGCACCAGAGTTCAAAAGCATCAATTCTTCAGTGCTCAGCCTTCTTTCTGGTCCAACTCTCACATCCATGCATGACTACTAGAAAAACCATAGCTTTAACTAGGTAGACCTTTGTTGGCAAAGTGATGTCTCTGCTTTTTAATATTATGTCTAGGTTTGTCATAGCTTTTCTTCCAAGGAACAAGAGTCTTTTAATTTCATGGCTGCAGTCACTATCTGCAGTGATTTTGGAGCCCAAGAAAATAAAGTCTGTCACTGTTTCCATTGTTTCCCCATCTATTTCCCATGAAATGATGGGACTGGATGCCATGATCTTCATTTTTTGAATGCTGAGTTTTAAGTCAGCTTTTTCACTCTCCTCTTACACCTTCATCAAGAGGCTCTTTAGTTCCTCTTCAGTTCTACTGTTAAGGTGGTATCATCTGCATATCTGAGGCTATTGATATTTCTCCTGGCAATGTTGATTCCAGCTTGTGCTTCATCCAGCCCAGCATTTTGCATGATTTACTCTGCATATAAGTTAAGTAAGCAAGGTGATAATATACAGCCTTGATGTACTCCTTTCCCAATTTTGAACCAGTCTGTTTTTCCATGTCTAGTTTGAACTATTGCTTCATGACCTGCATACATTTTTCTCAGGAGAGTTTAGGATGTTCTCAAGTCTTTCCTGAGTATCTGTACAGCTCGACCCTTGTGTGTAGCCATCTAGATTTCTAGAAGTATGTTGGAGATTTTCAAAGCCACCTATGGAAATATCATTTCCCAGATTTTCCTCATAAGTTTGTTTGTTAGCCTATTGTTTGCTCTGTTTCCATTACTACTGGCAGTTGTGATGGTAAACAGTTATCTCTGTTTTTGGTGAATTCTCCCAGGGAAAAATCTGTTTGGACTGGGAAAGCTTTGAGTCAGTTTATATAAGAACAGATTTGAAAGTAGGGTCTTCCAGAGAACCACCAGACAGGTCTAATAATAGCAGTTCTTAGGGAATGGCACTTTGAAGAAGTTCCAACCTCTTTTTTCTCCACTGGATTTTTGGTTGCTGGTTTTCATTGCAGTTTTCAACTCTTGGTTTTCAAGGCTCCTGGTAGCCCCTGGGAAGGGAAGGTGGGAATACAGCAAGTTAAAATGCCACAAAGCTCAGTGTTCTTAAGGAGAGTCAGACATTTTTTTTGAAAAAACATTCCCTGGGTTGTTGTAAACCTTTGGTTGATTTCCAGAGGGTTGAAAAAGTTGACTTTGACATTTTTGCCAGTGTTCTCGTTGTTTTATAGCATAGAGGATTCTCAGAGGTCCTTCCTGTGCTATTTTTTTTTTTTATTGAAGGATAATTACTTTACAGAATTTTTTTGTTTTCTGTCAAACCTCAACATGAATCAGCCATAGGTATACATATATCCCCACCCTTTTGAAACTTCCTCCTATCTCCCTCCCCATCCCACCCCTCTAGGTTGATACAGAGCCCCTGTTTGAGTTTCCTGAGCCATACAGCAAATTCCTGTTGGCTATCTATTTTACATATGCTAATATAAGTTTCCATGTTACTCTTTCCATACATTTCACCCTCTCCTCCCCTCTCCCCATGTCCATAAGTCTATTCTCTATTTCTGTTTCTCCATTGTTGCCCTGTAAATAAATTCTTCAGTACCATTTTCCTAGATTCCGTATATATACATTAGAATATGGTATTTATCTTTCTCTTTCTGACTCACTTCACCCTGTATAATAGGTTCTAGATTCATCCACCTCATTAGAACGGACTCAAATGCATTCCTTTTTATGGCTGAGTAATATTTCATTGTGTATATGTATCCCAACTTTTTTATCCATTTCATCTGTCAGTGGATATCTAGGTTGCTTCCATGTTCTAGCTATTGTAAATAGTGCTGCAATGAACAATGGGATACATGTGTCTTTCAGTTTTGGTTTCCTCAGGGTGTATGACTAGGAGTGGGATTTCTGGGTCGTATGGTGGTTTTATTCCTAGTTTTTTAAGGAATCTCCATACTGTCTTTCATAGTGGCTGTATCGATTTACATTCCCACCAACAGTGCAAGAGTGATCCCTTTCCTCCACACCCTCTTCAACATTTATTGTTTGTAGACTTTTTGATGAGGGCCATTCTGACCTGTGTGAGGTGATATCTCATCGTAGTTTTGATTTGCATTTCTCTAATAATGAACAATGTTGAGCATCTTTTTATGTGTTTGTTAGCCATCTGTATGTCTTCTTTGGAGAAATGTCTATTTAGGTCTTTTCTCCACTTTTTGATTGGGTTGTTTGTTTTTCTGATATTGAATTGTATGAGCTGCTTGTATATTTTAGAAATTAATCCTTTGTCAGTTGTTTCATTTGCTATTATTTTCTTCCATTCTGAGGGTTGTGTTTTCACCTTGCTTATAGTTTCCTTTGCTGTGCAAACGCTTTTAAGTTTAATCAGGTCCTGCTTGTTTACTTTTGCTTTTATTTCCATTACTCTAGGAGGTGGGTCATAGAGGATCTTGCTTTGACTTATGTCATCAAGTGTTCTGCCTTTGTTTTCCTCTAAGAGCTTTATAGTTTCTGGTCTTCCATTTAGGTATTTAATCCATTTTGAATTTATCTTTATGTTTGGTGTTAGGAAGTGTTTTAATTTCATTCTTTTACATGTAATCTGTCCAGTTTTTCCAGCACCATTTATTGAAGAAGCTATCTTTGCCCCATTGTATATTCTTGCCTCCTTTGTCAAAAATAAGGTACCCATAGGTGCATGGGTTTATATCTGGACTTTCTATGTTGTTCCATTGGTCTATATTTCTGTTTTTGTGCCAGTACCATACTGTCTTGATGACTGTAGCTTTGTAGCATAATCTGAAGTCAGGAAGGTTGATCCCTCCAGCTCCATTCTTCTTTCTCAAGACTGCTTTGGCTATTTGGGGTCTTTTGTGTCTCCATATGAATTGTCAAATTTTTTGTTCTAGTTTTATGAAAAATGCCATTGGTAATTTGATAGGGATTGCATTAAATCTGTAGATTGGGTTTGGTGTATAGTCATTTTTACAATATTGACTCTTCCTACCCAGGAACATGGAATATCTCTCCATCTGTTTATGTCATCTTTGATTTCTTTCATTAGTGTCTTACAATTTTCTGTGTGCAGTTCTTTTGTCTCCTTAGGTAGGTTTATTCCTAGATATTAATTATTTTTGTTGCAATGGTGAATAGGATTGATTCCTTAATTTCTCTTTCTGGTTTTTCATTGTTAGTATATAGAAATGCCAGTGATTTCTGTGTATTGATTTTATATCCTGCAACTTTGCTAAATTCGCTGATTAGCTCTAGTAATTTTCCGATACGATCTTTAGGGTTTTCTATGTACAGTATCATGTTATCTGCAAACAGTGAGAGCTTTACTTTTTCTTTTCCAGTCTGGATTCCTTTTATTTCTTTTTCTTCTCTGATTGCTGTAGCTAGGAATTCCAGAACTATGTTGAATAATAGTGGCAGAAGTGGACGCCCCTGTCTTGTTCCTGATCTTAGGGGGAATGCTTTCAGTTTTTCACCATTGAGAATAATGTTTGCTGTAGGCTTATCATATATGGCCTTTACTATGTTGAGGTTGGTTCCTTCCATGCCCATTTTATGAAAAGTTTTAATCATAAATAGGTGCTGAATTTTGTCAAAGGCTTTTTCTGCATCTGTTGAGATTATCATACATAGTTTTTATCTTTCAATTTGTTAATATGGTGTGTCACATAGATTGATTTGCATATATTGAAGAATCTTTGCATCCCTGGAATAAACCCAACTTGATCATGGTGTATGAGTTTTCTGATGTGTTACTGAATTCTGTTTGCTAGAATTTTGTTGAGGATTTTTGCATCTATGTTCATCAGTGTTATTGGCCTGTAGTTTTCTTTTTGTGTGTTGTCTTTGTCTGGTTTTGGTATCAGGGTGATGGTAACCTCGTAGAATGAGTTTGGAAGTGTTCCTTCCTCTGCAATTTTTTGAAAGAATTTTAGAAGGATAGGCATTAGCTCTTCTCCAAATGTTTGAAAGAATTCTTCTGTGAAGCCATTTGGTCCTGGGCTTTTGTGTTTTGGGAGATTTTTGATCCCAGCTTCAATTTCAGTGCTTGTAATTGGGTTGTTCATAATTTCTATTTCTTCCTGGTTCAGTCTTGGAAGATTGAACTTTTCTAAGAACCTGTCCATTTTTTCTAGGTTATCTATTTTATTGCCATATGGTTGTTCATAATAGTCTCTTATAATCCTTTGTTTTCTGCATTGTCTGTTGTAACTTCTCCTTTTTCATTTCTAATTTTGTTGATTTGATTCTTATTTCTTTCTTGATGAGTCTGACTAAAGGTTTGTCAATTTTGTTTATCTTCTCGAAGAACCAGCTTTTAGTTTTATTAATCTGTACTATTGTTTCTTTCATTTCTTTTTCATTTATTTCTGCTTGGATCTTTATGATTTCTTTTCTTCTACTAATTATGTTTTGTTGTTGTTCTTCTTCTTTTTCCAGTTGTTTTAGGTATAAAGTTAGGTTGTCTATTTGATGTTTTTCTTGTTTCTTGAAGTAGGATTGTGTTGCTATAAACTTCCCTCTTAGAACTGCATTTGCTGCATCCCATAGGTTTTGAATTGTGTTTTCATTGTCGTTTGTTTCTAGAAATTTTTTGATTTCCCTTTTGATTTCTTCAGTAAACTGTTTGTTATTTAGAAACGTGTTGTTTAATCTCCATGTGTTTGTGTTTCTTATACTTTTTTTTTCTTGTAATTAATATCCAGTCTCATAGCATTGTGGTCAGAGAAGATGCTTGATACAATTTCAATTTTCTTAAATTTACTGAGGTTTGATTTGTGACCCAAGATGTGGTCTATCCTAGAGAATGTTCCATGTGCTCTTGAGAAGTAAGTGTATTCTTCTGCATTTGGATGAAATGTCTTGAAGATGTCAATGAGATCCATCTCATCTAATGTATCATTTAAGACTTGTGTTTCCTTATTAATTTTCTGTTTTGATGATCTGTCCATTGGTGTGAGTGGGGTGTTTAAGTCTCCTACTATTATTGTGTTACTGTCAGTTTCTCCTTTTATGTCTGTTAGTGTTTGTCTTATGTATTGAGGTGCCTCTATGTTGGGTGCATAGATATTTTCAATTGTTATGTCTTCCTCCTGGATTGATCCCTTGATCATTATGTAGTGTCCTTCCTTATCTCTTGTAATCTTCTTTATTTTAAGGTGTATTTTTTTCTGATATAAGGATTGCTATTCCAGCTTTCTTTTGCTTCTCATTTGCATGGAATATATTTTTCCATCCTCTTACTTTCAGTCTATATGTATCTTTAGGTCTGAAGTGGGTTTCTTGTAGACAGCATAGATATTGGTCTTGTTTTCGTATACATTCAGCCAGTCTGTGTCTTTTGGTTGGAGCATTTAATCCATTTACATTTAAAGTAATTATTGATATATATGTTCCTATTGCCATTTTCTTAATTGTTTGGAGTTGATTTTATAGATCTTTTCTTTTCCCCTGTTGTATTTCTTGACTATATAAGTCCCTTTAACATTTGTTGTAAAGCCAGTTTGGTGGTACTGAATTCTCTTAGCTTTTGCTTGTCTGAAAAGCTTTTTATTTCTCTATTAATTTTGAATGAGATTCTTGCTGGGTACAGTAATCTTGATTGTAGATTTTTCCCTTTTAGTACTTTAATATATCCTGCCATTCCCTTCTGGCCTGCAGAGTTTCTGCTGAAAGATCAGCTGTTAAGTGTATGGGGTTTCCCTTTTATGTTACTTGTTGCTACTCCCTTGCTGCTTTTAATATTCTTTCTTTGTGTTTATTTTTTGGTAGTTTGATTAGTATGTGTCTTGGTGTGTTTTTCCTTGGGTTTATTCTGTATGGGACTCTTTGTGCCTCTTGGACTTCATTGACTATTTTCTTTTCCACGTTGGGGAAGTTTTCAACTGTAATCTCATCAAAAATTTTCTCATACCTTTTTTTTTCTCTTCTTCTTCTGGGACCCCTATAATTTGTATGTTGGTGCATTTGATATGGTCCCAGAAGTCTCTGAGACTGTCCTTGGCTCTTTTCATTCTTTTTACTTTATTCTGTTCTTCAGAAGTTATTTCCACCATTTCATCTTCCAGCTCACTGATTCATTTTGCTTCAGATATTCTGCTATTGATTCCTTCCAGAGTATTTTTAATTTCAGTAATTGTGTTGTTTGTCTCTATATGTTTATTGTTTAATTCTAGATCTTTGTTAATTGATTCTTGCAATTTCTCCATTTTGTTTTCAAGGTTTTTGAACATCTTTACTATCATTATTCTGAATTCTTTTTCAGGTAGTGTGCCTATTTCCTCCTCATTTATTTGGACTTCAGTGCTTCTAGTTTGTTCTTTTATTTGTGCCATATTTCTCTGCCTTTTCATTATTATTATTATTACTTTAGGTTATTGTGTTTGAGGTCTCCTTTCCCAGGCTTCAAGGGAAGTTGAATTTTTTCCTTGAAGAAGGTTGAATTCTTCCTTTTGGTTTCTGCACTCCTAAGACTGGTCCTGTGGTTTCTGTGAGCTTCTATAGGGTGAGATTTGTGCTGAGTTTTTGTTTGTTTGTTTGTTTTTCCTCTAATGGGCAAGGCTAAGTAAGGTGGTAATCCTGTCTGCTGATGATTGGGTTTGTATTTTTGTTTTGTTTGTTGTTTAGATGAGGCGTCCTGCACAGGGTGCTACTGGTGGTTGGGTGATGCCAGGTCTTGTATTCCAGTGGTTTCCTTTGTGTGAGTTCTCACTATTTGATACTCCCTAGGGTTAGTTCTCAGTAGTCTAGGTCTTGGAGTCAGTGCTCTTACTCCAAAGGCCCAGGGCTTGATCTGTGGTCAGGAATGAAGATTCCACAAATGCATGAGGTGAGATTAAAGCAAATATCCAAAAACAAGAAACCAAAGATGAACCCCAGACAAATATCAGTTACAAAATCAGGCAAATAATAACTAAAATAATGGAATATACACATATACATATACACCCATGAGCAAAGTGAAAACAGTCCAACAAAAATAAAGTACAGTAGACTGATCTGGTGAACAAAGGAAATAAAAAATTATATTTACCAGTTAAGAACAAAAATAAAGTACAAATTGGAAAACAAAACTAAAACAAGGTGCCAAGTGGAGAATAAAGCAATGAAAACAAAATGAACAAATATATTGGGAGAAAAGGAAAGAAAGAAAAGAAAGAAATAATAGATATACAAAGTTAAATAGAGGTAGATGAAGAAGATTTACACACATTAAAGATTAACTGCAAGGGGAAAAAACAATAGGGAAGGCAAACAAAGGAGTAAATGTAGAAAATATAATAGGTTTTTAAAAATTAAAAATATAAAAAAAAAAAAAAACAGAAGAAAAGAGGAAAACTCCACAGAACTGCAAAAGCCCAATGTAGAAGCAGAAGTTTATAACAACAATAGAATGTGTGACTGAATATACACATATACATATACACCCATAAGCAAAATCAAAACAGTCCAACAAAAATAAAGTACAATAGATTGACCTGGCAAACAAAGGAAAACAAAAATTATGTCTACCAGAACAAAACTAATTAAAGCACAAACTGGAAAACAAAACTAAAGCAAGGTGCCAATTAGGGAATAAAGCAATGAAAATAAAACTAACAAATATGTTGAGAGGGAAGGAGAGAAAGAAAGAAAGAATAGATATGCAAAGTTAAATAGAAGTAGATGAAGAAGATATATATACGTTAAAGAGTAACTGCAAAGGGATAAAACAATAGGAAAAGTAAACAAAGGAATATATGTAGAAAAAATAAAAATAGGTTTAAAAATTTAAAAATAAAGAGAAAACAAAAAAAAAAAGGAGGAAAACTCCACAGAACTGCAAAAGCCCAATGTAGAGGCAGAGGTTTATGACAACAATAGAAAATGAGACCGAGAAAAAAAAGCTCAAAAGCTTAATTGGATTTCTTAGTGCCAATAAAACCAATAACTACAACAGAGGAAGGAAAAAAGGAAAAAAAAAACAAACCACAACAAAATCCGCAAGTATCTACAGAAAAAGTAAAAAAAATAAGAATAATAAATGTTTTTCTTGAGCCACTGCTGTCGAGAGTCCTTTCCCTGGCTGGGAATCACAGTCTACCTTACCTCCCTAGGATGCCCTCCAACACTACTGATCTCTGGACCAGCAGTGGGGGCCCCTCAGATTCTAATCTGGTCCTACTCCTGTGTGTTCTTGCCTCCAGTGTCCACAGCTATCAGAACCAGTGCATTTTTTTTTAATGGGAGCTCTCAATGGCCTTTTATATATTCCATTGACACAGAGTCTGCTTAGTTGATCTTGTAGATTTAATCTGCAGCTTGTACAGATGGTGGGAAAGTTTGGGGTCTTATTCCTTAGCCACACTGCCTCTGGGTTTCAATTGTGGTTTTATTTCCACCTTTACATGTGGGTCATCCACTGGGGTTTAGCTCCTGAGGCTACCCTGGAGGGCTTGGGTTTTCCCCTGTGAGGGCCAGGTGTGGAAGTGGTGCAACTGCTTGGGTCACAGGAATTCTGGCAGCACTAGGTACTCAGGGGGGTTGGTGGCTAGGGCAGCAGGAAATATAGTGCTCTAGAAGGGTATGGCAACCAGTATTGGCCAATATGCTGCAGTATTCTTGCCTGGAGAACCCCCTCTCTGATAGAGAAGCCTGGCAGGCCACAGTCTACAGGGTCGCAAAGAGTCAGACATGACCAAAGTGACCCTGTGTGCATAGACGCAAGACTTTTTTTTTGCCCATGGTAGCTCTGCCCCAGTGAGACTTGAGTGTGAAGGTGGCGCAGCTGCTTGGCTTGTGGGGACCCTGGCAGCACCAAGTGTGCAGGGACACAGACTGCCTCCGCCACAGGAGTTACGGCCCTATCAGAGTCTTTTTTTTTCCAAAGCCTCTTGTAGCTGGCAATCAGAAGGCCTTTTTGGCTAGTCTTTCTCTGTAGCTACCCCCATTCAGACACTTAGAGGGCTCCTTTGCCTGGAGTCCTTCTCTGTTGTTTGGCGTGTCAGGCAAATAGAGGGGTACTCCTGGCTGGGGTCCTACTCTGTAGATAGGTGTGTCAGGCACTTAAAGGGGCACCCTGGGTGGGGTCCTACTCTGTAGTTCAGTGCATTAGGCATTTGATGGGCCAGCCTCTCTGTTGTTCAGGGGCCAATGCTGGCCTGTGTGGGGAGAGAGGCTATGGTGATGGCTCCACCCACTACACGTGATTCAGGTGTATTGCGTTGCTTCCATGGTTGCCTCGCTTTCCTTCACTGGCATTTCCCACCACCATCTCCCTCACATCCCCTCAATCTATCTCTCAGAAGTCAATAGCAGCCCTCGCCCTGGGATTGCTCCACAATCCCTAAACTCCAGCTCCCAGCTGCTGCGCCTTCCAGGAGACCAGCGTTCCTGCCTGGGGTGTGTATGGCTGTGGCAAGGACCATCTGATTCTCATTCTGTTTAGGCTGTCACTGATCAGCTGTTTCACTCTCAGCCTTAAATGTTTCTTCTCTGACTCAGACGGTTGCCCCACTGTAGGGATCAGACCCCTGCTTCAGTTCACCGACCTGCTGAGGGCAGGTCCAGTCCTGCTAACACTCCTGTTTTTCCCCCTAGATCCTTCATCCTATCGAGTTTTGCATGGTTCTATATATTCTTTTCCACTGGTCAGGTACTCCTGTCGGTTCTCAGTTGGAGTTCTGCATGCACTTCTATGTCTGAAGGTGTATTCCTGATGTATCCTTGGAGAGAGGTGTACTCCACGGTCCACCTACTCCTCTGCCATCTAGTTCTCTTTCCTCTGCTGTTTTTGCTCACTTGACTAATAACTACTTGTTGAATGAATAGTGTCAGTTCTTCCTCTTCTACTGTGCTTATCTAAAGACTTGTAGATCATTATGTTTACTATATGCTGAATTCCAGGGAAATCTAGTCTGACTACAAAGTGGTTTGCCCTCTGGAATTATTTGAATTGTGTTTCCTTATCAAGGTAAATTAAGGGATATAGTGGTCTAAGTTACACTTAAATATGTTAAATGTAGCATTTGGATACAAATAACTGTTTAGGATCAATACAAGGAAATAGAGGAAAACAACAGAATGGGAAAGACTAGAGATCTCTTCAAGAAAATTAGAGATACCAAGGGAATATTTCATGCAATATGGGCTTGATAAAGGACAGAAATGGTAGGGACCTAACAGAAGCAGAAGATATTAAGAAGAGGTGGCAAGAATACACAGAAGAACTGTACAAAAAAGATCTTCACAACCCAGATAATCACGATGGTGTGATCACTCACCTAGAGCCAGACATCCTGGAATGTGAGGTCAAGTGGGCCTTGGGAAGCATCACTACGAACAAAGCTAGAGGAGGTGATGGAATTCCAGTTGAGCTATTTCAAATCCTGGAAGATGATGCTGTGAAAGTGCTTCACTCAATATGCCAGCAAATTTGGAAAACTCAGCAGTGGCCACAGGACTGGAAAAGGTCAGTTTTCATTCCAATCCCAAAGAAAGGCAATGCCAAAGAATGCTCAAACTGCCACACAATTGCACTCATCTCACACACTAGTAAAGTAATGCTCAAAATTCTCCAAGCCAGGCTTCAGCAGTACATGAACCATGAACTTCCAGATGTTCAAGCTGGTTTTAGAAAAGGCAGAGGAACCAGAGGTCAAATCGCCAATATCTGCTGGATCATGGAAAAAGCAAGAGAGTTCCAGAAAACCATCTACTTCTGCTTTATTGACTATGCCAAAGCCTTTGACTGTGTGGATCACAATAAACTGGAAGATTCTGAAAAGAGATGGGAATACTAGACCACCTGACCTGCCTCTTGAGATACCTGTATGCAGGTCAGGAAGCAACAGTTAGAACTGGACATGGAACAACAGACTGGTTCCAAATAGGAAAAGGAGTACGTCAAGGCTGTATATTGTTACCTTGCTTATTTAACTTATATGCAGAGTACATCATGAGAAACGCTGGACTGGAAGAAACACAAGCTGGAATCAAGTATGCCGGGAGAAATATCAATAACCTCAGATATGCAGATGACACCACCCTTATGGCAGAAAGTGAAGAGGAACTCAAAAGCCTCTTGCTGAAAGAGGAGAGTGAAAAAGTTGGCTTAAAGCTCAACATTCAGAAAACGAAGATCATGGCATCTGGTCCCATCACTTCGTGGGAAATAGATGGGGAAACAATGGAAACAGTGTCAGACTTTATTTTTTTGGGCTCCAAAATCACTACAGATAGTGATTGCAGCTATGAAATTAAAAGACGCTTACTCCTTGGAAAGAAAGTTATGACCAACCTAGATAGCATATTGCAAAGCAGGGACATTCCTTTGCCAACAAAGGTCCGTCTAGTCAAGGCTATGGTTTTTCCAGTAGTCATGTATGGGTGTGAGAGTTGGACTGTGAAGAAAGCTGAGTGCCGAAGAATTGATGCTTTTGAACTGTGGTGTTGGAGAAGACTCTTGAGAGTCCCTTGGACTGCAAGGAGATCCAACTAGTCCATCCTAAAGGAGATCAGTCCTGGGTGTTCATTGGAAGGACTGATGCTGAAGCTGAAACTCCAATACTTTGGCCACCTCATGCGAAGAGTTAACTCATTGGAAAAGACCCTGATGCTAGGAGAGATTGGGGGCAGGAGGAGAAGGGGATGACAGAAGATGAGATGGCTGGATGGCATCAGCGACTCGATGCACATGAGTTTGAGTGAACTCCAGGAGTTGGTGATGGACAGGGAGGCCTGGCGTGCTGCGATTCATGGGATCGCAAAGAGTCGGACGCGACTGAGCGACTGAACTGAACTTAACTGTTTAGGTTTTAAGGAAGCCTTCTTTTGGGGCGAAATTCTCTTCATTATTATGTTTACTTTCTTTTAACCATGTTCTTCCCAGTTCACTTTTGATATCAAGGATAGTTAAGAGATTTCTATGGATAAATAGACATTTTAATGGTGGTTAAACCATTGTCAAATTCTGTGTAGTATATAAAAAATCTGAAGAAAAATTCTGTTTTTACACCATTCTTACCTCTTTTACAATATCTTTCCTAAATTACACTTTAAAGTAATTAATAACTGCCCCCAGTTTTGGATCAAGGTGTTTTGCTATTGTAGATTATACCACTGGTAAGAAATTGTTATAGCTAAAAGTTTTAACTAAGAGGTGCGTATAATATGATGATTAAGAGCAAACATTTTGGATTAGAATTCTGGCTTTTCCATATACTTAAAGTACAATCAAAAGGGACTTTCTGAGCTTTAGTTTCCTTATCTGTAATGTAGGGATAATGAAAAATTTTATTTTATAGGCCGATTGTGATAATGGAATTATATAGCCCATAATTTTCAGCACAGTTCCTGGCACATAGACAGCATTCAATAAAAACCAGTTATTATTGATAATATTATTTTAGCAGTATAATAGTATAATAGCAAACATTATATTTTAGGCTAAGAATATGGCTAGAATTGGGCAAATGCGTACTTGCAGGTAAATTTTTAGAAATCCTTAAATTTATTTTTCCCAGATCAAATCTGCTCTTCCAGGGAAAGATGTTGATTGTCATTGTACAGTAATTTCTTTGTTTATTGTACTTTTGCAGCATTTCAGAATGCCTTGAAGATTTTTCACAGGATAAAAGGTGGTCGAGTTCCAGTTTCTGAAGTGGATAAAGTGTTGGATAGCATGGATATCTTGGTAGTCCCTGAAACTTTGCAGGAAGTGATAAAATATGCTGATATCAACAGTGAGTTATTTGAATTGATGTATACGTATTTCTTTCTTGGCTACCAATTTTTCTGATTCATCCTTTACTTCTCCTTTTCCTACTTGATTCTTGCCCTTTGCCATGACACTGCTTACTGGTGTCTATGATAAAAGGTAGTCTAGAAAAATTAAGTGAGAAGTTTCTAATTGTTGTATTTTGGTATGTTTGGCAAAAATATAAGAGAAAAATGGAATTTTTTTCTTTTCAATGTTATCTCTCTTTTCCAATAGTCATTTCTTGTCTTTGTGGAGAGGTAGTTTCTGTGGTATCAAGAGCATTGACTCCACAAGTTAGGAGAGCTAAATTTCTTAAATTTTCAACTTTGTTTTGTAGCTTTGATTACAAAATCTTCCTGTGCTGTACAATTACATTCTCTTTAAACACGATCCTTAGCATATATTTTATATTAGGTGTTTACATGTGACCAAGAGATGTCCTATAATAATGGATTGATTAGTAATTGATTAATTGATTTATCCATTCATTTAATGAGTCAGATAGTCATTTAATATCTACTGTGCCTGAAACTGGTAGGTGATAGATACACAGATGAATAAAACATATTTATTGTTCTGAAGGAGCTCACATTCTGATGTAGAAAAGGCAAATAAACTGAAAATTATGATAATATATGTAGCAAATACTATTATAGAGTGTATGTATGCATATTGGAAGCACTAGAGAAAGATTATTAGAGGAGGTGATGTCTGAGCTAAATGTTGAAGGATTTGTAGGAGTTAGTTGCAGATGGTGGTAGAGGGTGAAACTTTTTAGACTGAGGGAGCAGTTTGTGTAAATGTGGCAGGAAAATCATCAGACATGGCACCCTTTCTGGTGGGATTCTAATGGATTTTGTCGTTTGGTAGTGGTGGCTTTATAGTGGGCCTTTAGTTGGTGAAGTGTAGTCTGGAGGTAGAAGCAGGCTGCATGCAGTTTCAGTAGGTAGTCGTTTATGGTGGGCTCTTGGGTAGTAGACACGAGTGGAGAGTTATATGTATTGGAACGTGAAGATGTATATAAATAGGAATTTTAAAGACTAATCTCAACTTGTATTATTAAATAGCCTTCAGGGCATGCTTTAACCAGGAGCAACAGAAATCATATATGAAACGACTGCAGTGCCTTGCTTTTTGGCTTATGGAATTCTAGTTTGGGCTTCTAGATCACCCTCTTTATTTGGAACCATGGATTAGACAATACTACTTTCATAGGATTATTGTAGGATATAGATATAAAAATTTGTCACTGTTTGGCACCTAGAACAGGCTCAAGAAATGTGAAGCAGAAACCTAAGAATCATCCTTGACAGCTATGTTCTCTGTGTTTTCCTGGTGAAATTATTACGAAGTACTATTATTTTAAAATCCTACATATCTCTTAAATCTTTCTGTTTTCCAGCATTACTACATTTTTCCTTAGGACAATTGGAAGTCTACCCATATTCTAACAAGTTACCCATATCTGGGCTTCCCTGAGAGCTCAGTTGGTAAAGAAGCTGCCTGCAATGCAGGAGACCCTGGTTCAATTCCTGGGTCTAGAAGATGCCCTGGAGAAGGGACAGGCTACCCACTCCAGTATTCTTGGCCTTCCCTTGTGGCTCAGCTGGTAAAGAATCTGCCTGCAACGTGAGAGACCTGGGAGACCTCGATCCCTGGGTTCGGATGCTCTCCTGGAGAAGGGAAAGGCTACCTACTCCAGTATTCTGGCCTGGAGAATTCCATGGAGTCACAAAGAGTTGGACATGACTGAGTGACTTTCACTTTTCACTTTCACCCATATCTAGTCTTAATCTCCCTTTACACTGTAGCCAGAAAGATCTTTTCAAAAGAAACATCTGTTTATGTTACCTTCTTTGTATAAAATCTAATAATACCTCTTTAATGTACAAGACTTTGCAAAGCCTGGCCTTTACCTGGATCTTAGCTTTATCTCAGACCACATTCTCCCTTACTGTCTGTGCCTTTTTAGAGTTTCAACCTTATACTGCTCTCCTCCTGCCACAGCCATTACACATATTCTGGTATTTTCCTGGAATATTCCTCTCCTCCTAGTTATTCCTGCTTATATGTGAAAAGTGAAAGTGAAAGTCGCTCAGTCATGTCTGACTCTTTGTGACCCCATGGACTATACAATCCATGAAATTCTCCAGCCGAGAATACTGGAGTGGGTAGCCTTTCCCTTCTCCAGGGAATCAACCCAATCCAGGGATTGAACCCAGGTCTCCCGCACTGCAGGCAGATTCTTTACCAGCTGAGCCACAAGGGAAGGCCAAGAATACTGGTATTGGGTAACCTATCCCTTCTCCAGCGGATCTTCCCGACCCAGGAATCAAACTGTGGTCTCCTGCATTGCAGGCGGATTCTTTACCAACTGAGCTATCAGGGAATTATTTATTTATTTTTAAAAAATTTTATTTATTTTTAATTGAAGGATAATTGCTTTATAATATTGTGTTGGTTCCTGCCATACATCAACATGAATCAGCCATAAGTGTACATATGTCTACTCCCTGTGAACATCCCTCCCACCTCCCACCCCACCCCACCTCTCTAGGTTGTCACAGAGCACAGGTTTGAGCTCCCTGAGTCATACAGCAAATTCCCACTGGCTATCTGTTTTACATATGGTAATGTTTCCATGCTACTCTGTCCATTTGTCCCACCCTTTCTTTCACCCCACGTCCACAAGTCTGTTCTCTGTGTCTGCATCTCCACCGCTACCCTGCGTATACGTTCATCAGTACCATCTTTCTAGATTCCATTTATGTGTGTTAGTATATGATATTTGTTTTTCTCTTTCTGACTTACTTCATTTTATATAATGGGCTCTAGATTTGTCCATGTCATGTGAGCCAACACAAGTACATTCCTTTTAATAGCTGAGTAATATTCCATTGTGTGTATGTACCACAACTTCTTTATCTGTTCATCTGTCGATGGATATCTAGGTTGTTTCCATGTTTTAGCTACTATTGTAAATGATGCTGCAATGAACATTGGGGTACATATATCTTTTTAAATTATGGTTTCCTCAGGGTCCTTCTTAATACTTTAAATCTAAACTACACTCTGTTTTTTAGAGATGTTTCCCTGACCTCTCTGAGTAGGTCATATTCTCATATTGTAGACTTTCACAGGATTGATCTCAGTTGCAATTTATATTTTAAACTGTTTGATTAAGGTTTGTGTATTAATTAAGACTAGTTAAGCACCAGGAGAGCAGATATCGTGTCTACTTTTGCTCAATATTGTATCCTCAGTATGTAACACAGTGAATATGGCAGATATTAACTGCTGAAACAATGTTGAAAGAATTAATAATTCTCACTCCATATTCCATCTCCCCCAGTCAGGAAGAACAAGATTTCTTCATTTTGTCATACTAATGAAGTCTTATGTTTCAGTGTATACTGAATTACTAATTCATAATTCCAGATATTGTTCAAAGCCCATAATAGCTGGTCCTTTATTCCTATTTGCACATATTTATGTGGTGTTATAATTTTAGAATAGGATAGCAGCTGTATTGTGTTCAAAAGGAAATACAGTATCTAAACTAAGGAATTCTTTGTATTACAGGTAATCAAATGGTGGATATTGGGGATATCATATTTACTTTGGATGAACTACAGCAAGAGTATGAGAATATTTGTAAGTGATCTCTTGTTGCTATAGCAAGTTTTGTTTATAAATTATCTTTAAGTACTAATGTATAGATTTTATTATATGAGTTTTGAAAGACTTCTTTAAACTCTTTACTCTCTTAAATCAGGGAGATAAAAATTTAATATCAGTCAGTTCAGTTTAGTTCAGTCACTCAGTTGTGTCTGACTCTTTGTGACCCCATGAATCGCAGCACGCCAGGCCTCCCTGTCCATCACCAACTCCCGGAATTCACTCAGACTCATGTCCATTGAGTCAGTGATGCCGTCCAGCCATCTCATCCTCTGTCGTCCCCTTCTCCTCCTGCCCCCAATCCCTCCCAGCATCAGAGTCTTTTCCGATGAGTCAGCTCTTTGCATGAGGCGGCCAAAGTACTGGAGTTTCAGCTTCAGCATCATTCCTTCCAAAGAAATCCCAGGGCTGATCTCCTTCAGAATGGGCTCGTTGGATCTCCTTGCAGTCCAAGGGACTCTCAAGAGTCTTCTCCAACACCACAGTTCAAAAGCATCAATTCTTTGGCGCTCAGCCTTCTTCACAGTCCAACTCTCACATCCATACATGACTACTGGAAAAACCATAGCCTTGACTAGACGGACCTTTGTTGGCAAAGTAATGTCTCTGCTTTTCAATATGCTATCTAGGTTGGTCATAACTTTCCTTCCAAAGAGTAAGCGTCTTTTAATTTCATGGCTGCAGTCACCATCTGCATACCCTGAATATACCTAATAATCAATATTATAATTATATTCCCTGATGGCTCAGATGATAAAGAATCTGCTTACAAGGCAGGAGACCCAGAGTCAATCCCTGGGTCAGGAAGATCCCCTGGAGAAGAAATTGGCTACCCATTCTATTCTTGCTTGAAGAATTCCGTGGACACACTACTGTGTGACTTAACATTTTCACATAATTATATAATATTGCAATCTCATAATTTTTCTGTTTTTATCTTTTGTAACATAGTCAACTTTAAAACAAAGTTCAGTTCAGTTCAGTCACTCAGTCGTGTCCAACTCTTTGCGACCCCATGAATCACAGCACGCCAGGCCTCCCTGTCCATCACCGACTCCCGGAGTTCACTCAGACTCACGTCCATTGAGTCAGTGATGCCATCCAGCCATCTCATCTTCTGTCGTCCCCTTCTCCTCCTGCCCCCAATCCCTCCCAGCATCAGAGTCTTTTCCAAAGAGTCAACTCTTTACACAAGGTGGCCAAAGTACTGGAGTTTCAGCTTCAGCATCAGTCCTTCCAATGAACACCCAGGACTGATCTCCTTTAGGATGGACTGGTTGGATCTCCTTGCAGTCCAAGGGACTCTCAAGAGTCTTCTCCAGTACCACAGTTCAAAAGCATCAATTCTTCAGCGCTCAGCCTTCTTCACAGTCCAACTCTCACATCCATACATGACCACAGGAAAAACCATAGCTTTGACTAGACAGACCTTTGTTGGCAAAGTAATGTCTCTGCTTTTGAATATGCTATCTAGGTTGGTCATAACTTTTCTTCCAAGGAGTAAGCGTCTTTTAATTTCAAGGCTGCAGTCAAAGTAGTAATACTAAAAAAAAGGGAATATTTAATTTGCAATTTGTGGTCATTCTGACATCCTGACATTGACTGTTTAAAAAACCATAGTATGTTTTTCTCTATCACTCATTGTTTAGTTTTTCTTCATTAAGTGCATTGTTTTTGATGTTTTCCTGTTCAGTTCAGTTCAGTCACTCGCTTGTGTCCGACTCTTTGCTACCCCATGAACTGCAGTACGGCAGGCCTCCCTGTCCATCACCAACTCCTGGAGTCTACCCAAACCCATGTCCATTGTGTTGGTGATGCCATCCAACCATCTCATCCTCTGTCGTCCCCTTCTCCTCCTGCCCTCAATCTTTCCCAGCATCAGGATCTTTTCAGATGAGTCAGCTCTCCACAGCAGGTGGCCAAAGTCTTGGAGTTTCAGCTTCAACATCAGTCCCTCCAATGAACACCCAGGACTGATCTCTTAGGATGGACTGGTTGGATCTCCTTGCAGTCCAAGGGACTCTCAAGAGTCTTCTCCAACGCCACAGTTCAAAAGCATCAAATACATTATTATTCTTTACTCTTTGTCTCATTTGTCCAAATGTCATTTGATCAAGATTATCTATGTACATAATTTTAAGGATTATATAGCTCTATAAAGCTTGCTAGAAAAAAAAAGCAGCCTCTTGCCTAATCCTCCTCTCAGTTTCTCCAGAGGCAAAAATTTCAAATGTTTTAGCTGATTACTTGATATTTATCTTCATGACTGAAAATAGCATGTTTATATTGCTACTTGTTAATTTATAAAATTTTAGGTAGACAAAGTAAACTTCCTACTACTGATGCTGAAAGCTTGGCTTCTCTGCACCCATGCTGGATTGAATCTCAGAAACAGAGTATTGAGTGAAGCAGAAAAGAAAGCTTTATTGATTTGTCAGGCAAAAGGGGAACACAGTGGACTCCTGTCCTGAAAAACTATGTGTCCCAACCCAGGGGAGTTTGGTCAGGGCTTTTATAATAATGGTCCAGGAGTAGGGTCTCTGACAAAATTAGGGTGTGTATAGATGCTTTCAAATTGTGGTGCTGGAGAAGACTCTTGAGAGTCCCTTGGACAGCAAGGAGATCAAACCAGTCAATCGTAAGGAAATCAGTCCTGAATATTCATTGGACGGACTGATGGTGAAGCTGAAGTTCTAGTACTTTGGCCACCTGATGCAAAGAGCCGACTCATTGGAAAACACCCTGATGCTGGCAAAGATTGAGGGCAGGAGGAGAGGGGGATGACAGAAGATGAGATGGTTGGATGGCATCACTGACTCAATGGACATGAGTTTGAGCAAACTCTCAAACTCTCCAAGTCCAGGGAGGCCTGGACTTAGCGACTGAGCAACAAACACCAGCGGGCTTGCACTCCAGTAACCTTGTCTCAGGTGGTTGGTCTCCTATCTTGATTAGTTTCTATGATCCCTTTAGTCTTGCCTCTGATAGTTACTTGGCTGCTTCTCCCTTGATTGTTGTTGTTCAGTCGCTCAGTCATGTCCAACTCTTTGCAACCCCATGAACTGCAGCATACCAGGCTTCCATGTCCTTCACCATCTCCCAGAGTTTGCTCAAACTCATGTCCATCAAGTCCATGATGCCATCCAACAATCTCATCCTCTGTTGTCCCCTTCTCCTCCTGCCTTCAATCTTTCCCAGCATCAGGGTCTTCTCCAATGAGTCAGTGCTTTTGCATCAGGTGACCAAGTACTGGAGCTTCAGCTTTAGCATCAGTTCTTCCAATGAATATTCAAGGTTGATTTTCTTTAGGATTGACTGGTTGGATCTCCTTGCTGTCCAAGAGACTCTCAAGAGTCTTTTCCAGCATCACAGTTTGAAGGCATCAATTCTTTGGCACTTAGCCTTTTTTATCCCTGGCTCTCACATCTGTACATGATTACTGGAAAAACCATAGCTTAGACTATACAGACCTTTGTCAGCAAAGTAATGTCTCTGCTTTTTAATACACTGTCTAGGTTTCAGGGTAGGTCATGGAGGCTGGAATTTTGCCTGTGAGAAACCGGGGACACAAGGACTTCCATGCCTGGGGGGCCCACAGAGCCTCATTTGGTTTTACTATTGAAAATAAGAATTTAGTTCTGTTTCATTTTCCCTGTCTGCACCACATCCACCTACTCTTCCTGAACCTATTAAGAAGAGGTGGGAAGAATACACAGAAGAACTCTGCGAAAAAGATCTTCATAACCCAGATAACCACGAATGGGCAATTATTCATCTAGATCCAGACAGCCTGGAGTGCAAAGTCAAGTGGGCCTTAGGAAGCATCACTATGAACAAAGCTAGTGGAGGTGATGGCATTCCAGTTGAGCTGAGCTATTTCAAATCCTAATAGATGATGCTGTTAAAGTGCTGCATTCAATATGTCAGCACATTTGGAAAACTCAGCAGTGGCCACAGGGCTGGAAAAGACCAGTTTTCATTCCAATCCCAAAGAAAGGCAATGCCAAAGAATGTTCTAACTACCTCACAATTGCACTCATCTCACACACTAGCAAAGTAATGCTGAAAATTCTCCAAGCAAGGCTTCAATAGTACGTGAACTGAGAACTTCCAGATGTTCAAGCTGGATTTAGAAAAGGCAGAAGAACAAGAGATCAAATTGCCAACATCTGTTGGGTCATAGAAAAAGCAAGAGAATTCCAGAAAAAAACATCTACTTCTGCTTCATTGACTACTCTAAAGTCTTTGACTGTGTGGACCACAACAAATTGTGGAAAATTCTTAAAGAGACGGGATTACCAGATCATCTTACCTGCCTCCTGAGAAATCTGTATACAGGTAAAGAAGCAACAGTTAGAACTGGACATGGAACAATAGACTGGTTCCAAATTGGGAAAGGAGTGTGTCAAGGCTGTATATTGTCACCCTGCTTATTTAACTTATATGCAGAATATATCATGCAAAGTGCTGGGTTGGATGAACCACAATCTGGAATCAGGACTGCCGGGAGAAATATCAGTAACCTCAGATGTGCAGATGACACCAGGGTTATGGCAGAAAGTGAAGAGGAACTAAACAGCCTCTTGATGAAAGTGAAAGATGACACTGAAAAATTGACTTAAAACTCAACATTCAAAAAATGAAGATCATGGCATTTTGTCCCACCACTTCATGGCAAATAAATGGGAAAACAGTGACAGACTTTATTTTCTTGGGCTCCAAAATCACTGTAGATGGTGACTGCAGCCATGAAATTAAAAGATGCTTGTTCCTTGGAAGAAAAGCTATGACCAACCTGCTGCTGCTGCTAAGTCGCTTCAGTCGTGTCCGACTCTGTGCGACCCCATAGACGGCACCCCACCAGGCTCCCCCGTCCCTGGGATTCTCCAAGCAAGAACACTGGAGTGGGTTGCCATTTCCTTCTCCAATGCAGGAAAGTGAAAAGTAGAAGTGAAGTCGCTCAGTCGTATCTGACTCTTCGCTACCCAATGGACTGCAGCCTACCAGGCTCCTCCATCCATGGGATTTTCCAGGCAAGAGTACTGGAGTGGGGTGCCATTGCCTTCTCCGATGACCAACCTAGACAGCATATTAAAAAGCAGAGACATTACTTTGCTGACAATGGTCCATCTAGTTAAAGCTATGGTTTTTCCAGTAGTCATGTATGTATGTGAGAGTTGGACCATGAAGAAAGCTGAGCGCCAAAGAATTGATGCTTTTGAACTGTGGTGTTGGAGAAGACTCTTGAGAGTCCCTTGGACTGCAAGGAGATCCAACCAGTCCATCCTAAAGGAAATCAGTCCTGAATATTCATTGGAAGAACTGATGCTGAAACTGAAGCTCCAGTACTTGATCACCTGATGCAAAGAACTGACTCATTGGAAAAGACCCTGATGCTGGGAAAAATTGAAGGTGGGAGGGGAAGGGGACAACAGAGGATGAGATTGTTGGATGGCATCACAGACTTGATGGTCATGAGTCTGAGCAAGCTCCAGGAGTTGGTGATAGACAGGGAAGCCTGGCATGCTTCAGTCCATGGGATTGCAAAGAGTCGGACAAGACTGAGTGACTGAACTGAACTGAAAGTTTTATGTGTAGTTATATTCCTGAATCTTTCTTCATTAACATTCTGGAAGAAGAATTTTCACTTCTTTCCCTGTATCAGATTCTGTACTCATGTTTGATTGGCAGTTTAATATAGAATTCTAGGTTGGAAATACATTTCCTTAGAATTTTTCTGTTTTCCAGTTTTCAGTGTTGCTGTCAAATCCACAATTCTTTTGATTCCTGACTTTTTGTATGTAACTGATTTTTTTCTTTGAAATTTTATAGAATAATTTCTTTACCTTTAGTGTTCTGAAATTTCATGATTATGTGCCTTGAAATGGATTGTTTTGGCAACAATTGTGTTGGGTACAGTATAATGTGATTCTGAGAAATTTAAGCAATTTGTTGATGATTTCCTTTCCTCTCTGAATCATTTATTACTCGGATACTTGACATCCTGGATGGATTCTCCTCTTTTTTTTTTTTTTTTTAAAAAAACCTTTTTCTCTGTCATTTTTTGGTGAGATGTACTTAACTTTATCTTCCAACGCATGTGTTTAGGCTTTCATTTGTACTTTCAAGATTTCCAAGAATTTTTTTTCCCTTCTGAAAGTATGTTCTTTTAACATCTTCTTGTTACATGGATATTCCTATTGTTCCATGAACATAATATCTTCTGTTGTGCTAAGGATGATGTTTAAAAATTTTTCTTTTTCATTCATAGTGTTTTCTCCAAGTTATTTTTCTCTTATTTGGCCTTCATTTTAGAGGCATTCTCCAAATGTCTGGTGATCTTTGGTTGTCTGCTTATGATTGAGAATAATGAACTCAAAAGCTGTTTGGAAACTCTGAGACTGGGAGTGGAACTAGTTGACCATGGACTGAACACTCTAGAGTAGTGGTTCTTAACCAGAAGTGATTTTGGTTATCACTCTCCCACAGGAACATTTGGCAACATGTGGAGATGCTTTTTGGTCATTAAAACATGTATTACTGGCATTAAGTGATTAGAGGCCAAGGATGCTTTTGTTGACTTTAAAAAAAAAAAGCACAACCTAAAAGTTGAGAATTGTGTTTTCTTTGGGGCATTAATGAGGACTTAAGCCTGGGATACAGCCTTTCAAAAAGCTCTGAGGGACTATTCCAAAGAGATAAGGGAGGAGCCAGGATATACAGGAGTTTTTGCAAAACTCCTAAAGAATTCATGTAATCAAATATCAAAACATTACTGCTTATTAAAGAAAATCCAGACATCTAAAGTTAATGAGTCTATTGCTTTTCTATGTATGGGAAGATGCAAGAGTCTGGGCTTAATGAAATTATTCCTTTGACATGCACTTTAACTATGTAGAGCCAATATTCTGTTTTTCTCCATCCTGAACCCACTCAGATGCACCATGGGGGTGGCTGCAGTGGCTGATGGCTTGATGGCCTCAACATCTTTTGTTTACTGATATGGTGGGTGATATTCTTTGTGTGCACTTTTACTCTTTTTTTTTTTTGGCTGTGTGGCATCCTAGTTCCCTGATCAGCAATCGAACCCATGCTCTCTGCTTTGGAAGTTCAGAGTCTTCCAAAGTCTTCAAAGTCCACTGGACCTTCAGGGAAGTCCCTACACACACTTCTAGATATCCCCTTCTCCTCCTCTTAATAAGGAATTGAAGTGAAGTGAAGTTGCTCAGTCGTGTCCGACTCTTTGCAACCCCATCAACTGTAGCCTACCAGGCTTCTCTGTCCATGGGATTTCCCAGGCAAAAGTGAGGAATTGTGTGTCCCCAAATGCCAATACTGCTGAGGTCAGGGCATCATGCCATAGGCAATCTGGCTGGAATTTTGCCTCGAAGATCCTTGATATCACCATCTTGAGGGTGTTTTTCCTTTCAAGATGGTCAGTGTTTTCGGAGAATCAGCTTCTAGTTTCCTTCTTGGAGGCTGTAAGTTATCTTGCCAGAGTTTCAGGTGTTTAATGAGACAAAAGAACTGGAATTCTCTTTATTCAGTGGTAATTGTCATGTAACCCTCCCTTTTCATTATCCAGATAATACCCTTACTCTCTTCTATGTTTTGTATTCCCTGACCCAGAGACCTTGTGTTTAACCCTCTCTGGTGAATTGTTAGTCTTCTGCTGGAAGGGGAGATCAGTACATGGCCATGAGAAAATATATGGGTGTGTGAAGGTTATCTAGGTATCTGATTACTGCTTAAACAGACTTTTAAACAATCCTTTATTTTCAGTTTTACTCTTTCCTTCACTTTCAGAAGTAACTAGATGCCACTAATGTAGGAGGTTTTGTGTTATGAATTGGGTTGTTGGCTTTTTCCTTCTGGTTTAGAATTCAGCCTTTTCCCATCTACTAAATTCATGCAGTTGTTTCTTTTCCTGTTCTTCTTCTTATGGATTTATGATATTTTAAGAATAATTTTAATGGAATTTTTGAAAGCTGTTCAATTTGCCATCATTACCTAAAAGTTTCAAAGTTTATTTTGAATTCTAGTTTTGTCTCTGGTTTTACATATATTTTTCTTTTCCTGCATAGATATTACTGATAATCACATACCCACTCCCATGCATGATTCTCATCATTTATAATTTTTTCTGAATCTTTGCTGATTTTCTATTGGTTCTACTACTGTGAAAGGAGAATAGTATTGAAATATATAATTGTGGATTTGTCTGTTTCTCCTTTCATTTTTGTTGGGCTTTGATTCATGCATCTTGAAGCTCTGTTAGTTTCATTCACATTTAGGATAGTTATATCTTCTTGGCAAACTGGCTCTTTTATCATTATGTAATGTGTATGCAATCAATGGTAATTTTCTTTGCTCTGCAATTTACTTTTTCAAATATTAATAAAACTACTTCAGCTTTCTTTTAATTAGTGTTTACATGTATAGATTTTCTATCCTTTTCTTTTTACCTTCTTATATCATCATATCTGGGCTTCCCAGGTGGTTCAGTGGTAAAGAATCCACCTACCAAGCAGGAGATGTGAGTTTGATCCTTGGATCGGGAACATCCCCTGGAGAAAAAAATGGCAACCCACTCCAATATCTTTGCTGGAAATCCCATGGACAGAGGAGCCTGGCAGTCTTTAGTCCATGGGGTTGCAAAAGAGTCAGACATGACTTAGTGACTAGCAACAACAACTGTCCTCATATTTCAGGTATTTTGTAAACCACGTAGGGTTGGGTGAACGTGAATGTGAAAGTTGCTCAGTCGTGTCTGACTCTTTGCAACCCCATGGACTATACAATCCATGGAATTCTCCAGGCCAGAATACTGGAGTGGGTAGTCTTTCACTTCTCCAGGGAATCTTCCCAACCCAGGGATTGAACCCAGGTCTCCCGAATTGCAAGCGGATTCTTTACCATCTGAGCCACAAGGGATTTCAAGAATATTGGAATGGGTAGCCTATCCCTTCTCCGGCAGATCTTCCTGATGCAGGAATTGAGCTGGGGTATTCTGCATTGTAGGTGGATTCTTTACCAACTGAGCTATCAGAGAAACCCTGTAGAATTGGGTGATGCTTTTATATTCATTCTTTTAATTCCTGTTTTTTAATTGGAGTGTCTAGGTCATTTTTGGAGAAGGCAATGGCACCCCACTCCAGTACTCTTGCCTGGAGAATCCCAGGGATGAGGGAGCTTGGTGGGCTGCCGTCTATGTGGTCGCACAGAGTCGGACACGACTGAAGTGACTTAGCAGTAGCAGGTCATTTTTACTTAATGTGATTAATTATATCAGATTATATATTAATTATATATATTAAATATATATATTAATTATATCAGATATAGGTAACCATGTTATTTCTTTTCTATTTTTTCCTCTCTTTTCCAACCTTTTCTACCTTCTTTTTTGGAAGTTTTTAAAAAATTCTTTAAAAAAATTTACCTATATATTTTTTTACCATATGTCTGCATTTTTCAGCAATTATTCTAAGGATTATAACATACATATTTAACCTTCAATTTAGTCAGTCAGTTCAGTCCCTCAGTCATGTCCGACTCTTTGCAACCCCATGGACTGCAGCACGCCAGGCTTCCCTGTCCACCGACTCCTGGAGCTTACTCAAACTCATGTCCATCGAGTCGGTGATGCCATCCAACCATCTCATCCTCTGTTGTCCCCTTCTCCTCCTGCCTTCAGTCTTTCCCAGCATTAGGCTCTTTTCCAATGAGTCAGTTCTTTGCATCAGGTGGCCAAATTATTGGAGTTTCAGCTTTAGCATCAGTCCTTCCGATGAATATTCAGGACTGATTTCCTTTAGGATTGACTAGTTGGATCTCCTTACAGTCCAAGGGACCCTCAAGAGTCTTCTCCAACACCACAGTTCAAAAGCATCAATTCTTCTGTGCTCAGCTTTCTTTATAGTCCAACTCTCACATCCATACTTAACTACTGGGAAAACCATAGCTTTGACTAGATGGACCTTTGTTGGCAAAGTAATGTCTCTGCTTTTTAACTTGCTAAGTTGGTCATTGCTTTTCTTCCAAGAAACAAGCGTCTTTTAATTTCATGGCTGCAATCACCAGCTGCAGTGATTTTGGAGCCCAAGAAAATAAAGTCTGTCACTGTTTCCATTATTTCCCCATCTATTTGCCATGAAGTGATGGGACTGGATGCCATGATCTTAGTTTTCTGAATGTTGAGTTTTAAGCCAACTTTTTCACTTTCCTCTTTCACTTTCATCAAGAGGCTCTTTAGTTCTTTGCTTTCGCAATAAGGGTGGTGTCTGTGCATATCTGAGATTATTGATATTTCTCCCGGCAGTCCTGATTCCAGCTTGTGCTTCATCCAGCCTGGCATTTCACATGATGTACTCTGCATATAAGTTAAATAAGCAGGGTATCTTTATTTAACCTTAAAGTATATGGAAATAAATATTTTACCACTTTCAAGTAAAATATAGAAATTTTACCAATGTGTAGGTCTTTTTACCTTCTGATTTTATGTTCTGATTTTCTTATGTATTACAACTACATTCTTGGAAAGCATACCAGATAATATAATGTTTCGCTTTCAATGATTAAACATATTTTAAACTACCAAGAGGAGAGGAATAGTCATATTTAACCAAATTTTTGCCATTATATATTTTTCTTCTTTCATATTGACGCTTACATGTCTTTTGAATATCATGCTTTTAATAATTTCAAAGGATTAAGCTTCTGTATGAAAAACTTCTTTTAATCATTTTTTTAAAAGAGCAGATCTACTAAAAATGAATTAGCTTTATTTTTCTTCATCTGAGAATATCTTTATTTTCTCTACTTTCTGAAGGATATTTTTATTGGATATAGGATTCTGAGTTGACAGTTATTTTCTTTTAACATTTTAAAATGTTGTTCTTTTTACTTTTGACTTCCACAGTTTCTGAAAAGAAACCTGATGTTATCCAAATAATAAAATACACTGTTTTTCTCTGACTGCTTTCAAGATACTTTCTTTTTTCTTTAGTTTTTAGCCATTTGATTATGATGCTTTGGGAGTGTGTTTTTTTGAGTTTATCCTTTTGGGGTTCACTGAACTTCTTGGATCTATCTTGTCAAACTTGCAATCTTCTGTCATTGTAACTTCAAGTATTTGTTCTGCACCACATTTTCTCCCCTGCCTTCTTGAGACTGCAAAGACACAAATGTTAGCCCTCTTTGATGTTGTCACACAGATCCTTGACACTTTGTTAATCTTGTTTTCATTCTTATTTACCTCTACTGTTTAAATTGAATAATTTCAACTAATGTGCCTTCAGTTTCATAAACTATCCCTCTGACATCTCCATTATGTTGTTGAACCTATCTGATTAATTTTTTTTACTTTAATTATTATATTTTTAAGTTTTAAATTTCCAAATTTGGTTCTTCTTTATATCTTTTGTTTTCTGAGACTTTCTATCTTTCTGAGTGTTGGTTTTTTTTCACTGTAATTTGGAGCATTTTTTGAATAGATCCTTAGAAGTTTATTTATTTATTTGGCTGTGTTGGGTCTTAGTTGCAGCATGCAGGAGCTTCATTGCATCATGCAGGATCTTTCATTGTGGTGCATGGGCTCTCTAATTATGATGCTTAGGCTCAGTAGTTGTGGTACCTGGGCTTAGTTGCTCTGGTGTATGTGGGATCTTAGTTCTCAGGGATTGAACCTGTGTCCCCTGAATTGCAAGGCAGATTCTTAACCCCTGGACCACACCTGGGAGCTCCTTGCTTGAAAGTTTTTATAAGGCAATTTCAATGTCTTTTTCAACTTGGTCTTGACATCAGTTGCTTGTCTTTTCCCATGCAAACTGAGATTTTCTTTGTTCTTCACATGTGAAGTGGTTTTGAATTATATCTTGGACATTTTGAAGATTAAGTTGTGAGACTGTGGGTCTAAAATTCTTTGAAAATTCTATGGAAAATGTTGAAATCTAGTTTTGGCAGGAATTTGACTCAATTTGGTTTAGGCCACAAATTTCAATTAATTTTCTGTGTTTTTCAGTTTCAATATCAGTTTGTTTTTCATAGCCTTTGCAGTGCTATTCAAATCTGTGTGTCATCCAGAGCCAAAGTGGAACTTGGGTAGTGGTCTATCCTGAAGTTTAGTTCTCAGAGTCATGGTGTATTGTTTAGGGCCAAATTCATGCATGTGCAGATCAGGGGTGAGTGCAGGAGTTTATAAGCAGCTTTATGAGATCCTTTTCCTGAGCTACTCCCTCTCCACAATCTATTTAGTACTTTTTAATCTCTGAGAGCTCTCATTTTTGTTTCTCTAGCTGAAAACAGTGATTTACTTAACAACACTCTGCTACACAGTTCTATATCAATGCCCATGTCTAAGGCCAAGTGGCCAAAGGACACAGAGAGAATAAAAGCAACTTGCTAATATATTCCTCTACTTTTTTGAATATATAAAATATGCTAATAATTACTGTGTTAATGTATTTGTATGATAGTTTTATGAGCTCTTCCATTTCTGAACCAGTTTCTATCAATTGATTTTTCTGCTCATTGTGGCTTATATTTTCCTATTATTTTGGTTGCCTAGTAGTTTTTGATGGGATACGATACATTGTGAAGTTTATGTTATTTGCTGACTTTTGTAGCATTCCTTTAAATACTGTTGGATTTTGTCCTGATGCAGTTGAGTTACTTGGAATCAGTTAGGTCCTTTGGAAGCTTGTTTTCTAAAGTTTTTTAAGGGTGATCTCAGAGCAGCTTTTAATGCTAATTTAGCTCCACTACTAAGGTAGCATTCTTCAGATGATTCTACTAGATGTCCCATATATTATAAGATCTTTCTGCTTTGGTTGGTGAGATCATAAATTATTCTTAGGAATTGTTCTACCTATAATTTTCTGGTAATTCTTTCCTTGTTATTAGGTCATGCTCTCTCAGGTATGTACAGATCAGTACTCAGCCAAAGTGTCAAGCAGACCCCTTCACTGATCTCCAGAGCTCAGCAGTTCTGTTTTCTCTTTGCTCTCATATTCTAGCCTCTTTGGCCTTCCTAATCTCTTCTCTCTACTCATTCAGACCAGTGGGCTCTATTTAGGTTTTACTTTCCTGTGCTGTGGAAACTGTCCAGACAGTAAGCTAGTGCAGTGGTAGGGCTCAGCTCATTTGTTACCCTTCTTTAAAGGATTACTGTCCTATGCTACCTCTTGTCTGATGTCTGAAAATTGTTCTTTTTCACATATCTTGTCCAGTTTTTCAGTTGCTTAAAGTTGGAGGGTAAAGTTAGTTCCTATTATGATGTCTTGGCCAATAGCAGAAATGTCAAAGATTTTGTTTTTTTACCCTATTCCTTTTTGAGAGGTAGCACTTAGAGGTCAATGTCTTTATCTTCAAGGATTTCTAGACTTTTATACATAAAACTAATAAAATGTTATATGTCAATTACAAAAAAAAAAATAATAATAATAAAATAATTTTAAGTTTCTAAATTTTTAAAGGAGAAGACAATGGCACTCCACTCCAGTACTGTTGCCTGGGAAATCCCATGGATGGAGGAGCCTGGTAGGCTACAGTCCATGGGATCGCTAAGAGTCGGACACGACTGAATGACTTCACTTTTACTTTTCACTTAAAATCCAAACACTTTCCTTCAGTTGTTCATTGTAATACACCCTAAGCTAAGAAACTTTTTTTTTTCCTCTAAATGAAATGTCTTCATAATCAATGTTGTATTGCTACTCTATTAGAAGTCTCTTGTTTTCTTTGGTTTTATAGGAACTTGATGCTCTCATGGAATTATTTTGAGGGTCAAGTGTTATAACATTTGATATATTTTTAAATGTGTTATTCAAATGCAAGGTACTATTCTGAGCCATGGGATGGATTTTGTAAATGAAGCCCCAACTTGGATATTAATATTTTTATAAAAACTTTATTTTATGTATGAAGTTACTAACCTCCTGCAAATGCTGCAAATTTTTAAGAGGGTTATTATTTTACTGTCTTACTTTAGGAGAGTATCATTTTATTTATAAAGTGTTCTAACTTTTTAAATATTTAAAAATTTCCCTTTACAACTTCTTCATATTTCTGCACCCTCGTAACTAAGGGATTTGTATCTATATTGGTTTATTAGTCTATTATCTTTCTGAATTGGGAAAGAGTAAGGAATGAGAACCATGTACTTCAGTAGGCTTTTGCTTTAGATTCAGTGTTGCTATGAATAGTGTTGGATGGAAGTATTTAACTATATTAAACCAGTAGATTATATTTAACCTAGTCAATAGTTAACCTTTTGGTCATCAGCTGTATTAGTTATTAACTTCATCTGATGTATTTGAGCAAATGATAATGTCTTGAAAAGTTTTCATGAGGACGTAAGTATTGTTTTTAAAAGGCTTTACAAATTGTACAGGTAAATGAATTAATGGATGTTTCTTTTGCTTAGCAATTATGGAAGGAACAGCCTTGGATGAAGCTACTTCAAGAAAGTTATCAAATGTGTCAGGATGCTATCCACAATATAGGAAGAAAAGCATTTTATCTTCTGGACTGTCTGAATCATCATTATTCCAAAAGTCAAATACAAAGAGCCTCCAAAATCATAAAATTATGAGTGAGAATGATGACTATGAATTTAAAAGACCAAAAAATATTTTGCAAATAAGAAAATTCCAGGATGAGATTGATAGCAGTGATATAGAATTCCAGGAACCATATTCAAAGGATGGCATGAACTTTAAGAAAAGTTCAGAGAAAGTTGAAATTCATGACTCAAAGTCTAAACCACAAGACTTGAAGCATGTTTCAGGCCTCAAAAAGTCCCTGGATAAAAGTGATATTTTTAGTATCCCAAAACTTCAGAAGCCAGCTGTGAGAAGGAGCTCTAGTCTTCTAAAACAAGTTTCATCTAAGGAAAAAACTGCAATTAATGCTCTGGGTCAGTATCATATATGTAAGACAACATCTGGGCCCTTTAGTTATTATAGATATGAGCTGAAGTAAGCAATTATTAGATAGTTGTAGGCATTTCAATTGTCAATACTCTGGATAACCATCACTTTTGGAATTCAGGCCAGGGATACAATACTGTGGTTTTGATAGCAGTTCCTTTCCAGATGCTCCCTTTTTAGGGGGAGCATGAGTTTGAGTGAACTCCGGGAGTTGGTGATGGACAGGGAGGCCTGGCGTGCTGCAATTCATGGGGTCGCAAAGAGTCGGACACAACTGAGCGACTGAACTGAACTGAACTGAACTTGGGCTGAGAAGTTTATTCAGTGATTAATTGGAATCACTCAAGTTCAGAGGATGAGATGGTTGGATGGCATCACTGACTCAATGGACATGAGTTTGAGTAAATTCCAGGAGATGGTGAAGGATAGGGAAGCCTGGTGTGCTGCAGTCTGTGGGGTTGCAGAGAGCCAGACATGACTTAGCAACTGAACAAGTTCCCGAGAAAGTAGAGGGCCAATTTTCCTTTGGAAATGCTTTTTTTTTGGTCATTTATTTAACCAATTATATATGAAGTCTATGTGAAATTTTTGCTCAGAGTTCCATAATTTAAATTTAGGATATCCATAGTACTTCAGGTATTCTTTTTTTTTTTTTTAATTTTAATTGGAAGGTAATTACAATATTGTGATTTTTTTGCCATACATTCACATGAATCAGCCATGGGTGTACAGTGTGTTCCCATCCTGAATCCCCCTCCCACCTCCCTCCCCATCCCATCCCTCAGGGTCATCCCAGTGCACTAGCCCTGAGCACCCTGTCTCATGAATCGAACCTGGACTGGAGATCTGTTTCACACATGATAATATACATGTTTCAATGCTATTCTCTCAAATCATCCCACCCTCGCCTTCTCCCAGAGTCCAAAAGTCTGTTCTTTACATCTGTGTCTCTTTTGCTGTCTTGCATATATGGTCATCATTACCATCTTTCTAAATTCCATATATATGCATTAATGTACTGTATTGGTGTTTTTCTTTCTGACTTACTTCACTCTGTATAATAGGCTCCAGTTTCATCCACCTCATTAGAACTGATTCAAATGCATTCTTTTTAATAGCTGAGTAATATTCCATTGTGTATATGTACCACAACTTTCTTATCCATTTGTCTGCTGATGGGCATCAATTTGCTTCCATGTCCTGGCTATTGTAAACAGTGCTGTGATGAACATTGGGGTATACGTGTCTCTTTCAGTTCTGGTTTCCTCCGTGTGTATGCCCAGCAGTGGGATTGCTGGGTTGTATGGCAGTTCTATTTCCAGATTTTTAAGGAATCTCCGCACTGTTCAGGTATTATTTCTTATGGATGTGGGAATATTAAGAGAAAATAATTAATAGTATACATCTCAGATCCCTAAGTCTTTATGATATTCCTCAAAGATGAGCAGTGACTTCCCAGCCAGAGTATGTTTTTCTCTTATGTACTACTTATATCATGGAAGTATTGTGTATGTGCATGCATGCTTAGTCACTTCAGTCATGTCCAACTCTTTGCAACACTATGGACCATAACCCACCAGGCTTCTCTGTCCATGGGCTTCTCCAAGGAAGAATGCTGGAGTGGGTTGCCATGTCCTTCTCCAGGGACATATTGTGTAAGGAACCCACTTAAACACTCCTTTCTATAGACCTCAGCTGGAGTTAATTTATATTTGTTTTATTTCAAGAAATTTACCAGCCTTTAAAAATTATATTTAGTACTGACTGTAGTTGTTAAGATGAACGCTTTGTGAATCATTAGTGATTCTTATTCCCTGGTGGCTCAGATGTTAACAAATCTGCCTGCAGTGCAGGAGACCTGGGTTCAATCCCTGGGTCAAAAAGATCCCCTGGAGAAGGGAATGGCAACCCACTCCAGTATTCTTGCTTGGAGAATCCATGGACAGAGGAGTCTGGTGGGCTACCATCCACAGGGTCGCAAAGAGTTGAACATGATGGAGCGACTAACACACACACATGCATGCTTCTAATAACTCAGTTGAAAAAGGAGTGTTATCTATTAAGGAGGCATAAAGATGTTTATTCCGATTCCTTTACTGATGCACTGCTTTTATGCCATGCCTTATTTCTGTCTCTGAGTTTTCTTGTATTTCATTAAGAATTAAAGCTCTGATTAAGGGAATAATGGAGTAGCAGGCATTTAGCCAGTGGGTAGAACAGGATTGTGGTAGAAAGTGGTTATCTACCTTGCTGGTATCACTAAAATCAAATGATTTCACCTACCACTGTCATACTTAGCATTCTCTATTTGGAAAAGGATAAAATAGTTTATCTCATACAACTTCTCCAAATAAACTGATGATGATTGAGCATCTGTGAAATGTGACTGCCACTTGATTTACATTTAAAAAACATTTAACATTTTTCATTATTAAATAATTTTAAATTCATAAGAATTACACAGAAATGAAAACATTTCTACATACTCTTCATCTAACGTTCTGACCTATTAATATCTTATATAACCACAGTATAACAAAAAACTGGAAAATTAACACTGATTCAACAATATTTACTAATATAGGACCTTATTAAAAATTTGACTGTTTTTCTATGAATGTCCTGTTTCTGATCCAGAATCTCATTCAGGACCACATGTTACACTTAGTTGTCATGTGTCCTAGTCTCCTTCAATCTGGGATGGTTTTTCAATATTTCATGACCTTGATACTTTGGAAGAGCATTGACTAGTTGTTTTGTGTAGTGTCCCTCTACACAAAAGGGTTTTTGTATTTGGGTTTTCTTGTATTTCTTCATGAATAAATTCAGGGTATACATTTTTGCCAGGATACAACAGAGGTGATATTTTTCCCATTTCAGTACATTATATTAGGAAGCTCATTACGGTCATGTGTGTCTGCTAGAATTTTATAATTTTGAAGGTTGTGAACTGAAAAATGGTAGGTAAAGTGATAGGATGGGAGAGAACTCTCAATTTTTGTCTGAAATCTTGAAATTTAAACATGACACATTGATGTTTTGATCTCTTGGACTCCTTCATTATATTTTAATCAGAAACAAGCTGCAGGGAATTCCTTGGCAGTCCAGTGGTTGGGACTCTGTGCTTTCACAGCTAAATGTCTGGGTTCAGTCCCTGTTTGGGGAATTAAGATCTACAAGCTGTGTGATATGCCCCCCCACCAAACAAAGAATCAAACCTCATTGGCTGGGCCACTGGAACAGATTGATCCTCCAAACAAATAGTTTATAAATGTTCATAGAATTTCAAGACAGTTTTGTGTTTGAGCTGTAAGAGAAACATTAGGTATAATGTAAGATACAACATAAATATGAAGAGTTTTAAGGTGGTATTAAGTAAAACTTGATTTCTGATTATAAGAAAAAGACTTTAGCTGCCAGTTATTGCTAAGACACATAAATTATGTTGCTGAATAGTCTTCCACATTTTGTATATTTAGGAAATGTCTGTGAAACTATCAAAAAACTCCAAGAAAATTACATAGATGCAGAAGAACTTCAGTCCATTTTGCCTTCAATAGGAATTACTTTATCAGATAAAGAATTCAAGAAGATTGTGACTGAAACTGCTAGAAATGGTGAGAGACTGATAATATCAAACTTTTTGAAAAAAAATTAGATAGTTTTACATGATATTATTAAATGTTGGAGTAAGATCTCTCAACTGGGAATGGAATGGGTCATTCTAAAGAAGATTCAGAAAGAACAAACAAAAATTGGAAGTAGTTATATATAAAATAGGTAACTAATAAGGACCAACTGTATAGCACAGAGAACTTCACTCAGTACTCTGTAATGACCTATATGGGAAAATAATCTAAAAAAAGTGGATATATGTATTACTAATTCACCTTGCTGTAGAGCAAAAACTATTAATAACACAAGGTTGTAAATCAACTATACACCAGTATATACATATATTTTAAAATTGAGAGTAGTAAAAAATGATTTCTGGGAAATTTGATGTAATAGATTGATTTGGAGGGTCTAGGTAGGTCTTTTGTATTTCAGAATTCTTTCTGTAAGGTTCTTCATCACTAGTCCTAGCTGTGTCTTCTAGTGTGGGACAGATCCTGGGGAAAGCTTATCTAGTTATAGAAGAGAGGTTCAAGTAGCAAGACTGCGATACCCCAAAGGTTCAAAAATCTCTCAGTAAATAGCCTAGGGAGTCCAAGGAGAAATAATTGGAGATTCTAAAATGTAGAGGGAGTACTGTAGCTAGGAATTTAGGGCTAGTGATACTTAATCAAGGCAAGCAGTTATTAAATAGCATCTAGGAATAAAATAGCATATCTCACTCACCAGCCTAAGTTTAGGGCAGAGTTTGAGTTTCTAAGAAAGGTTTTTGTGTTAGAGAAGTTGCTTTATCATTAAGTAAGAATTTTCCACAGCAAAAGTTCAGTTGAAAAGAGGGCATAGGCAACATTTTGGGAAAAGACAGAAATAACATTAGAAGTGAATTAGACCCTGAGCAAAACTGTTAGGTAAGGCAAATAAGAAAGAAGGTTTGATTTTTTAAAAAAAATCTAAGGAGTAGAGATCAGAGTAAATGGTTACCAGGGGTAAGTGTTGGGGGTGGAACAAAATGGGTAAAAGGGATCAATTGTATGATAACAGATGGAAACTACATTTTTGGTAGTGAGCACAGTGTAGCGTATATTGAGGTAGAAATATACATGTAATGCTGTAGATGAATATTACCTTAATACAAAATAAATTTTAAAAAATCTAAAGGGTAGAAGCCACTAAATTTTTTCAGCCTTTTTTCTGATTATCAGGATTAGTATGAACACTGTGGAAGGTTTGTACCTAAAATAGGTGTTGTTTGGACTAGCTGGATACTGGGGGTAGGGATTGGGGATATGTGGGTCTGTTAGGGCTGGTTAGCATTGTCAAGGTATCAGTGGATAGCATATTGGTTGACTGGGTTTTCATAATTATGTGAAATAGACTCATTAGCTTTCTCATGGTCCATCTCTTTGGGCACCTTTCCTTTTTCCTGTATCTATCAAGAACTGAGTACGTAACCCTGTCCTTTGCACTTTATAATAAACATTGAAAAAGCAGGGACTGTGTCTTACTTACTTTGGTGTCCTTGGTGCCTAGCATAGTTCTTGGCACTAATATACTCTCAGTGATTGTTGAAATGAAATGAACAGACCTAATTTAGAAAGACTCATCTAGGGAGACAGGCTATGTAGAAGAAATAAGCTGATGATTAAGTGAAGGTAAGTATTTTTTTTCATAGTTGTATTAAAATGTGAATTTGCCTTTTACACAAAAGTATGGCAACCCACTCCAGTGTTCTCGCCTGGAGAATCCTAGGGACGGGAGAGCCTGGTGGGCTGCTGTCTATGGGGTGGCACAGAGTTGGACACGACTGAAGTGACTTAGCAGCAGCAGCAGCAGCATAATAGAATGTATCATCTCAACTTTTTATTTTACAGAAAACGGAATGGTGAAATTAGATGACTTTGTGAGTGCTGTCTCTAAAGAGCAAAATCTTCCTGAATATGATGGTAGGTAGGAAGTTTATTTTAAAGTCATTTGAGGAAAGAGCAGTTAGGTTGAGGAGAATTAGGTTCAATGAACTGAATTTGCTTTTTTATGTACTAATAATTACAAAACCTTTAACAAGCCATTGGCAGTTTTTTAAAAACTTTACGTATCATGGTACTAAGAATTAACTTGCTTACTTCACAGAATTGTTATGTGGATTTTATGAACTGGAGAGTGCTATACCCATGTACAGTAATGATAATGATAATGAGGTCAAATAGGTAATTAGCTCCATTATTAGCTATTGATGAATGATTTACTTTTTTAAGGAGGAACTTGTTTGAATCAAATACTTTGGTTTATCTTTGTTTTAGAACATTAAAAAAGAAACAGTTCTATTGAGGTAAAATTTACATACATAGAATCTCCCATGCACTGATTTACAAATTTATAGTCACACCACAATCTAGTTTTTTATTATTTGCAATATTTTAATGTTTTATATAAATAATTAATTTTTTCTGTGAGATTAAAAAGCAATGAAAGTTATGAAGGCATGCTGTTTTATTTCCTTCTGTTTATTCATATGCTTAAAAAGAAGTTAACTTTCTGTCTCTCCTTAAAGACTTCTCAGATAAGAAAAAATTAATCCAAAGGAAGAAACTTCCTTTTATACCTAGATGAAGAATCTCATGTTAAAAGCTATATTATCATTTGTCATTTCTGGTTAATGTAAGTGCTTAAATCTCTGGATTCCTTCAAGATGCTAGTAGTAAATCGGTTTCTTGAATGCTTCACCATGCAATCATTCATTCACAAATTCAATCATTCTTTCATTGCTATTTTGTGAAGTAGTGTCTGTCTTGGTCATAGCTGACTCTTTGCTCTGGGTCTTTGTTGTGGTGCACAGGCTTTTTTTAGTTGTGACGAGTGGGCTTTTGTTGTGGCGCATAGGCTTTTTCTAGTTGCAGTGCACGTGGGTTTAGTTGCTCCACAGCATATGGGATCTTAGTTCCCTGACCAGGGATTGAACCTGTATCTCCTGCACTGGAAGGCAGATTCTTAGCCACTGGACCACCAGGCAAGTCTCACCATCTTACCAATTTTTAAATGTACATTTCAGTAATTTTAGTTTTAAGTGCATTCACATTGTTGTGCAACCAATCTCCAGAGCTTTTTATCTTACAAAATTGAAACTCTTATCAGTTCAGTTCAGTTCAGTTGCTGAGTCGTGTCCGACTCTTTGCAACCCCATGGACTGCAGCATGCCAGGCTTCCCTGTCCATCACTGTCTCCTGGCATTTGCCTCCCTGTCCATCACCAATTCCCAGAGTTTACTCACTCATGTCCATCGAGTCAGTGATGTCATCCAACCATCTCATCCTCTGTTGTCCCCTTCTCCTCCTGCCTTCAATCTTTCCCAACATCAGGGTCTTTTCAAATCAATCAGTTCTTTGCATCAGGTGGCAAAGTGTATTGGAGTTTCAGCTTCAGCATCAGTCCTTCCAATGAATATTCAGAACTGATTTCCTTTAGGATGGACTGGTTGGATCACCTTGCAGTCCAAGGGACTCTCAAGAGTCTTCTCCAGCACCACAGTTCAAAAGCATCAATTCTTTGGTGCTCAGCTTTCTTTATAGTCCAACTCTTACATCCATACATGACTACTGGAAAAACCAGAGCTTTTACCAGATGGACCTTTGTTGGCAAAGTAATATCTCTGCTTTTTAATACGTTGTCTAGGTTGGTCATAACTTTTCTTCCAAGAATCAAGTGTCTTTTAATTTCATGGCTGCAGTCACCATCTGCAGTGATTTTGGAGCCCCGCCACCCAAATAAAGTCTGTCACTGTTTCCATTGTTTCTCCATCTATTTGCCATGAAGTGATGGGACCAGATGCCATGATCTTAGTTTTCTGAATGTTGAGTTTTAAGCCAACTTTTTCACTCTCCTCTTTCACTTTCATCAAGAGGCTCTTTAGTTCTTCTTCGCTTTCTGCCGTAAGGGTGGTAACATCTGCACATCTGGGGTTATTGATATTTCTCCCAGCAATCTTGATTCCAGCTTGTGCTTAATCTGTATACCAGTTATATCTATATACCAGTTAAATAAAAATTACCCATCCTTGACCCTCCATCTCTGGAAATCATCATTCTACAATACTTTCTGTGAATTTGTTCACTTGAGATACCCTAGTAGAATCATACAGCATTTGTCTTTCTGTGACTGGCTTATTTTGTTTATCATAATGCCCTCAAGATCTGTGTTGTAGCATGTATCAGAATTTCCTTCCTTTTTCATGTTGAATAATATTCCCCTGTGGACCTAACAGAAGCAGAAGATTTTTTTTTTAATTTAATTTTATTTTTAAACTTTATAATATTGTATTAGTTTTGCCAAATATCGAAATGAATCCGCCACAGGTATACCTGTGTTCCTCATCCTGAACCCTCCTCCCTCCTCCCTCCCCATACCCTCCTTCTGGGTCATCCCAGTGCACCAGCCCCAAGCATTCAGTATCGTGCATCAAACCTGGACTGGCGACTCATCTCATACATGATATTATACATGTTTCAATGCCATTCTCCCAAATCTCCCCACCCTCTCCCTCCCCCACAGAGTCCGTAAGACTGATCTATATATCAGTGTCTCTTTTGCTATCTCGTACACAGGGTTATTGTTACCATCTTTCTAAATTCCATATATATGCGTTAGTATACTGTATTGGTGTTTTTCTTTCTGGCTTACTTCACTCTGTATAATAGGCTCCAGTTTCATCCACCTCATTAGAAGTGATTCAAATGTATTCTTTTTAATGGCTGAGTAATACTCCATTGTGTATATGTACCACAGCTTTCTTATCCATTCATCTGCTGATGGGCATCTAGGTTGCTTCCATGTCCTGGCTATTATAAACAGTGCTGCGATGAACATTGGGGTACACGTGTCTCTTTCCCTTCTGGTTTCCTCAGTGTGTATGCCCAGCAGTGGGATTGCTGGATCATAAGGCAGTTCTATTTCCAGTTTTTTAAGGAATCTCCACACTGTTCTCCATAGTGGCTGTACTGGTTTGCATTCCCACCAACAGTGTAAGAGGGTTCCCTTTTCTCCACACCCTCTCCAGCATATATTGCTTGTAGACTTTTGGATTGCAGCCATTCTGACTGGCGTGAAATGGTACCTCATAGTGGTTTTGATTTGCATTTCTCTGATAATGAGTGATATTGAGCATCTTTTCATGTGTTTGTTAGCCATCTGTATGTCTTCTTGGGAGAAATGTCTATTTAGTTCTTTGGCCCATTTTTTGATTGGGTCGTTTATTTTTCTGGAGTTGAGCTGTAAGAGTTGCTTGTATATTTTTGAGATTAGTTGTTTGTCAGTTGCTTCATTTGCTATTATTTTCTCCCATTCTGAAGGCTGCCTTTTCACCTTGCTAATAGTTTCCTTTGTTGTGCAGAAGCTTTTAAGTTTAATTAGGTCCCATTTGTTTATTTTTGCTTTTATTTCCAGTATTCTGGGAGGTGGGTCATAGAGGATCCTGCTGTGATGTATGTCGGAGAGTGTTTTGCCTATGTTCTCCTCTAGGAGTTTTATAGTTTCTGATCTTACACTGAGATGTTTAATCCATTTTGAGTTTATTTTTGTGTATGGTGTTAGAAAGTGTTCTAGTTTCATTCTTTTACAAGTGGTTGACCAGATTTCCCAGCACCACTTGTTAAAGAGATTGTCTTTTCTCCATTGTATATTCTTGCCTCCTTTGTCAAAGAAAAGGTGTCCATATGTGCGTGGATTTATCTCTGGGCTTTCTATTTTGTTCCATTGATCAATATTTCTGTCTTTGTGCCAGTACCATACTGTCTTGATAACTGTGGCTTTGTAATAGAGCCTGAAGTCAGGTAGGTTGATTCCTCCAGTTCCATTCTTCTTTCTCAAGATAGCTTTGGCTATTCAAGGTTTTTTGTATTTCCATACAAATTGTGACAGAAGCAGAAGATATTAAGAAGAGATGGCAAGAATACACAGAAGAACTGTACAAAAAAGATCTTCACAACCCAGATAATCACGATGGTGTGATCACTGACCTAGAGCCAGACATCCTGGAATGTGAAGTCAAGTGGGCCTTAGAAAGCATCACTACGAACAAAGCTAGTGGAGGTCATGGAATTCCAGTTGAGCTATTCCAAATCCTGGAAGATGATGCTGTGAAAGTGCTGCACTCAACATGCCAGCAAATTTGGAAAACTCAGCAGTGGCCACAGAACCGGAAAAGGTCAGTTTTCATTCCAATCCCAAAGAAAGGCAATGCCAAAGAATGCTCCAACTACCGCACAATTGCACTCATCTCACACGCTAGTAAAGTAATGCTCAAAATTCTCCAAACCAGGCTTCAGCAGTACGTGAACGGTGAACTTCCTGATGTTCAAGCTGGTTTTAGAAAAGGCAGAGGAACCAGAGATCAAATTGCCAACATCTGCTGGATCATAGAAAAAGCAAGAGAGTTCCAGGAAAACATCTATTTCTGCTTTATTGACTATGTCAAAGCCTTTGACTGTGTGGATCACAATAAACTGTGGAAAATTCTGAAAGAGATAGGAATACCAGACCACCTGATCTGCCTCTTGAGAAATGTGTATGCAGGTCAGGAAGCAACAGTTAGAACTGGACATGGAACAACAGACTGGTTCCAAATAGGAAAAGGAGTACGTCAAGGCTGTATATTGTCACCCTGTTTATTTAACTTACATGCAGAGTACATCATGAGAAACACTGGACTGGAAGAAACACAAGCTGGAATCAAGATTGCCGGGAGAAATATCAATAACCTCAGATATGCAGATGACACCACCCTTATGGCAGAAAGTGAAGAGGAACTCAAAAGCTTCTTGATGAAAGTGAAAGAGGAGAGTGAAAAAGTTGGCTTAAAGCTCAACATTCAGAAAACGAAGATCATGGCATCCGGTCCCACCACTTTATGGGAAATAGATGGGGAAACAGTGGAAACAGTGTCAGACTTTATTTTTCTGGGCTCCAAAATCACTACAGATGGTGACTGCAGCCATGAAATTAAAATACGCTTACTCCTTGGAAAGAAAGTTATGACCAACCTAGATAGCATATTCAAAAGCAGAGACATTACTTTGCCAACAAAGGTCCGTCTAGTCAAGGCTATGGTTTTTCCTGTGGTCATGTATGGATGTGAGAGTTGGACTGTGAAGAAGGCTGTGTGCCGAAGAATTGATGCTTTTGAACTGTGGTGTTGGAGAAGACTCTTGAAAGTCCCTTGGACTGCAAGGAGATCCAACCAGTCCATTCTAAAGGAGATCAGCCCTGGGATTTCTTTGGAAAGAATGATGCTAAAGCTGAAACTCCAGTACTTTGGCCACCTCATGCGAAGAGTTGACTCACTGGAAAAGACTCTCATGCTGGGAGGGATTGGGGGCAGGAGGAGAAGGGGACGACAGAGGATGAGATGGCCGGATGGCATCACTGACTCGATGGACGTGAGTCTCAGTGAACTCTGGGAGTAGGTGAGGGACAGGGAGGCCTGGCGTGCTGCGGTTCATGGGGTCGCAAAGAGTCGGACACAACTGAGCAACTGATCTGATTTGATCTGATACACCACATTTTGCTTATTCATTTGTCAGTGCACACATGTGTTTCTTCCACCACTTGGCTGTTGTGAATAGTACTACTATACAGATGGGAATGCAGATATCTCTTTAGGCTGCTACTTTGATTATTTTAGCTATATATCCAGAAGTAGACACAATCCAGTTTGTAACATTTCTATCAGTCCTGAAAATTCTCTCATGCCCATTTTAATTCATCTTCACCCAATCCCTAGACAACCACTAATTTGCTTTCAGGCTTTATGATTGGGCCTTTTTTTTTTTGACAGTTAATACAAATTAAATCATACAACATGTCTTTCATACTTGGCTTCCTTCATTTTGCATAATGTTTTTAAGGTTAATTCATGTTGCAGTAAGTATCAATAGTTCATTCCTTTTTATGGACAAATTCATATTACAGTTTATAGATATACTCTGTTTTGTTGATGGGTGGCAAGTTCATAGACATTTGACTTTTTCAATTTGTGACTTTTATCAGTAGTAATGAAATTAATATTTGCATACATGTCTTTCTATGGACATACGCTTTTATTTCTCATGGGTAAATCCCTAGGAGAAAGATTGTTAGTCTGTATAGTAAATTTATGTTTAGGTTTTTAACAAATTGCCAAACTGTTTTCCAAAGTAGCTATAACATTTTCTTTCTCAACAGCAATGTATAAAGATTCTAGTTTCTTCACACCTTTGTAAACGCTTGGTTTTTTAAAATTTTAACTGTTATAATAAGTGTCTAGTGATATCTTATTTTGCTTTTAATTTTCATTTCCCTAATGGCTAATAATGTTGAGTATTTTTGTATATGTTTGCTAGCCATTCAGGTGTCTTTGGTGAAATATATATTCAAATATTTTGCCCATTTTTAGAATTCCATTTTGATTTATCTATATTATTTTAGAATGTATCTCTTTTTGGTGGTTGTTTCAGGTATTTTATATATATATATATATATATATATATATATATATATATAAATAAAAACTTATCACAGTCTACTGCTGTCATTATTTTACCAGTTCAAATGAAGTATAGAAATATTGTCTATCCTTATGTCCCTTTATCCTCCCATATGTATGATATAATTGTCTTAAATATATCCTTTACATATATTTAAAAGCATATTGGACAGTTTTATAATTTTTGCCTCAACCATCAAATGTGATTTAAAAATTAAGAGAAGGAAAGCCTACTATATTTACCCATATTTTGGCTTACCACTTTTTATTTTTCCTTCCTGATACTCCAAAGTTCTTTGTTTTATCCTTTTCTTTCTGTTTAAACATCTTCCATTTAACCATTCATTGGTTTACTGTCAATAGATTCTCTTCATTTTCTTTCATCTGAGAACATCTTGATTTTCCTTTCATTCCTGAAGGATATTTTTTTTTCTAAGTATGAATTTGGGGTTGAAAGTTCTTTTCTTTCAGCACTTGAAAAATATGGTGCCACTTCTTTCTGGTGTCCATGGTTTCTGAGGGAAATCTTCATCAGTTTTTTCTCCCCCCTATAGGTAAGGTGTCATTTTTCTTTAACTACTTTAAAATTTTTTTCTCTGTGTTTAATTATGATGTGTCTTGACATGGATTTCTTTGGCTTTATCCTGTTTGAGTTTCACTTATTTTCTTGGATCTGTAGGTTCATATCTGTTGCTAAAAATTTGGAAATTGTTTAGCTGTTATTTCTTTGAGTACCTTTTTAGCCATGCTGTCTCTCTTTTCTTCTGAGACTCTGATTTTACAATGTTAGATCATTTTTTTATACAGCTACAGGTCCCTGAGACTCTCTTCTTTTTTATTTCAACCTATTTTCTTTGTGTTGTTCATTGAGTGATTTTTCTGTCTTTCAGTTCATTGATTCTTTCTTCTCTTTTCTCCAAATATTTCATACTGTGATTTTATAACTTATTAATATTCATATTATTAAAGATTCTGAAAATACTTTTCTTTTTCTTCTTTGTGAGTTATTTCTTTACACTCGTTTTAAAAGTGTCTATGAGAAACATTTGAAGATGAAATACTTTTTATAATTATTTGTGTTATACAAGGTGATTAGACATATTTGGATTATGCAGAAATATAAAGAAAAATATAAACAAAACCATAATCTAATTATCCAAAGAAAGTACAATTTACAAAAATTATAAAATTTTTTATTATCATCCTATACTAGTCATGATTAAACCAGGTTTAGTCATAATTAAACTACTTATGATTAAACTTAGTCGTGATTAGACCTCTTAAGAGAAATATTGCCTCTTTCACAGCCCCTGCCAAGGAGACATGTTTAACTTGTTATGTTTATTTTTTGTCTTCTCACCACACTTCAAAGCTAATTGGATCATATTTGACCTACTTTCAGTTGTTCAGTCACTCAGTCATGTCTGACTCTTTGCGAAACCATGGACTGCAGCACTCCAGCATGCTAGGGTTCCCTGTCCTTCACTAATCTCCCAGAGTTTGCTCAAACTCATGTCCATAAATTGATGATGCCATCCAACCATCTCATGCCTGTCACTCCCTTTTCCTCCTGCCTTCAATCTTTCCCAGCATCAGTGTCTTTTCCAGTAAGTCTGCTCTTTGCATTAGGTGGGCAAAGTATTGGAACTTTAGCATCAGTCCTTCCAATGAATATTCAGGCTTGATTTCCTTTAGGATTGAGTGGTGTGATCCCCTTGCTGTCCAAGGGATTCTCAAGGGTCTTCTTCAGAACCACAATTTGAAAGTATCAATTCTTTTCATATATAACATTTGTGAAATTTTTAGTATTTCGTTGATGTGTTAAAACCAAAATTCATCTTACTATTGGTGTTTTCTTTTTGACGTATATTTAATACTTATTTGCATACTGCTTTATTTTCAGTGTTGACTGATGTCGTTAAAGCTATTGATAAAATTAAAGATGAAAATATTGATTATGGGGATCTGAACACTTGTCTTCAAAATTTAGGAGTTTACCTTTCTAAGCCAGGATTTCAGAAGATCACAGAGTTGACTGAAGTTGGTGGTAAGTGACGTATTTTCAGGAAAACTGGGTTGATATATCTGAAAAGAGGATCAGTTTGCTATTCTTTTCCTCAGAGTGATGACTTTACAGTTTTTATTGGAAAAAAAGTCCATTAAAGTTAAGCCAATACAGAAAAGTACAAAAATACTAAAAAGTACAAGACTCTCAAAATCTCAGTGTCCAGAAATAAGCAGTCTTAAAAAGCCTCTTGATGAAAGTGAAGGAGGAGAGTGAAAAAGTTGGCTTAAAGCTCAACATTCAGAAAACTAAGATCGTGGCATGTGGTCCTATCACTTCATGGCAAATAGATGGGGAAACAGTGGAAACAGTGTCAGACTTTATTTTTTTGGGCTCCAAAATCACTGCAGATGGTGACTGCAGCCATGAAATTAAAAGACACTTACTCCTTGGAAGGGAAGTTATGACCAACCTAGATAACATATTAAAAAGCAGAGACATTACTTTGCCAGCAAAGGTCCGTCTAGTCAGGGCTATGGTTTTTCCAGTGGTCATGTATGGATGTGAGAGTTGGACTGTGAAGAAGGCTGAGCACCAAAGAATTGATGCTTTTGAACTGTGGTGTTGGAGAAGACTCTTGAGAGTCCCTTGGACTGCAAGGAGATCCAACCAGTCCATTCTGAAGGAGATCAGTCCTGGGTGTTCATTGGGAAGGACTGATGCTGAAGTTGAAACTCCAGTGTTTTGGCCACCTCATGCAAAGGGTTGACTCATTGGAAAAGACCCTGATGCTGGGAGGGATTGGGGGCAGGAGGAGAAGGGGACGACAGAGGATGAGATGGCTGGATGGCATCACCGACTTGATGGACATGAGTTTGGGTAAACTCCAGGAGTTGGTGATGGACAGGGAGCCCTAGCATGCTGCGATTCATGGGGTCGCAGAGTCGGACATGACTGAGCAACTGAATTGAACTGAACTAACTGAATAGTTTTTCAGACATTTTTTCCCCCTAGGCAAAAATGTAAACAGAAGGTAGGGTTTGTGATTTTACTCTCTGATTGACACAAGTCAGGACTAAAGGCATGAAGGGGGGCAAAGAATGACTGTTTATTATGTCAAAGCCCACAGTGCATAATAAAGGTACCAATTCTTTTAGGTGCCCCTAGAACATAGCAGCAACTTTCCTAAAAAGAAAGGTTGAGAGTGAGGTAGAGGCGTGTATATGGTTATAGATAAAATAATAATGACCATGAGTTGATAATATTTGCATCTAGGGAGTGTACATGGTGCTCATTGCCATTTACTTTCTATTTTGAATGTATTTACAATTTTTCATAATAAAAAGTAAAAAGAAATAGAAACAAATCTACTGTAAGTTATATAAGACCTATGTGGATAAAATGATAAAACTTTTAAAAGACATTACAAATACCTAAATAAATGGTAATATACCCCATATCATGGATTCAGAGACCCAAGACTGTCAAATCTGATTAATGTTTATCCAAAACAATACTAATAAAACCCTAACTTTTTTGATGAGCTAATTCTAATATTTGTATGTGTGAGTAAAGGCCAAGAAGAAGAAAAACATATGTAGTTGTGTGTGTGTGTGTGTGTGTGTGTGTATGGTGTTGACTGAGACGTGCTTTCTGGATTATCCAGGCTCATTATAAAGCTATAGTAATTTAAACAGTGTGAGAATGGCACAGGGATAGAGAAATTGATCAATAAGACAATAGAAGGAACTTCCAAATCTATCTACACACATATATGGCAATATATATAATGAGGTGGTAGATCATAAGAGGAAAAAGAAACACCATTTAATAAATGGTGCTGGAATAATTAACTCTTCAAACGGAAAAAAAGGAATTGAATCCCTATCTATATGCTATATTCAGTAATACTTTCCAGATGTGAACAGTATAAGTTTTAGGAAAAAAAGAGGAAAAATTTTCTGACTTAATGTTAGGAGGGACGTTTCAAAAAAAAATACAAAATCATTAAGCAGAAAAGATTGATAAATTTTGCTACATTAGAATGAAGAACTTCTCTTATTAAAAGATAATACAAATAGGACAAGCAACAAACGGAGTAAAGATTATTTGCAACACATAGCAGCAGATGATTATTTTAGAGTATTTGTAGGGAGCCCCTATAAAATAACCATCTAATAGAAAAAATGTCTAAATTTCAAGAACAGTCATTTCCAGGTGAACAAACACAAATTTCTAATAATCATATAAAAAGATTTGCAACATCAGGGGCACCCCACTCCAGTACTCTTGCCTGGAAAATCCCACGGACGGAGGAGCCTGATGTGCTGCAGTCCATGGGGTCCACAGAGTTGGACACGACTGAGAGACTTCACTTTCACTTCTCACTTTCATGCATTGGAGAAGAAAATGACAACCCACTCCAGTGTTCTTGCCTGGAGAATCCCAGGGACGGGGGAGCCTGGTGGGCTGCCGTCGATGGGATCGCACAGAGTTGGACACGACTGAAGTGACTTAGCAGCAGCAGCAGCAGCAGTAGGAATCAGGAAAATGCAAAATTTAGGTCACAGTGAGATGACTTTTTATATCCACCTACTTGGCAAAAATTAATATTTCTGTTAATATAAGTGTTGCTAAATATGGTGAAAGTGGTTTAAAAAACTTTGAAAAACATTATGTAGTGTTTTGGTAAGGTTTTCATATGGCTTAGAAAAATTCACTTTCAGCAATAAATCTAAGAAAATAATTTGCACTGATGTACAAGCAGACATGTTCAAGGCAACATTGATTTTAATGTGTGCCCGGTCACTCAGTCGTGTCTGACTTTTTGTGACACTATGGACTGTATTCCTCCAGGCTCCTCTGTCCATGGAATTCTCTAGGCAAGAATGCTGAATGGGTAGCCATTCCCTTTTGGGGATCTTCCCGACCCAGGGATCAAACCTGGGTCTCTCATATTGCAGGCAGATTCTTTACCATCTGAACCACCAGGGAAGCTTTTCATAATGAAAATATGTCTCCAATATATTATACAGAGTGAAGTAAGCCAGAAAGAAAAACAATACAGTATACTAACGCATATATATGGAATTTAGAAAGATGGTAACGACAACCCTGTATGCGAGACCGCAAAAAAGACACAGATGTATAGAACAGTCTTTTGGACTGTGTGGGAGAAGGGGGGGTGGTGATTTGGTAGAATGGCATTAAAACATGTATAATATCATAAAAAAAGAGGAAATACAAAAAAATATTCTTTTTTGTATGTATGTATATGTGCTCAGTTGCTCAGTTGTGTTCAACTCTTTGTGACCCTAGGGACTGTAGCTTGTCAGGCTCCTCTGTCCATGGGGATTCTCCAGTCTAGAATACTGGAGTGAGTTGCCATGCACTCCTCCAGGGGATCTTCCCAACCCAGGGATCGAACCCAGGTCTCCCACATTGCAGGTGGATGCTTTACCATCTGAGCTACCAGGGTATCAAATATAATAAAATAAAAGAGCAGAATTTATTGCTTTAGAAAATTTATATGTTCCTGTCAGGGAATGTAAATCTTAATGAACTCTGAATTCCCCCAGAATTTTTCAAGGTCTCACTACTTTTGTCTCAAAAGATTTGGCTAAGAATATAAAGTGATTTGGTGCTCTTTGAAGTAAACTACTCAAGGATATTTAGTCTTGAAAATAGAAAGTATACTGTGGTGTATTTTTTATAGTCTATTAGATTTTTTTTTCTCAATGGGGTAAGCAAAGGACAAGGATTATCAAAAACTCACCATATTTATGTAAAACCTTTATATCTGGCCTTGGAAAATTCTTAGAAATGTTTTATTCTTTATCATTGGGATATTATGAAGAATTTTAAGGTATAAAGTGACTATTAAAATGTTTAATTGTTTCAGTAGCATGCTTGAGTAAAGATATTTGTATGAATGTTAGCCTGATGTAGAAGCAGCCAAGAGTCAAGAGAGCTCTTCTCGAATTCCTGATTTTGTATTATCTGTTGTGAAATCATATCATATATGCATGTTTTTTTAACATGTATAAATAGTATATTAATTATTTGCCTATATATTTACTGAGTTGTTGCAAGGGCAAGTCAAGATAATATGTTTATATAAGTTTAAAGTTAAAAACATTGTACACTTGTGACTAGAAGGATTTTTGATAAGTTTTCTTGGTGTTTTCAGGGCTTAGTTTTTGCCTGTAAATTGAATTGCTTTCCCCGCTTATACCCATATATCTTTAGTGGTTAGTATTAGCTGATGGATATAATTATGTTATCTCCCTGAATATATACCTTATTTTACATAATTTAGTATTTATCACAATAAATCTTCAAGTTAATACTGAAGAAAATGTGTTCTTTTCCCTTAAGAAACAAAAAAAGTGAATTTTAAACAATTTGTTGATACTATGATGAGCAACACGGAACGCTTCTCTGAACAATTAGGTAAGGATTTGTACTTTTTGTGGACTAAATAGTTTGACAGATTTTAGAAAAGTGTAATACACTAAAAGAACTAGGCATCCTGAAGATCATCAGACAAATAAATAGTTGGCTTACTGCTATGTTTGACCTTAATCATCTCCATTACTGATTCCTAAATCTAAAAGACCTTCCATATGCAAATGAATGGAAAGCTATCATAATCTTACTACTCAACCTCACACTTCATTATATACAGCTAGAATCATATGTATGAAATCCATATTTTGGGAAGATTTTAAATGTTTTATTACTTTGGGAAAGTGATGCCATCTAGTGATCATAGCTGAGTACTATAATACAAAATTTCTGGTTTCAGCGTTCATATTTTTTTCATCTTCCAATTTATTTGATAACATTTCTTGAGCCATTACTATGTATCAGATTATATGTTAAGCTGTGAGAGTGCTAAAGATACTGTTTGAAAATGAAAAAGACAGTCTTGTCACTAAGAAGCTCACTGTAAAAAAATGTAAGGTCATATCAGTTCAGTTCAGTAGCTCAGTTGTGTCCGACTCTTTGCGAGCCCATGAACCATAGCATGCCAGGCCTCCCCGGAGTCCACACAAACCCATGTCCATTGAGTCGGTTATGCCATCCAACCATCTCATCCTCTGTCGTCCCCTTCTCCTCCTGCCCTCAATCTTTCCCAGCATCAGGGTCTTTTCCAATGAGTCAACCCTTCCCATCAGGTGGCCAAAGTCTTAGAGTTTCAGCTTCAACATCAGTCCTTCCAATGAACACCCAGGACTGCTCTCCTTTAGGATGGACTTGGATCTCCTTGCAGTCCAAGGGACTCTCAAGAGTCTTCTCCAGCACCACAGTTCGAAAGCATCAATTCTTCTGCGCTCCGCTTTCTTCACAGTCTAACTCTCACATCCATACATGCCCACTGGAAAAGCCATAGCCTTGACTAGATGGACCTTTGTTGGCAAAGTAATGTCTCTGCTTTTTAATATGCTGTCTAGGTTGGTCATAACTTCCCTTCCAAGGAGTAAGCGTCTTTTAATTTCATGGCTGCAATCACCATCTGCAGTGATTTTGGAGTCCCCCAAAATAAAGTTAGCCACCGTTGCCACTGTTTCCTCATCTTTTTGCCATGAAGTGACGGGACCATGTGACATGATCTTAGTTTTCTGAATGTTGAGCTTTAAGCCAACTTTTCACTCTCCTCTTTCACTTTCAGCAAGAGGCTCTTTAGTTCTTCTTCGCTTTCTGCCGTAAGGGTGGTGTCATCTGCATATCTGACATATTAATATTTCTCCCAGCAATCTTGAATCCAGCTTGTGCTTCCTCCAGCCCAGCGTTTCTAATGATGTACTCTGCATATAAGTTCAATAAGCAGGGTGGCAATATACATCCTCAATGTACTCCTTTTCCTATTTGGAACCAGTCTGTTGTTCCATGTCCAGTTCTAACTGTTGCTTCCTGACCTGCATACAGATTTCTCAAGAGGCAGGTCAGGTGGTGTGGTATTTTCATCTCTTTCAGAATTTTCCACAGTTTATTGTGATCCACACAGTCAAAGGCTTTGGTATAGTCAATAAAGCAGAAGTAGATGTTTGTCTAGAACTGTCTTGCTTTTTCCATGATCCAGCGGATGTTGGCCATTTGATCTCTGGTTCCTCTGCCTTTTCTAAAACCATCTTGAACATCTGGAAGCTCACAGTTCACATACTGCTGAAGTCTGGCTTGGAAAATTTTGAGCATTACTTTACTAGTGTGTGAGATGAGTGCAATTGTGCAGTAGTTTGAGCATTCTTTGGCATTGCCTTTCTTTGGGATTGGAATGAAAACTGACCTTTTCCAGTCCTGTGGCCACTGCTGAGTTTTCCAAATTTGCTGGCATATTGAGTGCAGCACTTTCACAGCATCATCTTTCAGGATTTGAAATAGCTCAACTGGAATTCCATCACCTCTACTAGCTTTGTTCGTAGTGATGCTTCCTAAGGCCCACTTGACTTCACATTCCAGGATGTCTGGCTCTAGGTGAGTGATCATACCATAGTGATTATCTGGGTCATGAAGATCTCTTTTGTACAGTTCTTCTGTGTATTCTTGCCATGTCTTCTTAATATTTTCTGCTTCTGTTAGGTCCATACCATTTCTGTCCTTTATTGAGCCCATCTTTGCATGAAATGTTCCCTTGGTATCTCTAATTTTCTTGAAGAGGTCTCTAGTCTTTCCCATTCTGTTGTTTTCCTCTATTTCTTTACATTGATCGCTGAGGAAGGCTTTCTTATTTCTCCTTGCTATTCTTTGGAACTCTGCATTCAAATGGGCATATCTTTCCTTTTCCCCTTTGCTTTTCGCTTCCCTTCTTTTCACAGATATTTGTAAGGCCTCCTCAGACAGCCATTTTGCTTTTTTTTGCATTTCTTTTTCTTGGGCATGGTCTTGATTCCTCTCTCCTGTACAATGTCATGAACCTCCGTCCGTAGTTCATCAGGCACTCTATCAGATCTAGTTCCTTAAATCTATTTCTCACTTCTACTGTGTAGTCATAAGGGATTTGATTTAGGTCATACCTGAATGGTCTAGTGGTTTTCTCCACTTTCTTCAATTTCAGTCTGAATTTGGTAATAAGGAATTCATGATCTGAGCCACAGTCAGCTCCTGGTCTTGTTTTTGCTGACTGTATAGAGCTTCTCCATCTTGAGGTCATATATGTATATTTTAAATTGAATGAAATTAGTACCTTAAAAATTGGTGCTAAAAGTAGGATTGTGTTATTTTGTGGCATATATTAGGAAATAGTGCGCTTTAAGTAACAGCCATTTTTACCTTATGTATCAATTTAATTTGTTTCTTATACAAGGAAACCCAATTGATTAGTTGGATGAAAGGATTATTTGCTTCTTAGTCACTTTTCCTAGGAATTTCATTTTTAGATTATTTCCTTTCTAATTCTTTTTCTTCAAGTAATTTTAAAATTAAAGTCAATGCTAAGAGAGAATAATTTTAGTAAAACCTTTTCAAGCACATTCAGTGATTGGATGTATATTTTTACATTGTGTACTCATTCAGATTTTATGTAAGCCACTTGATTATTCTATGTGGTTGCTGTAGAATTTATTTTAGTTTTTATTCTTTTATCTTGATTTTTATTTGTTTATTTTTTGTATTTTACAAGATGATGGCTATAACTACCTGTGCTATACAATGTATCTTTGTTGCTGTCTAGTTTATGCATAGAAGTTTGTATCTCTTAATCCCATACAGCCATTTTGTCCCTTCCCTCTTTTCTTTCCTCTCCTCACTGGTAACCACTAATCTGTTTTCTATATATGTGAGTCTGGTTCTGTTAACTGTATACATTCATTTATTTTCTTAGATTCCACATAAACATGATATCATACAGTATTTTTCTTTATCTGACTTATTTCACTAAGCATAGTATTCTCTGCTGCTGCTGCTGCTAAGTCACTTCAGTTGTGTCCGACTCTGTGTGACCCCATAGATGGCAGCCCCAGACTCCCCCGTCCCTGGGATTCTCCAGGCAAGAACACTGGAGTGGGTAGGTGCATCCAAATTGCTGCAGTGACAGGATTTGGTTCTTTTTATGGCTGAGTATATTCCATTTTGTCAGCACTCTCCACTATGACCCATCTGTCTTGGGTGGCCCTACACAGCATGGCTCATAGTTTCACTGAGTTAAACAAGGTGGTGGTCCATGTGATCAGATTGCTGCACAATTGCACTCATCTCACACTCTAGCAAAGTAATGCTCAAAATTCTCCAAGCCAGGCTTCAACAGTACATGAACTGTGAACTTCCAGATGTTCAAGCTGGATTTAGAAAAGGCAGAGGAACCAGAGATCAAATTGCCAACATCCACTGGATCATGGAAAAAGCAAGAGAGTTCCAGAAAAACATCTATTTCTGCTTTATTGACTATGCCAAAGCCTTTGTGTGGATCACAACAAATATGGAAAATTCTTAAAGAGATAGGAATACAAGACCTCCTGACCATCCTCCTGAGACATCTGTGTGCAGGTCAAGAAGCAACAGTCAGAACTGGATGTGAAACAACAGACTGGTTTCAAATCAGGAAAGGAGTACGTCAAGGCTGTATATTGTTACCCTGCTTATTTAACTTATGTGCAGAGTACATCATGAGAAACGCTGGACTGGAAGAAGCACAAGCTGGAATCAAGTATGCCGGGAGAAATATCAATAACCTCAGATATGCAGATGACACCACCCTTATGGCAGAAAGTGAAGAGGAACTCAAAAGCCTCTTGATCAAAGTGAAAGAGGAGAGTGAAAAAGTTGCTTTTCCCATGATCCAGCGGATGTTGGCAATTTGATCTCTGGTTCCTCTGCCTTTTCTAAAGCCAGCTTGAACATCAGGAAGTTCACAGTTCACATATTGCTGAAGCCTGGCTTGGAGAATTTTGAGCATTACTTTACTAGCATGTGAGATGAGTGCAATTGTGCAGTAGTTTGAGCATTCTTTGGCATTGCCTTTCTTTGGGATTGGAATGAAAACTGACCTTTTCCAGTCCTGTGGCCACTGCTGAGTTTTCCAAATTTGCTGGCATATTGAGTGCAGCACTTTCACAGCATCATCTTTTAGGATTTGAAATAGCTCAAGTGGAATTCCATCACCTCCACTAGCTTTGTTCGTAGTGATGCTTTCTAAGGCCCACTTGACCTCACATTCCAGGATGTCTGGCTCTAGGTGAGTGATCACAGCATTGTGATTGTCTGGGTCATGAAGAAATTTTTTTTACAGGATAACCAGGGATCAAACCCAAGTCTTCTATGTCTCCTGCATTGGCAAGTGAATTTTTTTTACCATTAAACCACCTGGGGAGCCCTGCCACTCCATACTAGCTTTTTACAAAATGTTAAATCTTGTCTTGCTAAATGCAGTGGTCAATTTTCTGTCTTTATCTTATTTATCTCTAGCAGGTTTTAACATGTTTTTCTTGAAAATTTATCTCCCCCTGTCTTCTGTGACATTATAGTCTAATTTCCTTCTCATCTAATTGGCTTTTCCTTTTTCAAAAATTGATATATAATTGACATATTGTGTAAGTTTAAGGTGTGCAATGTGTTGATTTGGTATACTTTTTGCGGTAGGATTACCACCATAGTGTTAACTAACACCTCCATCACGTCACATTATTATTTCTTTTTTGTGGTGAGAGCATTTAAGATTTAGTCTCTTCACAATTTTCAAGTATACAATACAGTATTGTTAACTATAATCACTATGCTGCTCATTAGAATCCCAGGGCATACTGATCTTCTAATTGCAAGCTAGCATCCTTTGACCAACATCTCCCTAGTTCCCGACTCCTCAAGCCCTGGTAGCCAACATCCTGTTTTCTGTGTCTATGCTGCTGCTGCTGCTGCTAAGTCGCTTCAGTCGTGTCCGACTCTGTGCAACCCCATAGACAGCAGCCCACAGGCTCCCCCTATCCCTGGGATTCTCCAGGCAAGAACACTGGAGTGGGTTGCCATTTCCTTCTCTAATGCATGAAAGTGAAAAGTGAAAGTTAAGTCGCTCAGTTGTTCCCGACTCTTAGCGACCCCATGGATTGCAGCCTACCAGGCTCCTCTGTCCATGGATTTTCCAGGCAAGAGTACTGGAGTGGGGTGCCATTGCCTTCTCCATCTGTGTCTATGAGTTCTGCTTTTTTAGATTTCACATATAAGTGAGATCTTCTAGTATTTGTCTTTCCCTGTCTGACTTACCTCACTTAATACCCTCAAGGTTGCAAATGGCAGAATTCTCTAGTCACTGAATAATATTCCATTATATATGTCCCTTCCTCTTTTGTTTTGTTTGCTGGCTGCTTCTTTTCTGGCTGACTTCTAAATGTTAGTGTGATCTCAGATTCCATTCTGAGTCTCATTCTCTAAGGCTTTCTCTGAGTGATCCTACTGCTTTAAATAATACCTGTATCCTTTTGACTCCCTATTTATCTCAAACTTAATGTGTATGGAAAAGAATTCTTGTTTTCCAACAAGCTTATTCTTTCCCTAGTCTTTACTAACTCAGCTACTGACCCTACTCTCCACCCAGCTGCTCAGGTCTCAAACCTAGAAGTTCTTCGTGGTCCCAGTCCCCCTAGACTGTCATTCAGTTCATCATTAAATGCTTTCTCAGCTTTATGCTCAAAATATATCCTATGTTGGTTCACTTCTCATCATCTCCATCGTTTTCACCCTTGTTGACGCCACTGTCATTTTTTCTGTGAACTGCTACCACTGACATTTTTCAAAAGCTTCCTAACTGCCTGGTCTTCAGAAAGTTCATGGTCTACATAGCAATAGAATAATCTTTTATACTTTTATAATAAGATAATTTCATTTCCCTGTTAAAACTTTACAAAGGTTTTCTGTTGGAGTTTTAATAAAACAAAATTTCCTTCCATAGTCTGCAGTGGTATAGTGAAGAGGAAATAGTTATCCAGAAAAGGATTTTGTGGGGAGATACAGAGAAAAAGATATTTAATTCATGGTTTTATCAGTTGGACATGTTTGTGAATTCAGGCTATTGTATGGCAAAACCAATACAATATTGTAAAGTTAAAAAATAAAATAAAAAAATCTATAGTTCAATGAAAGTTATTCTTTATAATGATTATTTAGGGTGCTTAGTTATTTTTAAGTTTCTTTATATATGGAACTATAAGTTCTTGAAATATTTTAGAATCTTCAAAGATACACTTAATTTTATATTATTATATTTTAATATTTGGAAGTTGGCAATTAATTTATCTCTATTTGTTATTCTTAACCATAAAAATCTCAATTCATAACTATTCCAGATAATAGTTTGCTGTATTAATTTCTTGAACAAGAATGTTGTAAAACATATGTTTTATGTACCCTTTAGTATTGCCTGATACTATTGAAAACTTCCACAATCTCAGCAAAGAAAAGATGAGTGCTCCTGACCTGTGGAATACTCTGTCTAATTTGAACAATAATTTAAACAAAGATGAATTCATGACTGCACTGAAATTGGCAACAGCTGATGGTGAGTATTTCAAATACTAAAATTAAAAGATATATGGTTTTATCTTCTGCCAATCTTTATTTATCCTTATATCCTTTATTTGGTTGATATGCCAGGATATACATTTAGGAAATGTAAAGAAAGCTCATATTGTTTGACTGTCCTATAGAAAATAATTAGTATCTAATATATTACTGCTCTACATTGATCAAATATGCATTGACTGTAACCGGATGAGGCCAAACTGAATCCAAGTTTGGCTACTTGTTGCTTGAAAGGCCAATACTCAGGAGAAAAGTATTGGTGGAAATGGAGAAAGTTGCTTTATTCAGGCCAGCAACCTGGAAAGATGGTAGACCAATGTCCTAAGACCATTTCCAAGTTGCCAGTTAGGAGTCAAAGGTTTTAATGCCAGTGTGAGGGAGGGACCTACATGGTGCATGAACAGCTTGTGCACAATTCTTGGATTGGTTGGTATTGATGGATTAGTTTAACTTTATCAGCATAACTTTTCAGGCATCATCAACCCTCTGACTTTAACCCATCTGGGGTCTACATGCTTATGGTCAGCAGTTTTCATCTGATGAAGTCTACTTCCTGTAGAAATAACTTGAGAATGTGTGTTAGACCCTGATCTATTAATAAATCTTTCTGGGAACTGGGAATTCAGTGACTCTGCTGTGTAACTGGTTTGTAGTTTAAATTTGTTACCAGTTGCCTGGCCCAACAGCTAGCTGTGCTTTGTTTTTGTATTTTCACATTTCATAATCACTTACTCTTGAGCCAGCCTTTTGGGACTCTTGGGAGGCCTAAGAGAGTAAAGCTTTTCTATACGTAAAAGGCAGGTGGAAGATATGTAGGTGGTGGTCTGTCCTGGGAAGGCAGAAGGCCTGATAGGGTCCTGCTTGGTTACTTGACTACTTTTAAGTTCCATAATATGTTAATAGAAAATGGAATATCCCAGTGAACACAGGGAGTTAGGAAAATGGTTTATATCCCAGTTTTATTAATACTTCTTGGGATAGTCGTGTTGTTTGGTTGAAATAGGCTTTTATTTAATTTGTTAGGAAAACACATTTGCTGGTGGCTACCACCTGTGCCTCGTTAGGAAGTAAGAAAAGATTCACACAAAACAAAAAAAAGTTCACAAAAATACTATAAAAAAAGACAATAGAATAAAATTTTAAAAATAAATACTCCATTATATACTGCTGATATTTTGCATTTAGGAAAGAAAGAGTCCATAGCTACATGTGATCATTTCTACTCTCTCATATTCTTAGTACCCTGAAGTTACAAATGTATTTTTATACTCTTTTGTGTGGAATGTTTATGCAGGACTAGCCTAGTAACATAAGCATGCTGTCTGGGGTCTTTATCAAAAATTGTCATCCTCTGTGAGTGTTATTATCCCCCTTTTCTCCTTTAATTGAGGCTGGTAATTTTAGACTTTAAGCGTGTGGATTGTTTTATTTATTGGGATATATGAGGTAAGAAGGGTTGATTTAAACAGAAGGGTAATTTTCTGGTAGTAGGGATTTCCTTCCCCCCACCCCCCTTTTCCTCTGTGGCAAAGTTTCAGGTTCTTTTGATACAGTGAATGGAAGTTGTGGGCAACATGTGCCAGAGAAAATATCATATAGCATTTATTTTAATCAGACCAATAAAACATTTTATGCATTATGAAAATAACTCAGCTGTCTATAAAACCACTTACTGTGGTAATAAAGCTGGTCAAATGGTATCCTGCTGCTGCTGCTGCTGCTGCTGCTAAGTCACTTCAGTCGTGTCCGACTCTCTGTGACCCCATAGAGAGCAGCTCACCAGGCTCCCCCGTCCTGGGATTCTCCAGGCAAGAACACTGGAATGGGTTGCCATTTCCTTCTCCAATGCATGAAAGTGAAAAGTGAAAGTGAAGTCCTATTCATTATTATATACTTGTGAAGCAAAAATGTAGTATGTAAAATGTGGATTATTTTACCATCTAAATCTGAATATACACAAGATATTGAAAACTATATGTGGACTTCATCTGTCATACTATTTCTTCTTTTAACTTTAATCCTTTTATACAAAGTGATTTGGTTCTTATTTTAGTGTACATGGGTGCTCAGTCGCTTCAGTTGTGTCTGACTCTTTTGACCCTGTGGACTGTAGCCTGAGAGGCTTCTCTCCCATGGGATTCTCTAGGCAAAAGTACTGGAGGAGATTGCTGTGCACTTCTCCAGGGGATCTTCTCAGCCCAGGGATTGAACCTGCATCTATAAGCTTATGTCTCCTGCATTGGCAGACGTTCTTTACCACTAGTGCCATCTAGGAAGCCCCATTTTATTGCTGTGGTTTGCAAAGTTTTGAAATTCTTTATTTTTGGTTTTTGTTTATATTTGGTGCTGTTAAATCAGTGGAATTCTTTGGTTCCAAATGAAATCTTGTAGAGTACCCCAATGTATAAAAAATAAAAGTTGAGTTCTTATGATCAAAGTAGGTAACATGACCAAGTGAACTGATAAAGCATCTCAACACATCTTTAGAAATATGAGAAAGAACTCAAGAATTATTGTCCTGAAATAATCATTTGACCAGGTTATGTTAAAAAAAAAAAAAAAAACAAACAGATTTAGGTTCCCTCTAAGTGAATTACTTCCTGGCTGTTGATGGTATTCCATATTGACTCCTCAGTATTTTAAAGTATATTTAAAATGAAAAAATTAATTTTATGATGATTAGAAAAATGCATTGAAAAGTGTGTGTATCATTTGGAAAATTCAGAAATGCTTCCCAAATATCAACTTACATACCTTTTGAGTCCCACCCTGTTTCTGATGAAAGACCTAAATGAAGAGAGTTGAGGTTGAGCCAAAATGTCAGGATGATGTGGAAATACTTAAGGGGGATGTGAGAGGCTGAATCCATAGACTAGGAATTATATGGAGGAAATCATTATAGTTGTAGCCAGGCATAAAGACTTCAGATACTCTCTTCTCTTCTGGTTTCTCCAGCTTTACTTGTTTTAGGTTTTTAAACTTAAACTGAGATGTATTTGTTCTATTTCTCCTGACTCTGACCTCTGATGGAATTGAAATTAGCTAAATAACTTTTTTCTTTTGGGTTTGACAACCTGATTCAGAACTTGTCTTTGTGATATTGCTATTTTTGTTTATACTTGTTAAAGTTAAGTCTGAATATTTATTTCAGGCTCTAACTTTGAAACCTGGTATTTGTTGTGGTTAACCTTGTGTTGGTGGTTTAGCAAAGAATGAGTGCCAAATTCTAAAATCTCTGTCTACCCACATGTCTTTTCATAGAACATATTTAAATATACCCAAGGAATCTTTTCTAAAACCTGTGGTTGCTTTTCTGTTTCAGCATATGTAAGACCTCAAGGACCAAATGGAATTATAGGTCACAGAGATTTGTGTCCGTTGGTAAACAGGCCCAACCCTAGATGCAGATTTTGTTAAAGCACCTGCTAGTGTTATTGGCACCTGGTGACCTCAGATGCTCCTTGTTTGTTTGCTTTTTTCTTTTCTTTCTTTTATAATTCTAAATAGCTGAATTTAGTTGTATTTGAATATATGAGCTGGATTCAGAGGAATCTCCACTTAGGTGACTGAGCTGCAATGCCTACTGCTTACTTTAAGCTGGTCTTTGAAAGTGAAAAGTGAAGTAGCTCAGTCGTGCCAGACTCTTTGTGACCCCGTGGACTGTAGCCTACCAGGCTCCTCGCTCCATGGGATTCTCTAGGCAAGAATACTGGAGTGGGTTGCCATTTCCTTCCCCAGGGGATCTTCCTGACTCAGGGATCGAACCCGGGTCTCCCACATTGCAGGCAGACGCTTTAACCTCTGAGCCACCAGGGGAGCCCCTTAAAGCTGGTCTTGAGAAGGTCTTTTTGTAACCAGTCTTAGAAAATTTGATTATCTTGCTTTGCTGGTTGATATGAGGCTGGTAGGAGATTATCCAGAGTAACAGAATATAAAATAATCATGGGAAATGGGATACAGAAACTCTGTATCCTTTTCTACCTTTCTCCCCACATCAGAGAGATACCTGACATATTTAAGGCAGAGCTCTTATAGTTAGGGAGATGTAGGGCCCTACTAAGGGGCTTCCCTAGTGGCTCAGAGATTAAGAATCTGCCTACAATGTGGGAGCCACAGGAGACGTGGGTTTGATCCCTAAGTCAGGAAGAACCCGTGGAGAAGGGCATGGCAACCCACTCCAGTATTCTTGCCTAGAGAATCCCATGGATGGGCTACAGTTCATAGGGACACAAAGAGTTGCACACGACTGAAGCGACTTAGTATGGCTCAACAGGGCAAAGTGAAAGTGAAGTCGCTCAGTCCTGTCTGACTCTTTGTGACCCCATGGACTGTAGCCTACCATGCTTTTCTGTCCATGGGGTTTTCCAGGCAAGAGTACTGGAGTGGGTTGCCATTTCCTTCCCCAGGGGATCTTCCCGACCCAGGGATCGAACCCGGGTCTCCTGCATTGTAGGCAGATGCTTTACCATCTGCACCACCAGGAAGTCAACAGGGCAGGGTCCTACTAAAAGACAGAAGCTGGAAAAATGCAATAAAGATACATGCTCTTACTAGAGAGTATGGTTCCTAAAAATCCAAGTGTTAATTTGAAAGCCAAGGAAAGATAAAAGATAAGACACTGTTGGTTGTAGCTATATGTGTATATATATTTCCAGTTTTATTGTATCAGGTCAGATCAGTCACTCAGTCGTGTCCAACTCTTTGTGACCCCATGAATCACAGCACGCCAGGCCTCCCTGTCCATCACCAACTCCCGGAGTTCACCCAGACTCACATCCATCGAGTCAGTGATGCCATCCAGCCATCTCATCCTCTGTCGTCCCCTTCTCCTCCTGCCCCCAATCCCTCCCAGCATCAGTCTTTTCCAATGAGTCAACACTTCGCATGAAGTGGCCAAAGTACTGGAGTTTCAGCTTTAGCATCATTCCTTCCAAAGAAATCCCAGGGCTGATCTCCTTCAGAATGGACTGGCTGGATCTCCTTGCAGACCAAGGGACTCTCAAGAGTCTTCTCCAACACCACAGTTCAAAAGCATCAATTCTTCGGCACACAGCCTTCTTCACAGTCCAACTCTCACATCCATACATGACCACAGGAAAAACCATAGCCTTGACTAGACGAACCTTTGTTGGCAAAGTAATGTCTCTGCTTTTCAGTATGCTATCTAGGTTGGTCATAACTTTCTTTCCAAGGAGTAAGCGTCTTTTAATTTCATGGCTTCAGTCACCATCTGCAGTGATTTTTGAGCCCAGAAAAATAAAGTCTGACACTGTTTCCACTGTTTCCCCATCTATTTCCCATGAAGTGATGGGACTGGATGCCATGATCTTCGTTTTCTGAATGTTGAGCTTTAAGCCAACTTTTTCACTCTCCACTTTCACTTTCATCAAGAGGCTTTTGAGTTCCTCTTCACTTTCTGCCATAAGGGTGGTGTCATCTGCATATCTGAGGTTATTGATATTTCTCCCGGCAATCTTGATTCCAGCTTGTGTTTCTTCCAGTCCAGCATTTCTCATGATGTACTCTGCATAGAAGTTAAATAAGCAGGGTGACAATATACAGCCTTGATATACTTCTTTTCCTATTTGGAACCAGTCTGTTGTTCCATGTCCAGTTCTAACTGTTGCTTCCTGACCTGCATACACATTTCTCAAGAGGCAGGTCAGGTGGTCTGGTGTTTCCATCTCTTTCAGAATTTTCCACAGTTTATTGTGATCCACACAGTCAAAGGCTTTGGCATAGTCAATAAAGCAGAAATAGATGTTTTTCTGGAACTGTCTTGCTTTTTCCATGATCCAGTGGATGTTGGCAATTTGATCTCTGGTGCCTCTGCCTTTTCTAAAACCAGCTTGAACATCAGGAAGTTCACCGTTCACATATTGCTGAAGCCTGGCTTGGAGAATTTTGAGCATTACTTTACTAGCGTGTGAGATGAGTGCAATTGTGCAGTAGTTTGAGCATTCTTTGGCATTGCCTTTCTTTGTGATTGGAATGAAAACTGACCTTTTTCGGTCCTGTGGCCACTGCTGAGTTTTCCAAATTTGCTGGCATATTGAGTGCAGCACTTTCACAGCATCATCTTCCAGGATTTGGAATAGCTCAACTGGAATTCTGTCACCTCCACTAGCTTTGTTCGTAGTGATGCTTTCTAAGGCCCACTTGACTTCACATTCCAGGATGTCTGGCTCTAGGTGAGTGATCACACCGTCGTGATTATCTGGGTCGTGAAGCTCTTTTTTATACAGTTTTTCTGTGTATTCTTGCCACCTCTTCTTAATATTTTCTGCTTCTGTTAGGTCCATACCATTTCTGTCCTTTATTGAGCCCATCTTTGCATGAAATGCTCCTTTGGTATCTCTGATTTTCTTGAAGAGATCTCTAGTCTTTCCCATTCTGTTGTTTTCCTCTATTTCTTTGCATTGATCGCTGAAGAAGGCTTTCTTATCTCTTCTTGCTATTCTTTGGAACTCTGCATTCAGATGTTTATATCTTTCCTTTTCTCCTTTGCTTTTGGCTTCTTTTCTTTTCACAGCTATTTGTAAGGCCTCCTCAGACAGCCATTTTGCTTTTTTGCATTTCTTTTCCATAGGGATGGTCTTGATCATAATTGTATATAAAATGTATACTATTATGATTGAAAGATATAGTGGAAGGATTAATAAGATCAAGATAATTAACACATTTACACCCATTACCTCATATATTTAATTTTGTGTGTGTGTGAATGATGAGAATGCTTAACATCTAATCTCAGCAACTTTCAAGTGTAAACTGCCATATTTTCAACTATAATCACCATGTTGTACATTAGATTTTATTCTGAATTTATTATTCTTTTTCTTTTATTGAACCTCTTTTTCTTATAACTGAAAGTTTGTGCCCTTTGACCTATGCTTCTCCATTTCCCCTTCCCCCAGCCCCTATCTACTTTATGTTTCTATTAAACTGTTTTCTTTTTTTAGATTCCACATATAAGTAATACCGTACAGTACTTGTCTTTCTCTGTTTGGCTTATTTCACATAATGAAATGCATAATGCCCTGCAGGCTTATCTATATTGTCACAAATGGCAGAATTTCCTTTTTTTTTTATGGCTAATTAATAGTCCATCATGTATATATAATAAAAAAAGGTGGGGGATGATTGGATCATGTGGTAGTTCTATATTTAATTTTTTTGAGGAACCACTGTACTTTAAAAACAATGACTGTACCCATTTACATTCCAATCAACAGTATATAAGAGTTCCTTTTCCTCTATATCCTCACGAGTATCTGTTATTTATTTTTAGTAATAGCTACCCTAACAGATGTGAGATGATATCTTGTTGTGGTTTTGATTTGTATTTTCTTGATGATTAGTGATATTAAACACCTTTTCATATACTTTTTGGCCTTTGTAGCTATATATGTAAGCTCTAGGCAAGGTCTTATCTGCTGTCGATACACTTTCTGCTTATACTGTATTCTAGTCTATGATCATAAACTATAATAATTCTAAATCCTTGAATTAATTTTCCCTGTTTCAGATTCAGAAAACAAAGTGCTTGTCACTTTGACTTTGTAATCTAATACTTATGTATTTTTGTGTAAGAAATAGGTGTAAACATCAATCAGAAATTCTAGCTATAGAACCATCTGACTTTGGAAAAAGTTTTACATCTGCTACAGTATTTTTATCTTCAAACATTTGAAAGGCTAAAATTAAATTGAGATTTGTCTCTTAGTTTTATTTCTAGTGATATGGATTGCATAGTTTCTCTTGACTATTGGAAATGAAAATCTCAGCCTGATTTCTGCAGCCATAAGGTTTATTCATTCCATAAAATTAATCTTTTGGTCACTCAACAATATACAAAGGAAATATAACTCTTATGAGTACATCAAGTAATTTACATTTTCAAAGATTTCTTTATTGAATCCAACTTTTGCTTCAGTGAGGCTGATTTATTTAAAATGTTTTTCTTACAGAAAGTGACAAAGTACAAATTGAAGAATTTGCAAAAGTGGTAAAGGAAATGCATGATACCTCCAAGTTAGAAGGTAAGTATTGGATTACTTGTGACTATTAAATTTATTTTTATTGAAGGGATGCTTTTGGTTTTGCTTTTTACCTTTTCTGGTTGTGCTAATTTCTGATTAACATATTGACATTGATCTATTTATAGGTAGGCAGAGCTTGGTTTTGATTAAAAGTTGACAGGTTTCTTAATGAAAGAAAAAGGTTTTTTGTAGAAAGGGACCTGCTTAAACCTATTTTTAACTCTTTTTGTTTTTAGGACTTTATATGTAGAGTCAGCTACTGGCCTTAAAATTTTTCCAGATATGAAAATTCTATATATCATTTTAAGCCTCAGACTTAGGACTCCATCCTGTGTATAGGCTTCTATATTATATAATTTCTCATAAATCTTTTGCTTCTTTAATAGACACTTATCATGTTCCTTTTGCTTATTTAAGAGACACTTATCATGTTTTTGTTAAATATCAGAGAGATCATGTGCAGTTCAGTGGCACAGGTTTTCTATTATTTGACTTCCATTTTGGCTTAAAAGTTAAAGATGTAGGACTGAAACCAATGAAGATAGTGCTTGTGGGGTTTGTGCACTTTCTTGTTTGGAAAATATGTTTAAAACAGTATTACTGGTGATTTATTTGAATAACCATTCAAATGACTATTTGATCAGTGAGCACTCTTGAAAAGAATGACAACTCAGACAAATGTTAGGGAAACCAATGCAGAGTCATTTCTGTGTGCAAAGAAGTACACAATATACTTTATAGATTTTCAATACATAGGCTTTCTTGGCATATGAAATACCCACCACTAGAGCTCTCTGAAGGAGATCAGCCCTAGGATTTTTCTGGAGGGAATGATGCTGAAGCTGAAACTCCAGTACTTTGGCCACCTCATGCGAAGAGTTGACTCATTGGAAAAGACTCTGATGCTGGGAGGGATTGGGGGCAGGAGGAGAAGGGGACGGCAGAGGATGAGATGGCTGGATGGCATCACTGACTCGATGGATGTGAGTCTGAGTGAACTCCGGGAGTTGGTGATGGACAGGGAGGCCTGGCGTGCTGCGATTCATGGGGTTGCAAAGAGTCAGACATGACTGAGCGACTTGAACTGTACTGAACTGAACTGAGAGCTCTCTTTTAGGTTAAGAAATGTATTTAATATTTTCTGGTTTACATATAAGTATTTTACCTGGGTCATAACATAATTAGCATCAACATAGTATAGTAGTTAATTAGATTAGCTAAGGAATAGGAAATAGTGCATAGTAGTAGAAAAGAGCATGGGCTATGGAGTATGATAAGAGATGGGGGTGTGGTTCTTTGACTTATTAGCTGCCTACTCACTCTAGGCCATTCTGATTTCTTCATCTTTAAAACAAGGATGCTAAAAACATCGTGTTTCTCATACAGTTGCCAGGATCAACTGCAAAAATACATATAAAGCATAGTTATTAGGTACATATTATCTGCTTAGCAAATGATAGTTAACTTTGAAATCAGAGAGCAGAGCTCAGATGGTAAGAAAAAAAATGTTGAAATTAAGCCATTGAGAAAGGAGAACAGGTTAGGTACCTGAATCTTGGGCATGGTCACAGGGACTAGGGAGATGGCATTGGCATGTGCCAGTCAGTGCAATATAAGACCAATAACTACAGGGAAGAGTAAACAAGGGCTACCCAAGAAGGAAGGAGTTAACATAGCAGGCCCTCCATTATAACTGATCAGGCTAGTTCACTGTGTCTCCACTGTCCACTGGAGAACTTGGAGGGGCCTGGAGAGGAGGCATAATGTGCAAAGTTCTGTACTTCCCTTCAACAAAGGCACATATAGTCTTAAAGGATTATGGTCAGTGTCTGATCTGGTAGTTTAGGATATTAGGGATGAGACAGGCAATGCTGGGTAATGATGAGGATTAAGAATAGCCATTGGTGTGGATGACTTTGGAAAGAAAGTGAAGGCTTGTTGGCAGTTAAGAAGTCAAGGTGCTCTGAGGTTAGGATCATCCTTATTATCATTGGATAATAATAGGATATAGAGTTGAGGGAAGATTATGATCAATGTGCCAAAATCCTTAGAGACTATGAAGGAGTGATCAGGAAGTAATAGAAAATGATGTCAGAAGGGTGGCATAGTTGAATATCAGGCTTGAACCTTAAAGGGGAGCGATACATTTTGATTGAAGTTGGACTAAAATAGGTTCAAAATAGGCTCAACAGGCAGCAGAAAACCAGGAGAATGGTGCTTTGTTTCTTGGTCCTATGGTATATAGAACATGGGAAGATGAATAGACTGTACTCAAGATGATTATGCAAGGAAACAGTATTTTAAAGGAAACCAAATTTTAGTTAAGACAAAGAAGAGCTGATACAGGTTTTTAGGTGTTGGCAAAACTCAAATTGCCATCTGCAGTTGTCTCCTAATAATGTTAGGGGAACAGGAAGTGAGGGAGGATCTAAGACACTAAGAATCTGTGATTACCATTTGTAGCTAGTTCTTGTTGGTTTTAATAATTATAATAAAAATGACAATTATTTTATTGCTAGTAATAATGACACTTAATAAACCCTTAGTATATGGTTGGATGGCATCACCGACTCAATGGACATGACTTTGAGCAAGCTCTGGGAGTTGGTGATGGACAGGGAAGCCTGGCATGCTATAGTCCATGGGGTCACAGAGAGTCAGACATGACTGAGCAACTGAACTGACTGAACTGATACGTCTAACATTGTTTTAAATGTTTTTCTTTATATTTTCATATTTAATCTCCATATCAACCTTGTGAGGTAGATACTATTATAATTTCATTTTATATATAAGATAACTGAGATTTATAGAGGGGTTAAGTAGTAAAAATTAGCTCAAGGTCACAGAGTTCCAGGTCACAAATTCCAGGGTCAGGATTTGAATGCAGATCTATCTGACTTAACACTGCCTCCTTTGAAAAGGCTGGATGTGAAGCAAAATTCAGATGCTAGAATACAATTGAGTCTTGGTAGAATTGAAGAGAAAAGATGAATGAGCCCTTGTGATACTGTGTTTCATATTTTACAGTTTTCATGATTTTAAAATTTATTTCACCTCAATAAATAAAGTTAATTTTGCTTGCTACTATTAGAACTCCATATGTCTGACTCTTTGTGATGCCATGGACTGTAGCCCACCAGGCTCCTCTTTCCAGGCAAGAATACTGGAGTGGGTAGCCATTCCCTTCTCCAGGGGATCTTCCCGGCCCAGGGATTGAATCCAGGTCACATACATTGCAGGCAGATTCTTTACCACTGAGCCACCAGGGAAGCCCAGTAAAATAACTCTTCTGTGTAACTGTAGTGAAAAATTCAGGTATATGAATCATCTTGGTTATGCCAATTTTACATTAGCACCAGAGAAATGTGATAAAGAACTCTTTGTATATTATACTGGTGGACATAGCATTTCCTGAGGTCTGTATTCTTCACTGAGATTTCTTATTCCTCAATTCAGGATGTGATAATAAACCATGGGTTGCCACTGACAAAAGCCTTTAGTGATGGCTACTGCTTTTAAATTCAGAGGCTAGATCAGTTACTAAATAACTTCTTTCTATTTCTAGAATCACAGGAGACTGTCTTAGCTGTTAATTTGCCCGAAGATGACATGATACCTGGGAAGAACTTGGAAGGTTTTCTAGGAGATATTGGAATTAAGTCACCTAAAGAAGAAGTAGAGAAAATTCTTCAGTCAGATTTTGTTTCTGGTAAGCATTTAAATACTTCTATCAGGTAGTCCATCCTAAAGAAGATCAGTCCTGGGTGTTCATTGGAAGGACTGATGCTGAAGCTGAAACTCCAGTACTCTGGCCACCTCATGCGAAGAATTGACTCAATGGAAAAGACCCTGATGCTGGGAGGGATTAGGGGCAGGAGGAGAAGGGGTCGACAGAGGATGAGATGGCTGGATGGCATCAGCGACTCAGTGGACATGAGTTTGGGTAAACTCCGGGAGTTGGTGATGGACAGGGAGGCCTGGCGTGCTGTGATTCATGGGGTTGCAAAGAGTCGGACACGACTGAGTGACTGAACTGAATATTTTATTTTCTGTAGGGCTAGTCTTTATAAGTATTCTTTTTTTTTTTTTTGTATTAGGGTGATGGTGGCCTCATAGAATGAGTTTGGAAGTTTACCTTCCTCTGCAATTTTTTGGACGAGTTTGAGCAGGATAGGCGTTAGCTGTTCTCTAAATTTTTTGGTAGAATTCAGCTGTGAAGCCGTCTGGACCTGGGCTTTTGTTTGCTGGAAGATTCTTGATTACAGTTTCAATTTCCGTGCTTGTGATGGGTCTGTTAAGATTTTCTATTTCTTCCTGGTCCAGTTTTGGGAGGTTGTACTTTTCTAAGAATTTGTCCATTTCTTCCAAGTTGTCCATTTTATTGGCATATAATTGTTGATAGTAGTCTCTTATGATCCTTTGTATTTCTGTGTTGTCTGTTGTGATCTCTCCATTTTCATTTCTAATTTTATTGATTTGATTTTTCTCCCTTTGTTTCTTGATGAGTCTGGCTAATGGTTTGTCAATTTTATTTATCCTTTCAAAGAACCAGCTTTTGGTTTTGTTGATTTTTGCTATGGTCTCTTTTGTTTCTTTTGCATTTATTTCTGCTCTAATTTTTAAGATTTCTTTCCTTCTACTAACCCTGGGATTCTTCATTTCTTCCTTTTCTAGTTGCTTTAGGTGTAGAGTTAGGGATATTTGACTTTTTTCTTGTTTCTTGAGGTGTGCCTGTATTGCTATGAACTTTCCCCTTAGGACTGCTTTTACCGTGTCCCACAGGTTTTGGGTTGTTGTGTTTTCATTTTCATTCGTTTCTATGCAAATTTTGATTTCTTTTTTGATTTCTTCTGTGATTTGTTGGTTATTCAGCAGCGTGTTGTTCAGCCTCCATATGTTGGAATTTTTAATAGTTTTTCTCCTGTAATTGAGATCTAATCTTACTGCATTGTGGTCAGAAAAGATGCTTGGAATGATTTCTATTTTTTTGAATTTACCAAGACTTATAAGTATTCTTTATAAAGAAAGTGCAAGGTCTTTGTTGAAGTAAATTCAGTTCCTTTGTTGAGCAAATATCTGTAGGTATTTGCTTGTTATTTTAAATATTGTCTTTGAAAAGGAGTCTTTCCTCATTTGCAGTTATGAGAATAATTTTAACAAGCAGGTTGAAATTTTATGGAGAGTGGGCTTGTTGTAATCCTCTCTCCTCAGATATATCTTAATTTAGTGACTGAAGAGTAGTTTGAATTCAGAACTTGTGAGTAGAAATCCTAGCTTTGTTGCTTTGGGCAGAGTGAAGTTACTGGACTTTAAAAGTTTCTTGGTGTTTTTAGTTTTTTTGCACAGAGCTCATGTATCTACAATCTTATCACAAGGCATTTTGGATGAAAATGAATTCAGAGTATCTGGTAAATAAAACTTTCAAGAATAAATTAAAGCTTTAAAATTTTCAATATAAAAGTGGTATGCTGATTTTGATACTATATACACTTAAATTAGTTTATTTATTTTTGGCTGAACTGGGTCTTGGTTGCTGTGCCTAGGCTTCTTCTAGTTGCATCGAGCAGGGGCTACTTTCTAGGAGCAGTGTACAGGCTTCTCATTGCAGTCGCTTCTCTTGTTGTAGAGCATGGGCTAAAGGCTCTCAGGCTTCAGTAGTTGTGGTGTGGGGGCTCAGCAGCTGCAGCTGGTGGGCTCTAGACCACAGACTCAGTAGTTGTGGTGCATGGGCTTAGTTGTCCCACATCTTGTGGATTCTTCCTAGATCAGGGATCCCCCAAGTATCTTGGCAAGTGGATTCTTAACCACTGGACAACCAGAGAAATCTGATGCTGTATTTTTAATATTATTTTGTCCACAAATTCTTTCTTGTGACCTCTCTTTCTTTTCCTTCCAGAAGACAACATGGTGAATGTTAAAGACTATATGAAGACTCTGAGTGACACCCAGAAATTTTCCAATTTTATTGGTAAGATCTTTATGGTAAACTGTTAAAAAGCAACTCAGGACTCATTCAGAGGTCATCTAGTCAAACACTATATTGGGTGCTTAATCTTCTCTGTGGTATCTGTGACAAATGTTTGTTTCATCTATATTTGAGCACTTCCAATTATGGTAAATTTTACTATTTTCTTTTTCATTTAAGAATTGTGCATTTCTGATGGAAAAGACTGGGAAAAAATAAGGTCTTGATCTTTTTCATAGTCAAAATAAGAAAATTGTATTATATGCTAAAGGCAATATTTTCATGTATACCTGTGGTGGATTCATTGCGATATATGGCAAAACCAATACAATATTGTAAAGTTAAAAAATAAAATAAAATTAAAAAAATAAATAAAATGGATAACCAACAAGGACCTACTGTATAGCACAGGGAACTCTGCTCAATGTTATGTGGCAGCCTGGATGGGAGGGGAGTTTGGCAGAGAATGCATGCATGTATTGTACAACTGCGTCCTTTCGTTGTCCACCTGAAATTGTCATAATATTGTTAACTGGCTATGCTGTTTAGTCACTAAGTCATGTCTGATTCTTTGTAACTCCATGGACTGTAGCCCACCAGGCTCCTCTGTCCATGGGATTTTCCAGGCAAGAATACTGGAGTGGGTTGCCATTTCCTTCTCCATAATTGGCTATACCCTCAAAACAAAATAAAAAGTTAAAAAAAAATGTTAATGACCAGAAATTTAAGAAATACAAAGTGTAGCCTCTGTAATGTCACTGTCTGGAAAACTCCTGTTAATATTTGGTAAATATCCTTTTAGGCTTTTTCCTTTAGATCAATGAATATTTGTGTATTCCAAATTATTATTTTAAAATTAGATTACTTTGCTCCAGTATTCTTGGGCTACTCTGGTGGCTCAGATGGTAAAGAATCTGCCTGCAATGTGGGAGACCTGGGTTCAATCTCGTGCCCATAATATTCCATGTGCATGTGTGCTAAGTCACTTCAGTTGTGTCTAACTCTTTGTGATCCCATGAACTGTAGCCCACCAGGCTCCCCTGTCCATGGGGATTCTCCAGGGAAGAATACTGGAGTGGGTTGCCATGCCCTCTCCAGGAGATCTTCCCTACCCAGGGATTGAACCCAGGTCTCCTGCATTGGTAGGTGGGCTCTTCACTACTTGCATCCCGTGGGAGGCCCATAATATTCCATAATTGGCTTTAAAAACTTAACAGTGTGTCTTAGATACTGTTCTGTGTTTTATTATATTCTATAAGCTACCTCATTCTTTTTTTCTTCTGGTTTTATGGAGATGTAATTGATATACAGCACTATATAAGTTTAAGGTGTATTGCATAGTGATTTAATTTATATACATCAAGTAATTATCACTGTAAGTTTAGTGAACATCTCTCTCTCATATAGACACAAAATTAAAGAAATAGAAATAATACTTTTTTTTTGTGATGAGAACCCTTAGGCTTTACTCTCAATAACTTTCATATATAACATACAGCATTAATTATATTTATCATGATGCACATCCCATCCCTAGTGCTTATTAATCTTGTACCTGGAAGTTTTTACCTTTTAACCACCCTCCGTCCTCCATCTCTGGTAACCTCAAATCTGATATCTTTTTCTATGAGTTTGCTTTTAAGTATAATTGACCCGCAACACAATGTTAATTCCTATTACGTGACATGGTGATTTGATATTTCTAAACATTTCAAACTGTCACCACAATGATTCTAATTACCCTACGTCACCACACAAAGACACTACATAGTTACTATGTTCCACTCACTGTACATTTCATACCCATGACTCATTTCTTTGATAACTGTAAGTTTGCACCTCTTAATTCCCCTCACCTATTTTCTTCTCTTCCCAAAACTTTCCCCTCTGGCAAATACTTATTTGTTCCCTGTATCTAAAAATCTGTTTATATTTTTGTTATTTTTGTTTACTTCTCTTGTTTTTTTTTTTTTTTTAGACTTCACATATAATTAAAATCATATAGTTTTGTATTTCTCTGTATGACTTAGTTCATTTGGCATAATACCATCTAGGTCCATCCATATTGCAGCAAATTACAAGGGTTTATTCTTTTTTATGGCTGAATAGTATTGCATTGTACATGTACAGCACATCTGCTTTGTCTATTCATATACTGATGGGCACTTAGGTTGCTTCCGTATCTTGGATATTATAAATGCACCAGTAAACAAAGGGATGACTATCTCTTTTCTAATTAATGTTTTTGTTTTCTTTGGATATATGCCCAGGAGTGGAATTGCTGAGTCATAATGGTAGCACTGTTTTCAGTTTTTTGAGAAACCACCATACTGTTTTCCATAGTGGTTGCACCAAATTACATACCGACAGTACAGATTTCCCTTTTCTTCACATCTTGCCAAAACTTGTTATTTGTTGTCTTTTTAAAAAATAATACTTGTTTTTTTTTATTATTTATTTATTGTTTGGCTGTGCTGGGTCTTCGTTGCTGAGAGGGCTTTTCTCCAGTTGCAGCAAGCAGGGGCTACTGTTTGTTTTAGTGCATTGGCTTCTCATTGTGGTGGCTTCTCTTGTTGCAGAGCACAGGCTGTAGGGCATACAGGCTTCAGCAGTTTCCACACGTGGGCTCAGTGGTTGTGGTTCCTGAGCTCTGGAGCACAGGCTCAATAGTTGTGGTGCCTGCCTTAGTTGCTCCACAGCATATGGGATCTTCCTGGACCAGGGATTGAGCCTGTGTCTCCTGCATCGGATGGATTCTTTACCACTGTGCCACCAGGGGAGCCCCTATTTGTTGTCTTTTTGATAACAGCCATTCTGACGGGTGTGAGGTGATATCTCATTGTGGGTTTGATTTGCATTTCCCTGATGATTAGTGATGTTGAGCATCTTTTCATGTACCTGTTGGTCATCTGTATGTCTTCTGTGGAAAAATATGTATTGATATCCTCTGCTTGTAATTTAATGTGTTTGCTTATTTTTTTTGGCATTGAGTTATACCAGTTCTTTGTATATTTTGGATACTCTTATTGGATACATTAATATTACTTGCAAATATCACCTGACATTCAGTAGGTAGTTTCTTCATTTTGTTGATAGCTTCCTTCACTATGCAAAAAGATTTTAGTTTAGTTTGAGTTAGTCCCATTTGCTTATTTTTGCTTTTGTTTCCCTTGCCTAAGGAGACATGTCCAAAAAAATATTACAAAGACTTACGTCAAAGAACATCCTGCCTATGTTTTTTCTAGAAGTTTCGTGGGTTTGGGTCTTACATTTAAGTATTCATTTTGAATTTATTTTTTTGCATCATGTGAGAGGGGAGTGCAGTTTAATTTCTTGCATGTAGCTTCCCAGTTTTCACAACACCATTTAGTGAAGAAGGTGTCTTTTCCCTATTGTGTGTTCTCCCACCTTTGTCATAGATTTATTGCCCACATAAGTGTGGGTTCATTTTTGGGCTCTCTATTATGTTGCATTGAACTGTGTGTCTGTTTTGTACCAGTACCATACTATTTTGATTACTATTACTTTGTAGTATAGTTTAAAATCAGAAATTATGATGTCTCCAGTTTTATTCTTCTTTCTCAGGATTTTTTGGCTATTTGAAGGGTCTTTTGTATTTCTACACAAATTTTAGAGTTATTTGTTTTAGTTCTTTGAAAAATACCATTGGTATTTTGATAAGAATTACACTGAATCTCTTTTTATGGTTTTGTTATCAGGGCAATGGTGGCTGTATAGAATGAGTTTGGTAGAGTTCCTTCCTCTGCAATATTTTGAAATAGTGATAGGTATTAACTCTTCTCTAACTATTCAGTAGAATTCACCTGTGAAGCCATCTAATTTTGGACTTTGTTGGGAGTTTTTAAAATTACAGATTCAATTTTTTACTGGTAGCAGGTATGTTCATATTTTCCATTTCTTCCTCATTCAGTCTTAGAAGATTATAGATTTCTAGAAATGTACACAGGTCTTCTAGGTTGCCCATTTATTGGCATATAATTGTCCATACAGTAAAATCATGATCCTTTATATTGCTGCAGCTTCAGTTGTAACTTCTCCTTCTTCATTTCTGATTTTATTGATTTGGGCCTTCTCCCCCATTTTTTTTCCTTGATGAGTTTAGAAATGGAAAGATTGGTATTTATTGGCATTTATTTTAGAATATTATGGATCCGTGAATAGCTAAGACCATTTTGAAAATAGAATAATATGGGTTGCTTTGCATATTAATATACTATTGAATGTGTGTAATGAAGTGTTACAAGTAGTCCAATGCATCACAGTAAAGGTATCCACAGAGACTCCTATTTAGAGAAACTTGACACATGATAGAGATGACATCAAGATGGTGAGGGACAGAGCAGCCTGGCGTGCTGCAGTACGTGGGACTGCAAAGAGTCACACATGACTGGGTGACTGAACAACAACATGGGAAAACTGGCTCATTGTATGGAAGAAAATGAAGGTGGATTACGACTTCATACAATATACAAAAATAATCTTCAAATGAATTAATCTAAAAGGTAACACATTAAAGCTGATGGAGAAAATATTCTGCCTGTGGCTGTGAATAATTTATTATAAACAATATTCCCAAAAGTATAGCCACTGAGTAAAAAAGATTTGATTATATCATGATTAAGCATTTGTGATAATAAAATGAAGGACTCTAAATAATTACCAGATATGTAATAGGTTGGAAAAGAAATGCAAAAAAGAAAAATGGCTGTCTGGGGAGGCCTTACAAATAGCTGTGAAAAGAAGAGAAGCGAAAAGCAAAGGAGAAAAGGATAGATATACGCATCTGAATGCAGAGTTCCAAAGAATAGAAAGAAGAGATAAGAAAGCCTTCTTCAGTGATCAATGCAAAGAAATAGAGGAAAACAACAGAATGGGAAAGACTAGAGATCTCTCCAAGAAAATTAGAGATACCAAGGGAACATTTCATGCAAAGATGGGCTCGATAAAGGACAGAAATGGCATGGACCTAACAGAGGCAGAAGATATTGAGAAGAGATGGCAAGAATACACAGAAGAACTGTACAAAAGAGATCTTCACGGCCCAGATAATCACGATGGTGTGATCACTGACCTAGAGCCAGACATCCTGGAATGTGTAGTCAAGTGGGCCTTAGAAAGCATCACTATGAACAAAGCTAGTGGAGGTGATGGAATTCCACTTGAGCTATTTCAAATCCTGGAAGATGATGCTGTGAAAGTGCTGCACTCAATATGCCAGCAAATTTGGAAAACTCAGCAGTGGCCACAGGACTGAAAAAGGTCAGTTTTCATTCCAATCACAAAGAAAGGCAATGCCAAAGAATGCTCAAACTACCGCACAATTGCACTCATCTCACACGCTAGTAAAGTAATGCTCAAAATTCTCCAAGCCAGGCTTCAGCAATATGTGAACTGTGAACTTCCTGATGTTCAAGCTGGTTTTAGAAAAGGCAGAGGAACCAGAGATCAAATTGCCAACATCCACTGAATCATGGAAAAAGCAAGAGAGTTCCAGAAAAACATCTATTTCTGCTTTATTGACTATGCCAAAGCCTTTGACTGTGTGGATCACAATAAACTGTGGAAAATTCTGAAAGAGACGGGAATACCAGACCACCTGATCTGCCTCTTGAGAAACCTATATGTAGGTCAGGAAGCAACAATTAGAACTGGACATGGAACAACAGACTGGTTCCAAATAGGAAAAGGAGTACATCAAGACTGTATATTGTCACCCTGCTTATTTAACGTATACGCAGAGTACATCATGAGAAATGCTGGACTGGAAGAAACACAAGCTGGAATCAAGATTGCCGGGAGAAATATCAATAACCTCAGATATGCAGATGATACCACCTTTATGGCAGAAAGTGAAGAGGAACTCAAAAGCCTCTTGATGAAAGTGAAAGAGGAGAGTGAAAAAGTTGGCTTAAAGCTCAACATTCAGAAAACGAAGATCATGGCATCCTATCTCATCACTTCATGGGAAATAGGTGGGGAAACAGTGGAAACAGTGTCAGACTTTATTTTTCTGGGCTCCAAAATCACTGCAGATGGTGACTGAAGCCATGAAATTAAAAGACGCTTACTCCTTGGAAAGAAAGTTATGACCAACCTAGATAGTATATTGAAAAGCAGAGACATTACTTTGCCAACAAAGGTCTGTCTAGTCAAGGCTATGGTTTTTCCTGTGGTCATGTATGGATGTGAGAGTTGGACTGTGAAGAAGGCTGAGCGCCGAAGAATTGATGCTTTTGAACTGTGGTGTTGGAGAAGACTCTTGAGAGTCCCTTGGACTGCAAGGAGATCCAGCCAGGCCATTCTGAAGGAGATCAGCCCTGGGATTTCTTTGGAAGGACTGATGCTAAAGCTGAAACTCCAGTACTTTGGCCACCTCATGTGAAGAGTTGACTCATTGGAAAAGACTCTGATGCTGGGAGGGATTGGGGGCAGTAGGAGAAGGGGACGACAGAGGATGAGATGGCTGGATGGCATCACTGACTCGATGGACGTGAGTCTGGGTGAACTCTGGGGTTGGTGATGGACAGGGAGGCCTGGTGTGCTGTGATTCTGGTGGTCACAAAGAGTTGGACACGACTGAGTGACTGAACTGAACTGAACTGAATAGATTGGAAGAAGATAACTACAACTTTTAGGACTGACTAAAGATTAATATCTTGAACATGTAAGAAATTCTGCAACTCAGTATTAGTTAGAAAAATATTCATTGGATTAAGAAGTCAGTACACATAAGAAGAAACCCCAGTGGCTAAATATGTATATGAAGAGAGGTGGGAATACTCAAGAATTGCTGTTGGGTAGGTAAAATAGTGTATAGAGAGTCATTCTGCATAGAAAGCTGGCAGTACTTGTCAAATTAAGTATGGATATTTCTTAGGACTTGATAATTCTGTCTTAGGTAAATAGCCCAGAGAGTCTCTTGTAGAGAGATGTACAAGAATGCTCATTGTAACATTGTTTATGGGAGAAAATATGAAAGTAACTTAGTGTCCATCGCTAGGGGTTTGGTTAAGTAAAATATAGCCTATCAGTTTGGTTCAGTCGCTCAGTTGTGTCCGACTCTTTGCGACCCCATGAGGCACGCCAGGCCTCCCTGTCCATCACCAACTCCTGGAGTTCACTCAGACTCACGTCCGTCGAGTCAGTGATGCCATCCAGCCATCTCATCCTCTGTCGTCCCCTTCTCCTCCTGCCCTCAATCCCTCCCAGCATCAGAGTCTTTTCCATTGAGTCAACTCTTCACATGAGGTGGCCAAAGTACTGGAGTTTCAGCTTCAACATCATTCCCTCCAAAGAAATCCCAGGGCTGATCTCCTTCAGAATGGACTGGTTGGATCTCCTTGCAGTCCAAGGGACTCTCAAGAGTCTTCTCCAACACCACAGTTCAAAAGCATCAATTCTTCGGCACTCAGCTTTCTTCACAGTCCAACTCTCACATCCATACATGACCACTGGAAAAATCATAGCCTTGACTAGACAGACGTTTGTTGGCAAAGTAATGTCTCTGCTTTTCAGTATGCTATCTAGGTTGGTCATAACTTTTCTTCCAGGGAGTAAGCCTATACAAACAGCAAATCATAAACAATAAATTAGATTTATATTCATATCATAAAAATATAGAAGAAATGCAATAAATTTGTAGCATAAAATACTTCATATAAGTTAGACTTATTCTAATCCCTGTAGGACAACACCATATATATAAACACATACACTTTCAGCTGAACACATAAATCTTCAGTGAAAGATGAGAGATAGATTGAAAGAGATTGAGATTAAAGTAACAATATTAAACTTTATTTGAGAAACAGACATAGTACTTTATATACTAAACACACTCTTCAAATGCCTATGGAATGTTCATGAAAATAGATGATATTTAAGCCACAAAGAAATATTTCGATGAATTCTAAATATCAGAAGTCATTCAGACCACATAGACTCACCATTCAGTTCAGTTCAGTCGCTCAGTCATGTCCGACTCTTTGTGACCCCGTGAACCGCAGCACGCCAGGCCTCCCTGTCCATCCTACTCCCGGAGTCTACCCAAACCCATGTCCATTGAGTCGGTGATGCCATCGAACTATCTAATCCTCTGTCGTCCCCTTCTCCTTCTGCCATCAATCTTTCCCAGCATCAGGGTCTTTTCAAATGAGTCAGCTCTTTGCATCAGGTGGCCAAAGTATTGGAGTTTCAGCTTCAGCATCAGTCCTTCCAATGAACACCCAGGACTGATCTCCTTTAGATGGACAGGTTGGACCTCCTTGCAGTCCAGGGGACTCTCAAGAGTCTTCTCCAACACCACAGTTCAAAAGCATCAATTCTTCAGCACTCAGCTTTCTTTATAGTCCAGCTCTCACATCAATACATGACCACAGGAAAAACCATAGCCTTGACTAGATGGACCTTTGTTGGCAAAGTAATGTCTCTGCTTTTTAATATGCTGTCTAGGTTGGTCATAACTTTCCTTCCAAGGAGTAAGCGTCCTTTAATTTCATGGCTGCAGTCACCATCAGCAGTGATTTTGGAGGTCAGAAAAATAAAGTCAGCCATTGTTTCCACTGTTTCCCCATCTATTTGCCATGAAGTGATGGGACCAGATGCCATGATCTTCGTTTTCTGAATGTTGAGCTTTAAGCCAACTTTTTCACTCTCCTCTTTCACTTTCATCAAGAGGATCTTTAGTTCTTCTTCACTTTCTGCCATACGGGTGGTGTCATCTGCATATCTGAGGTTATTGATATTTCTCCTGGTAATGTTGATTCCAGCTTGTGCTTCCTCCAGCCCAGCGTTTCTCATGATGTACTCTGCACATAAGTTAAATAAGCAGGGTGACAATATACAGCCTTGACGTACTCCTTTTCCTATTTGGAACCAGTCTGTTGTTCCATGTCCAGTTCTAACTGTTGCTTCCTGACCTGCATATAGATTTCTCAAGAGGCAGATCAGGTGGTCTGGTATTCCCATCTGTTTCAGAATTTTCCACAGTTTATTGTAATCCACACAGTCAAAGGCTTTGGCATAGTCAATAAAGCAGAAATAGATGTTTTTCTGGAACTGTCTTGCTTATTTGATGATCCAGCAGATGTTGACAATTTGATCTCTGGTTCCTCTGCCTTTTCTAAAACCAGCTTGAACATCTGGAAGCTCACGGTTCATGTATTGCTGAAGCCTGGCTTGGAGAATTTTGAGCATTACTTTACTAGCGTGTGAGATGAGTGCAATTGTGCAGTAGTTTGATCATTCTTTGGCATTGCCCTTCTTTGGGATTGGAATGAAAACTGACCTTTTTCAGTCCTGTGGCCACTGCTGAGTTTTCCAAATTTGCTGGCATATTGAGTGCAGCACTTTCACAGCATCATCTTCCAGGATTTGAAGTAGCTCAACTGGAATTCCATCACCTCCACTAGCTTTGTTCGTAGTGATGCTTCCCAAGGCCCACTTGACTTCACATTCCAGGATGTCTGGCTCTAGGTCAGTGATCACACCATCATGATTATCTGGGTCATGATGATCTTTTTTTGTATGGTTCTTCTGTGTATTCTCGCCACCTCTTCTTAATATCTTCTGCTTCTGTTAGATCCATACCATCTCTGTCCTTTATTTAGCCCATCTTTGCATGAAATGTTCCCTTGGTATCTCTAATTTTCTTGAAGAGATCTCTAGTCTTTCCCATTCTGTTGTTTCCCTCTATTTCTTTGCATTGATAGCTGAGGAAGGCTTCCTTATCTCTCCTTGCTATTCTTTGGAACTCTGCATTCAAATGGGTATATCTTTCCTTTTCCCCTTTGCTTTTCACTTCCCTTCTCTTCACAGGTATTTGTAAGGTCTCCTCAGACAGCCATTTTGCTTTTTTGCATTTCTTTTTCTTGGGGATGGTCTTGATTCCTGTCTCCTGTACAATGTCACATACCTCTATCCATAGTTCATCAGGCACTGTGTCTATTACCATTAGGTAGTAACAAGCATTATTTATGAAAGAATATGGAAAATTTTTGCTTTAAAGTCTGAAAACAGATGTTGTAAGTAATTCTTTGGTTAAAAAATAAATGCACGTGTGTTCAGTCATCCAACTCTTTGCAACCCCATGGACGTAAACTGCCAGACTCCTCTGTCCATGGGATTATCCCAGGGAGAACCTGGAGTGGCTGCCATTTTCTCCTCCAGAGGATCTTCCTGCTCAAACCCATGTCCTGCATTGGCAGGTAGGTTCTTTACTATTGAGCCACCTGGGAAGCTCAAAGGTGGCTTTGGGCTAAATAAATTAAAGTAGAAATTTAAAAATTTTAGAAATGAATGACCGTGAAAACGAAATATATCAAAATACAAAATCTGATAAAAACAATCTTGCAGGAAATTTTATAGCATTAATTGCTTTTCATAAAGAACAAGAAAATTAAAATTAATTTATCTTAAATGTTCAACCCATGCAGCTAACCAGCAGCATAAACAAAACAGGAAAACAATCACCATCTCCCTACTATAGTAGTCAGACATTAATGAAACTGAAAATATAAGTTGGCAATATAGAACACACTCATACACAGATTATTCACATAACCAAAACAGTGAATAATACTTTAATAAAATATCAATTTATTAGCATCTTACCAGGATCACTGTTATTCTTTCCAAACACCGGATAAGGAGAAAAAGGGGTTCCCTCCCCAATTGTAGCATTACTTTCCTTGGGTTCACTTTGCTGTTTTGTTGGCTTTATTGTTTACCTTCATGGGTTGAACTAAAAAGGTGAAGTAGTGCAGTGTTTCTTGTTTTCTAATATAAACAATTAGACCTATACATTTTGTGGAGCTTTCGGTTTGGAGGATATTGCAGACAGAAAAACCTCAAGACGGATTTCTAGAAAGTGAATACGTTTTACCCAAATCAAGTTGTTTATGTGCTTATTTGAATGGACTAACCAATTAAATATCTTCACATTTTGTCATCTTTTTCTTTCTCTCTAGGAACAGAAGATCCTTGGAACATTGTTAATAGTGTCTCTGATGGGAAAGTTGCAGTTAAAGACTTTTTACCTACCTTGGAGAAACCTTTGAGTAAAGAACAACTTAGAAACTCTGCAACAGATGGTGAGTACCTCAGTTACCTCTCAGGTTTCCTCTTTAGAGTATACCTGTTCACACTGACTAAATTTTTTAAAAAGGAATGAGAATACTGTAAGTTTAGGGAGGTTGTTATGAAACTATATTGATATATTGGTCACTGTGAATTGGAACTTTTTTGGAAAGTGTATGGATATTCTTCTGTATTTGGAGAAGACTAACAGAAACAAGTGATCTTGTCCATGTTTTAAAAGCAGATGCTCATTTATTGGGGTGAATGGTCATAATAATACATAAGGTAGAGCCCTACTTTTCTACTTCCCCAACCTTGAATTCCAGAGATAGGATATTTCTTATAGAAAGAGCTTCACAAACAAGTGTGAATTTGGTGTGGGTTTTTCATAAATACCATTTACCAGTCTAAGGAAATTGCCTTATATTCCTTTTTTGCTAAAAAGATTGAATTTATATTTGTTTACTTGGTTTATCATGAATTTTCCAAACAATTTTTATGTATCTCTTAAGGTAGGTCATGTGAGTTTTCTCTTTTAGTCTGTTAGTGTGGTGAGTTACAAGAGTTGAATTTTATAATATTAAATGAAACTTGGATTTTTGGATTAATCCCATCGTGGTCATGATATATTATTCTTTTAATTTTTCAAATAAAATAAAAATAGAAAATTTTATTTCTGTAAACTTTGTTTACAATTTATTAATCTCTATTTATGAGTGAGACTAATGATAGCTTTGTTTTCTTGTACTGGCATTGTCAGGCTTCAATGTCTTAATTATCCTTGTAATTTGGAAAGTATTCTTTCTTTTTCTAAATCCTAAAATAGCTTATATAACATTGGAATTGCATATTCCTTTCATGTCTAGTGGTATTCACAAAAAAGAAGCCATAGTTCTTTTTGGGTAGGTTTTTGATTACTAATTAATCTTTAATGTTATATGATTATTAGTTTTTCTTTTATTGTTGAAGTCAATTTTGGTAAATTTTTACCTAGGAGTTTGTCTTTTTATATAAAAACTTATTGCTATAATGGTATAAAGTTTTTAACAATAAATTCTTAGTATTTTTGTAGTTATTTATAACATCTACAGTAATACTTCCATTTCATTCTTCATTTTGGTTATTTTTATATTTTCCTTTTTAAAATCATTTATGCTAGTGGTTTCCCAAAAGAATTGAAAAAAACATTTTTTCTCTTCTTTGTCATTTTTGTTCAGTAAAGCATCTCTGTAGGGAGTTGTTGCTCAGTTGAGAAGTCATATCGGACTCTTTGCAACCCTGTGAACTACAGCACACACAGATGGTAAAGAATCTGCCTGTAATGCAGAAGACATCGGTTCCACTTCCTAAGTCATTTCACAGAGCCAAGATTACCCTGATACCCAAACCAGATAAGATCAGTTCAGTTCAGTCACTCAGTCGTGTCCGACTCTTTGCGACCCCATGGACTGCAGCACGCCAGGCATCCCTGTCCATCACTAACTCCCAGAACTTGCTCAAACTGATATCCATTGAGTTGGTTATGCCATCCAACAATCTCATCCTCTGTTGTCACCTTCTCCTCTTGCCGTCAGTCTTTCCCAGCATCAGAGTCTTTTCCAGTAAGTCAGTCCTTCACGTCAGCAGATGAAAGTATTGGAGCTTCAGTTTCAGCATCAGTCCTTCCAGTGAATATTCAGGACTGATTTCCTTTAGGATGGACTGGTTGGATCTTCTTGCAGTCCAAGGGACTCTCAAGAGTCTTCTCCAACACTACAGTTCAAAAGCATCAATTCTTTGGCACTCAAGCTTTCTTTATGGTTCAACTTTCGTATCCATGCATGACTACTGGAAAAACCGTAGCTTTGACTAGACAGACCATTGTTAGCACAGTAATGTCTTTGCTTTTTAATATGCTGTCTAGGTTTGTCATAGCTTTTCTTCCAAGGAACAAGCGTCTTTTAATTTCATGGCAGAAGTCACCATCTGCAGTTATTTTGCAGCCCCAAAAATAAAGTCTGTCACTGTTTCCATTGTTTCCCCATCTATTTGCCATGAAGTGATAAGACCAGATGCCATGATCTTAGTTTTTTGACTGTTGAATTTTAAGCCAGCTTTTTCACTCTCCTCTTTCAGTTTCATCAAGAGCTCTTCAGTTCCTCGTCACTTTCTGCCGTAAGGGTGGTGTCATCTGCATATCTGAGGTTATTGATATTTCTCCTGGCAACTTGCTTCCAGCTTGTGATTCATCCAGCCCAGCATTTCGCATAATGTACTTAGCATATAAGTTAAATAAGCAGGGTGACAATATACAGCCTTGATGTACTTCTTTCACAATTTGGGACCAGTCCATTGTTTCTTGTTCGGTTCTAACTGTTGCTTCTCGACCTGCATACAGATTTCTTAGGAGGCAGGTCAGGTGGTCTGGTATTCCCATCTCTTTAACAATTTCCCACAGTTTGTCGTGCACCACACAGAGGCTTTGGTGTAGTCAGTAAAGCAGAAGTAGATGTTTTTCTGGAACTCTCTTGCTTTTCCTATCATCCAACAGATGTTGGCAATTTGATCTCTGGTTCCTCTGCCTTTTCTAAAACCAGCTTGAACATCAGGAAGTTCATGGTTCACATATTGCTGAAGCCTGGCTTGGAGAATTTTGAGCATTACTTTGTCTAGTGTGTGAGATAAGTACAATTGTGCAGTACTTCGAACATTCTTTCATGTTGCCTTTCTTTGGGATTGGAATGAAAACTGACCTTTTCCAGTCCTGTGGCCACTACTGAGTTTTCCAAATTTGCTGACACATTGAGTGCAGCACTTCCACAGCCTCATCTTTCAGGATGTGAAATAGCTCAGCTGGAATTCCATCCCCTCCACTAGCTTTGTTCCTAGTGATGCTTCCTAAGGCCCACCTGACTATGCACTATGTCTAGGTGAGGGATCATATCTTCGTGGTTATCTGGGTCGTGAAGATCTTTTTTTGTATTGTTCTTCTATATATTCTTGTCACCTTTTCTTAATATCTTCTGCTTCTGTTAGGTTCATACCATTTCTGTCCTTTTTTGTCCCTGTCTTTGCATGAAATGTTCCCTTGGTATCTCTGATTTTCTTAAAGAGATCTCTAGTCTTCCCCATTCTATTGTTTTCCTCTATGTCTTTGCATTGATCACTGAGGAAGGCTTTCTTATCTCTCCTTGCTATTCTTTGGAACTCTGCATTCAGATGGGTATATCTTTCCTTTTCTCCTTTGCCTTTAGCATCTCTTCTTTTCTCAGTTATTTGTAAGGCCTCCTTAGACAACCATTTTCCCTTTTTGCACTGAAGAAGGGAATGGCAAACCACTTCAGTATTCTTGCCTTGAGAACCCCATGAACTGTATGAAAAGGCAAAAAAACAGACAAAGATACCACAAAATAGAAAATTATAGTCCAATATCTGTGAGAAATTTAAATGCAAAAATCCTCAACCCAATATTAGCAAAATGAATACAACAATATATTAAAAGGATCATTCACCATGACCAAGTGAAATTTATTCCAGGGATTCAAGGATGGTTAAATGTCTGCAAGTCAATCAACATGATACACTGCCTTGTGTGCTGTGCTAAGTCACTTCAGTCATGTCCGACTCTGTGATGCCATGGACTGTAGCCCGCCAGGCTCTTCTGTCCATGGGATTCTCCAGGCAAAGATATTGGAGTGGGTGCCATGCTCTCCTCCAGGGGATGTTCCCAGCCCAGGGATCAAACCTGCATATCATGTCTCCTGCATTGGTAGGGTTGTTTTTTTTGTTTTGTTTTGTTTTACCGCTAGCACCACCTGGGAAAACCTGATAACACTACCTTAATGAAGGATAAAAAATATGTGGGTATCTCAATAGATACAGAAAAAGCATTTGTAAAGTCAGTGATGATTTATGATAATAACTCTTAGTAAAGTGGGCATAGAAGGAACATGCCTCAACATAATGTTCCCTTAGTAGCTCTAATTTTCTTAAAGAGATCTCTAGTCTTTCCCATTCTATTGTTTTCCTCTATTTCTTTGCATTGATAATGAAGGCTATATATGAGAAACCCACAGCTTTTATCATACTCAATGGTGAAAAACTAAAAACTATTCCTTTAAAATCAGGAATAAGATAATGATGCCACTCTTATTCAACACAGTATTGGAAATCTTAGCTACAGCAATTCAGTTCAGTTCAGTTCAGTTCAGTTGCTCAGTCATGTCTGACACTTTGCGGCCCCATAGACTGTAGCATGCCAGGCTTGCCTGTCCATCACCAACTCCGGGAGTTTACTCAAACTCATGTCCATTGAGTCAGTGATGCCATCCAACCATCTCATCCTCTGTCATCCCCTTCTCCTCCCACCTTCAATCTTTCTCAGCATCAGGGTCTTTTGAGATGAATCAGTTCTTCACATCAGGTGGCCAAAGTATTGGATTTTCAGCTTCAGCATCAGTCCTTCCAATGAATATTCAGGACTGATTTCCTTTAGGATGGACTGGTTGGATCTCCTTGCAGTCCAAGTGACTCTCAAGAGTCTTCTCCAACACCACAGTTCAAAAGCATCAATTCTTTGGAGCTCAGCTTTCTTTGTAGTCCAACTCTTACATCCATACATGACTACTGGAAAAGCCATAGCTTTTACCAGATGGATCTTTGTTGGCAAAGTGATTCTCTGCTTCTTAATATGCCGTGTAGGTTGGTCATAACTTTTCTTACAAGGAACAAGTGTCTTTTAATTTCATGGCTGCAGTCACCATCTGCAGTGATTTTGGAGCCCAAGAAAATAAAGTCTCTCACTGTTTCGATAGTTTCTCCATCTATTTGCCATGAAATGATGGGACCAGATGCCATGATCTTAGTTTTCTGAATGTTGAGTTTTAAGCCAACTTTTTCACTCTCCTTTTTCACTTTCATCAAGAGGCTCTTTAGTTCTTCGCTTTCTGCCATAAGAGTGGTATCATTTGCATTTTGATATTTTTCCCAGCAATGTTGATTCCAGCTTGTGCTTCATCCAGCCCAGCTCTTCTCATGATGTACTCTGCATATAATTTAAATAATCAGGATGACAATATACAGCCTTGACATACTCCTTTCTTTATTTGGAACCAGTCTGTTTTTCCATGTCCGTTTCTAACTGTTGCTTCTTGACCTGCATACAGATTCCTCAGGAGGCAGGTCAGGTGGTCTGGTATTCCCATTTCTTTAAGAATTTTCCACAGTTTGTTGTGACCCACACAGTCAAAGGGTTTTGCATACTCAAGAAAGCTATAGCAATTAGGCAAGAAATAAATAAAAGGCATCCATATTGGAAAGAAAGAAGTAAAACAGTCACTATTTGAGGATGATATGATTTTATATGTAGAAAACCCTAAATACTCTACCAAAAAACTATTAGAAATAATAAACACATTGGCAGGGTACAAAACCAATATGAAAAAAGTCTAAAATTTTCAAACCCAGGAGTCCAGCTCTACACATCTAGTAACATTGGTCACAAACAGAGAAGAACAAAGGAGTAAGAACATACATTGGAGAATGGATAGTTTCCTCTTCAATAAATGCTGTTGGAAAAACTGGACAGCCACACACATACAAATAAAACTAGACAACTATCTCACACAACAGACAAACATGATTTTAAGTACTGAAGCTATAAAAACTCCTAGAAACAAACATAGGCAGTTCATTCTTTGAAATGTCTTAGCAATATTTTTTTGGATATTTGTTCCTAGGAAAGAAAAACAAAAGCAAAAATGAACTAATAGGACAACATCAGACTAAAAAGATTCTTCACAGCAAAGGAAACCATCAACAAAACAAAAAGACAACCTACCAAATGGGAGTAGATATTTGCCCATGCTACATGTAATAAAGAGTTAATATCCAAAATACATAAGTAACTTACACAACTCAACAACAATAACAAAAACTGATTTAAAAAATGGGAGAGAAGTCGAATAGACATTTTCCCAAAGAAGACAGACAAATAGCCAAGAGGCACATGAAAAAAATGTTCAGCATCACTAATTTTTAGGAAAATGTAAATCTAAACCTCCCACCTGTTAGAATACCCATTATAAAAAAGACAAGAAATAAAAGGAGTTGGTGAGAAAGTGGTGAAATATTGGTGGTGCAGCCACTGTGGAAAAAAAGTATGAAGATTCCTCAAAAAAATTAATAATGGAACTACTATACGATTCAGCTGTACCACTTACGGGTATTTATTCAAAGTGTATAAAAACTAATTCACAAAGGTATATGCACCCCCTAAGTTCATCACAACATTATTTAAATTAGCCAAGATATGAAAACAACTCAAATGCACATCAATGGATGAATGGATAAAGAACGTGTGATACACACACACACACACACACACACACACACACAGGAATACTACTCAGCCATAAAAAAGAAAAAATAATGCCATTTTGCAGCAACATGGGTGGACCTTGAGATTATCATACTAAGTGAAGTCAGTCAGAAAGAGAAAGACTAATATCACATGATATCACTTATATTTGGAAGCTAAAAAATAATACAAAATAAACTTATTTACAGAAGTTGAATACATTCACAGACATAGAAAACAAGCATGGTTACTGAAGAGGAGGTGGGCGATAAATTAGGAGTTTTAGATTAAAATACGCCCACTGCTATATATAAAATAGATCACCAACAAGGATCTACTGTATAGTATAGGGAACTAAACTCAATATCTTATAATAACCTATAAGGGAAAAGAATGTATAAAAGCAATGTATTTATATATATTGAATAATAGTGGGTTTTTACAAAAATTTTGCAGAAACCAAACTTTTGCCCAACTAGTGATGCTGGGCTTTCCTGTTAGCCCAGCTGGTAAAGAATCTTACTGCAATGCAGGAGACCCCACTTTGATTCCTGGGTCAAGAAGATCCCCTGGAGAAGGGATAGGTTACCCACTCTAGTATTCTTGGGCTTTCCTGGTGGCTCAGATGGTAAAGAATCCACCTGCAATGTGGGAGACCTGGCTTCAGTCCCTGGGTTGGGATAATCCTCTGGAGGAGGGCATGGCAACCCACTCCAGTATTCTTGCCTGGAGAATCCCCATGGACAGAGGAGCCTGGCAGGCTACAGTCCATGGGGTCATAGAGTCGGACACAACTGAGTGACTGAGCACAGCACAGTGATGTTAAATTTTGCTTATTGATTAATTGGCTTCTAAAAGCAAAGCCCATTGATATGTTTTAAAAACTTTTTAACTCAGAATTCCTTCTGTAATACACCTAAGCTATGTGCAAGCTAGGATGTTAACTTTTTATGCAAACTTCATTATCTGTTCTCTGTTCTTCATGTGTTTACAGATTTATATAAAGAGATTACAACTCTTGAAAAGATCAGAAATGATAAGATGCCTATAAAGGAACTGAGCTCCCAACTCTTGAGTGCTGGAGTTCCATTAAGCAACAAGGCATTCCAGGAGATTCTGAATGAAACATCTACTGATGGTGAGTTTTTTGAAAGAACAGTCTGTACTGTTCTGAGCTTTATGAAACCTTAGTTTTACCACGTACATGGAATATCTGTTGTGTATGTGTATATTTCTAAGAACAAACTAGTTCTTAGAAATATAATGAGAACATAGGCATATTGAAAACTAATTAAAATTAACTTTTTCTGGAAATATTTTAAAGATATATCTGTTTATTTGGCATCAAATCTGTAAAATGTATATATCAATATTTAATTGTTTAAGCTGAATAAGTTAATATAATTAGATTTTTCCCCTTCCTTTGAGAGAACAGATTATGGGTAAAAGTATACAGCATATTAAAAAGCAGAGACATTACTTTGCCAACAAAGGTCCGTCTAGTCAAGGCTATGGTTTTTCCAGTAGTCATGTATGGATGTGAGAGTTGGACTATAAAGAAAGCTGAGCACCAAAGAATTGATGCTTTTGAACTGTGTTTTTGGAGAAACTCTTGAGAATCCCTTGGACTGCAAGGAGATCCAACCAGTCCATCCTAAAGGAGATCAGTCCTGGGTGTTCATTGGAAGGACTGATGTTGAAGCTGAAACTCCAGTACTTTGGCCACCGGAAGCAAAGAGCTGACTCATTGGAAAAGACCCTGATGCTGGGAAAGACTGAGGGCTGGAGGAGAAGGGACGACAGAGGATGAGATGGTTGTATGGCATCACCGACTCGATGGACATGGGTTTGGGTGGACTCCGGGAGTTGGTGATGGACAGGGAAGCCTGGCGTGCTGTGGTTCATGGGGTTGCAAAGAGTCAGACACGACTGAGCGACTGAACTGACTTATTTTAAATTAATTGGTTTTTATCCAACTACTTTTCAGAAATTATAAAATTTGCTCACCCACCTCTCTGTTATGGTTATTTAATAATTATTAGCATTTACAACTTGCCATTTCATAACCCTTATACTTTACTTTTTAGAAACTGGTGAAGTAAATCTCAAACAAATTTTGGAAACTTTTAACACAAGTAAGCCAGTTTCTGAATTTAAAGGTGAGTCAATAACTCTTTCCTTTTAGATATGTGTCATAGTTCGCATTGTATTTTGTCATTATTATTATTTTTAAGTGCTGTCGTGGGTTATAAATGGCATACAAATGAACTGTATATTTTTATGATTAAAGTGCACAATTTGATAAGTTTTGACATACACATATGCTTATGAAACTGTCATCACAATCAGTAATGAGCACATTTAACCCCTAAATTTCCCCATGTCACTTTGTAATCTCTCCTGCCTTTCCAGATCCTTCTTCTTCCCATCCCCAGGCAAGCACTGATGTACTTTCTGTCAGTAGAGATTTGTTAGCATACCCAAAGTTTTATACAAATGGAGTACTCATTTTTAAAAAAAAATTATTTATTTATCTATTTTGGCTGCTCTGGGTCTTTGTTGCTGCTTGCAGCCCTTCTCTAGTTGCCGTAAGTAGGGGCTACTCTTTGCTGTGTTTCAAGGGCTTCTCATTGTGGTGGCTTCTCTTGTTGCTGAGTATGAGCTCTGGGGCACACGGACTTCAGTAGTTGCAGCGTGTGGCTCAGTAATTGCAGTTCCTGGGCTCCAGAGCACAGGTTCAGTAGTTGTGGTTCATGGGCTTACTTGTTCCATAGCATGTAGGATCTTTCTGGGCCAGAGTGTCTCCTGTGTTGGCAGGCATATTCTTTACCACTTAGCTATCAGGGAAGACCAGTGGTTGTACTCTTTTTTTTTTTTTTCTGGATTCTTCCACTAAGAATAATTATTTTGAGATTAATTCATGTTGTACCATGTATCAATAGTTCTTGTTTATGACTGAATTGTACTCCATTTTATAGATATACCATGATTTATTTACTTACCTACTGAAACACATTAGGTTGTTTCCAATTTTTGCCTGTTACAAATAAAGTTTCTATTTGTATAAAGCATAGACATATGCTTTAATTCTCTTGGGTAATTGCCAGTTATTGATTGGATACTAGGTATGTATTTAACTTTTTAAGAAACTGCCAATTTCAAAAGTGTTTACACCATTTTACATTCCCACCAGCAATGTAAGGGACTTCCACTTCTTCCAGATTTTTGCCAATTCTGAATATAGTCTGTCTTTTAAATTTTAATCATTCTAATAAGTGTATAGCTGTATCCATTGTGGTTTTAGTTTGAATTTCCTTAATGACTAATGCTGGTGAGCGTCTTCTCTTGTGCTTACTTTTTAGCTGTGTGTCTTCTTTGGTAAAGTATCTGTTCAGAGCTTTTCTCCACTTTTTAAGTTGGATTTTTAAAAAATGTCTGTGAATATTCTGGGTACAAGTCAAGTATACAATGTATACCTAGCAAATGAGTCTTTTGCCTATCTCTGTATATTCATTTTCTTAAGTGTCTTTAGAAGAGCATTAATTTTGATGAAGTCTAACCAAGTTTTTTTCTTTTATGCATTGTGCTTTTGGTTTTATATATATGAAATCTTTGCCTTACTAGAGGTTAAAAAGGCGTTTTGGTATGTTTTAGTCTAAAATTTTATGGATTTTCATTTTGCGTATTTGGCATATGATCTATTTTTAGTTAAATTTTGTATATGAAGTAAAGTTTGAATCAAAGATCTTTTATTTTTTGAATATGGATATCCATTTGTTCCAGTACCATTGTTGAAAAGACTATACTTTTTCCACTGATTTGTCTTTGTACTTTTATAGAAAATCACACACACACACATACACACACACACACATATATATATACACACACACAGTTGACCATCAAGCAACACAGATTTGAATGGGTTGGGTCCACTTATATGTGGATTATTTTGAATAAATGTGTACTATAGTAGTATACAATCCAAAGTTGATTGAATTTGCGGACGTAGAACTATGAATATGGGAGACCAACCATAAAGTTATATGTGGATTTTTGACTGTACAGAGGTCAGTGCCTCAAACCTCACATTGTTCAAAAGTCAACTGTATATAAATGTGTGTGTGTATATGTATATGTATATATATATATATATATATATATATATATATATATATATATATATATATATATGGCTTCCCTGGTGGCTCAGATGGCAAAGGATCTGCCTGCAATGCAGGAGGTCTGAGTTTGATCCCTAGGTCGGGAAGATCCCCTGGAGAAGGGAATGCTTTACCCACTCCAGTATTATTGCCTGGAGAATTCCATGGACAGAGGAGCCTGGCGGTTACAGTCCATGGGGTTGCAAAGAATCAGATATAACTGAGCAACTAACACGCACACACACACCACACATATAAACATGTGTGTGTGTATATATATGTGTATATATATATCAGATCAGATCAGTCGCTCAGTCATGTCCGACTCTTTTCAACCCCATGAATCGCAGCATGCCAGGCCTCCCTGTCCATCACCAACTCCCGGAGTTCACTCAGACTCACGTCCATCAAGTCAGTGATGCCATCCAGCCATCTCATCCTCTGTCGTTCCCTTCTCCTCCTGCCCAATCCCTCCCAGCATCAGAGTCTTTTCCAATGAGTCAACTCTTCGCATGAGGTGGCCAAAGTACTGGAGTTTCAGCTTTAGCATCATTCCTTCCAAAGAAATCCCAGGGCTGATTTCCTTCAGAATGGACTGGTTGGATCTCCTTGCACTCCAAGGGACTCTCAAGAGTCTTCTCCAACACCACAGTTCAAAAGCTTCAATTCTTTGGCTCTCAGCCTTCTTCACAGTCCAACTCTCACATCCATACATGACCACAGGAAAAACCATAGCCTTGACTAGACGAACCTTTGTTGGCAAAGTAATGTCTCTGCTTTTGAATATGCTATCTAGGTTGGTCATAACTTTCCTTCCAAGGAGTAAGCGTCTTTTAATTTCATACACACATATATATATATTCCCAGATTCTCTGTTCTGTTTTATTGGTCTTTTTTCTATCTTTACACTAATAACAACATTGCCTAATTACTATAACTTTCTAATAAACATTGAACTCCATTAGGTTGTATCAGTTCTCCAACTTTTCAAAAGTTGTTTTGGCAACTGTAGGTCTTTTCATATCACCATATGAATTTTAGAACCAGTTTGTAAATTTCTACAAAAAAGCCTACTGGAATTTATTGGAGAAATTAAGGAGCTCATGAATTACGATTTGTTGGAAATTTTTCTTATCTAATAAATTAATCCTGTAACTTTTTTATGTATTTGTATTTTGCCTCCTTGAAAAATTTTTTTCTATAGTCTCTTAGGAAACTAGGGATTCTGGTCCAAATAGTGACTTTGAGTGTATGATGATTTGTATAACTTGGTGATAAAGCAGTTAGGGACATGGGTCTAATCCTGAGGATCCTGTTTAGAGGAGAAAACTCCTAGAGGTTTAGCTAAGACCCAGAGAAGGCAATGGCACCCCACTCCAGTACTCCTGCCTGGAAAATCCCATGGATGGAGGAGCCTGGTAGGCTGCAGTCCATGGGGTCGCTAAGAGTCGGACACGACTGGGCGACTTCACTTTCACTTTCATGCCTTGGAGAAGGCAGTGGCAAGCCACTCCAGTGTTCTTGCTTGGAGAATCCCAGGGACGGGGGTGCCTGGTGGGCTGCCGTCTATGGGGTCGCACAGAGTCAGACATGACTGAAGTGACTTAGCAGCAGAGGAATGCAGAGTGCTTCAGCTTGAAAGAACCTCTAGCATTTTTATTTTCCTCAGAGAAAAACCCTTTTATCTATTTCCTATAATCTTGAAACTTTTCAGTCTGTATTTCATCTACATTTGTGGCATTTGACCCTTGTATATAGATATCTTTTAGGTTAAAAAGTAAAGGCCATTTCTGCTTTTAGGCAAAATATATTTCTAAAAACAGTACTCTCACAGTTTTGGAGTACTTTTAAAAGAGTAAAAGTTATGAGGACTAAGCAAAAAAAAGGCAGGAAATATTTTTAAATAGAAGAAAATTCAGGAATAATAGCTTTATATTCTGAAATTTGAATAGTTTCTTAGAGATAAGCTCTGAAATCTCTCTCACTGACCAAAAAAAAAAAAAAAAAAAAAAAATTGAACATTTCCTTACAAGATGCAATAATGGCTATATTTAGATTTTTAAAAATTGTTTATTTTATTCAGCTAAATAAGAAAAACTCAGTCAACTTTTTTTGTATTGAATCAAAAATAACTGGTTTCTCAGGGAAATTCTTGAAACAAAAGATTGTTTTTGTCTTATTAATTTTAGAATCACAGAGATAAAGTTAATTGAGATACATGTTTGGACAATAGTCTAGAATTTTAGGTACATTATTGTTCAGAAGTTTCCAAAGGATATTAAGTGACTTACAGAATCCCCATTTGCTTTCAGATATACACACTGCGCTCCATACTGTCAGCTCAATGAACTGGAACAGAATTCAAGCTAAGGACTTAAAAGATGCTTTAGATGAACTCAGTGTTTCTGTAAAGCCTGAAGAACATCAGATGTTAGAGAAAACCCTTGACGTTGATGGTATATATAACAAGTATAAGTTGGTTTTCTGGATAAAGTGATATAATTAAAAAAAAAAAAACAGTCTAACACAGCAACTCTACTGAGGTCATGAATTTATCTTGATAAAAAAGTCTTTGAATAAAATTAGTAAGGTTTTTTAAAGCCTATATAGCCCCATCAAATATTCTGTGTTGACTCCATCAGGGTATATTTATTTGTTTGTGTGATTTTAGTACCTACAGCACTATAGAAATCAGGAAAGGTAAAGTAATTGAGAAGGTTGTGCTGATGTGAAACTGCTTTTGGCCAGGAAAATATTAGAAGAGGACTTTACCCCCTCTGCATGAGATATTTATGGCATAAGGTTGATTGATGTGAATCCTAAGAGCTTTCAGAGAAAATTATATATAATTTTCAATTTTTGAAAATTTTTATGTTTTTAAATTAACTTAAAATCAATTTCTAAAAATATTTTCTTTTTTACATTATTCAATGAGTTTTTGACTTGCTTCATCAGTCAGTATGACTGGGGCTAATGCATGGCACAGCTTCTGGGGCACATTGTCATCTGTGTAAACAGGATTCCTTGGCATTATACAGTGCGTGTCCTGAATGACTAAGTGTGGCAGACTTGATCTTGAGTGCCTATTATATGTAAGGTGTCATGTAATATGTAATCAAACAAATATAAAATATTTATATTTAGGAATCTTTTGGTCTAGCTAGTAAGGCAAGATATAAATAACAAAAGAGTATATTACAATACAGAATATAAAAGTTCAGTGAATGTATAATGTTAATGTGGCAGAATTTGAATAATTGCCAGGGAAATTGATGTGATATTGTGATTTATAATAAGAAATATAAATTTAATCTCTGCCCTCATTTCTGGCACAGAGCTCCTAAAACTCTTATAAATTCCTAAGTGATAAGAGCACTAGGAGCATCTTTTGTTCTAATGAGGCAGCTCTGGTGGGGCTCCTGGGTGTGGGCTGAATGGGGGCTGGTTAACCTAAAGACCAAGCCAAGATTAGAAGCTTAGAATTTTCAGTCCATCCCACTCCTGCTCCCAAGATGGAAGAGGGACTGGAAACTGAGTATATAATTGATTATGCTTTTTTGAGGAAGGCTTACTTGAGATCCTCCCAGATATCACCTCATATATCTCTTCATCTGGCTGTTCATCTGTATACTTTATCATATCTTTTAATAAACTGGCACACAGAGCTAACTGTTGCCCTGAGTTTTGTGAAGTGCTTTAGCAAATAACTGAGCCCAAGTGGGAGGAGGTCATAAGAACACCCAGTTTATAGCCAAGTTGGATAGAAGTTGTGGGTAGCCTGAAGTCCTCCCACTTACAATTGGCATCTGAAGTGGGGGTGGGGTGTCTCGTGGGACTGAACTCTTAACCTATGGGATGTTATTTCTGGTAGATAGTGTCAGAATTGAGTTAAATTATAGGCCTTCCAGCTGGTGTTGTACAGAATTGCTTGGTATGGGAACTCTTCTGTCATCAGACTGGTGTTAAAAGTATTGTGAGTGTGGTGGTAGTGTGAAAGTAAAGGAGAAACATGTAAAGAAAGACTGAATTTTTCTCATACAGGTGGTACTGTGTTGTGTGAGTTCAGAGGAAAGCTATTTCATTTATTCATTGAAAGTTTATTGAGCACCTATTGCTTGCTGGATACTATACATAAAGATTAAAAAAGCTTACAGTATATTGAGATGACAACGAGAACACCAATTGAATACTATGATACTGTACCAGTTAAATACCATATAGGTAAACATTGACTGAGTCTTATGGAAAGCACACACAATATGTACACACGCAATAGGGTAGTCAGAAAATTCTTCCCAGAGGAGATGACATTGGAGTTGAGTTTTTAAACATGAGTAGGAAGTAGTCAAGAACTGGGAGTTCAGGGAAGGGGACTGGAAGGAGTTAGAAGGAAATGCTGAGAAATCAAAGGAACTCTAAGAAGCCCAGTAGAACTTACAGCAGTGGATCTTTGACTGATTTATATCAGTATTACTTAGGAAATTTGTTAAACCCAGATTCTTTGATTTCATTCTAGATCTCTTGCTTCAGAGATATATGCATCAGATCCAAGGCACACATGTGTGTATGTCTGTTTTTCAACGAACTTTACAGTTCTTGTTGAAATCATGAAATCAAAGTTTGACCATTGACTTGGTGGTGCATAGTTGTTGGGAGTAAGGTCAAGAGCAGATAAAGAAGGGTTTTACTTTTGTTTTTTTTCTGAGCAGAAGAGTTAGAACTTTACCCTGAAGGCTCTAGTGAAAGTTGCTCAGTCGTGTCCGAGTCTTTGCAACCCCATGGACTGTACAGTCCGTGGAATTACCCAGGCCAGAATACTGGATGGATAGCCTTTTCCTTCTCCAGGGGATCTTCCCAACCCAGGGATTGAACCCAGGTGTCCCACATTGCAGTTGGATTTTTTACCAGCTGAGCCACAAGGGAGTCATTGAAAATTCAGCATTGAAAACTGACATGATTAATTTTGCACTTTGTAACACACATTTTGATAGTGGTGTTGAGAAAGGACTAAAGATTGTGACAACACAGATGGACCAAGACGGTGTTATACTAAGTGAAATAAGTCAGAGGAGGACAAATACCGTATGATTTATTTTATATGCAAAATCTAATAAAACAAAGGAACAAATGTAACAAAACCTAAACAGAGTCACAGATACAGAGGGTAAACAGATAGTTGCCAAAGGGGAATGGAGTAGGGGGATGAGAGAAACAGGTGAGGAAGATTAAGAGGTGAAACAGTAATAATGTAATATCTTTGTATGATGATGGATGATAGCCATACTTACCATGGTGACCATTTTGTAATGTAAAGAAATACTGAATCATGTTGTAGGTATCATGTTGTAGGAACTAACACAGTGTTGTATGTCAGTTATACATCTAAAACCCCACAAATTTATAGAAAAAGAGATCAGATTTGTGTTTACCAGAGGGGGTTTGGGGGAGGGGGAATTGGATGAAAGTGGTCAAAAGGTACAAACTTCTGGTTATAAGACAAGTAAGTACTAAGGATGTAATGTACAGCATGATAGATACAATTAACACTGCTGTGTGTTATATATGAAAGTTGTTAAGACAGTAAATCCTAAGATTCCTCATCACAAGGAAAAACATTTTTTCTTTAATTTTGTATCTATATGAGATGATGGATGTTCACTAAACTTATGGTAATCATTTCACAATATATGCAAATCAAACCATTATGCTGTACATCTTAAACTTATATAGTGCTGTATGTCAATTATATCTCAAAAAAAAGGAATTAAAAAAGGACTAAAGGAGAGTAAGTTTGAAAGTAGGGAGATATTTTAAAACTCATAGTTATCCTGGTTAGAAATCATGAGTGTTGAACTAAGGCATTGGCTCAAGGGATGGAAAGAAGGGAACAAATATGATACCTAGGAGGCAAAATATCATTGTTGTTTAAGTTACGGAAGACAGAAAGAGAGGAGTTAGGATGAATAACAGATTTCTGGCTTGGGAGACTTATTTCATGATGATACTTTCTAATAAGATAGGGAATGTAGGACGAAGATCAGGTTTTAGTACAAAAATGAAGATAAAATTGTGTCTGAGATGCTCGTGGACATAGAATTGAAGATATGCAGTAGATAATCTAGGCTAGAAATAGAAGTTTGAGAGTCATCAACATGTTGCTTGTAGTTAAATTCAGAAAAAGTTTATAGAGTATAATAAAAAGAGAACCAAGGATAGAGGACTGGGACATGCTAACATTTAAGTAATAGTGAAGAAAGAGTGGTTTATAAAGGACATTAAGAAGAAGTAAGCAGAATAGTAGGAGGGAGCCCACGAGAAAGCTGTAACCACAAAACAAAGAGAAAAAAAGTTCAAGGAGGAAAGTGTTATATGAAACAAAAGAATTAAATGTGTTCATCACTTTGGCAGTAAATAATCAACTGGTGAACTTGGTAAAAGCAGTTTCAGGAGAAGAGAAAGCCAGATAGCAGCAGTTTGAGGTGTGAATGAGGATATGATAAAATATGAATAAAAACATTTCTTTTCAGGAATTAGGTTGTCAAGGAAAGGAAAGAAAGGAGCTGTAGCTGGAGGGCAATATAGGCTCAAGGGAAGGCTTTCTTGAAAAGGACTTATGATCTGGTTTTGACATGAATGAGATCTGGTTAAGGACAGAATGGATACAGTTTTGGACAAAAGTTTACAGAGGTAGAAACTCATAAGCTACTTTAAGGTAACCAGTGTAACTCATTGTGAAAGTCCTTTATGTTTCTTGAATTGATCAATTTATCTTTGTACTGTTTTTGTCTTTACAGAAAAGGGGCATGTTTCCCTGAAGTCTGCCCTATTAGCATTGAAGAGCAGTAAGCGTTTTCAAGATTTTAAGGGTGAGAATAATTAGGGAGTTTTATACACATTTCAGACATAGATAATACTTACCATAATTGTTGAAAAGTGATGAGCCACTTACATAAAATCATAAGTAACACACTACAAAATTAAATGAGTGGTATACATTTAGTATTTTAGGAGTTCAGATGAAGTTCAAATGTTCACTAGTTTAACTTTTAACATTACTTATAAGCTTATAATTGAAGCAAATAGTATGCCTTCTAACAAGGATGCCAAAAATATGTGACCTTAAAAATTCTTTAGTTAATTAGTTTTTTGGTTAGGTAACATGTTCAACAGATAATACATTAAAAAATATATAAAGATCCAGAGGAGATCAAGATGGTGGAGTAGGAGGATGCTGAGCTCATCTCCCACAAACATATCAAAAATACATCTGCATAGGGAGTAAATCTCACTTAAAGGAAACTGGAGACTGGCAGCAAGACTCTTATACAACCGAGACTGTAGAAAGATCCCCATGAAGTTGGGTAGGAAGGGAAATGAAGTGATCAGGTCAGGACCTGTGCCCCTAGCAAGGGACACGCGGCGGAAAGGGATTATAAAGGCTCAGAGATACTTGCTGTGGAGTGAGCATTTCAAACCACATATTGGGCACCCCAGCCCTGTGATCTGACATTAGGAAGATGAGTCCCCTCAGCTGGTTTGAAAACCAGCGTGACTAACAGGCTGTTTGTTGTTCAGTTGCTAAATCATTTCTGACTCTTTGTGACCCTATAAACTGCAGCGTGCCAGGCTTCCCTGTCCTTCACTATCTCCCAGAGTTTGCTCAAACTCATGTCCATTGAGTCAGTGATGCTGTCTAACCATCTCATCTTCTGCCGCGCCTTTCTTGTCTTGCCCTCAGGCTTTCCCAGCATGAAGGTCTTTTTCAATGAATCAGCTCTTCGCAACAGGTGGCCAAGGTATTGGAGTTTCAGCATCAGTCCTTCCAATGAATATTCAGGGTTGATTTCCTTTAAGATTCACTGGTTTGATCTCCTTGCAGTCCAAGCGACTCTGAAGAGTCTTCTCCAGCACCACTATTGTGAAAGTATCATTCTTCGGCGTTCAGCCTTCCTTATGGTGCAGTTCTCACATCCATACATGACTACTGGAAAAACCATAACTTTGACTATATGGACCTTTGTTGGCAAAGTGGTGAAGGGCTGTAAGAAACTTAGACCCTGCTTGTGAAAAGCATACACATGTTTGCTTATTCCTCGAACAAGGCAAAGGAAGCAGATTGAAACTGCCTGGGACTCTGGCTAGTTTCCTGTGACCACTCCAGTGCAAACCCTGGCCCATGCTGAGCACCTTCTCTGGCCCCTCTGACTCTGGTGCAGTTCTGCTCTAGGGAGAGGGTTGCCATTGCTGAGGAGAGTATACACTTGTGATAGAAGGAGCCAGCACAGCATCTGAATGGGGTGAGGGCAGCTATTATTGGTATTCACAGAGGCAGCAGATTGGGAGGGGTCTGGAGCTCTGACTGAGCATATGAGAAGCTCTGGTTCACACCTGGCTCTGGCTCTAGCCCCTCCATTCCCAGTGGCACCTCACACCAAGGTGATAGCTGCTAGCACATGTTTGGGGAAGATATGACCCTTGCTCACATTTTGTAACTCTTCCACCAAAGCCACATGTGAACTGCATAGGGGCACTTTCATACAAGGACACCCCTTCAAGCCTGAAATAGGTAACTGTTTCACCTAAATTCATAAAGACAGAGAATGTTAAGCAAAATGAGAAGACAGAAAAATTTGTTTCAAACAAAAGAATAAGAACCCCTCACCTCAAAAAACAAGGTGCTGGGTGCTCAGATGCTTAGTCATGTCCCACTCTTTGTGACCGCATGTACTGTAGCCTGCCAGGTTCCTCTCTCCATGGGATTTCCCAGGCAAGAATATTGGAGTGGGGTGCCATTTCCTCCTCCAGGGGATTTTCCAACTCAGAGATCGAACCCTCATCTCTTATATCTCCTGCATTGTCAGACAGATTCTTTACCACCAGCACCACTTGGGAAGCCCCCCCACTCCAAAACAAAACAACAGACAAAAAATTTATCAGATAAAGTATTCAAGCATTTGTATTAAGAATGCTATCTGAACTGGGAAAAGAATAAAGAACACAGTGGGAATTTTAACAGGGAATTGGAAATTAAAGAACTAGTCAGGGCTGAAGAATATAATACTAGAAATGAAAAACATACTAGAAGGAATTGACAGCAGACTAGGTGATAGAGAATGCAAAAATGACCTGGAAGATAAAATAATGGAAACCACCAATTCAGAACAGCAAAAAGAAAACAAAAATTCGACAGTTTAAGGGTCCTTTAGGACAACATCAAGTGTACTAATATTCATATTTTAGGGGTTCTAGAAGAAGAGGGAGAAAGGGATGGAAGATATGTTTGATGAAACTATGACTGAAAAATTCTTGGACCTGAAGAAGGAAGTAGGGAGAACCTTTGCAATTGTGATTATCCTCTGTTGTTCCTTCTTATTAAAAAAAAAATTATTTTGACTACTCATAAGCTGCTTAAAAAAACATTTGGTTATTTAATTGACTGTGCTAGGACTTAGTTCAGCTTGCTGGGTCTTTTTTTCTAGTTGCAACAGGCAAACTGTTAGTTGGGGCATGTAGGATCTAGTTCCCTAATCAGAGATAGAACCCACACCCCCTGCATTGGGAGCATAGAGTTTTAGCCATTGGACCACCAGGGAAGTCCTGGTTCCTTTTTCATATCTTTAGTTGTGGCAAATCTTTTCTGCTAGTCTTCAGATCATTTTCATAGATGGTTGCTCTATAGTGAAAGTGAAAGTGAAGTCGCTCAGTCGTGCCCGACTCTTTGCGACCCCATGGACAGTAGCCTGCACCAAGCTCCTCTGTCCATGGGATTTTCCAGGCAAGAGTACTGGAGTGGGTTGCCATTTCCTTCTCAAGGGAATCTTCCCGACCCAGGGATTGAACCCAGGTTTCCCACATTGTAGACAGACGCTTTACCGTCTGAGCCACCAGGGAAGTAATAGTTCTAATTTTGGTGTGTCTGTGGGAGGAGGTAATCTCAGAGTCATCCTACTCTGCCATGTTGACTATATAAACCCCCTCAAAAATAAACCAATTCTACTAGCATATTAATTAGCTATCACCATATTAAGATCATGGCATCTGGTCCCATCACTTCATGGCAAATAGATGGGGAAACAGTGGAAACAATGGCTGACTTTATTTTTTGCGGCTCCAAAATCGCTGCAGATGGTGACTGCAGCCCTGAAATTAAAAGCCGCTTATTCCTTGGAAGGAAAGTTATGACCAACCTAGACAGCATATTCAAAAGCAGAGACATTACTTTACCAACAAAGGTCCACCTTGTCACTTTTCCACTAGTCATGTATGGATGTGAGAGTTGGACTATAAAGAAAGCTGAGCACCGAAGAATTGGTGCTTTTGAACTGTGGTGTTGGAAAAGACTCTTGAGAGTCCCTTGGACTGCAAGGAGATCCAACCAGTCCATCCTAAAGGAGATCAGTCCTGGGTGTTCATTGGAAGGACTGATGTTGAAGCTGAAATTCCAATACTTTGGCCACCTGATGTGAAGAGCTGACTCATTGGAAAAGACCCTGATGCTGGGAAAGATTGAGGGCAGGAGGATAAGGGGACGACAGAGGATGAGATGGTTGGAAGACATCACTGACTCAGTGGACATGAATTTGGGTAAACTCTGGGAGTTGGTGATGGGCAGGGAGACCTGGCGTGCTGTGGTTCATGGGATCTCAAAGAGTCAGACATGACTGAGTGACTGAACTGAACTGAATTACCATATATACCATACCTATGTTCTCTACCCTAAGTAAAAGAGAGTCAGTATAAGTTTTAATAAAAAATAGGAAAGAGGCAGACTGAGGTGGCAGTAACTGGGAAGCAGCAAAGAGAACATGGCATATAAGGCAAGGATGTGGAAAGAATGGGAAGCAGAAATGGACATACAGAGCTTAATTCTTATGATGAGTTTGCCTTGTAATTGATCTTCTATTTTATGTGTTTGAAATGAGAATTGCCTCAAGAGAGTATTTAAAATGAATGCTATATTATCTTTAAGAAAAAATGCTAGGTATTTAAACTAATTTCTTGAAATATGGTTAAAGTTAATTATTAGAGTTTGTATTTAAACTGAAAATATTTTCTTTTTATAGAGGTTAATAAACTTGCAAATGCATTAGACAAAGTCACCAATGAAAAAGTTGATATTGATGATATACAACCTATACTGAGTGGCCTGGGGGTTTATTTTCCAGAGGAAGAATTACAACAGATGCTTTCATCAGTTTCTGTTGATAGTAAGTATTTTCTTTTCTAAGACATTTATTATATATAAAACTTGTGTCTATTTTCACTCATAAATCCACAGAGCTGAGTGGTAAGGAATCAAATATGAGTTCAACAACATTAAAATTTGCCTCTAGGCTTGGGTAAGATTTTGTTCTGGATTATCTTCATATTGAGTTATCCTAGAAAAGTATAATCTTCCTCTCTTCTTCACCTCCCCTCCCCCCTTTTTTTGCCTCCTGAGATTGGAATCATGGCTTATTGGTTAGGAACTGTGAAGTTGTCTTGTGCCCATGAAACAAAGCCCTAAACTTTAGTATGATGATACATTCTACCAGTATGGTTTCCTTACAGTCCTAAACAGGCTATATTGCTGCTTTGGAGTTCTGCCAGTGGAATGTTTAGCTTACATGTACAGCCTTGTAGTGTTCTTTTTCTTCTTAAGTTCCAAGTATATTACTGATAGAAAGCCAAATATTGTGTAGTTCCTGTATTAATATATCTTTGCTCATAAGTATATGTAGTTTTCTTTAAACATTATAGCTCATTTGGTTTATGATACTTATCATTTAGTGGATAAACATATTCTGTGAAGACATAGGTAGTTATCATTGGATTTGTAATGCTGAAAAATTACAGGAATCTATATAGTATCAGAGAGGAAATGTGAAAACAGTGATCTCAATTGGTTAATGTATGTGTAAAATCCATAAAATGTTCATTGGCTCTATAGAAAAAAAGATCACAAGAGTCATCATAATCATGTTCCTTTTTATAATTAGTCTAAGATATGTTTATTAGAATCAGTGTCAGAAAAATATAGGACTAACTTTGGTTTTGAAGATTTAGTAGGCATGCATATCTTCTTACTTCATACTTTTGTATCTCTGGACCAAAGACCATTCATTCCTTTATGTTTCATTTTCAGATGAAGGAAAAGTGGACTTAAAAGATTTCCTGATTAGGTTGTCACAAACTCCATATTTTACAAAAGGTTCAAGTGAGTGAGAACTTTTTAACAATAATTTTGAGTGGAACTGTTTAGTTTTGATTATATGCATTTATGCAGTTTTATAATGCTGCAAAGCATGTCATATGTATAACAAATGTACTTTGAATGAAGAACCAGTAGGGGATTCTAGTCCTAACCTTTTCTTGACTTATATTTCCTGGAGTTATAGTATATTTTTTCATCACTCGAAAGGGGTAAATATACAAAATCTATCTGGATGATTCATCCTAGTAGTTGAGTTTGTGATCCAAGATGGCTGCCATCAGTTGGCAATGTCTTGGCCATTTTACTGAAATTCTGGGAAGAAGGTCAATATTCCTTTTTCTATACTATTAAATACTTATTTAATTGAGATTTTATCATGGGAATATTAACTATTGAAACATATAGGGACTTGTTGAAACATATAGGCTTCCTCCATGGTATTTTTTGCATTACTCCACTTCCTAAGACATGAGATATTGGGTGTAATCTGGTTTTAATGTATTCACTTAACTGCCATCTCCAGCTGATAGAGGTGTCTGTGGGAGCTTCTGCATCTCCTTGAAATTTAGGCTAAATAACCCTCAATTAGTAAATTCACAACTATTTTGGATTCCTTGAGTCTCCTTGCAGCAACCCACTTTTTTGAGGTTAATTGAAATGGTTTAATTTCCCTTAGATGCTTTCTAAGGTTGAAACTGAACTAAATTCAAAAGACTTAATTTAAATACCTACAAAATGAAGTTGTTTTCCAGAACCTAAGTGTTTAGGATATGATCAAAATGGTATGTTTTTTCAATTGACAAAAGGTTTTGTCCTTAATCTTTGTTTTTCTGAATGGGATCTTTAAAACTTTCCCACATATATGGTTTATAAGAAATTCTCTTATAGGGTTAATGTTTGTGACAGTATTTATCATAATACAACATTAACATTTTTTTTCTTACTTGAATGAATAATTTATACATAATACTTTCAAAAATAAATATTAACATTTTTTGGTATTGATATAGCAGTGCCAATCTTTCCATTGTTGGGAGCATATTTTTGGTGTATGTGTTGGCATATATATGCCAACACATGAATGAAAAAAACTGAGGCCAGTCACATTAAGTTATGACCAGTTTTGCAATTTTTAACAAGAGGATTACTTTTATGATTATTTACCATAGCTTTTTTTTGGGTTTCTCTGGTGGCTCAAATAGTAATGAATCTGCCCACAATGCAGGAGACCTGGGTTCCATCCCTGGGTTGGGAAGATCCCCTAGAGGAGGAAATGGCTACCCACTCCAGTATTCTTGCCTGAAAATTCCCATGGACAGAGGAGCCTGACGGGCTACAGTCTATGGGGTCACAAAGAATTGGACATGACTGAGCGACTTTCAGTACCTAGCTTTAGTGGAATTATATCATTATTTATGATGTAAATAAGTATATGTTCTGAGTTTTATGTGTGTGTGATCATCCTTAAGTCTCAAATTTAAACATTTGCAAGAGTCTTGGCTTAGCATGCTAGCTAAACATTCTGCCTGAGAAATCAGATACCCTGTACTTCAGACTTGGCTTCACTTTTAATAACAATGTATGCTTAGACACCCTTCACGCATCACAGCCTTGTTGTGGCGGAGTGACTTGCATAACTCAGTGAAGTTATGAACCATAATATGCCGGGCCACCCAAGACAGATGGATCATAGTGAAGAGTTCTGACAAAACAGTGGCCCACTGAAGGAAGAAATGGCAACCCACTCCAATATTTTTGACTGGAGAACCTCATGAACAGTATGAAAAAGCAAAAAGATATGACACTAGAAGAGAGTCCCTCAGGTCAGAAGGTGTCCAGTATGCTACTGGGGAAAAGTAGAAGGCAATTACTAATAGCTCAGAAAGAATAAAGCACCTGGGCCAAAGCCGAAACGGAACTCAGTTGTGGATATATCTGGTGGTGAAAGTAAAGTCCGATGCTGTAAAGAATAGTATTGCATAGGAATTTGTAACGTTAGGTCCATGAATCAAGGTAAATTGGACGTGGTCAAGCAGGAGATGGCAAGAATATACATCAACATCTTAGGAATCAATGAACTAAAATGGACTGGAATGGGTGAATTTATTTCAGATGACCAGTACATCTACTGCTGTGGGCAAGAATCCCATAGAAGAAATGGAGTAGCCCTCATAGTCAACAGAAGAGTCCAAAATCCAATACTTGGGTGCATGCAGCCTCAAAAATGAAAGAATGATCTCAGTTCATTTCCAAGGCAAACCATTGAACATCACAGTAATCCAAGTCTGTGCCCCAACCTCTCATGCCAAAGAAGCTGAAATTGACTGGTTCTATGAAGATCTACAAGACCTTCTAGAACTAACACCAAAAAAGATGTCCTTTTCATCATAGGGGACTGGAATGCAAACATAGGAAGTCAAGAGATATCTGGAGTAACAGGCAAGTTTGGCCTTGGAGTACAAAATGAAGCAGGACAAAGGCTAACAGAGTTTTGTCAAGAGAACACACTGGTCATGGCAAACACCCTCTTTCACCAACACGAGAGACTGCTCTACACATGGACATCACTTGATAGTCAATACTGAAATCAGACTGATTATGTTCTTTGCAGCCAAAGATGGAGAAGCTCTGTATAGTCAGCAAAAACCAGACTGGGAGGTGACTGTGGCTCAAGTCATGAGCTCCTTATTGCAAAATTCAAGCTTAAATTGAATAAAGGAGGGAAAACCACTGCCCATTCAGGTATGACCTAGATCAAATCCCTTATAATTATACAGTGGAAGTGACAAATAGATTCAAGGGATTAGAGTTGGTAGACAGAGTACCTGAAGAACTATGGATGGAGGATTGTAACATTGTACAGAAGGCAGTGATCAAAACCATCCCAAAGAAAAAGAAATGCAAGAAGGCAAAGTGGTTGTCTGAAAAGCCTTTACAAATAGCTGAGAAAAAAGGGAAAAATAAGCCCAAATGAATGCAGAGTTCCAGAGAAGAGCAAGGAGAGACAAGACCTTCCTAAATGAACAATGCAAATAAATAGAGGAAAACAATATAATCAGAAAGACTAGAGATCTCTTCAAGAAAATTGAAGATATTAAGGGAACATTTCATGCAAGGATAGGGACAACAAACAACAGAAACAGTAAGGATCTAACAGAAGCAGAAGAGGTTAAGAAGAGGTAGCAAGAATACACAGAAGAACTATACAAGAAAGGTCTTAATAACCTGGATAAACATATGGTGTGGTCACTCACCTAGAGCCAGACAACTTGCAGTGTGGAGTCAAATGGGCCTTAGGAAGCATTACTACAAACAAAGCTAGTGGAGATAATGGAATTCCAGCTAAGCTATTTAAAATCCTAAGATGATGCTGTTAAGGTGCTTCACTCAATATGTCAGCAAATTTGGAAAACTCAGTAGTGGCCACAGGTCTGGAAAAGGTCAATTTTCATTTCAATCTCAAAGAAGACCAATTCCAGAAAATGTTCAGACTCATACAATTGTGTTCATTTCACATGCTTGCAAAGTTATGCTTAAAATCCTTCAAGTTAGGCTTTATCAGTATGTGAATTGAGCACTACTAATGTACAAGCTGGGTTTTGAAGAGGCAGAGGAACCAGAGAGCAAATTTCCAACATTTGTTAGATCATGGAGAAAATAAGGGAGTTCCAGAAAAACATCAAACTCTGCTTCATTGACTATGCTAAAACCTTTGACTGTGTGGATCACAATGAACTGTGGGAAATTCCTAAAGAGATGGGAATACCAGACCACCTTACCTGTCTCTTGAGAAACCTGTATGCAGGTAAAGAAGCAACAGTTAGAACCGAACATAGAAAAATGAACTGGTTCAAACTGGGAAAGGAGTACATCAAGGCTGTATATTGTCACTCTGCTTATTTAACTTATATGCAGAGTACATCATGCGAAATGCTGGACTGGATGAATCACAAGCTGGAATCAAGATTGCCAGGAGAACTATCAACAACCTCAGATATGCACATGATACCACTCTAATGGCAGAAAGTGAAGAGGAACTAAAGAGCCTCTTGATGAGGGTGAAAGGAGAGAGTGAAAAAGCTGGCTTAGAACTCAACATTTGAAAAACTAAGATCGTGGCATCCAGTCCCATCACTTCATGGCAAATAGAAGGGAAAAAGTAGAAACAGTGACAGATTTTATTTTCTTGGGCTCCAAAATCCCTGAAGATGGTGACCGCAGCCATGCAATTAAAAGATGCTTGCTCCTTGGAAGAAAAGCTACGACAACCTCAGTTCAGTTCAGTTCAGTTGCTTAGTCGTGTCCGACTCTGTGTCCCCATGGACTGCAGCACACCAGGCTCCCTGTCCATCACCAATTCCTGGGGTTTACTCAAGCTCATGTCCATTGAGTTGATGATGCTATCCAACCATCTCATCCTCTGTCATCTCCTTCTCCTCCTGCCTTCAATCTTTCCCAGCATCAGGGTCTTTTCAAATGAATCAATTCTTTGTTATCAGGTGACCAAAGTATTGGTGTTTCAGCTGATTTCCTTTAGGATGGACTGGTTGGATCTCCATGCAGTCCAAGGGACTCTAACGAGTCTTTTCCAACACCACAGTTCAAAAGCATCAATTCTTTGGCACTCAGCTTTCTTTATAGTTCAACTCTCATGTCCATACATGACCACTGGAAAAACCATAGCCTTGACTAGACAGACCTTTGTTGGCAAAGTAATGTCTCTGCTTTGTAGTATGCTGTCTAGGTTGGTCACAGCTTTTCTTCCAAGGAGCAAATGTCTTTTAATTTCATGGCTGCAGTCACCATCTGCAGTAATTTTGGAGCCCCCAAAATAAAGTCTGTCACTGTTTCCATTGTTTCCCCATCTATTTGCCATGAAGTTATGAGACCAGATGCCAAGATTTTAGTTTTTTGACTGTTGAGTTTTGAGCGAGCTTTTTCACTCTCTGCTTTCACTTTCATCAAGAGGCTCTTTAGTTCTTCTTTGCTTTCTGCCATAAGGGTGCATATTGATATTTCTCCCAGAAATCTTGATTCCAGCTTGTGCTTCATCCAGCCCAGCATTTCTCATGATGTACTCTGCATATAAGTTTCATAAGCAGGGTGACAATATACAGCCTTGACATACTCCTTTCTCTATTTGGAACCAGTCTGTTGCTCTATGTCTGGTTCTAACTGTCACTTCTTGACTTGCATACAGATTTCTCAGAAGGCAGGTAAGGTGGCTTGGTATTCCCATATCTTGAAGTATTTTCCACAGTTTTCTGTGACCCACACAGTCCAAGGCTTTGGCATAGTCAATAAAGCAGATGTAGATGTTTTTCTGGAACTCTCTTGCCTTTTTTATGATCCAATGGATGTTGGCAAAGCCTTCCTCAGTGATCAATGCAAAGAAATAGAGGAATTACAAAACTAGACAGCATATTAAAAAGCAGAGAGACCACTTTGCTGACAAAGCTCTGTATAGTCAAAGCTATGGTTTTTCCAGTAATCATGTATGGATGTGAGAGTTAGACCTTAAAGAAGGCCGAGTGCTGAAGAAGTGATGGTGATGCTTTCGAATTGTGGTGCTGGAGAAGACTCTTGAGAGTACTTTGGACTGCAAGGAGCTCAAACCAGTCAATCCTAAGGAAATCAACCCTGAATATTCATTGGAAGGACTGATGCTGAAGCTGAAGCTCCAATATTTTGGCCACCTGATATGAAGACCCACCTCATTTGAAAAGACCCTGATGCTGGGAGAGACTGAAGGCAAGAGGAGAGGCGGGAGGCAGAGGATGTGATGGTTAGAAAGCTTTACCAATTCAATGGACATGAATTTGAGCAAACTTGGGGAGATAGTGGAGGACAGAGGAGGCTGTCGTACTGCTGTCTGTGGGGTCAAAAAAAGGTGGACCCAGCTTAGCCACTCAAAACAAATGCTTTAGCCTGAATACCTTCTCTAATGCTAGGTATATTTATCTGTTAAGTAAGGAAAATACTAGTACAAATTTTCCAAAGGTTTTTTGGGATTAAATGTGATGGCATATATAAAGGACTGAGCATTATGTCTAGTAAGCTGAGATTTGTAAGTGCTGATAAGTGGCAGTAGTAATGAAGATAATAGCAATAGCAGTAGTAGTAGTAGCAGCAGCAGCAGCTGGTGGAGTAGTAATCATTAGTCAGTACCTACTAGTGATATTTGAGTGTTTTTAAAAACATCAAACATTGTATTTTTTTAAATATAGAACTAGAAGGTCCCATGAAAGCTCTGGCCTCCATTAGGAAAAATATGGCCAATCCTGATGACCTAGGTTCCATGATGAAAAATATAGGGGTTCCATTACCCCAAGATGTGATTCAAAGCGCACTGAAGAATGTGACTATCATGGGTAAGTTTATGTAATATGTTTCTAGGATCTTTTATCTAGGATGTTCTGTTTGAATTTTTTCAAATCATTTTGATATTTGCAAAACTAATACAATTATGTTTTAAAAATAAAATAAAATTGGAAGAATAAAAAAATAAAAAAAAAAAAAAAAAGAATTGTTAAAGGGTTTATCTGCTTCATGGATTATCCAAGGCTTTTATACCTACCACCCAGTTAGTTTCTAATTATTTTCAACAGATCATACCAAGGAAGGATCTATAGAGGATGAGTGTGTGTGTGTGTGTGCCTGAATGATATGCATTAATCTGTCTTTCTGATTTAATATATATTCAATATGATTGAATATAGGTATGTATTTAACTATATTTCAAGGTCAAATCCATAAATTATTTTTCAGTATAGCGGTTGTACTATAGTTGCCTACCTCTTATCTCTGGTCATTTATCTTTCCCATGTTCCCTGACATGTATGTTTCTTTCAGATGATGGGATGGTGAATTTAGAAGAGTTTATGGGCAATTTGGTCAATTCAGGATTTTCATCTCCACCTGAAAGTGAGTAAGAATTTTCATTTGAATTGAGGTAGATAATGTGTGTATCATGGATCTCTTGGGAGAACCCCAGATAGGCTTTTGAGATGGTCCTCAGCTGCTTTAAAACTGGCAGAATATTCCAGTGTCATTGTTCCACACATGTCATATGTGTAGCACAACTGAAAAACACCATGAGTTTTAGAAAGAACTAGTTACTTCTGCTGCCTGAGGGCTTCCCTGATGGTTCAGTGGTAAAGAAGCTGCCTGCAATGCAGGAGTTGCCAGAGATACAGGTTCGATCCCTGGGTTGGGAAGATAGCAACCCATTCCAGTACTCTTGCCTGAAAAATCTCATGGACAGAGGAGCCTAGTGGACTATAGTCCAAAACAGTCACAAAGAGTCAGACACAACTAAGAGTCTGAGCACAGCACAGTTACCTCTGCTGTCTAGTCTGAGCACTAGAATCTTGACTGCAATTGTCTTGCACTAAGGGCCTATTTTTTTAATATAAATTTATTTATTTTAATTGGAGGCTAATTACTTTAAAACATTGTATTGGTTTTGCCATACATCAACATGAATCCACCTCAGGTGTACACGTGTTCCCCATCCTGAACCCGCCTCTCACCTCCCTCCCTGTACCATCCCTCTGGGTCATCCCAGTGCACCAGCCCCAAGCATCCTGTATCATGCATCGAACCTGGACTGGCGATTCATTTCTTATATAATATTATACACGTTTCAATGCCATTCTCCCAAATCATCCCACCCTCTCCCTCTCCCACAGAGTCCAAAAGACTGGACTCTTTTGCTGTCTCGCATACAGGATTATCATTACCATCTTCCTAAATTCCATATATATGTGTTAGTGTACTGTATTGGTGTTTTTCTTTCTGGTTTACTTCACTCTGTATAATAGGCTCCAGTTTCATCCACCTCATTAGAAGTGATTCAAATGTATTCTTTTTAATGGCTGAGTAATACTCCATTGTGTATATGTACCACAGCTTTCTTATCCATTCATCTGCTGATGGACATCTAGGTTGCTTCCATGTCCTGGCTATTATAAACAGTGCTGCGATGAACATTGGGGTACACGTGTCTCTTTCCCTTCTGGTTTCCTCGGTGTGTATGCCCAGCAGTGGGATTGCTGGATCATAAGGCAGTTTTATTTCCAATTTTTTAAGGAATCTCCACACTGTTCTCCATAGTGGCTGTACTAGTTTTCATTTCTACCAACAGTGTAAGAGGGTTTCCTTTTCTCCACACCCTCTCCAGCATTTATTGCTTGTAGACTTTTGGGTCGCAGCCATTCTGCCTGGGGTGAAATGGTACCTCATTGTGGTTTTGATTTGCATTTCTCTGATAATGAGTGATGTTGAGCATCTTTTCATGTGTTTGTTAGCCATCTGTATGTCTTCTTGGGAGAAATGTCTATTTAGTTCTTTGGCCCATTTTTTGATTGGGTCGTTTATTTTCCTGGAATTGAGCTGTAGGAGTTGCTTGTATATTTTTGATATTAGTTGTTTGTCAGTTGCTTCATTTGCTATTATTTTCTCCCATTCTGAAGGCTGTCTTTCCACCTTGCTTTTAGTTTCCTTTGTTGTGCAGAAGCTTTTAATTTTAATTAGGTCCCATTTGTTTATTTTTGCTTTTATTTCCAGTATTCTGGGAGGTGGGTCATAGAGGGTACTGCTGTGATTTATGTCGGAGAGTGTTTTGCCTATGTTCTCCTCTAGGAGTTTTATAGTTTCTGGTCTTACGTTGAGATGTTTAATCCATTTTGAGTTTATTTTTGTGTATGGTGTTAGAAAGTGTTCTAGTTTCATTCTTTTACAAGTGGTTGACCAGTTTTCCCAGCACCACTTGTTAAAGAGATTGTCTTTTCTCCATTGTATATTCTTGCCTCCTTTGTCAAAGAAAAGGTGTCCATATGTGTGTGGATTTATCTCTGGGCTTTCTATTTTGTTCCATTGATCTATGTTTCTGTCTTTGTGCCAGTACCATACTGTCTTGATAACTGTGGCTTTGTAGTAGAGCCTGAAGTCAGGCAGGTTGATTCCTACAGTTCCATTCTTCTTTCTCAAGATTGCTTTGGCTACTGCAGGTTTTTTGTATTTCCATCCAAATTGTGAAATTATTTGTTCTAGCTCTGTGAAGAATACCGTTGGTAGCTTGATAGGGATTGCATTGAATCTATAGATTGCTTTAGTATACTCATTTTCACTATATTGATTCTTTTGATCTATGAACATGGTATATTTCTCCATCTATTAGTGTCCTCTTTTGATTTCTTTCACCAGTGTTTTATAGTTTTCTATATATAGGTCTTTAGTTTCTTTAGGTAGACATATTCCTAAGTATTTTATTCTTTTTGTTGCAATGGTGAATGGGATTGTTTCCTTAATTTATCTTTCTATTTTCTCATTATTAGTGTATAGGAATGCAAGTGATTTCTGTGTGTTGATTTTATATCCTGCAACTTTACTATATTCATTGATTACCTCTAGTAATTTTCTGGTGGAGTCTTTAGGGTTTTCTATGTAGAGGATCATGTCATCTACAAACAGTGAGAGTTTTACTTCTTCTTTTCCAATTTGGATTCCTTTTATTTCTTTTTCTGCTCTGATTGCTGTGGCCAAAACTTCCAAAACTATGTTGAATAGTAGTGGTGAAAATGGGCACCCTTGTCTTGTTCCTGACTTTAGGGGAAATGTTTTCAATTTTTCACCATTGAGGATAATGTTTGCTGTGGGTTTGTCATATATAGCTCTTATTATGTTGAGGTATGTTCCTTATATTCCTCCTTTCTGGAGAGTTTTTATCATAAATGGATGTTGAATTTTGTCAAAGGCTTTCTCTGCATCTATTGAGATAATCATATGGCTTTTATTTTTTAATTTGTTAATGTGGTATATTACATTGATTGATTTGCGGATATTGAAGAATCCTTGCATCCCTGGGATAAAGCCCACTTAGTCATGGTGAACTAGTGTCTATATATATATATATATATATATATATATATATATATATATATATGTATGTATGTATGTAAAAAGCTTCCCAGGTGGCTCTAGTGGTAAAGAACCTGCCTGCCAATGCAGGAGATGTAAGAAACACGGGTTTGATCCCTGGCTTGGGAAGATCCCCTGTAGGAGGCCATGGCAACCTGCTCCAGTATTCTTGCCTAGAGAATCCCATGGACAGAGGAGCCTGGCAGGCTACAGTCCATAGGGTCACACAGAGTTGGACATGACTGAAGCAACTTAGCGTGCATGTATGTACAAGAAGTCAATGAGTTGCTGCTCTAATAAAATGGTGGCTCATAATAGCTAAGAATTGTAGTCTTTGATGAGGAAGAAATAGGTATTTCTTGTGATTTATTTTTAATTTGCTCATTTATTTATACAACAAACATTTAGTAAGGACCTTGTATGTGCCAGATAAAGACAAATTAGGTCTGTTCATGCCAGTAAGGAATTTATAGTTTCTTTGGGGACAGGAGACAAATATGAAGAAAAAATGCAAATTAAAGTTCTAAAAGGTCTACATTATTGAGAATAAATAGACAACATTTGCTATGAAGGAGGAAATGACAACCAATCCTGGTACTCTTGCTAAGAAAATCCAATGGACAGAGGAGCCTGGCTGGCTATAGTCCATAGGGTTGTAAAAGAGGCAAATGTGAATCAATGACTGAGCACACACACAGATAATATTTGGGAAAGGATGAAAAGATGGAAGGAGGAAGGGAATAATGGTTGCTTTCAGACAACTGAATCTGTTGTGGTAGTTTAGGAAAAAAAGAGCTGATGTAAAGGAGGCAAGGCTGTGTTACAGAGGACCTGGACTTTATCCTACAGGTAATACTGCAGGGGGAGCCACTGCATTTTTTCTTATTTGAGAGTAGTATCATGTTTTGTTTTCTACTCCCAAAAGTTACTGGGCTAAAGACTATAGAAAATAACTCAAAAGCTATCTTAAATTCTAAAACGTATTTTTTCACATATTGGTCACTTTTAGGTACCATAAAAATAGCTATATTGTATTCCAGTTGGCTTCCCTCATAGCTCAGTCATTATAGAATTTGCCTGCAATGAAGGAGACAGCGTTTGATTCCCGGATGGGGAAGATCCCCTGGGTATTCCATTTGAGAAAGCAAATAATTTTTGAAAGATTTTTATAACTTCAAATATTATTCCTTTTTATGACTTCCCGTATCAATTATTGCTTCTGTTTAAAACTTTGTATCTATCTTACAGCTGATGAAAAGATAAATCAGCTCAAATTGATGGATACTGTGAATACTCTTAAAGGTGAGTGAGTAATAAGAAGACAAAGAACTCAAATCTTGAACCTTTGCGATAATATTTTAGTGAAGTGTATTTAGGTTTTGTTTATGCATATTCACAATAAAAAATCTTGGAGAATACGAGGGAAGCATAGAGAGGGACAAAAAAATAAAAATCACCCTCAGTTTACAATCAAAGACAAAGATAACCATCTTTTGGTATCAGTTCTGGCAACCCACTCTAGTATTCTTGCCTGGAGAATCCCATGGACTGTAGCCTGCCAGCCTCCTCTGTCCATGGTGTTGCAAGAGTCAGACACGACTTAGCAACTAAACCACCTAAACCACAGTTCAGTTCAGTTGCTCAGTTGTGTCTGATTCTTTGCAATCCCATGGACTGCAGCATGCCAGGCCTCCCTGTCCATTACCAACTCCTGAAGCTTGCTCAAACACATGCCCATCAAGTCAGTGATGCCATCCAACCATCTTATCCTCTGTCGTCCCCTTCTCCTCCTGCCTTTAATCTTTCCCAGCATCAGGATCTTTCTAATGAGTCAGGTCTTTGCAACAGGTGGCCAAAGTATTGGAGCTTCAGCATCAGCATCAATCCTTCCAATGAATATTCAGGACTGATTTCCTTTAGGATTAACTGGTTTTATCTTGCTGTCCAAGGGACTCTCGAGAGTCTTCTCCAGCACAACAGTTCAAAAGCATCAATTCTTTGGCACTGAACCTTCTTTTTAGTCCAACTCTCACATCCATACATGACTACTGGAAAAAATAACTTGCATTGAATTTTTTGGCTTTGACATTTATTCATATTATTTCATGAATAGTAAAATGTGAATCATATTTTATTGATTGATAGATAATTTACATCTATTAATACTGAATTTTATGGACAGAGAGTCTTTATTATTGTAACAGTGAACAGTTTAAATATTTCTTTATATATATATATATATATGTATGTATTTTCTAAATAATGTAATTTACTCTGGTTTTCTTAAAGTGGTCATGTTCTTGACCTGCATGGAAACAATGATGTTATAAATCTGCAATAAATAAATCAAATTACTTCAGTGAATAAATAACTAGTTAAAAATCTAGAAGAGTGGGATGAAGTAGAAAGAAACAAATCCTGCTCCTACTATAGGTGGTAACTAGTGGCAAAAATAATTGAATTATTGGGAAGATTTCAAATCTTCTCTGCTTTTTTAGAGATAAATACAAATCCTTATTGCACAAATGGAAAAACTTTGGTGTATATGAGAATGACTTCTCTCATTGCCAAAGATAATAGCATAGTACTATTGTTCCTATCAAGCATAGGTTTAATTTAAAAATTGTAGTTTGTGTTATTTACATTTATGATATAAAAAATTGTGTCTCTCTGTGGAAATAAGATGTATTTAACAATTTGAACTATGTAACCACACAGACCTGTGTTCAAATACTGGCTCTGCAAGCTACTAGCTGTGCAATTCTAGGCAGGTAACACTTCTCTCAGCCTCAGTCACACCATTTGTGAAACTGAAATATACCTAACATGTTATTTTGAGGATAGACTGAAATGGTGCAAATATAGCATATAAAAATAATTATTATCTACTTGGTGAAATTTAGTGGGCAGTTACCAACTTTGCATTTTTAAAATTTGGTTTAAGCTTATCATCACAGGTGTAACTGGTTGTTATATAAGGATTAATGATATCAGATTTTATTTTGATTTTGTTATTTATATTAATTTTGGAACAAACTTTATTCCACATGTTTTTTACAATGAGACTGAGAAGCACAAAGTACAGAAATAGTGTCCTTATCCCAGACATGATATATGTATGAAATATACATTTATGTAAAATATGTATTAAATTTGTTGTTGTTCATTTGCTCAGTTGTGTCTGACTCTTTGTGACCCCATGGACTACAGCAATCCAGGCTTCCCTGTCCTTCACTATCTCCTGGAGTTTGCTCAAATTCATGTCTGTTGAGTCACTGATGCCATCCAACCATCTCATCCTCTGTTGCCCTCTTCTCCTCCTGCTCTCAATCTTTCCCAGCATCAGGGTCTTTTCCAATGAGTTGACTCTTCACAATAGGTGGTCAAAGCATTGGAGCTTCAGATTCAGCATCAGTCTGTTCAGTTAATATTCAGGGTCAATTTCCTTTAGGATTGACTAGTTTGGTCTCCTTGCTGTCCAAAGGACTCTCAAGAGTCTTCTCCAGCACCACAATTTGAAAGCATCAATTCTTCAGCACTCAACCTTCTTTATGGTCCAACTTTCACATCCATACATGACTATGGAAAAACCATAGCTTTGACTATATGGACCTTTGTTGGCAAAGTGATGTCTCTTCTCTGCTTTTTAATATGCTGTCTAGTATCATCATAGCTTTTCTTCCAAGGAGCAAGTGACTTTTAATTTCATGGCTGCAGTCATCATCCACAGTGATTTTGGAGCCCAATAAAGTCTGTCACTGTTTCCTTTTGTTCCCCAGCTATTTGCCATGAAGTGATAGGACTGGATGTCACGATCTTAGTTTTTGAAAGTTGAGTTTTAAGTCAGTTTTTTCAATCTGCTCTTTCACCTTCATCATTATGTAAAATAATCCAATATTTATATATACTTATATGATATATAAATTATATATAATGCACAAACATACATATATATATGTAGTGTGTATATGCATGTTTACAGATGTATGTGAGAGTTTGTGTACATATGTGTGTGTGTGTGTATTGTGTATGTTTAATTTATCTCATCTTTCTTAAGAAGGGAAAGTTAATACTCCAAAGTTAAGCAATGTTCTGGAGAAGATGGAAGTGGAGCTCACAAATAAGGAATTTCAGAATCCATCAGAACACTTACCAGTTGATAGTAAGCATTTCTGTCTTTACTGATATTTTCAGAGAAAGTTAAATATTTGTATGAGGATTCATTAACTACCTTTATTTTGCCATATTGGGGTTTAAATCTTAATTGTACTTAAACATTGTCTTCTCTTGTAAGTCTTACTTGTCACCAGCAGGCGTAAGGAATATCTGAGAATGATTCAGCTGTCAGTGACATGCTTGTGACTTAGCTTAGGAAAAGAAAACAGACAAAGGTAAATAAGAACATAGATGAGTAGAAGTAGAAGAAAAGAGGAGGTCTGAAAGTAAAATAGCAAGAAATGGAGGAGGGGAGAAAAAGGTTAGGCAATTGGAATTTCAGTAGTTCCTGGGCTGCAAATGTGAAGTGAATTGAAGCCACGCAGTCATGTCCAACTCTTTGTGAACCCATGGACTATAGACTGCCAGGCTCCTCTGTCCATGGAATTCTCCAGGCAAGAATACTGGAGTGGGTTGCCATTCCCTTCTCTAGGCCAACCCAGGGATTGAACCTTCAGGCAGATTTTTTACCATCTGAGCAGACAGGGTCTGGAAAATGGGGTTAGGCTTAAGGGCCCATGGGTGTGATATGACTTATTCCATCACTGCAATGTCCTGATTCTGAGTCAAACCTTTATTTTATATTTTTGGAGTATAATATCAGAGTTGATATGTAAAGTACTTTATTGTGAAAGGTGTTTCTTTTTTATAGCTAGTGAGAAGATAGATCTAAATACACTTCTGGATGAAATTAAGGTTCTTACAGATGAGTGCAAAATTCTGACTAGAATAAAAAATCTTAATTCTTATTAATGAGCTGTTCACAATATAGAATCTGCAGTTCTTTGGTTATCTGAATTTTAATAATAGCAGCCATTGCATTCTTTGTACAAGATTTAACTAAGCTGAAGTTTTATGGATGATGCGTTTTGAAGTTGCCACTTTTTGAAAAAAAAAAGTATATTGTCTCCATAGAATTTGATCAATAGAAACTAACCCAAAATTCAATGAAGAAGGAAAGTTTGCATTTATTAGTCAAAGTCAGTGTTTATATTTCTGGCCCCAAGGAGAAGTTCTTGTAGAAAATATAGGAGAATAATTTTGTGACCTTAGGAGAGACAGATTTCTTAGATGACAGAGTTATAAGCATGAAATTAAAAATTAATGGATATCATCAAAATTAGAAACTTCTCTTTGTGAAAGACACAGTTAAGAAAGTGAAAAGGGAAGATATAGACTGAAAGAAAATATTTGTAAAACATGGATGACAAAGGACTAATATCAACAATATCAAGAACTCTTACAACTCAGTAATAAAAAGACAAATCAATAAAATTTGGTTTATCTGTTCAATTTGAACAGATATTTCACACAAGAAAATATTTAAATGGCTAATGATCACAGGAAGGAATACTGAGGATTATTAGTCATCAGAGAAATGCAATTTAAGTCATTATTAGGCACCACACTAAAGATCCATTAGAATAGGAAAAAATTAAAAGATGGACAGTACCAAGCATTGACAAGATTTGGAGCATACAATTTCTAGACGGTATACTAACCACAGTGGAGATCGTATGTCAGTTTCTCATAAAGTTGAACATAAATTTACCATAAGACCCAGCAACTTCACTCCTAGTTATTTTTCCAGGAGAAATTAATACATATGTATTAAATGTTTGTGCATGAATATTCAAAGCAACTTTATTCAGTCCATCAACCCATGTAGGGATAAACAAGTGGGGTATATTCATAACAATGAAATGCTGGTCAACAAATGAACAATTTACTGATTCAAAACATGCTGGATGAGCCTCCAAAACATTATCTAAATGAAAGAAGACACTCACAAAATAATACCTAGTGTATGATGCTATTTTATGAAATTCTGGAAAAGTAAATCTAATAACAGAAAGCAACCTGGTGACTGCTTGGGTTTATGTTTTAGAGTGATTGACTTCAAAAAGGATTTATATTTTAGAGGGAGGATAGAAAGAATGAGTGGACTTGAAGTTAGTAAGCCATCATATTACTAATGTAAATTAAAAATGTCCTGTTTATCTCTGTAGCCCTGCTGCTTGGCAGAGTGTCTTCACTGTTGAGTTGTTGAATGAATAAATGAATAAAGAATTGTTGTCTTAAAACAATAAATAAATGAAAAGTGTTCTAATTATTCCACTTTGATTTCATTTGGAAAGTCTATTGTGCAAAATTCTAAAACAAATTTTAACCTTCAAAAGTTTTTTATTCAATGTTGGAACCTTCCACAGTGTTCATAAATTATAAATATTTATCTTTTATTATAGCTGAGAGAAAAATAAATAAGATGAGCCCAACAGATACCATGGAGGCTCTTAAAGGTAAGATGAAAAGGCAGCAAAACAGATCCTTTTGCTTTGATTCTTATACGGTTTCCTAGTAATTAGGTTGCCACCCTCTATATATTAATTATTTTTATTAGTTACTTAGATTTATCAGTTAATATACCATGATAAACTATTTTGTATCTTGCTTTGTTGTTCAGTCACTGAATGGTGTCTGACTCTTTATGACCCCATGGATTACAGCACTCCAGGCCTCACTGTGCTTCACCATAGAATTCCAGTTTTGATAAGTGAGGAGAAAATCAAGCTCTGGATCTAAGCAGCAAAGAGTGAAGTAGAGAACTCAGGATTATCAGCAATGGAGACTTTCTTTCTAGATAGTCTGGACAACAAAAGTGAAGTTGCTCAGTCGTGTCCGACTCTTTGCGACCCCATGGACTGTAGCTTATCAGGCTCCTCCATCCGGGATTTTCCAGGCAAGAGTACTAGAGTGAGTTGTCATTTCCTTCTCCAGAGGATTTTCCCGACCCAAGGATCGAACTCGGGTCTCCCGCATTGTAGGCAGACGCTTTACCGTCTGAGCCACCAGGGAAGTTCATAGGAGAAAGGAAATATGAAAAAGAAAAATACATTAGTACAGTTTAAAATCTTTTACCTGTGCAATATATTTCAACATGACAGAATGTTGCTTCAAGGGTGAAAAGACTTTGACCTAGCTTTCATATTTTTATGGAGATGGATATTCCTAATCTATAAGGAAAATCAGAAAAGTGCTTCTTTATGAAACTTAAACCATCTCATGAGTTCCATTTCTCTGTGAGTATAATTTTGCCTTATCTTTAGCTAATAGCAAAGGTGCATCATAGTGAAATCTTAGCTGGTTTTGAAATCTTTCAAAGGTAAGATGGATGATACATTAACTCTCAAATTGTCTCCTAGTATCTTATTTCCTAATCATTTGATAAGGATTTCTGCTACTCTCCAATGTATGGATCCAATATAATTTAAATTATTTTATCTTGGCAGATGTTTTCTATTTTTGGTTTACTTACCTTGGCCATATTGATATGAATTTTAATAAACTTTCCTAAAGAAGAGATAGAATTTATTGCTTGAGGTTAGTTATGAAATGCAGAACAAAAGAATAGTCATTTAGTGATTTTGGTGAGCATAGGCAGTGAATCCAGTTAGAGTTAAAAAGGGAAACCAACCCTACTTTTGTCACAGAGGTAGTTATTAAAATGTGTCAAGCACCTCTGTATGGCTGACAGAGTTCTAAGTATTTTCATATATGTTACTTTATACTCACAGAAGCTCTATGGGACAGATAGGATCACCTTCACCTCATATACCAGAAAACTGGGACTCCCAAGAAGTTGTGTTATTTACCTACATTCTAGTGGGTAATAAATAGTAGAGAACAATATTCAAACCCATGTGTTCTTACTTCAACCATAGTAATTTTCTCATTTCACTAGAACTGCCTATTTCTTTCATAAGAATAATACACTGAAAACTGTATAATATTAAGAATAATGCACTGTTCCTTTTAGAAATTTATGGTGTGTATGTTTATTCCTCCAAAAAGGTTTAAAGGAAGTGAGCTTAATTCTAACCATATTGAATGTCTGTATAAATTTATATAGGTTCCAGGGGTCTTGAATATTCCTCTCCTCCCCCCCAAAATCGATAATACATAGGCAAAATAACTGAAACATTTTAGAATTAGTAAGAATTTTCATATTTCTCTCTCTTTCCTTAAGGAGAGATGGTAAATATCAGAGACCTGGACAGCATACTAGGAAACATGCACATTGAACTCACCAAAGAAGAACTTGGAGAGCTGAGAAGAAACCTTCCCATTAATGGTAACTCATTTTAGATACAAAGCATCCCTCAGGAAAGCTTGATCTTGAGGTTTATGTATGAGTATTTCTGAGACCAGATTCATTTTATGATGATAAAAAAAACCTTGCAAAAGTTGTCTAGATTAATTCCAAGATCATCTTTCATACCTGTGAATATGTTCAGGGAGCAAAATTAAAAGGTGGAAAAGGAAATGGAAGACTGAAATTGTTCATCCTTTCCACATTTCCCATTCACTTCTGTATTTTGACTTAACTCCTTAATTCTGACTGTAGCTCCTTAATATTACTGAAACTTCTCTAAAGACATAAGTTGCTTACTATTTGTCAGTTACATTAGACTTTATCCAGTCTGCTTTTATTGGAGCTTTCTAATGTCTTTAATATTGATGATAATTCTGACCTTGAAATTATGTTCTTTTGGCTTCTGTATTATTCCCCCCAACCTGAATCTTCCCATTCCTCTTTGATTTTCATTTTATATACTCTCTGGATAATCTCATCATTATCCATGGTTTTACCTGTCCCCAACTTGCTTTATGACTTTCACATCTCATTTCTACGCAGACTCTTTCCTGGGCTTCAAAATGGTATGTCCAAATGCCTGTTAAACATTTCCCCCTTGGATACTGCACAGGAGGCTTTTTTCCCCTCAACTTAGTTAAAATTGAATTCACTATTTTCTGTTCAGTCTTCTAGTCCTGTGTTCTCTCTCATTTGAGTTATCAGTGTCACTGTCTAGTCACCTAAGCTAGATATATGGTATTCATTTTTTTATTCTCCAATGTTTCTAATCTGTCACTTAATCTCGCATTTTACATCTATCTGTTCAGTTCAGTTCAGTCACTCAGTTGTGTCTGACTCTTTCTGACCCCATGAATCGCAGAACGCCAGGCCTCCCTTTCCATCACCAACTCCCAGAGTTCACTCAAACTCATGTCCATCGAGTCAGTGATGCCATCCAACCATCTCATCCTCTGTCGTCCCCTTCTCCTCCTGCCCCCAATCCCTCCCAGCATCAGAGTCTTTTCCAATGAGTCAACTCTTGGCATGAGGTGGCCAAAGTATTGGAGTTTCAGCTTTAGCATCAGTCCCTCCAATGAACACTCAGGACTGATTTCCTTTAGGATGGACTGGTTGGACCTCCTTATAGTCCAAGGGACTCTCAAGAGTCTTGTCCAACACCACAGTTCAAAAGCATCAATTTTACGGCACTCAGCTTTCTTCACAGTCCAACTCTCACATCCATACATGACCACTGGAAAAACCATAGACAAGTAATGTCTCTGTTTTTGAATATGCTGTCTAGGTTGGTCATAACTTTCCTTCCAAGGAGTAAGTGTCTTTTAATTTCATGCCTGCAATCACCATCTGCAGTGATTTTGGAGCCCAAAAAAACAAAGTCTGACACTGTTTCCACTGTTTCACCATCTACTTCCCATGAAGTGATGGGATCAGATGCCATGATCTTAGTTTTCTGAATGTTGAGCTTTAAGCCAACTTTTTCACTCTCCTCTTTCACTTTCAGCAAGAGGCTTTTTAGTTCCTCTTCACTTTCTGCCATAAGGGTGATGTCATCTGCATATCTGAGGTTATTGATATTTCTCCCGGCAATCTTGATTCCAGCTTGTGCTTCTTCCAGCCCAGCGTTTCTCATGATGTACTCTGCGTATAAGTTAAATAAGCAAGGTGACAATATACAGCCTTGATGTACTGCTTTTCCTATTTGGAACCAATCTGTTGCTCCATGTCCAGTTCTAACTGTTGCTTCCTGACCTGCATATTGGTTTCTCAAGAGGCAGGTCAGGTGGTCTGGTGTTTCCATCTCTTTCAGAATTTTCCATAGTTCATTGCGATCCACACAGTCAAAGGCTTTGGCATAGTCAATAAAGCAGAAATAGATGCTTTTCTGGAACTCTCTTGCTTTTTCGATGATCCAGTGGATGTTGGAATTTGATCTCTAGTTCCTCTGCCTTTTCTAAAACCAGCTTGAACACCTGGAAGTTCACGGTTCACGTATTGCTGAAGCCTGGCTTGGGGAATTTTGAGCATTACTTTACTAGCATGTGAGATGAGTGCAATTGTACGGTAGTTTGAGCATTCTTTGGCATTGCCTTTTTTTGGGACTGGAATGAAAACTGACCTTTTCCAGTCCTGTGGCCACTGCTGAGTTTTCCAAATTTGCTGGCATATTGAGTGTAGCACTTTCACAGCATCATTCAGGATTTGAAATAGCTCCACTGGAATTCCATCACCTCCACTAGCTTTGTTCATAGTGATGCTTTCTAAGGCCACTTGACTTCACATTCCAGGATGTCTGGCTCTAGGTGAGTGATCACACCATAGTGATTATCTGGGTCGTGAAGCTCTTTTTTGTACAGTTCTGTGTATTCTTACACCTCTTCTTAATATCTTCTGCTTCTGTTAGGTCCATACCATAAACCTAAATTTCAAAAATACCATACATAGATGAATAGATGGATGGTTATGTGACAAACCAAGTATAGTAAAATGTTAATAGCAGAATCTAGGTGGTGAACATTCATTGCACAATTTTTTTAACTGTGCTGTATGTTTAGAAATTTTCGTAACAAAATGCTGAAAAAATTCCATATTTAATTTCTTCAACATGTCTCTGTTCTCGCTACCATGGCCATATTTTAGGTCCTTTTTTTTTCTGATTTCGCATACTACAGTGGCTTCCAGAATGTAGCCTTCACAGTGATCCATATAAAATGCAAATATAATGATATTATGCCTCAATTTAAAATCATTTATTGGTTTTCAGTAATGTACTAGGAAATGTCTCACGTGCCTTCATATGGTAAACAAGTAAGTAACTTCATGATTTGGGCCCTGCTTATCTGTCTAGTCTGGAAAATCCCATGGACTGCGGAGCCTGGTAGGCTACTGTCCATGGGGTCGCAGAGTCAGACACGACTGAGCAATTTCACTTCACTTTAACTTATCTAGTCTAGTATTTTACCCTCAAACGTTGAACATTTATTCCAGACAGACATATATCATGTTTTTCATCACAATTTTGCTTTGTTAATGTATTCCCCAGTATTCAGAGGGCCTCTTTTTCCCCTTTTTCTGACTAACTCCTCCTCCTTGCATATTAGAGTTGAGAGCCACCTTTCCAAAAAGCTTTTCCTTAATTGCCCAGGATGTATTAAATACCTCATCTCTGTTTTCATAATCACTGTACATATATTTTTTCATTGTTCTTGCTATACTGTATTGTAATAATATGTTTATATTTATTTGCTATCTGGTAACTTTAATGTGAGCTTTAGGAAAAGAAGTACTATTTACCTTCAGAAAAGGGCTTACCATTCATCTTTCTATAGCCAGTACTTAGCAGAGTACCTGACATATAAATTGGCATTCCATAAAAGTTGATTGAGAGATGGACAAATAATTCAGTAAATGACTGGATAAATAACTGAGTAAAATGACTAAATGATTCCTAAAGAAAACAAATAACTGCTTTTGGTTAGGTCATGAATATTTACCTCTAGTATATTGTTACCATTTGTCAGCAGCAATTCTGAGTGACAAGAGAGATGAGTTAGGAATAGACTGGAGATAAAAATACGAACTTTTTTTGACCAGCAGTCCATGCTTACAATTCATAGCATTACCAGAGTTTAGAATCTTCAGGGAATAAACTTGCATGGCTGGTATTTCCTGTCATGCTTATAAGGTTATTTGCCTAGTGAAAGCATATTTTACTCTGGGCCAAACTTTATAGTCCAAGGGTCAAGGGCCAGCTTACTAAGATAGAATCAATCTCTGAAAACTAAGATGTATGCATTAAAATGAACCCAGTGGATAATGCGAATTTTGGAGTAACAAAATTTAGCTAGCTTCTGGAATATTATTTGCAAATCTTTTTTTATGAATTTGCTTTCTATATCAGTTATGCCTTACTTATTTAATAGCTCAAGGGAAGACTGATCTGAAAACGCTGATGGATACAGTACAAGTTATTACAGGTTAGTGAGATGTTACTATAAATTTAAGATACTAATTCTTGACAGGAAACTATATTTTTTCTATGACAAATATTTTGCTGAAGTATGACGTGTGTAATTACTGTTTTATAAAATCATATTTATCTAGCTTAAGAATTATTGCAAAATGAACTTATCCGTGTCACCCTGAATCAAGAAATAAATAGATCAATAATCCAGAAGATCTCCTATAGCCACTTCCTTCATACTTTCTACTTTGATACTTTCTAGAGGTTATTAAATCCTTTATTCTAGGATCACAGGTTAGTTTCATCTGTATTTGAACTTTAGATGGAACTATATGATTTATATTCCACTATATTTATTTCTGTATCTATTTCACTGCCTTCTTTCATTCAGCATTATATTAAATGTTTTTCTCTGACATTTATCCATATTGTTGCATGTGGCAGTGGTTTGTACTTTTCATTGCTGTAGTTATAAAATGCACTAAATTACAAGCAAGTAGAGATATTTAGAGAAAAAACTTACTTTGGTAGGTGAAATGACTTCTAATTAATTCATTGTACCTGAATACAGTTCTGTGTAATATTCCATTGCATGAGTATACCAAAAAGATCTATTTAATATACTCTTAAAGGACATTTCCAGTCTAGAGCAGTTGCAAATAATTTATTACTGCTATTAATATTCTTGTATATACCTCTTGCTGAACACATGTGCACAATTCTGTGGCCAGATACCTAAATGAAATTGCTTTGTCATAAGATAGGATTGTGTATACTTTATTAGATATTATCCATTGATTTTCTTAAGTAGTTGTACCATTTTACATTCCAACCAGCAGTGTATGAGAGTTCCAATTGCTTTACATTCCTGCTAATATTTGATACAGTCTGTCCTTTCCATGTAACTATTCTGGTGAGTACATGGCAGTGTCCCACCGTGGTTATTACTTGCATTTCCTTGAGGATTAATGATATTGAGCACCTTTTTCATGTTTATTGGTTAATGCCTTATTCCCATGTTTATTTCGATAACTCCTTTTGTAAAGTTTCTGTTCATATCTGTTGTCTATTTGTCTGCTTGGATGCCTCTCTTTTAGTTATTAAATTTTTTATGTCCTGCATTTTAACTATAGTTTTTAATGTATTCTGGATACAAATCCACTATAGATTATATAAATTGTAAATATATAAATACATCACTGTATGTATTACATTTTCACTTATATCTTTTGATGAACAGAAGTTTCTATTTTATGTGTAGTTGAATCAATTAATCAATCTTTTGTAGTTAGAGAGTTTAGGGGCGTATTTAAGAAATCCTTGTATGCACCAGGGTCAAACACTTTTCCTATTTTATCTTCTGGGAGCTTTATTACTTTTCTTTCACATTTTGTCCTATAATCCTCTTAGAATTGATTTTTCTGTGCGATGGGATAAGGGTCATTATTTGCTTTTTTCTAAATATATACTCAGCACCATTCATTGACAAGATGATCCTTTTCCCCACTGCAATATAAGGCAAACTTTTTCATAAATTAAAGACCACAAAAGTGTTGCTGATTCTGGATTTTTTCTTTGGTCTATTTCTCCTTGTACCAGTACACTATACACTTGATATAGCTTTAATATGTCTTAGTGTCCGAAGTGTAAGTCCTCCAAATTTGCTTTACTTTATAAAGATTGTCTTGGTTATTCTTGGTCACTTGCATGTCTGTATAAATTTTAGAATCAGCTTTTAATTGCCCCTGCAAATCCTGCTAGTGTTTTATTTGAATCTAGATCAATTTACACAGAATTAACATCTATGCAATGTTAAGTTTTCTGACTTATGAAAATCAGTGGTGTGCTGGTGAAATGACTCTCTGGAAAAAACAACACCTGATTTGTAGCATATTTTACTTTCCATAGTGTAAGTGGACTATAACCCACCAGGCTTCTCTGTCCATGCGGATTCTCCTGGCAGGAATACTGGAATGGGCTGCCATGCCCTCCTCCAGAGGATCTTCCTAACCCAGGGACTGAACCCAGGTCTTCCGCCTTGGAGGTGGATTCTTTACCATCTGAGCTACCAGGGAAGCCGACTAAGCACATAGTATAAATACTTTCACCCTGGCCAATTTCAAGCTACTATTTAAACACTAACTCACACAGCATTGTAAAGCAGTTTTCCTCTAATTAAAAAATAAATTAAAAATAAATAATACAGCAGTGTAGAAAATCAAAAAAAGAAAACTAACTCACAAAATTCCTAAATTTTTAACAATTGGCCCTTATGAGCCACTTCAAGCTAGTAGTACATCACTGAAAATAGTTCAAGGTAATAGCACATCACTAAAAATGTTATCGGAGAAGGCAATGGCACCCACTCCAGTACTCTTGCCTGGAAAAATCCCATGGACAGAGGAGCCTGGTAGGCTGTAGTCTATGGGGTCGCTAAGAGTCGGAAACGACTGAGCGACTTCACTTTCACTTTTCACTTTCATGCATTGGAGAAGGAAATGGCAACCCACTCCAGTGTTCTTGCCTGGTGAATCCCAGGGATGGGGGAGCCTGGTGGGCTGCCGTCTATGGGGTTGCACAGAGTCGGACACGACTGAAGTGACTTAGCAGAAAATGTTATATTTATTTAGGTCAACTTAATTTCTCTCCTTTGTTAGAGTTATTCCTAGGTGTTTTATAGTTTTTTTATGTAATTGAAAGTGATATATATTTTTCTTATTTAATATCCTAGTCGTTGACATATAGAAATGGAGGTGATTTTATCTGTATTTGTGTCTGTGTGTTAGTCGGGGTCCGACTCTTTGCAACCCCATGGATTGTAGCCCGTCAGGCTCCTTTGTCCATGGGATTCTCCAGGCAAGACTACTGGAGTGGATTGTCATCTCCTTCTCCAATTTGTGCCTGTATATGTGTGTGTATCAGAGAAGGAAATGGCAACCCACTCCAGTGTTCTTGCCTGGAGAATCCCAGGGACGGGGCAGCCTGGTGTGCTGCCGTCTATGGGGTCGCACAGAGTCGAACATTACTGAAGAGACTTAGCATACCATAGCATGTGTGTGTATGTGTATATATTTTGTTTAGGGTTTTTGCGAAGTGGAGTTAGAAATTCTCTGGAAAAGTTTGTATTTAATTGCATCATTCACAGATGAAACACTCTAGGACTGGAGATTTTTATGTGGGTAACATTTTAAATTGCCAGTTTAGTTATCTTAGTAGATATAAGGCTATCAAGATTTTATATTCCTCTTGCATCATTACTAAGTTGTGTTTTTCTAGGACTTTGTCCCTTCTAAATATTCAAATCAGTTATATATTGGTCATAATGTACTCATTATCTTTTTAACATCTGTAGAATCTGTAGTGATTTCCCCTTTGTCTTTAGAAATATTCACTATTTATATTTTCTCTTCTTTCCTTTGTTAATATTAGTACAGGTATTTATCACTTTTGTAAGTCTTTCCAAAACCCAGGTTTTGGTTGTATTGCTCTTATTTAGAGTTTGTTTTCCATTTCAGTAATTCCTTCTCTTTCTTATTTATTTTTTTCTACTTTTGAGGGGTTTAACTTGTTGTTCTAACTCTTTGAGGTAGAATCTTAGATTATTAATCTTTTCATCTTTTCTACTATATACATTAAGTTTATAAATTTCCTTCTCAGCACACCTTTACTTTATCCCACAAATTTTATATGTACTATTATTATTGTTATTTAATTCAAAGTATATTCTAAATTCCAGTGTGATTGTTGACATATGATTTATTTAGAAAAATGTTCTTTAATTTCCAAACATGGGAGTTTTCTAATATCTTTTGCCCTTGATTTTTAGCTTAATTCCATACTGTATACTGCACAGTTATTTGTACCCATCATCTTTATTATTCTAATAATTTAAAAATTGTATAAGCCTTATTGATTGTATGAACTATTACTTTATAACCACCATTATGGGAATGTCTCTTTTGCTAGAGTTAAAGAAATACTGTTCATTCTCTGTATCTGCAATTGACTACTTATTGTTTAGCAGGTGTCATTATGCCTTATTTCACTTTCACAATTTGAAATTATAATGTTTAAAAAAATCTCATCTTTCTCTACTTCTTTTGTTTTGAAGGAGGAGAAGTTGACCTCAGTGACTTGGATAATGTCATGCAAAATATGGGAATAGAGCCCACACCTAAAGAACACTTGGAGCTAGTGAATTTACTTCCAGTTTATGGTGAGGATTTCAAATATCAGCATAGATTTCAGGAGAGTTAATATTACCTTCAAGAGAGTTAGTATAGTCATCAAAAAAGTTATTCAGTTTTTCAAGCAATAGTTGGCTTTTGAGGAGATAATGATATCCTTAAAAAGCCATTTTATCCAATACCCCAGGTTTATTATAGATAAATTATAAATTAGAGATAATTAAACATATCCAAATTTTAGAGATAATATATTGACTATTTAAGAATTTATAAATTGTCATTTAAAATATATCAATAGCCCAATCAATTCTAAGTCTTGACATCAGGACTGAGGAATGTTGATAGTTATCTTTCATTCCACTGAGATGCCGATAGAAAATAGGAGAAGGAGGAGGAGAGATATAAAACTATACTAGTAGAGGGAAAAAAAGAGAGTTAGAAAAAATATAAAATAAGGAAATGTTTTTGCTTTAGCATCAGTTCAGTTCAATTGCTCAGTCGTGTCCGACTCTTTGCGACCCATGAACTGCAGAACGTCAGGCCTCCATTACCAACTCCCAGAGTTTACCCAAACTCATGTCCATTGAGTCGGTGATGCCATCCAGCCATCTCATCCTCTGTTGTCCCCTTTTCCTGCCCTCAATCTTTCCCAGCATCAGAGTCTTTTCCGATGAATCAGCTCTTTACATCAGGTGGCCAAAGTATTGGAGTTTCAGCTTCAACATCAGTCCTTCAAATGAACACCCAGGACTGATCTCCTTTAGGATGGACTGGTTGGATCTCCTTGCAGTCCAAGGGACTCTCAAGAGTCTTCTCCAACACCACAGTTCAAAAGCATCAATTCTTCACTGCTCAGCTTTCTTTATAGTCCAACTTTCACATACGTAGATGACTACTGGAAAAACCATAGCCTTGACTAGATGGACCTTTGTCGACAAAGTAATGTCTCTGCTTTTTAATATGCTGTCTAGGTTGGTCATAACTTTCCTTCCAAGGAGTAAGCATCTTTTAATTTCATGGCTGCAATCACCATCTGCAGTGATTCTGGAGCCCAGAAAAATAGTCAGCCGCTGTTTCCACTGTTTCCCCATCTACTTCCCATGAAGTGATGGGACCAGATGCCATGATCTTAGTTTTCTGAATGTTGAGCTTTAAGCCCACTTTTTCACTATCCTCTTTCACTTTTATCAAGAGGCTCTTTAGTTCTTCTTCACTTTCTGCCATAAGGGTGGTGTCATCTGCATATCTGAGGTTATTGATGTTTCTCCCGGCAATCTTAATTTCAGCTTGTGCTTCTTCCAGCCCAGCTTTTCTCATGATGTGCTCTGCATATAAGTTAAATAAGCAGGGTGACAATATACAGCCTTGACGTACTCCTTTTCCTATTTGGAACCAGTCTGTTGTTCCATGTCCAGTTCTAACTGTTGCTTCCTGAACTGCATATAGGTTTCTCAGGAGGCAGGTCAGGTGGTCTGGTATTCCCATCTCTTTCAGAATTTTCCACAGTTTATTGCGATCCGCACAGTCAAAGGCTTTGGCATAGTCAATAAAGCAGAAATAATGTTTTTCTGGAACTCTCTTGCTTTTTCGATGATCCAGCAGACGTTGGCAATTTGATTTCTGGTTCCTCTGCCTTTTCTAAAACCAGCTTGAACACCTGGAAGTTCACGGTTCACGTATTGCTGAAGCCTGGCTTGGAGAATTTTGAGCATTACTTCATTAGCATGTGAGATGAGTGCAATTGTGCAGTAGTTTGAACATTCTTTGGCATTGCCTTTCTTTGGGATTGAAATGAAAACTGACCTTTTCCAGTCCTGTGGCCACTACTGAGTTTTCCAAATTTTTGCTTTAGCATAGTAGGTATTAATAATTTTCTCAGGTACTAAAGAATTGATAGATTTACCATATTAAGAATTTTTCTTACATTTTGTTTTATCATTTCTAGAAGATAAATTTTAGGAGCAAATTATTTTTTGCTCAATTATTATTAATAATAATAAATTAATAATTATTATTTATTATTAGGTAAATTTTAGGAGCAAATTATTTTATGGTCTATATTACTGTACTTGGATATTTAGTATTGCTTTAGTATATCTAGTTCTTTTTCCTATGACCTATATTATGTTATTTTCTTACAGCTACATCTGATGGAAAAATATATAAGAATAGGTTGTTGAACTGTGTGAAAGCTACAAAAGGTGAGTGAGATACAAATTGAAAATTCAGATTGAGACTGTTATGTGTCACTCTTGTCTTTTTCTTGTCATTAAATATTGCTTGCTGTCATTCATATATATGTATATATATATATATTTCCATAACTGCTTTTAATACATATATATGTGTTTTGTGCCAGTCTGAGCCTATCAATAACCAGTGCTGTGGTTGGATTGGCCCTTGTGATTGTTGTTACAATTGCCAGATACCCTTGAATATAAATCATCAGGAAACTTTGGAGAAATAAAGGGTTATTACTTATATGACCAGGAAATTACTCAGTACATCTGGGGTCACATAGTGAGGTTGTAAGGAGAGAGAGTGCATGCATGAGCCTGGAGTTCCACTTTTATTAAGGTTGAGGGTGGGAGCCTAGGGTTTTGTGTTCTCACTCTTTACTGGTGAATTTAGAACATAAGAGTGGAAGTTTAAAGAGAATAAGTGGTTCAAATGATTGGAATCTAAATCAACCAAGATCTCTAAAACAAAGGCGCTTCAGTGCTGTGAGGTGTGTGACAGTCAATGTATTCATTCGAGATAACCATCTTTGAAGCGAGTGCACTTGAATTACAAAAAGAAAAAAAAAAACACTATCAGGATTTACACTACTGTTCATATTGATTAAATAATCTCCTGTTTTATTTTAAAGAGATGTTCTAACAATTTAGGTTTGCCTCAATTTTGGCTGTGGATATATTAAAATTTAAGGCTATTATATATTGAGGTGTGCTTCCCTGGTAGCTTAGTTGGTAAAGAATCCACCTGCAATACAGGAGACCCTGGTTCAATTCCTGGGTTGTGAAGATCCTCTGGAGAAGGTATGGGTTACCCACTCCAATAGTCTTGGGCTTCCCTGGTGGCTCAGATGGTAAAAGAATCCACTTGAAATGCAAGAGACCTGGGTTCAATCCCTGTGTTGGGAAAATTCCCTGGAAGAGAGCATGGCAACCCACTCCATTATTCTTGCCTGGAGAATCCCAATGGACAGAGGAGCCTGGAGGGCTACAGTCCATGGGGTAGCAAAGAGTCAGACATGACTGAGCGACTAAGCATAGCATGTAGTGAAATACAGTGACCAAACTGAACATAAAAACTGTTATGTTTGTTTTTTTTCCTGCTAAAATTAACCTGAGTGTTTTCTCAATATGCTTTCACAAAAAGCAGATTGTGTTATATAAATTAATAGATTTGTTTTAGTTCATTAATGATCTTCTTTAAACACTTAAATATCCTTAACCTCTATTTTATGATGAAATTAATAACCGTAGTACATAGGCATTAATATTTATTATATTCTGAGTTTTATATCAATTTCCTCACATCTTTATCTTTTTAAGGATTGCAAGTTGATGTTCAGGATCTTGATGCTATTCTTGGAAACATGGCAGTCAAACTCACAGCTGACGAACCTACTGACCTAACTCCATATATACCAGTTGATGGTAAGTGCCTTAGATATCATTGTGCCCTAGTAAGAATTTGGGGTTTGGGGCTGATATTTTTGATAGTACTTATTTGGCTTAAATAAGAATGATTTTTTCCCTCTTAACATATTAAAATTTCCCAAAGAAAGGTAATGCCAAAGAATGCTCAAACTACCGCACAATTGAACTCATCTCACATGCTAATAAAGTAATGCTCAAAATTCTCAAAGCCAGGCTTCAACAGTATGTGAACCATGAACTTCCAGATGTTCAAGCTGGATTTAGAAAAGGCAGAGAAACCAGAAATCAAATTGCCAACATCTGTTGGATCATAGAAAAAGCAAGAGAGTTCCAGAAAAACATTATTTCTGCTTTATTGACTATGCCAAAGCCTTTGACCGTGTGGATCACAATAAACTATGGAAAATTCTGAAAGAGATGGGAATACCAGACCACCTGACCTGCCTCTTGAGAAACCTATATGCAGGTCAGGAAGCAACAGTTAGAACTGGACATGGAACAACAGACTGGTTCCAAATAGGAAAAGGAGTACGTCAAGGCTGTACATTGTCACCCTGCTGATTTAACTTATATGCAGAGTACATCATGAGAAACGCTGGGCTGGAAGAAGCACAAGCTGGAATCAAGATTGCTGGAAGAAATATCAATAACCTCAGATATGCAGATGACACCACCCTTATGGCAGAAAGTGAAGAAGAACTAAAGAGCCTCTTGATCAAAGTGAAAGAGGAGTGAAAAAGTTGGCTTAAAGCTCAATATTCAGAAAACTAAGATCATGGCATCTGGTCCCATCACTTCATGGGAAATAGATGGGGAAACAGTGGAAACAGTGACAGACTTTATTTTTGGGGGCTCCAAAATCACTGCAGATGGTGATTGCAGCCATTAAATTAAAAGATGCTTGCTCTTTGGAAGAAAAGCTATGACCAACCTAGACAGCATACTGAAAAGCAGACATTACTTTGCCAACAAAGGTCCATCTAGTCAAAGCTATGGTTTTTCCAGTAGTCATGTATGGATGTGAGATTTAGACTATAAAGAAAACTGAGTGCTGAAGAATTGATGCTTTTGAACTGTGGTGTTGGAGAAGACTCTTGAGAGTCCCTTGGACTGCAAGGAGATCCAACAAGTCCTGAATATTCATTCAGGAAATCAGTCCTGGCTATTCATTGGAAGGACTCATGCTGAAGCTGAAACTCTAATACCTGATGCAAAGAACTGACTCATTTGAAAAGGCCCTGATGCTGGGAAAGATTGAAGGCGGGAGCAGAAGTGGGTGACAGAAGATGAGATGGTTGGATGGCATCACCGATTCAATGGACATGAGTTTGAGTAAACTCTGGGAGTTGGTAATGGACGGGGAGGCCTGGTGTGCTGCAGTCCATGGGGTTGCAAGGAGTCAGACATGACTGAGTGACTGAAATGACTGATTGACTGACTGATATTAAAATTTGTACTTTTGTTTTTACCATTTATTCATTCAATAAATATTACTAAGCATCACATATTGGATGTTCTGCTAAGTGCTAGAGATACAATAGCAAGTAAAAACAACCATAGTCCTTGACCTAAGCAGCTTAATATCTACTATATCACAATTCTTCATGTACTAGTAGACGCTGAATTAGAAGTAGAGAATTCAGACAATACTGCAAAGCTACAGTAATCAAAGCAGTGTGGTACTGGCACAGAAACAAACATGTGAATCAATGGAACAAAATAGAGAGCCCAGAAATCCATACACCTACAGTCAAATAATCTTTGACAAAGGACACAAGAATATATAATGGGAGAAAGATAGTCTTTTCAGTAAAATGTGTTTGGAAAGTTGGACAACTGCTTGTAAACCAATGAAGTCAGCACACACCCTCTCACCATACACAATAATTAACTCAAAATGACTTAAAGACTTAAATATAAGACATGACACCATAAAATACCAGAAGAGAACATAGGCAAAACATTCTCTGACATGAATGTACCCATATTTTCCTATATCAGTCTCCCAAGGCAATAGAAATAAAAATGAAAATAAACAAATGGGATCTAATCAAACTTACAAGCTCTTGCACAGCAAAGGAAACAATAAACAAAAAGACAACCTACAGAATGGGAGAAAATATTTGCAAATGATGTGATTGACAATGGCTTAATTTCCAAAATATAACAATAGCTCATACAACTCAATAGCAAAGAAATAGGCAACCCAATAAAAAAAATGGGCAGAAGACCTAAAGAGACATTTCTCAAAAGAAGACATGCACATGGTCAACAGGCATGTGAAAAGATGCTCAACATTGCTAATTATTAGAGAATTGTGAATCAAAACCTCAATGAGGTACCACCTCACACCAGTCAGAATGGCTATCATTAAAAGTCTACAAATAACAAATGCTGGAGAGGTTGTAGAGAGAAGGGAACCCTCCTACACTGTTGGTAGGAATGTAAGTTTGTGTCACCACTGTGGAAAATAGTATGCAGGTTCCTCAGCAAACTAGAAATAAAATTACCATATGATCTATCAATCCCACTCCTGGGCATATTTCCAGACAAAGCTTTAATTCAAAAAGATATGGGCATCCCTGTGTTCGTAGCAGCACTATTTACAATAGCCAAGGTATGGCTGTATAGCTTGGGGAATATATTCAACATCCTGTAATAAGCCACAGTGAAAAAGAATATGAAATATATATATACACATATATATATTATTACTGACTGACTTTGCTTTACAGCAGTAATGAACACAACATTGATATTCAACTATACTTCAATAAAAAATAAATTTAAACAAAGAGGAAGGGGTTCCATGGTGGCTTAGTGGTAAAGAATTTGCCTGCCAATATGTGAGACACAGATTCTATCCCTGGTCTGAGAAGATCCCACATGTCATGTGGCAACTAAGCCCATGTGGCACAATTTCTGAACCTGTGCTCTAGAGCCGGAAAGCTGCAGCTACTGAAGTTCTGTGCCCTAGAGCTGGTGCACCGCAGTGAAGAGTAGCTCCTGCTCACCACAGCTAAAGAAATCCCACGATAACAATGAAGACCCAGCACAGATAAAATAATTAATGAATTTAAAGGAAAGAGGAAGATGCTACTAACAAGCTGAGAACTGAATTCTTTCCACTAAATTATAATTAAATGCTCTTTCCACATTATGATTTTATGGGCTTTTAAAATCTATTACTCCCATACTCCTTAAAAAAAGTATAAATGCCTAGAGTTAGATACTGAAATACTAGAACTTTTAGCAATAAAACTTCACTGTACTTTGTTGTTTCCAAAGTCATTATCTGGACTCCTTGCCAATAATTAGCATATCTTCTCTTATATGATGGGAAAGCTGAATTCTAGTTCAACACAGCAAATGGTGAAGAAAAGTTTTGGTAAAATTAGAGTTGAACTCATAATAAATCTAGTACTTGCTAATAAAACTTATTTTATATCAGCAATCTATATCATCCTAATTTACTGCAATGTTATTCTCATAATTGCTTGTTTTGTTGCCTTGATTATCATGCAGAGATTATACTAGAATTAACAAGAAAGTCTTTATCTGAACTGCCAATGGCCTATTTGTTAGGTCAGGTACCTGTTTATCCTGCAGTTGATTGTAATGCTGCGAAGACAGTCTTTTTTAAAAATATAAATTTATTTATTTTAATTGGAGGTTAATTACTTTACAATATTGTATTGGTTTTGCCATACATCAACATGAATCCGCCACAGGTATACATGTGTTCCCCATTCTGAACCCACCTCCCTCCTCCCTCCCCGTACCATCCCTCTGGGTCATCTCAGTGCTCCAGCCCCAAGCATCCAGTATCATGCATCGAACCTGGACTGGCGATTCGTTTCATATATGATATTATACATTATATCAAATCATGGCATCATTCACAATAATACCATAAGTCTCCATTTCTTTTGCTTTGAAGGAGAGGTTGTCAATGACATGAAAAAAGTTCCTGGAAATATGGGAGTAGAACTCAAAGAAAAGAAACATGAGTTGGTGAACAATGTGCCAATTAATGGTAAGAATTTCTGTAACTATTCTGCTTCCTATCTAGGTGGAAAACAAAAACTGTCCAAAAAACCTTTAGAAGGCAATATTGTTTTATCTTAAGAAGAAATACCAACTCTGTCATCTCATTTTTAGTTTGGGAATCAGTAGACTCTAGTTATAAATCCCGTGACCATTGATGAAAAATACTGGTTCTTATTTTTTTAATCCATTGTAAGTCCTAAAGTTTAAAATGAGAATTAAGGGGGAAAAGTAAGGCATTGAAAAGTATTGGAATGAAAATAAATGAGACATTACAAAAAATAAATGGGGAAGGGGCTTCTGCATGCTGGAGTCCAGGCAATAGGGGCCTTCTTAACAGTTTACTCCATTTCATATTTTATAAAAAATTATTGAGAGTAAATTTGTACTTTGTAGGGAAATGTAAGTTCTGACTTTGTGAAATGGTGGCTTCTATACTGCTTAATGAGTCTTTTTATCACTTTTGTGAGATTTTGATTAGTATATTTCTTAAAGCCCATGGAAAGATCAATCAGAATAGGATGATTGATGGTATGAAGGCCTTTAAAGATAAGCAAAAAAAAAAAAGAATAGGATATTGAATCTTGATAGCTGCACCCTTCTAATATTTTGATGGCATGCTTATGCTTCTTTTAATCCATCTGTACTTTTGCAGATAATCTGCATTACATGTTAGAACACATCATAATTTGTTGAAAGTTTATGGAAAAGAAGAAAATAAGTACTGTCTAGTCTGAAGAGTGATTAAGAAACAAAAAAGTAGTAATTGCTAAGAAATTTACTCAGAAAAAGAAAAATTTCTCTGGGTGTCAGCAAAAAAAAATCATGCTTATTGGGTAGAAGCATGAAATTTGTTTTCCCCATTGCTGTGTTTCACTAAGCAGTTCATCAACTTCTTTTAAAACTTTCTATGTGGAGTGGCCAAGGGAAGAGATTTTATTCTATTACTGAACATCTTTTAAACACTTGAACATAATTTATTTAGCCATGGTCTTTGTACTAAAACTTATAACCATATTATGCAGGAATTAATAGTTTTTGGTTACATTTAAGAATCACTAAACTTTGGGTTTATTCCTCTCAGTTTCTTAAAGGGAAGGGGATGATTATATCAACAAGTTATATACTTTTCTGTAAAACATCAGGTTGAATCTCATAGGCAAAAAACTTTAAAATCAGAAATAGAATCTGAAAATTAATAACTGAGCATTTAATATAGCAGTTAACCACTCAAGAGGTCTTGGGCTTATGAAATGCTGAAGTGAATCTTTAAAGCTACTAATCTGGCACCAAGAAGACATTTTAAAACCTCACAGAATCTATTTCTAAATAGAAATAAATTCTGTCTTTAAGACTTATACTGAGTTTCTTATATCAGCAACTTCTTTGACTGTGAATCATAAACAATGCTGAAGTTTCTGAAGACCACAAAAGACCAGAGACGAGTCAGGGAAAAGAGAACAAATTGGGACAAGGAGAGTGGAAATAGATGAAAACATTTTAATTGAAAAATCAAATCTAGGTCTACATAGCAAACATTGAAGTGAAGGATTAGCAGTTACTCAGCAGAAATGATCTGGGAGTTAAAGCAAAGGAGAATGGCCCCTTGTTATTGTTGGGAAAGATGAGATCTGTGGTCTACAGCAATAGCTGCTAAACTGCTTTGGGCACATTTTGTTGTTTCAGGTTGTCCCCAGGAAAAGGCAATAGGAAATAGATTCTAGATTTAGCTATCCTATTGAGTTTTTCTGAACATTGGAAATTAGTCTTGATAGCCCTATTAAAAGTGTTAAATGATAGTACAGAGACATGAATTATATTTTCTCCCCTTTTTTATATCAGTAACACAAGCTAATTAGTAATACACAGACATGAATGTATTTTTAATATCTTGGAAACGTTGGTTTTTTGTCATTTTCCACTCCTACTGCTTTCCTAAGGAGGGAAGGTTAACGTGAGTACTTTGGACAGCATTCTGGGGGAAATGAGGATTAAACTCATAGAAAAGGAAAAGGAAAAACTGACAGAAAACCTGCTAGCTAATGGTGAGTATTTTACAAATAACTGTGCCTTTGACAGGAATTTATGTTTGTAAATATGAGTATGAGAATTTCTAAAATTAGTGACATTTAGTACCCAAAAGGTATTTTGTAGATCTTGAGACGAATTAATTTATTATGTAAAGGTAAGTCCTATTTCTTCTTTTCTATAAATCCCAGGGAGCAGAAAACAGTTGTCTTCAGTTTATTGTTCTGTTCAACACTCTCTCACAAAAAAACTTAATTTTCCCTATAATTCCTGAAAATGTTCATATTTATATCTTTGGATCAATTTTCTCACCCAAATTTTGAATTGGTATATTTTAATTTCTATAGGACATGTCTATGCTGTCCCTCAGACATCATGGATTTTTGTCAGTTCATAATTATCAGTGTGGTACTTTATGAAAGCAGCCACATGGGGCTTTTAGAAATATATTGGGGGCATGTTTGGTTGTCACAGGTGATTTTAAGATTGGGTACTATTAGTATTAAATTCCCTGAGCACTTCCCAGGTAGCACAGAGGTAAAGAATCCGTCTGCCAATGCAGGAGATGCAAGAGACGTGGGTTTGATCCCTGGGTCAGGAAGATCCCCTGGAGATGGGCATGGCTATCCACTCCAGTATTTTTGCCTGGAGAATCCCGTGGACAGAGGAGTTTGGCAGGCTGCAGTCCATAGGGTCCCAAAGAGTTGGACACGACTGAGCACGCATGCATGAGTGCCAGGGATACTAAGTGCTCTACAATTAATGGGACTTTTCAACATACTGAAGAATTGTTCCACAGATAATACCAATAGCATATCCAGTAATTGAGAAACTCTGGACCCTAACTTGACTCGTATTTCCATACTTTTTCACTATTATAGTACCATCATTATTATCTTAGTAATATAAGCTGAAATCCTGAGAGTTAACCTTCACTCAACTCTAACTCATTGTATTACAAATGAATACCATTCATCTATAAAATGTGAGCTTCTTTTGCTAGAGACCATACCTGGATCTTGATTTTGCATCTTTATCCCTCCCTCATCTTAGTACCTTTCACATATTATAATAAATATTTAATGAAAGAATTAGAATAAATAAAAGAAGTTTCTATTCAATGTGAGAGAAAAACAAAAAGAGTGCTAGTGGCTGGTACTTACAGTAGCCTACTGACAGACGCCTCAACCATTTGCTTACTGTTACACTCTTCATACCAATTATTAATACCACAGTGTGGCCATCGTTATCCCACACAGACTTAACTGTCTTCTATTCTTGTAAGAAATATTTGATCTACTTGCATTTAGGAGCTCATGTTCTCAGGGAAGCTTATAATCCATTGCAGTCTATTCAGTTCTCAATGACATAAATGGAAAAACAATTTTATATACAAAATATAACGTTTTTTACTTTCTTTCAGTTTATTTTCTGTCATCTCCTCATTCTACCCTCATGTCCTTCTAATGTGAGCCAGTGGGTGTCCCTTTTGAGATTATAATTTACTTTATTGTGACTAACTATAATTATATTATAGTTAGTAGAGTTATCAAAGGACTTTGTGAATACCCAGATCACCCCAAAAAGGAATCTCATGCCCTTTAGCTGTCACCCTACAAGCCCTATGTAATTACTAATCTATATTCTGTCTCTGTAGATTTGCCTTACCATTTCAAATAAATGGTATAATCTGTGGGTTTTGTGACTAGCTTATTTCACTTAGTATGTACAGGTTTATCTGTATTGTAGTATGTATCAGTTAATTCATTCTTACTTTTTGCCTTTTTTTTAATATTTTTATTGTGATAAAATACACATAAAATTTACTATCTTAATCATTTTAAAGTATACAGTTCAGTGATATTAAGTCAATTGATATTATTGTACAACCATTCAGTTCAGTTCAGTTCAGTTCAGTTCAGTCGCTCAGTCATGTCCAACTCTTTGCGACCCCATGGACTGCAGCATGCCAGGCCTCCTTGTCCATCACCAACTCCTGGAGTTTACCCAAACTCATGTCCATTGAGTCAGTGATGCCATCCAACCATCTCATCCTCTGTCATCTCCTTCTCCTCCTGCCTTCAATCTTTCCCAGCACCAGTTCAGTTCAGTTCAGTCGCTCAGTCGTGTCCAACTGTGACCCCATGAATCGCAGCACGCCAGGCCTCCCTGTCTATCACCAACTCCCGGAGTTCACTCAAACTCATGTCCGTCAAGTCAGTGATGCCATCCAGCCATCTCATCCTCTGTCATCCTCTTCTCCTCCTGCCCCCAATCCCTCCCAGCATCAGGGTCTTTTCAAATGAGTCAGCTCTTCACATCAGGTGGCCAAAGTACTGGAGCTTCAGCTTTATTATTTTTTTTTTTTTATTTTTTTTTCTAATTTTATTTTATTTTTTTTATTTTTTCCTTTTTTTTTTATTCTTCCAATTTTATTTTATTTTTAAACTTTACATAATTGTATTAGTTTTGCCAAATATCAAAATGAATCTGCCACAGGTATACATGTGTTCCCCATCCCGAACCCTCCTCCCTCCTCCCTCCCCATACCATCCCTCTGGGCCGTCCCAGTGCACCAGTCCCAAGCATCCAGCATCGTGCATCGAACCTGGACTGGCAACTCGTTTCCTACATGATATTTTACATGTTTCAATGCCATTCTCCCAAATCTTCCCACCTCTCCCTCTCCCACAGAGTCCATAAGACTGTTCTATACATCAGTGTCTCTTTTTGCTGTCTCAGTATACAGAGTTATTGTTACCATCTTTCTAAATTCCATATATATGCGTTAGTATACTGTATTTATGTTTTTCCTTCTGGCTTACTTCACTCTGTATAATAGGCTCCAGTTTCATCCACCTCATTAGAACTGATTCAAATGTATTCTTTTTAATGGCTGAGTAATACTCCATTGTGTATATGTACCACAGCTTTCTTATCCATTTCATCTGCTGATGGACATCTAGGTTGCTTCCATGTCTTGGCTATTATAAACAGTGCTGCGATGAACATTGGGGTACACGTGTCTCTTTCCCTTCTGGTTTCCTCAGTGTGTATGCCCAGCAGTGGGATTGCTGGATCATAAGGCAGTTCTATTTCCAGTTTTTTAAGGAATCTCCACACTGTTCTCCATAGTGGCTGTACTAGTTTGCATTCCCACCAACAGTGTAAGAGGGTTCCCTTTTCTCCACACCCTCTCCAGCATTTATTATTTGTAGACTTTTGGATCGCAGCCATTCTGACTGGTGTGAAATGGTACCTCAGTGGTTTTGATTTGCATTTCTCTGATAATGAGTGATGTTGAGCATCTTTTCATGTGTTTGTTAGCCATCTGTATGTCTTCTTGGGAGAAATGTCTATTTAGTTCTTTGGCCCATTTTTTGATTGGGTCGTTTATTTTTCTGGAGTTGAGCTGTAGGAGTTGCTTGTATATTTTTGAGATTAGTTCAGCTTTAGCATCAGTCCTTCCAATGAACACCCAGGACTGATCTCCTTTATTTATTTATTTTTTTAAATTTTATTTTATTTTTAAACTTTACATAATTGTATTAGAATGGATAGGTTGGATCTCCTTGCAGTCCAAGGGACTCTCAAGAGTCTTCTCCAACACCACAGTTCAAAAGCATCAATTCTTTGGCATTCAGCTTTCTTTACAGCCTAACTCTCACATCCATACATGACCACTGGAAAAACCATAGCCTTGACTAGATGGACCTTTGTTGGCAAAGTAATGTCTCTGCTTTTGAATATGCTCTCTAGGTTGGTCATAACTTCCCTTCCAAGGAGTAAGCGTCTTTTAATTTCAACCATTACCATCATACATCTCCAGAATTCTTTTCATTTTGCAAATTGAAACTTTATATTCATTAAACAAAAGCTCCCCACTGCCCCTTATCCCAGCCCCTAGCAGCCACCATTCTGTTTCTGTCCCTATGACTTTCTATCCCCCTGATTTCATATAAGTGGAATGACTGATTTATTTCATGTGGCATAATGTCCTCAAGGTTCACCTATGTTATAGCATATGTTGGAATTTCCTGCCTTTTAAGCCTCAGTAATATTACACTGTAGGTGCATCCCACATTCTGCTTATCCGTTCATCCATCAGTGAACACTGGGTTGCTTCCACATTCTAGTTGTTTATAATGCTGCTATGAACATGAGTATGCTGCTTCATTCCTTTCTGTTGGCAAATAATATTCCATTGTATGGATATATATTTTCTTTATCTGCTTATCAGTTGATAGGCATTTGAGTTCTTTCCACCTTTGGGCCATAATAAACATTTCCAAACATATACAAAAGTAGTAATAGAATAATATAATTATTCTTTCTTACATGTTCCTGTCACCAACAAGTATGAAGATTTTGTTACACTTGTTTCTTTTTGTTTTTATTTTTCCGACTGAAATAGTTCAAAACAAGTTCCAATATCATTTTGTTCTTACATACTTAAATATGCATGTCTTAAAAATACAGACCATTTTTTACATTACTTCAATGCCATTATATAATTTAAAATTTTCTTATCTCTAATATTTTTACAGTTGTTAATAGTTTATTTAAGTCAAACACCAAAGTTTACACCCTGTATCTGTTAAGACACTTGAATCTCATGGAATATAAAGCTGATCCTCCTTCTTCCTCCTCCTCTTTTAATAAACCTCTAATTTATTGAAGAAACTGTATCTGTTTCCAGTTATCTTGTAGAATATCCCATTTACTAAATTTGTTTTCTCATCTGTCTTGTTCCTCTAACCCTTGTATTCCCTATAACTAGAAGTCAGCTCTAAGGGTTTAATTATTTTCAATTTTAACATTTTTTTGGACAAGAATACTTCATATGTGATAGTACACACTTTACATTGATTTCTATCAGGAAATAGAGATCTATTTTATCTTTTTGAAAATAGCTATACAATTGGCACAAAGAATTGGACCCAACTTAGTGACTAAACAACAACAAAAAACAGTTGTCACAAATTGCTTCTTTTTTTTAAATTTTATTTTATTTTTAAACTTTACATAATTGTATTAGTTTTGCCAAATATCAAAATGAATCCGTCACAGGTATACATGTGTTCCCCATCCTGAACCCTCCTCCCTCCTCCCTCCCCATACCATCCCTCTGGGTCGTCCCAGTGCTTCTTTAAAGTTCTATCTTCATTCCCTATAATGTGAAATACCATCTTAACTATATACTTAGTTTTTATATGCACTTGCCTGTTTTGGGAATTCATATTTTGTCCTCTTGGTCTGATTATTCATGCACTAATACTAAATTGCTTTGAATATGACAGCTTTATCATGTTTTAATATTGGTTGGTCTAACCCTAGGCCCTCATTCCCCTCCCCTAGACACATAAGTATATGGCTTCCCCCAGGTCTGGCTGTTCTTTATGTGAATGTCTTTCTGTGTGACTTTTATTTATTTATTTTTTTTAAATTTTATTTTATTTTTAAACTTTACATAATTGTATTAGTTTTGCCAAATATCAAAATGAATCCGCCACAGGCATACATAGGATGTTTGTCTGTTTTTTTTAAATCTTCCATTTTTTGTGTAATATATTCCCAAGTGAGGAGATTATTGATTTCTTAGGGTTTGGAAATCACTTATGTGGTCAGAGTACTTATTGCGTGTACTTGCTTATTATCGTGCCTAGTCAAAAACCCCAACATGAAGAAATACAAAGGTATATGGTGCACCATTATTTCTTATTTTCTTTGGTACAGAAATACCAACTATCCTTTCAAATTTAGATTGAACATCAAAATCTTCCACATTCAATATGGACTGGCATTATTCTGAGTCAAGATTAGATCATGTGATGATGATGCTGTGCCCAATTTGTTGTAGTTTGGGCCTCCATGGATATAAATGATGCCATACATGCCTCAGTGGGTGTGCACAGTAAGAGTGCCCCGTGAACACTGTGAGCGATTCATAAAGAAGCTCCAGGAAAAAGAGGAAGTGCCTCTTCCTGGCACTGTGCTTACCTGCCTAGCTTCCTGTTTTTCATGAGACTTTGGACTAGTAATTCCTTACTCTCTTTCAGCTCTTCGTTGCTTTCAAAATGATGCTTGTTATATTTTATTCAAGATTTTAGTTGTTTTAAGCAGTAAGATGGGTCTGAATAACATAGTCATCCAAATGAATGGAAACAACTTGCTGGTCAGTTTTTGTTAGGAGTTAAGGTATCTAATCTGGGAGTTCAGAAAAGAAAAATAAACTTTACTCATTTTCATTTATTTTACCATTTGCTGTAAATAATTAAGAACCTGCTTAACCATTTTGAATATATCAATTCTAATTCAAATACCCTTATTGACCCCCTTCGTATATATATGAACAGACCTTATTAAATCTTGGCCTTCTTGATAAGGTGGATGAAGAAGTTGTTGTTCAGTTGCTAAATCATCCAACTCTTGTAACCCCATGAACTGTAGCACACCAGGCTTCCCTGTCCTTCACCATCTCCTGGAGTTTGCTCAAACTCATGTCCATTGAGTCAGTGATGCCAGCCAACCACCTCGTCTTCTGTTATCACCTTCTCTTCCTGCCTTCAATCTTTCCCAGCATCAGGTCTTTTCTAATGAGTTGACTCTTTGCATCAGGTAGCCAAAGTATTGGAGCTTCAGCTTCAGCATCAGTCCTTCCAATGACTATTCAGGGTTGATATACTTTAGGATTGACTGGTTTGATCTCCTTGCTGTCGAAGGGACTCTCAAGAGTCTTCTCCAGCATCACAATTCAAAAGCGTCAATTCTTCAACACTTAGCCTTCTTTATGGTCCAGCTCTCACATTTGTACATGACTAGTGGAAAAACCATAGCTTTGACTATACAGACAAAGCTGTAATCATAATGCACAGTAAGTAACATCAATGGTCACACTGTAGAACCAATAAGTTTTTTATACATGCTTTTCTTTTTCACAAGATAAGATTATTGATGTCAATAAAGTGGGTACTCTTTTGCAAAACATGGGGATGAACTTTACAGAAAAAGAAATTAGTAATCTGACACACAATCTACCAGGTGATGGTAAGTATTTAAGACATATTTGAATTGTTCAGGGTGTCTGGAGAATATGGGCTTCTATAAAAGTAATCTCTGAAAACTCTTACTTGACAGTGAGACAGAAGATGGTAAAGATGACTCAAGACAGAAAGTAAACATGTTGATGTTGGACAAAAAGCAACAAAATTTTGTAAAGCAATTATACTTCAATTAAAAAATAAACTTAAAAAATTATTATTATTATTATTATTTTTACTTTACAACATTGTATTGGTTTTTCCATACATCAACATGCATCCACCACGGCTAAGAAAGTAAACATGTTTTGTCCCTTGATATTTTCAGCAATTCTGATTCAGTTCATGGCCAGTGCCACTATTAGACTTGGATAGAACTAGAGAAAGACAGCACTGTGGGGGGAAGGGAATGGTATACATTCCCTTTAACACAATAATTTTTTTTAATAGAAAAGACAGCTTAGCCAAATGTGGGAAATTGATTCATGTCAATGTATGGCAAAACCACTACAATACTGTAAAGTAATTAGCCTCCAATTAAAATAAATAAATTTATATAAAAAATAAAAAGAAGTTAGACCATGCCAAAAAAATAAAAATAGTTTAAAAAAAAAAGAGTTCTACCACCACCATTATTTCCAGGGACTTTAGGACAGCAGAATAAAGGAGAAGTGATAAGTGTGGGACTTATTTCCTATACCACATGAGAAGGGCAGAGTCTTCCAGATACCTCAAGGGAAAGGACCATGAAGAATTCAAGCTGTCATGCAAGGAATGCAAGAATGCTCAGCCACTCATGCTTTTGCTTACATCCTTATATTCCTGAACCAGATTCTGTGGTCCAAGGACTATGTTCCCAGACTTCTAATCTCCCTCAATGGGCTGGAGACAAACTCTAAAGAGCAGTAAATTTCACATTAGGGCTAAATTAATTCATAAACTAAATAAACAAAAGTTAAAGATATAAACCTGAGATCACTCCAGTGAGGCTAAGTGTTTGAAACATTTCCTGACTATTTTACAACCTTAATTGAATTAATACTTGCTTATCTTATTAAGATGCATTTAATTGCATCATTGTGTAGGACAGAACTGTTCCCTAAAATATTTTTTTGTTTCATTCTATAATTTTTATCACTTTCAATCTACCAGAAAGAATATGCAGGTGATCTTCATTGTCTTATTTTCTTTGCGTGGGACAATGTATCCATTAGGAAAAGTGGGACTAGATGTGGAGCTATCAATTATCATAATAGAAAAATACTTTTTTAGCTTAAGAGACCTATCTGAGATTATAATGGTACTTTTAAAAATATTGCTGTAATAAAATTAACCAGAATTATGAAAGAAAAAATATATAGCCATTATTTGGGACTATCATCTAGTCTTGCCATTGATTGCTGTTCCTTGTTTTGAAATAATAATTCAAGATCAATGAAGACAATGAAAAGGGCTTCCCTGGTGGTTCAGACAGTAAAGAATCTGCCTGCAATGTGGGAGACCTGGCTTCATTCTCTGGGTTGGGAAGATCCCTTGGAGTAGGAAATGGCAACCCACTCCAGTATTCTTGCCTGGAAAATTCCATGGACATAAGAGCCTGGTGAACTGCAGTCCATAGCGTCGCGAGAGTTGGACATAACCGAGCAACTAAACCACCAATGAAAAGGGGGATTCCCAGGTGATGCTATGACCAACCTAGATAGCATATTAAAAGGCGGACATTACTTTGCCAACAAAGGTACGTCTAGTCAAAGCTATGATTTTTCCAGTAGTCATGTATGGATGTGAGAGTTAGACTATAAAGTAAGCTGAGCACTGAAGAATTGATGCTTTTAACTGTGGTGTTGGAGATGACTCTTGAGAGTCCCTTGGACTGCAAGGAGATCAAACCAGTCAGTCCTAAAGAAAATAAGTCCTGAATATTCATTGGAAGGACTGATGCTGAAGCTGAAGCTCCAATATTTTGGCCCCCTGATGCGAAGAACTGACTCATTGGAAAAGACCCTGATGCTGGGAAAGATTGAAGGCAGGAGAAGGGGACAATAGAGGATGAGATGATTGGATGGAATCACCGACTCGATGGACGTGAGTTTGAGCAAGCTCTGGGAGTTGGTGATGGACAGGGAAACCTGGCAGGGTGCAGTCTATGAGTCGGACACGACTGAGTGATTGAACTGACTAACTGACAGCCTTCTTTATGTAAATATTTATTTACAACATTGTTAATATGTACTAAATGCCACTGAATTGTTCACTTCAAAATGGTTAATTTTATGTTATGTGAATTTCACCTCAAAAAAATTGCAGTGAGAGTCTACTTATACTTCTAAAGTTACCTCATAATTTTTACTTTATTATAATATATTAATTAATTAGCTAGTTAATTAATTAGATCCCTGGCATCAAAGCTCATTCCTATTCCTTATGATGTATAATTAAATCGTAGAGTCTATCCTTTCATGGGCTATTTATAGTACAGTCTTCTACCCAAGTTAAAGTTTAAAAGAAAATATTTTAATTATGATTTTTTTCTATTGATTACTTGATGCTTTTAGATAATAATCACATAAGTACATTTCTTGTTTTCAAAACCATATATAATAATGGTAAAGCATACATAGTCAGATGACAATTCCCGTGCAAAATATTTTTGATATTTTAAACTCATTTTTTTCATGTATTACTCCTATATGTTTTCCTAAGGAGGAAAGTTTAAGGCCAATAACCTAGACACCATCCTTGAACACCCAGGAATCGAGCTCACAGAAGAGGAACATGAAGATGTGAAAGAACACCTGCCACTTAGTGGTGAGTATTGTAAATGCTACTGTACCATAGGGGAGAGTTTACGCACCTGTATGAGATTTTCTATAATAGTTTTACACGGTATTAAAACAGCATTTGATCTCTGGTTCCTCTGCCTTTTCTAAACCCAGCTTATACATCTGTGCATTGCTAGATGAAAGCAATGCACAGGGCAAAGTATGTGCAATGGGGCACAGAGCTTCTGTGCCCTCTCTGCCCTCCGGGTACTTCGACGTGTTTACCAACTTGGAAGCTCTCCAAACTACCTCAGCTAGATTTTTATGGAGGCTTCATTATGTAGGCATTATGGATGAGGTCCTTGGCCATAGGTGATTAACTCAACCTCCAGTGCCCCTTTTCTTCCCAGAGTTTCAAGAACAGGACTGAAAGTTCCAATCACGTGATCTGTTCTTCCAGCAACTAGCCCCGTATATTGTGGTTATCATCCAGGGGCTTTCCAAAAGCACCTCATTAGCATACCATAAACTCAGGTGTGGTTGGAAGGGGCTTTTTAGGAATAATGGAAGACATTCTTTTCACCTTTAGTGATCTGAAGCTATTTTAGGAACTGAGGATGAAAGACCAAATATTATAACAAAGGATGGTCCCATCACTTTTATCACTGAGGAAATTACAAGGGTTTTAGGAGCTGGTTGGTACAGAGGTGAAGACAAAACATAAACTTCTTATATCATGAGTCATAATGTCACATCTTTTAGTTCAGGAAATAAGAACAACATGTTCCTATTGGCAGAAGTATGTGACTTATTTTCTCTAATTCTGTAAATGGTCTAGAAGTTATGCCATAATCTTTAAAAGCTAATTATATAGACTATTCCCCAAAAAAGGCTCAAGGGAAAAAAAATTCTAATTCCACCTTCATTACTGACACTTTTTGTACAACTAAATGTACTTCATTGTGTGTCAATATCTATAACATACAGTAATTCATTGCTTTTTGTCACATTCCAAGTTTATTAAATTTTGCTTATTTTCCTCTCTTTTTCCCAAGGAGGGGTCGTTGATGTCAGTAAACTGGACACTGTTTTGCAAAACATGGGAATGAAGCTTATAGGAACAGAAAGTAAAGACTTACTAGAGAATCTGCCTGTTGATGGTGAGTGCTTACATTTTTTGCACTGTTGAAAATAACCTGAGATGTGAGTATCTATAAAATCACTTCTGGAAAAAATCTTACGTGCCATTAACAAGACATTTATAAAAGCTTAGAAATGAACTAAAAAGAGAAAATAAGAAAATATTTTTTCTCATCATTTTATTAACATAAGCCAACAACTCCTTTAATTTTGGTTCTAAAGGAATCATGAAAATGAAGACAGAACTGTTATTAGAACTATAAAAAGTGAGGCAAGATAAAAGCAATTGAGGGAAAAGTTGCATGAAAAACAGTATGGAAATAGGTTAATGCAAAAATATAGAAAAGAGTAGGTCAGAGGTGAGAGAGTATTGACATGTGGGACATGTTCCATAACTGTATGGTAATGCTCACTCCCTTTCTCAGTCATGGACCATCAGACATTCTGGTCATTATGTATGAAATGCTTCCTTACTTCCCTATTTCCATAAAATCCACATTCCTACACCAGACTCCATGAGCCAACGACTGTATTCTTAGGTTTACCCCCTTTATGATCTAGAAATAAACTCTTAAATACAGTTATAACTGAATTAGGGCTGAAGTGCCTTGGATCAATGAAAATATTACACTAAGTGAAAGAAGTCAATCATAAGACATCGCATATTGTATGATTCATCTATCTGAGATGTCTATTATTGGCAAACTTATAGAGACAGAGAATAGACAATATTTCCTGGTACTGGGGATGGTAGAGAGGGATGGACTAGGCTTAATGGATATTAGGTTTAGGGTTACAAAAATGTTTTAGTGTTAGATTGTAGTGATAATTGCTCAGGTCTCTGCAGCTATACATTTTTAAATTGACCATAATATGTGAAAAATATTTACACCTGTTCAATAAATCTGGTTAAAAATTAATAATGGCCTACTTGAGATTTTAAATAGAGGAGAAAAAAATTCCTCTCAGCCTAGATTTAGTATCACTGTGGACAATTCATACTTCCTTCTGACCACTGTCTTTTATTCATAGGTGGTCAGTAAAAACTGTTAAATTATTGGGAACATTTTAAAATTATGTTATTATCTCTGATTTATTATTGAGTTTCTCAATAACATGAGCTTAAAGCTCAACATTCATGATTTATTATTGAGTTTCTCAATAACATGAGCTTAAAGCTCAACATTCAGGAAACTAAGATCGTGGCATCTGGTCCCATCACTACATGGTAAATAGATGGGGAAACAGTGGCTGACTTTATTTTTCTGGGCTCCAAAATCACTGCAGATGGTGATTGCAGACATGAAATTAAAAGACGCTTGCTCCTTGGAAGGAAAGTTATGACCAACCTAGACAGTATATTAAAAAGCAGAGACATTATTTTGCCAACAAAGGTCTGTCTTGTCAAGGCTATGGTTTTTCCAGTAGTCATGTATGGATGTAAGAGTTGGACTATACAAAAAGCTGAGTGCTGAAGAATTGATGCTTTTGAACTGTGGTGTTGGAGAAGACTCTTGAGAGTCCCTTGGACTGTAAGGAGATCCAGCCAGTCCATCCCAAAGGAGATCAGTTCTGGGTGTTCGTTGGAAGGACTGAAACTGAAGCTAAAACTCCAATACTTTGGCCACCTTATGAGAAGAGTTGACTCGTTAGAAAAGACCCTGATGCTGGGAAAGATTGAATGCAGGAGGAGAAGTGGACGACAGAGGATGGTTGGATGGCATCACCAATGCAATGGACATGAGTTTGAGTAGGCTCCAGGAGTTGGCGATGAACAGGGAAGCCTGGCGTGCTGCAGTCCGTTCGGTTGCAAAGAGTTGGGCACACCTGAGCGACTGAACTGAACTGATATGGATATATTTCATTCTGCCCTTGCATGTTCTCAAATTGTTACCTTCTGAGCCACCAGGGAAGACCCTGATTCTTCATAGGCATGAATATTTCATTATTTGAAATCATTAGCTAGGCCATATAACTCTCAAATGTCTATATTCTCATCTTTTCAAAGGAAAAAAGGTTGATGTCAATGACCTTCCAAATCTTCTTAGGAACATGGGAATTGAGCTGGCTGATAAGGAATGCTCAGAGCTGAAGAAAATCCTATCAATTGATGGTGAGTCACATGGTTGCCACTCAGGCCTTTCATGGCCTAATTGTGTGGCCTTTTTAAGAAGTTATAAAACTTCCCTATGAAATTTCCTCTAGAAATTTCTGAACTTTAGAAAAAAAAATTCTAAGCTGTGTAGAAACCATATAACTGTCAATTAAATTTACTTTTTAAGTCATTAAACCTTGTGGCTATGAGTAAAGCAATTAACATTGTGTGTGTGTGTGCTTAGTCATGTTCGACTCTGTGACCCCATGACTGTAACCCACCAGGCTCCTCTGTCCATGGGATTTTCCAGGCAAAAATACTGGAGCCAGTTGCCATGTCCTACTGCAGAGGTTCTTCCCAACCCAGAGATCAAACCCACATCTCTTGCATCTCCTGCACTGGCAGGCAGATTCTTTACCACCTGCACAACCTTTACCACTGGAAGCCCTGACTTAATATTACTTATACTTAATTATAAAACCTAATTATAAGCAAGGAAAGAAAGGAAAATGAGAAGAGTGAAAGACTAGTAGATGGAAGAGGAAGAAGTCAGAGAAAAAAAATGGTGGTCTAGTGGTTAAAAATCCATCTTACAATGCAGTGGACACAAATTTGATTCCTGGTCAGGAAACTAAGATTCTCACGTGCCACAGAACAACTGAATCAGCGTGCCACAACTAGGAAGTCCATGCACTTCAACAAGGATCCCACATGTTGGCAACTAAGATCTGAAGCAACCAAATAAATCAGTACATATTTAAAAAATGGGAAACAACAATATAGCAGAGTGGTTGAGAGCAAAATACCCTGTGTCTGAATGCCTAGATTCAGATCCTAGCTCCACTACTTATCTTCTATGTTATCTTAGACAAGTTTCTTCTAAACCTCAGTGTGTCAATTTCCTCATTTATAAGAAGAGGATAAAAATGATAAAGCACTTTGAAATGTGCTTCGTATAAGGTAAAATTTCAATAAAAGTTATCTATTGTGCTGTTATTGTAGTTGTGATTATGATGGTGGTGGTGATACTGGTGGTGGTGGTAGCAGTGATGGCTATAATGGTGGCAATGATGATGCCTCGGCATAGCCCAAACTCACAATTGCTTTGAGTAACAAAGATCATAGGGACATGTCACCTTTTTAAAAGTTGTTATTTCTACCTTCATTTTTAAAATTTCTAGTTAAAATAACATTTTAAGGAAAATTATGAAAAATATATTTATAGAATTATGAAATACAAAATACTCTTTTATGAATGACCATACAATTTTCATTCTGACATGAATTTGCCTTTTCTTATAGCTATTGGACAGGTGTTTCAAAATAGGGTTTTGGATGAAGTAAAGTCTCTCAAAGGTAAGAATATACCTATTAAATTCTTGAGTCTATAACATTATACTGTGAATATTATTGATTCATTACTTATACATCCCTAAATATCTTTATTTTATCAGATAATATTCTTTATTATATTTTTGCATCTAGCAGGTGAAAAAAAAAACATTTCAAATTTACTTATATATAGCAAGTTAGTTATTTTAGAAATTTGCCACAAATAACCTGAGAGTTTATTTGATAAAAATAACCTGTTACTTCAGAAATCTATGAGATTAGTTGCTTCAGCTCTAGTTTAAAAATCGTTAAGAAATTTTATGGTATGTTCTCTTACCCCCTCAAGCCCAACTTTAAAAAGAGAAATTTTATTTATAACTCTGCTACTTACTTTTTCAGTCATGAATATGATTTATTTTTATTACTGCTTTTCCATTACATTTCTGAGGTAATAATGGCTATTGGAAAAATAATTCATGGATAGAGTTATATTTTTAATGTTTTGAAGTCATTTAATTTGCCTCATTGTAATTTACTCTCTTTTTCTAAGGCGGGATGATTAATGTCAATGATCTGAACAATGTTCTTGGAAACATGGGAATTAAGCTCACAGAAAAAGAACATGAAGATCTGATAGCTAATCTTCCAGTTGATGGTGAGCATGAAATATATAATATACTCTAACATCTCTGAGCCCCAAAGGGTTATGTCCAAGTATCTGCTAAATATTTCTATTTAGATGTCCCAGGCTAAAAAGAAATTCATTATATTTTGATTGAATAGATTCTTACCTCCACGTTCTCTACATCTCCCATAAAACTGGGTCATTCTTCACTCTAACTTTCCCTTAATCCCTGTCCCAGTTAAATTCTATTTACCATCCTAAATATTTCTTTACTCTGCTTTCTTTACTCCTGACTATCTGTTACCTCTGCCCCTATAAACTGGTATTTATAGCCCCAACTTTCTACCTCATCAACATTTGGCATTGTCAGGTGTATTAGTTTTTAACATGGTTGATAAGAAATTGTATTGTGTTGTTTTAAACTGCATTTGTAGATTGCCAGTGAGGTTATCATCTCATACTTTTACTGATCATTCAACCTTCCTTTTCTGTAAATTGCCTTTTCATATATTTTGCCTAAATCTATTGGGTAATTTGCATTTTGCTAATTAACTTGTAGTTGTTCTTTATGTACTCTGTGCATGTGTGCTAAGTCGCTTCAGTCGTACCTGACTGTCTGCAACCCTATGGACTATAGCCTGCCAGGCTCCTCTGTCCATGGGATTCTCCAGGCCAGAATACTGGAGTGAGTTGTCATGCCTTCCTTCCGGGGATCAAACCCACGTCTCTTACATCTCCTGCATTGGCAAGTGGGTTCTTTACCACTATCGCCACCTGGGAAGCCCACATACTATATGCTAATATGTATGCTAGCAGGATATAGCATCTCACTCTGTATGCTAATCATTTTTACGTTTTATATACAAGAAATCAAAAGCATCAATTCTTTGGCACTCAGAATTGATACTTTTGAACTGTGGTGTTGGAGAAGACTCTCGAGAGTCCCTTGGACAGCAAAGAGATCCAACCAGTCCCTCCTAAAGGAAATCAGTCCTGAATATTCATTGGAAGGACTGATGTTGAAGCTGAAACTCCAATACTTTGGCCACCTGATGCAAAGTACTGACTCGTTGGAAAAGACCCTGATGCTGGGAAAGATTGAAGGCAGGAGGAGAAGGATCGACAGAGGATGAGATGGTTGGATGGCATCACCAACTCAATGGACATGAGTCTGAGCAAACTCCAGGAGTTGGTGATGGACGGGGAGGCCTGGCGTGCTGCAGTCCATTTGGTCACAAAGAATTGGACATGACTGAGCGACTGAACTGACACAAGAAATATCTGTCTCTTACTTAGCATTTTGCTTAGATTATCACCTTTCATTGAACAGAAGTTCTTAATTTTAATAGAATTAAATTTGTCACTATCTTCCTTTATAATTTGTTTTCTATTTAGAAAATTCTTCCTTATCATCAGATCTTTCCTATTGTTTTTATCCTATTTCTTTTTAATTGATAAGAAATTTATTTTGTTTTTGTGTGTGTGTGTGTGAGTTAAGAGATCTAATATTTTTCTGTATTAATGGCCAGTATTTCATTAGCCCTTTTCCTACTGATTTGTAATATTTACTATCATATATGTTAGAGTCAGTTTCTAAGTTTCTATACTGTTTCATTGTCCTGTTTTTCCCTCTATCAATATACTATACTACCTTAATAATAAGACTTTACATTAGTAAATCTTGAAATTGAGTATTGTAAGTACCCTTCTTGAGATGTGTTTTATATATATATATAAATACATATATATAAAAGCCTTTGACTTTTATAAAAGCCTTTGACTGTGTGGATCACAATAAACTGTGGAAAATTATGAAAGAGATGGGAATACCAGACCACCTGATCTGCCTCTTGAGAAATTTGTATGCAGGTCAGGAAGCAACAGTTAGAACTGGACATGGAACAACAGACTGGTTCCAAATAGGAAAAGGAGTATGTCAAGGCTGTATATTGTCACCCTGCTTATTTAACTTCTATGCAGAGTACATCATGAGAAACGCTGGACTGAAAGAAACACAAGCTGGAATCAAGATTGCTGGGAGAAATATCAATAACCTCAGATATGCAGATGACACCACCCTTATGGCAGAAAGTGAAGAGGAACTCAAAAGCCTCTTGATGAAAGTGAAAGAAGAGAGTGAAAAACTTGGCTTAAAGCTCAACATTCAGAAAATGAAGATCATGGCATCCGGCCCCATCACTTCATGGGAAATAGACGGGGAAACAGTGGAAACAGTGTCAGACTTTATTTTGGGGGGCTCCAAAATCACTGCAGATGGTGACTGCAGCCATGAAATTAAAAGACGCCTACTCCTTAGGAAAGTTATGACCAACCTAGATAGCATATTGAAAAGCAGAGACATTACTTTGCCAACAAAGGTTCGTCTAGTCAAGGCTATGTTTTTTCCTGTGGTCATGTATGGATGTGAGAGTTGGACTGTGAAGAAGGCTGAGCGTCAAAGAATTGATGCTTTTGAACTGTGGTGTTGGAGAAGACTCCTGAGAGTCCCTTGGATTGCAAGGAGATCCAATCAGTCCATTCTGAAGGAGATCAGCCCTGGGATTTCTTTGGAGGGAATGATGCTAAAGCTGAAAGGCCAGTACTTTGGCCACCTCATGCGAAGAGTTGACTCATTGGAAAAGACTCTGATGCTGGGAGGGATTGAGGGCAGGAGGAGAAAGGGACGACAGAGGATGAGATGGCTGGATGGCATCACTGACTCGATGGACGTGAATCTGAGTGAATTCTGGGAGTTGGTAATGGACAGGGAGGCCTGGCGTGCTGTGATTCATGGGGTCACAAAGAGTTGGACACGACTGAGTGACTGAACTAAACTGAACTGAAATGCATATATATACATATAAATGTGTTATATATATATATATATATATATATATAAAAGATGTGTTTTATATATATATACACGCAGTATTACTCAGCCATGATAGACAAGGAAATAATGCCATTTGCAGCAGCATGGCAAGATTAGAGATTATCATGCTAAGTGAAGTATGTCAGATGGAGAAAGACAAATATCATATGATATCACTTATATATAGAATCTTTTGAAATGATACAAATGAACTTATTTACAAAACAGAAACAGAATCACAGACTTAGAAAACAAAGTTGGTTACCAGAGAGGAAAGCAGCAGGATAAATTAGGAGGTTGGAGTTAACCTACACACACTACTATATATAAAATAGTCAAAAGGACCTACTGTATAGCACAGGAAGCTCTTCTCAATACTCTGTAATATCCTATATGGGAAAAGGATCTGAAAAAGAATAAATATATGTATAAGTAAATCACTTTGCTGTGCACTTGAAACTAACACAACATTGTGAATCAACGATACTCTAATATAAAATAAAATTTTTAAAAGTACCCTTTCTTGTTCCTTAAAATTATGTCAGTTATTTTGTAATTCTTAATCTTCCATGAACTTTATAAACTGTTTCTAAAATCTATGATTAATAGCATTTGGATTTTAATTGAATATGTATTAAAATTAGTATTGTGGTATTTGCAGACTCTTGTTGATTTTCCGATGTTAATCTAGTTTCCCACAACCTTACAAAGATAGTTAAAATCAATTATTTCTTTTTCTTGTTACATTTAATTTGTTAGGAATTGCAGCCCAATTTGAATACTAGAGGTAAAACAGGCTTTCTTGTCTTTCTGTGGTTTTAATGGACAAACTTCTAAAGTTTCACCATTGAATAACGGTGTCTACTTTTACATTTGTTTGTTTTATTGAGGTGAAATTCACATATTCATATAACATAAAATTTGCTGCTATGAAATAGATAATTCAGTGGTATTTAGTACATTCACAATATTATACAATCACCATTTCCAGAATATTTTTGTCTTCTTTTTAAGAATCTCCATTATTTTAAGCCATTACTTTACACTAATCCCACCTTTGGTATTAGGGTAAAATTGGCCTCATAGAATGAATTAGAAATTATTTCCTCCTCTTCTATTTTTTGGAAGAGTTTAGAAAAATTGGTATTAATTCTTCTTTAAATGTTAGTAGAATTCACCAATGAAACCAACTGGTCCCAGGCTTTTTTTTTTGGTTGAGAAGTTTTTGATTGCTGATTCAATCTCTTTACTTGTAAAAAGGCTGTTAAAGGTCTATTTCTATTTCTTCTGGAGTCAATTTTGGTAATTTATGTTTCTAGGAATATATCCTTTTCATCTAGGCTATCTAATTTGTTGGCATGTACTTATTCATAGTATTTTCACATAATCCTTTTTATTTCTCTGAGGTCTGTAGTATGTCCCCACTTTCATTATTTATTTTAGTATATTGCATCTTTTTCCTTAATCAATTTAGCTAAAGATTTGTCAGTTTTATTGATCTTTTCAAAGAGTCAACTTTTCATTTTCTTGATTCTCCTGATTTTCCTGACTTCTATTTCATCTCTCTCTACACCCTAATTTATTATTCCCTTCTTTCTACTGGCTTTGAATCTAGTTTGACATAATCCACTTCCAGGGCTTATGAAGTGCCCAGCCTTGCCTGAGGTATATGGCCACACAGAGGAAGGTTACCAAATTAGAGTTCTGATAGCAGAAAGAATAGTAAGTAGTTATGGCTGATTGTTAGGCAACCAGCAATGTCTGCCACATACCCGCAAAGCCTACTACATGGCCTAATTCATATTAACAATTCTTAACATGTTTAATAAATGAATTAATCAGTAGACAAAAAATAATGAGAAAGAAAATTTCCTGTGGTGGGAAATGGTAGAAAGCTTTAACACTTGTCTCAAATGTATGCTAAGTTGCTTCAGTAGTGTCCAACTCTGTGCGACCCTATGGACTGTAGCCTGCCAGGCTCCTCTGTCCATGGGATTCTCCAGGCGAGAGTACTGGAATGGGTTGCCATTTCCTTCTCCACGGGATCTTCCTGACCCAAAAATCGAACTCACATCTCTATGTGTCCTGGATTGGCAGGCAGGTTCTTTACCACTAGTGCCACCTGGGAAGCGTGTCTCAAATGTATAGAAATCAAGTATTTACAGCAAGTCATGGTGATTGAAAATATTGGAGAAAAAGAAATTTAGCAAAGAATGAAAGATGAAAAGTATAGACCCTTTTCCATTTGTGGTGACCACTGATGGAGCTTTATGGCTGGCATAAATCATATCTTGATCTCCTTATGCAGGAGTGTATAGCTTCATATAAACTAGAGAATCCTTATAATCTAGGAAACAGTTGGTTCTTAATTTTATTGGGTGAATTATTGAAATCTAGTAAATTATAAATTAATATATTTTTATAAAATACAATAAAATAAAAATAGTTGGTTTTGACTAGGAGCTATAAACAAGTATTTTATACCTTTTCCTGAATCTCAATCATTTGTATTAATTGCACCTTTTCTAATAGCTAATGGAAAGATTGTTCTCAATAAGCTAATGGATGGAGTAAAAACTGTTATAGGTGAGTGACAAATACTCTAAATCTAAGAAAATAAATTATTGTACTAAATTATATTTAATGATTTTTTATCATAGCATTGTCATAACTGTTTCATCATCATTGTTGATTTAGACATTTTTCCTTTTTATTAATGAGTGGTATTTATCAAATTTTCCAGAGTTGGTTGGACTGTAGATAATCTATATTTTAATAACAGTGCTTCAGTACAGTCTTTTGATAAGAAGTATCTTATTCTATGAACCATTTGTCAACAACATATTTCATATGAGTTTATAATTATCACATATTAGTCTAGATGACCAAAGTATAGGTGTAGATGAAGCACTGTAGATGAAGCGAAGCTTCAACTTATATAGGTAATCATGTAAAGACCAACACAAATTTCATTCAATAACTAAAGATCAAACATCTAAAATATTCTAATTTATTGTGGTACTTTATATCCCTACATTCTACTGTATACTATATTATCCTGTCCACATGATTAGGAGATAATACCTTTCACATATGTTGGTGATGAAGCTTTGCTCTTGATTCAATAATTGAAGTCAGTGCTACATAGGGAAATATTTATTTTTATATTTTAAATCTTTAAGTAATTTTTAAAATTCTTACATTTTATAATCATTATTTGTAGGGGAGGACATTGATATCTCTGACACAGAAGGTGTTCTGGAAAACATGAGGATACAATTTTCAGATAAGGAACGCTTGGAGTTATTGAAAAAGTTATCAGCTGATGGTAAGCATTTCAAATATCACTGTAACAGTGGTTCCCAAGAGGGGACAGTTTTGTCAAAGAAACATTTGACAGTGTCTGGAAACGTTTTAGGTTGTCACAACTTGGTGGGGGAGGGGGAAATGTCACTGGCATCTGGTGGATAGAAGACATCTAGTGCATAGGACAGGCCCGTACAGCAAAGAATTATCCTAAATGTTAGCAGTGCTTCTGTGAAGAAACTTTGCAGTAAAACCTTTAAGAAAACTTAGATTTGTGTGTTTAAGAATGTCTATTCCATTTGAGACTTGAAGAAAAAGTTTGTCAAAAATTAAGAAATCTTAATTGTATAATTTAGTTCTTCATTTGAAAATCAAGAAACATACCATTATCATGAATAAGTGCTGAGAAATACCTGCCATTACTCTTAATTCTACTGGAATACTTAAGACAAAAAATTGAAGAAAAAGGAAGTGTGGATGTTCAGTCATTCTGTTGTGTCCAACTCTTCATGACTCCATGAACTGTAGCCAGCCTGGCTTCCCTGTCCTTCACTATCTCCTGGAGTTTTCTCAAGCTCTTGTCCATTGAGTCGATGATGCCTTCCAACCATCTCATCCTCTGTCACATCCTTCCCCTCTTGTCCTCAATCTTTCCAGCATCAGGATCTTTTCCAATGAGTTGGCTCTTCGCATCAGGTGGCCAAAGTATTGGAACTTCAGCATCAGCCCTTCCGATGAATAGTCAGGGTTGATTTCATTTAGGATTGACTGGTTTGATCTCATTGCTGTTCAAGGGATTCTCAAGAGTCTTCCCCTGCATCACAATTCAAAAGCATCAATTCTGCAGTGTTCAACATTGTCTGTGTCCAACTCTCACACCTGTACATGACTACTGGAGACACCAAAGATTTGACTCTTTAGACTTTTGTCAGCAAAATGATGTCTCTGCTTTTTAATATGCTATTGAGGTTTGTCATAGCTTTTCTTCCCAAGGAGCATGTGTCTTTTAATTTCATGGCTGCAGTCACTGTCCTCAGTGATTTTGGAGCCCAAGAAAATAAAATCTTCCTCTGTTTCAATTTTTTTCCCATCTATTTGCCATGAAGTGATGGGACTGGATGCCATGATCTTAGTTTTCTGAATGTTGAGTTTTAAGCCAGCTTTTTCACTTTCCTCTTTCACTTTCATCAAGAGGCTCTTTAGTTCCTCTTCACTTTCTGCCCTAAGGGTGATGTCATCTGCATATGTGAGGTTATTGATATTTCTCCCTGCAATCTTGATTCTAGCTTGAGCTTCATCCAGTCCAGCATTTTGCATGATGTACTCTGCATAGAAGTTAAATAAGCAGGGTGACAATATACAGCCTTGAGGTACTCCTTTCCCAATTTGGAGCCAGTCAGTTGTTCCATGTCTGGTTATAACTGTTGCTTCTTGACCTGCATACAGGTTTCTCAGGAGGCAGATAAAGTGGTATGGTATTCCCATCTGTTTAAGAATTTCCCACAGTTCGTTGAGATCCACACAGTCAAAGGCCTTAGTGTAGTCAATGAATCAGAAGTAGATGTTTTTCTGGAATTCTCTTGCTTTTTCTATGATCCAACAGATGTTGGCAATTTATCTCTGGTTCCTCTGCCTTTTCTAAATCCAGCTTGAGCATCTGGAAGTTCTTGGTTCATGTACTAGTGAAACCTGGCATGGAGAATTTTGAGCATTACTTTGTTACATGTGAGATGAGTGCAATTGTACAACAGTTTGAACATTCTTTGGCATTACCTTTCTTTGGAACTGGAATGAAGACTGACCTTTTCCAGGTCTGTGGCCACTGCTGAGTTTTCCAAATTTGCTGGCATATTGAGAGCAGCACTTTAACAGCATCATCTTTTAGGATTTGAAATAGCTCAACTGGAATTCTGTCACCTCCACTAGCTTTGTCCATAGTGATGCTTCCTAAGGCCCACTTGACTTCACACTCCAGGATATCTGGCTTTAGTTGAATGACCACACAATCATGTTTATCTGGATTATTAAGACCTTTCTTGTATAGTTCTTCTGTGTATTCTTGCCACCTCTTCTTAATCTCTTCTGCTTTTGTTAGGTCCTTACTATTTGGTCCTTTATCATCCCCATCATTGCATGAAATGTTCTCTTGATATCTCCAGTTTTCTTGAAGAGATCTCTAGTCTTTCCCATTCTATTGTTTTCCTCTATTTCTTTGCATTAATCACTGAGGAAGGCTTTCTTATCTCTCCTTGTTATTCTTTGGAACTCTGCATTCAGATTAATATATCTTTCCCTTTCTTCTTTGCCTTTCACTTCTCTTCTTTTCTCAGCTATTTGTAAGGCCTCCTCAGACAACCATTTTGCCTTCTTTCATTTCTTTTTCTTTGGGGATAATTTTGGGCACTGTCTCCTGTACATACAAACCTCTGTCCGTAGTTCTTCAGGCACTCTGTCTATTAGATCTAATCCTTTGAATCTAGTTGTCACTTCCACTGTATAATCATAAGGGATTTGATTTAAGTCATACCTGAGTGGCCTAGTGGTTTTCCTTACTTTCTTCAATTTAAGTCTGTATATTGCAGTAAGGAGTTCATGATCTGAGCCACAGCCAGCTCCCAGTCTTGTTTTTGCTGACTGTATAGAGCTTCTCCATCTTTGGCGACAAAAAATATAATCAATCTGATTTCAGTATTGACCATCTGGTGACATCCATGTGCAGAGTCGTCTCTTGTATTGTTGGAAGAGGGTGTTTACTATGACCAGTGTGTTCTCTTGACAAAAATTGGTTGGCCTTTGTCCTGTTTCATTTTGTACTCCAAGGCCAAACTTGCCTGTTACTCCAGGTATCTCTTGACTTCCTATTTTTTGCATTCCAGTCCCCTATGGAATGTCATCTTTTTTTGGAGTTAATTCTAGAAGGTCTTATATATCTTCATGGAACCATTGAATTTCAGCTTCTTTGGCATTAGAGGTTGGGGCATAGACTTAGATTACTGTGATGTTGAATAGTTGGCCTTGGAAACAAACCAAGATCATTTTGTTGTTTTTGAGATTGCACCCAAGTACTGCGTTTCAAACTGTTTTGTTGACTATGAAGGCTACTCCATTTCTTCTAAAGGATTCTTGCCCACAGTAGTAGATATAATGTTCATCTGAATTAAATTCACCCACTCCGGTCCATTTTAGTTCACTGATTCCTAAAATGTCAGTGGTCACTCTTGCCATCTCTTGTTTGACCAATCCAATATACCTTGATTAAGGGACCTGACATTCCAGGTTTCTATGGAATATTGTTCTTGACAGCATCAGGCTTTACTTTCATTGGACATCGTTTCTGGGCATCATTTCTGCTTTGGCTCAGCCTCTTCATTCTTTCTGGAGCAATTTTTCTGCTCTTCCTCTGGAGCATATTGGACAACTACCAGCCTGGGGGGGCTCATCTTTCAGTATCATATCTTTTGGCCTTTTCATACTGCTCATGGGTTTCTCAAGGCAAGAATGCTGAAGCAGTTTGCCATTCCCTTCTCCAGAAATCCAAATGAGAAAAGTAAAAGGAGGGATTAAAAGACTGCATGTTTTGGCATGGTAGAATAATAATAATAATACTGGCTTTACAATTTAAAGAGAATATGATCACTTTTGTTTGGGGAGGGGAGGGCTGTACCACATGGCATGTGGGACTTTGATCAGGGATTAAACCCATGTTCCCTACTTTGGAAGCATAGAATCTTAACCACTGGACCACCAGGAAAATCCCCAAATGATCAGACTTTCAAAGTTTTTTTAGTTTGTAATGTTTTTATAATTTGATATATATGGAAAAATTTTAAGGCCATAATTCTAAAATGATTTTAAAACCATCTTGTTGACTGATTTCTCTTTTTCCTGAATTATGTGTTTTTTTACAGCTGATGGGAAAATCTATCAGAATAGATTACTGGAAGGTATAAAGACTCTTAGAGATAGGAGAGTCATAATGAAAAAAGCAGATGAGTGCTCTGTAATTTACCATTTTTTTGTTGTAGTATAAAACACATAAGATAAAATTTCTATTTCAGTAACATTAAGTATACAACCTTTTGTAACCATTACCACCATCCATATACAGAAACTTCTCATCACCCCAAACAGAAATGCTATCAAAAAGTCCATTAAGAAATAATTTCCCATTCCCCTCTCCTCCGCCCTGAGTAACCACTACTCTACTTTCTATCTCTACGAATTTGCCTATTTTATGTACCTTAGGTAAGTAGATATTCATTTAATTTTGTTATTTTTTTCAAGAAAAATCCATATTTCTTTGGAATTTCCCAAACTTTGGCAGGGCTTGGAAAAATTAAAATCTGAATCTGTACCATAAAAAATAAAAGATTTCTTTTATTCATAAAATTTGATCAACAGGAAAGCCAACCAGTCTGAAATTTTAATCAGCAATAACAACCACCGCCCCTTAGTTGAACAGAAGAATTGACTGGATTGTCTAGTTTTGTCAGATTTTAAAATTACTATATTTTGCTCTCATCCCTGTCTCTTTTTAAGGAGGGAAAATTGATGTCTGTAAATTGGACACAGTTCTGGAAAACATGGGGATGAATCTCACAGAAAAGGAACTTAAAGATCTGACACAGAGCCTGCAAACTGATGGTGAGCAACAAATGGTGAACATTCAGAGTTCAAATAGCAGAGTGGTTAAAGGCACAGATGCTAGAACCAGACTGACTGGGTTTGAATTCTAACTCTTAAGGTTTAAAATTATGGCATCTTAATGTTTTTCTGTCTCAGTTTCTTCATATATGAAAGAAGTACATTAATAGCACATCCTTAATAGAATTTTGTAAGGATTAAATTAAACCAGTGCCTGGTATTATACATAATGTGTCCAATAAAGTCACTTATTACTATGATAAATATTATGGTTATCATCATTTCTATTATTATCAAGCACCTCTGAAAGCTTATGAGATTATAGACCTCTTCAAAATGCTTACTTGACATCAAGCTGCTTAGAAAAACTTTGAAAACCCAATATGGAAGTAAGAACAAACATTTTCTCTTGACTTTTACATTAATTTATGTTAATGTTTTCTTTTGCATGATGAAGTCTACACATTGCTGAGAATGTCAACAGGATTACTGAAGGACCATTAGGGAGACAGGAAAAAAGAGAAAAAGTGGGGAGAGGTTGCAGAGGGCAAGGCTTGTGACAATAGGATATAACAAAATTAAAAGAGTAAATCTGAAAAAAAAACAAGGGAGAAACAAAGCCTACTGAGCATAATGATTAAAATTTCACCCCAAATTGCATCAAATTGCAGAGATATCATCCCCCAGCTATTTAAAATAGAAGCACAAAGACGGTGTCACTTTTTTTGTCCCCTTAGAGAGTCTCATCACAGAGCAAAGTTGTCTATAATTTGGGCCACCCAGTGAACATGCTCTTCCTCCTTTAGAAGGCTATAAAGGTTCCTATATGATGTTGCCAGACTCCATTATCCAGGAGCTGATGTTGAACTTCAGTTCCCTCTTGGAAACCTGGAAACAAGCTCTGATTTTTTAAGAAATGTTAAGTAAGGTTGAAGTGTAACTAATCACAGAGCAATTCCCTCCTAGAAGGACAAGATCTAGAATATGTGAACTTTAGAAGATTCCGGTAAGGCCAAGAAATATCTCACCACTGGACAAATCCATTTTTCCCATCTTAATCAGATGCCATTTAGTAGGAATTTTGTCATTTCTTACTTTACATTTTTCAGAGATAAGTTCTTGGTTTTTTAAATTAATTAATTAATTTTAATTGGAGGCTAATTGCCTTACAGTGTTGTAGTGGTTTTTGCCATGCATTGACATGAATAAACCATGGGTGTACATGTGTCCTCCATCCTGAACCTCCCTCCCAACTCCCTCCCCATCCCATCCCTCAGGGTTGTCCCAGTGCACCGGCTATGAAAGCCCTGTTTCATGCATCGAACTTGGACTGGTGATTTATTTCACATATGGTAATATACATGTTTCAATGCTATTCTTTCAAATCATCTCACCCTCGCCTTTTCCCACAGAGTCCAAAAGTCTGTTCTTTACATCTGTGTCTCTTTTGCTGTCTCAGATATAGGATCATCTTTACCATCTTTCTAAATTCCATATATATGTGTTAATATACTGGTTTGGTGTTTTTATTTCTGACTTACTTCACTCTGTATAATAGGCTCCAGTTTCATCCACCTCATTAGAACTGATTCAAATGCATTCTTTTTAATAGCTGAGTAATATTCCATTGTGTATATGTACAACTTTCTTATCCATTTGTCTGCTGATGGGCATCTAGGTTGCTTTCATGCCCTAGCTATTGTAAACAGTGCTGCGATGAACATTGGGGTACATGTGTCTCTTTCAATTCTGATTTCCTTGGTGTGTATGCCCAGCAGTGGGATTGCTGGGTGATATGGCAGTTCTATTTGAGTTTTTTAAGGAATCTCCACACTGTTCTCCATAGTGGCTGTACTAGTCTGCATTTCCACCAACAGTGTGAGAGGGTTCCCTTTTCTCCCCACCCTCTTCAGCATTTATTGTTTGTAGACATTTTGATAGCAGCCATTCTGATTGTCGTGAGATGGCACCTCATTATGGTTTTGATTTGCATTTTTCTGATAATGAGTGATGTTGAGCATCTTTTCATGTGTTTGTTAGCCATCTGTATGTCTTCTTTGGAGAAATGTCTGTTTAGTTCTTTGGCCCATTTTTTGATTGGGTCATTTATTTTTCTGGAATTGAGTTGCATGAGCTGCTTGTATATTTTTGAGATTATTTCTTTGTCAGTTGCTTCATTTGCTATTATTTTCTCCCATTCTGAAGGCTGTCTTTTCACCTTGCTTATAGTTTCCTTCGTTGTGCAAAAGTTCTTAAGTTTAATTAGGTCCCATTTGCTTATTTTTTGCTTTTATTTCCATTACTCTGGGAAGTGGGTCATAGAGAATCCTGCTGTGATTTATGCCAGAGAGTGTTTTGACTATGTTTTCCTCTAGGAGTTTTATGGTTTCTGGTCTTACATTTAGATCTTTAATCCATTTTAAGTTTATTTTTGTGTATGGAACTTATATGCAGAGTACATCATGAGAAATGCTGGGCTGGAGGAAGCACAAGCTGGAATCAAGATTGCCGGGAGAAATATCAATAACCTCAGATATGCAGATGACAGCACCCTTATGGCAGAAAGTGAAGAAGAACTAAAGAGCCTCTTGATGAAAGTGAAAGAGGAGAGTGAAAAAGTTGGCTTAAAGCTCAACATTCAGAAAACAAAGATCATGGCATCTGGTCCCATCACTTCATGGCAAATAGATGGGAAAACAGTGAAAACAGTGGCTGACTTTATTTTTCTGGGCTCTAAAATCACTGCAGACGGTGATTGCAGCCATGAAATTGAAAGACATTTATTCCTTGGAAGGAAAGTCATGACCAACCTAGACAGCATATTAAAAAGCAGAGACATTACTTTGTCCACAAAGGTCCATCTAGTCAAGGCTATGGTTTTTCCAGTGGTCATGTATGGATGTGAGGGTTGGACTATAAAGAAAGCTGAGCACTGAAGAATTGATGCTTTTGAACTGTGGTGCTGGAGAAGACTCTTGAGAATCCCTTGGACTGCAAGGAGATCCAACCAGTCCATCCTAAAGGAGATCAGTCCTAGGTGTTCATTGGAAGGACTGATGCTGAAGCTGAAACGCCAGTACTTTGGCCACCTGATGCAAAGAGCTGACTCATTTGAAAAGACCCTGATGCTGGGAAATATTGAGGGCAGAAGGGGAAGGGGACAACAGAAGATGAGATGGTTAGATGGCATCACCGACTCAATGGACATGGGTTTGGGTAGACTCCGGGAGTTGGTGAGGGACAGGGAGGCCTGGCGTGCTGCAGTTCATGGTGTTGCAGAGAGTCAGACATGACTGAGTGACTGACCTGAACTGAACTGAACTGATGGTGTTAGAAAGTGTTCTAGTTTCATTCTTTTACAAGTGGTTGACCAGTTTTCCCGGCACCACTTGTTAAAGAGATTGTCTTTTCTCCATTGTATATTCTTGCCTCCTTTGAAAAGACAAGGTGTCCATAGGTGCGTGGATTTATATCTGGGCTTTCTATTTTGTTCCATTAATCTATATTTCTGTCTTTGTGCCAGTACTGTACTGTCTTGATGACTGTAGCTTTGTAGTATAGTCTGAAGTCAGGCAGGTTGATTCCTTCAGTTCCATTTTTCTTTCTCAAGATTGCTTTGGCTATTTCAGGTTTTTTGTATTTCCATACAAATTGTGAAATTATTTGTTCTAGTTCTCTGAAAAATACCATTGGTAGCTTGATAGGAATTGCATTGAATCTATAGATTGCTTTGGGTAGTATATTCATTTTCTCTATATTGATTCTTCTGATCCATGAACATGGTATATTTCTCCATCTATTTGTGTCATCTTTGATTCCTTTCCTCATTGTTTTATAGTTTTCTATATATAGGTCTCTTGCTTCTTTAGGTCGGAGAAGGCATGGCACCCCACTCCAGTACTCTTGCCTGGAAAATCCCATGGATGGAGGAGCCTGGTGGGTTGCGGTCCATGGGGTCGCTAAGAGTCAGACACGACTGAGTGACTTCACTTTGACTTTTCACTTTCATGCATTGGAGAAGGAAATGGCAACCCACTCCAGTGTTCTTGCCTAGAGAATCCTAGGGATGGGGGAGCCTGGTGGGCTGCCGTCTATGGGGTCGCGCAGAGTCGGACACGACTGAGGTGACTTAGCAGCTTCTTTAGGTAGATTTATTCCTAAGCATTTTATTATTTTCGTTGCAATGGTGAATGGAATTGTTTCCTTAATTTCTCTTTCTGTTTTCTCATTGTTAGTGTATAGGAATGCAAGGGATTTCTGTGTGTTAATTTTATATCCTGCAACTTTACTATATTCATTGATTAGCTCTAGTAATTTTATGGTGCTGTCTTTAGGGTTTTCTATGTAGAGGATCATATCATCTGCAAACAGTGAGAGTTTTACTTCTTCTTTTCCAATCTGGATTCCTTTTATTTCTTTTTCTTCTCTGATTGCTGTGGCTAAAACTTCCAAAACTATGTTGAATAGTAGTGGTGAGAGTGGGCACCCTTGTCTTGTTCCTGATTTTAGGGGAAATGCTTTCAATTTTTCACCACTGAGGATAATGTTTTCTGTGGTTTTATCGTATATGGCTTTTATTATGTTGAGGTATGTTCCTTCTATGCCTGCTTTCTGGAGGTTTTTTATCATATATGGATGTAGAATTTTGTCAAAGACTTTCTCTGCATCTATTAAGATAATCATATGGTTTTTATCTTTCAATTTGTTAATATGTTGTATCACATTGCTTGATTTGTGAATACTGAAGAATCCTTGCATCCCTGGGATAAAGCCCATGATATATGATCTTTATAATATGTTGTTGGATTCTGTTTGGTAGAATTTTGTTAAGGATTTTTGCATCTATGTTCATCAGTGATATTGACCTGTAGTTTTCTTTTTTTGTGGCATCTTTGTCTGGTTTTGGTATTAGGGTGATGGTGGCCTTATAGAATGAGTTTGGAAGTTTACCTTCCTCTGCAATTTTCTGGAAGAGTTGGAGTAGGATAGGTGTTAGCTCTTCTCTAATTTTTTTGGTAGAATTCACCTGTGAAGGCATCTGGTCCTGGGCTTTTGTTTGTGGAAGATTTTTGATTACAGTTTCTATTTCCATGCTTGTGATGGGTCTATTAAGATTATCTATTTCTTCCTGGTTCAGTTTTGGAAGGTTATACTTCCAAAGAAGTATAAGAATTTATCCATTTCTTCCAAGTTGTCCATTTTATTGGTATATAGTTGCTGATAGTAGTCTCTTATGATCCTTTGTATTTCTGTGTTGTCTGTTGTGATTTCTCCATTTTCATTTCTAATTTTATTGATTTGATTCTTCTCCCTTTGTTTCTTGATGAGTCTGGCTAATCATTTGTCTATTTTATTTATCTCCTCAAAGAACCAGCTTTTAGCTTTTGTTGATTTTTGCTGTAGTCTCCTTTGTTTCTTTTTCATTTATTTCTGCCCTAATTTTTAAGATTTCTTTCCTTCTACTAACCCTGGGATTCTTCATTTCTTCTTTTTCTAGTTGCTTTAGGTGTAAAGTTAGGTAATTTATTTGATTTTTCTTTTGCTTCTTGAGGTAAGCTTGTATTCCTATGAACCTTCCCCTTAGCACTGTTTTACTGAATCCCATAGGTTTTGGGTTGTCATGTTTTCATTTTCATTCATTTCTATGCATATTTTTATTTCTTTTTTGATTTCTTCTGTGATTTGTTGGTTATTCAGAAGTGTGTTGTTTAGCGTCCATATATTTGTATGCTTTTAATACCTTTTTCTTTAGCTCAGAATGCCCATCTGAAATTATAATGGATTTTTTATTATGTTTAATAGTTGTATTTTCTCAATAGTGTAATATATAATTCAAATTTTAATTTTTGCTGTTAGTCAACAGGTAAATATTTGGAAAATAAAAGCACAAGAATGTTTCACTGTTTTCCTCTTTCTCAATACTTAATATAATTGAGGTTCTGATTTAGTGAACTTATTTTGTCTCTCTAATGTTTCTATTTGAATGTCCTTTTAAAAACTGATGAAATAGATCATTGAATATCTATTATATACAAAGGTTGTAATTAACAATTGTGTAGGTATTAAGTCAGTTATAACTTGCACATGTAATTCAAGTCAATGAATTTTTTGTCTTAATTATAATAGTGAATAAATAATGAGTATGTGTCAACTTTATATGAGTAGAAAATTTCCAAACATAGAACAGTAAAATATGGTATACATCACCTTTTTAATTTTGACCCAGTAACCTAACTAAATAATGGAGAATTTTCTAATATCTAAATGCTTAAAAGCAGCTAAAGTAAATGGGGCTTCTTTTGCATATAATTCTTTTATGCTGAAAGTTTTAATATCTTAAAAAAAGTCAGTGTCACATTGTTAATATAGTTATATATGTGAAATGTAAAACATTTTTCTTATTTTATACCAATGAAAGGGAGAAATAAAATTCTATAGCAAGTGATAAGTACTAAATTTTTTTGTTCACTTTCTCATCTTTTGTGTTATGTGTGTGTGTATATATATATAGATATAGATAGATAGATGTAACATGTGTGTTTTCTTGCAGTTGATGGGAAAGTTGATATGAAAAAGGTAATGGATGAAGTGAAAGCCTTCACAGGTTAGTGGTAAATTACTAATAAACTGAACATCCTAGAGTTTGACAATTTTTATTTTTCTATCATGTTTTCCTGCTATCTTGCCACTAGATCCAATGGAAAGTTTTATCTTGTTGCATAAATTTAAGTTAGGAAAAAAGGAAGCAAAAATAAAGCAATACAAAATATACCTACAGGACTAAATCTATATAAGAAATCCTACACTGTAGAGATTTCCTTCCTAAGAAAACATTTAGGAATGAAATTCTAGGCAGGCACAATAAATGGCACTGTGAATTCTTGAATAATTGTAAATGAGTCAACAATTGCTTTATTAACAAAGTCATGTAACACTTTCTTATAAGATTATTTTTAATCTTACCTAATAAGCTATCTAGGTGGATTAACTGAACAGTAATAGAAATAAATTTATTTTTTCTCATAATTTAAAAAGAACCTTTGTCTGTTAGTATTGAAGAAACAATTAAGAGTTCTGATTTCCCCCAAGACTATATAGATGGGGACTTCATTGTGCTTTTTGCTATTCAACCTCAAATTTGGAATCATCATTAATAAGTATAATTATTTCTAACTTTTTAAAGGTGAAAATATCAATAACGTGGAAAATGTGCTGAGTGATACGGGAATTGAACTTCCAGAAACAGAATATGCAAAGCTGATGAAAGCACTGCCAGTTAGTGGTAAGCCTAAAAACTGCTGCTGAAACCTTCCTTTGAACAACTAGACCTTGTAAGCCTGGGAGGGAAGTTATAAAGCTTTAGAATTTAATGCCTAAGGATTTAAAATTTAAACTCCGGGTTATTTCTAAAAGTCCACCACCCAGATTGAGGGCTATTGTACAAAATAAATGGCTTGTCCACATCAAAAATGTGAAAATCATGATGGAAAAAGAATGAGGAATTGTCCCCGATTAAGGAATAAAGAAACATGAGAAATTGATTCTTAGTTGCTATATATTGACATTAATGGAACAACTAGTAAAATTTGAGTAAACTCTGTAGATTAGTTAGGTGTGCTGTATCAATCTTAATCTTCTAATTGTGCTGTCACTATGTAAGAGAATTATATATATGTATATGTGTGTATATATATATACATATTTTTTTTTTTTTAAGATAATGCACACTAAAGTACTTAGTGGTTAAGGGCATTGTACCTGCAAATTCACTTGCAAACATTCAGAAAAAAATAATATGCACCTACAGAAAGGATGATAAAGTAAATATAGTTAAATGTTAACATTTGAAAAATCTGGGTAAAGACTATATGAGAATTCTTTGTACTATTTTTGTTACTTTCTGACTCTGACAGTGTCATGTAGATTTTGGTTTAATAATCACTGAAATTTCCTGTGAAAATTGCCATGATAAGATAAGCAATGATTTTATTCATTCACTTGTCTTATTTTTTAGATTCCACAATAAGTAAAAATATACAGTATTTATCATTCTGTGTGACTTACTTCATGAAGTGTAATACTCTCCAGCTTCAAAACAAAGAGCATGGCAAATGTCCTCATAAAACTTTTTAAAATTTCCCCTGTATTGATAATTATTTCCCTAGTCTCATTCAGTATCAATCTTAATCTTCTAATTAATGCACACTGTGTTTAGTGTGCATTATCTTAAATATATATATATATGTATACACATATATATACATATACATGCATATAATTCTCTTACATAGTCACAGCACAATTAGAAGATTAAGTTTGATACTGGTCAGTCTCAGTCTGATTTGCTGTATTTATGCTTTATCTTTTTGTCAGTTATACTTCCTAGCAATTAATCTGTGTTATTGTTTCCTACCCCACAAACAACCCAATTCTTAGACTTATTTGTTGTTTACTATTTGTTTAATGTATTAATTTCTGCTATAATTTTTGTCAGTTCCTTTTTCTGTCTTTGGAACATTTTCATTCTCTATTATTCTTGAAGTTGAATGGTTGACTGTTTTCATTTTTGTTGCTTTAGCCTTATTTCATGGGATCAGATATATAGTTCCTGTTATCATCATTGTTAATTAGCTTACAGTTTCATTTTTCCTCTTGACCCAGATGTTGCTGCCAAAATAATTTTAATATTTTTAGATGGTTGGATTTTTTGACTTCTAGTATTTTAACTTTATTTAAACATAATATTAAAACTTTAGAAAAGTTTTAAGAAGAGTACAAAAAACTCCCTCCTACCCTTTACCCAGGTTCACAATTCGTTTACAATTTGCCCATTAGCTTTATCATTTATTCATACTTTCTCTCTCTATCCATACTCCTCTCTCTCCAATAAATACACACAAGTACATACATTCTTTTTTCCTGAATCAACTGCAGAAATATTAACACTCAACATCCAGAAATAATAAACTGACAAGATTTAACACTTCTGCATGAGATAAAAAGCAAATACCAACCTTGGAAATTATTTGCAACAAGTATAACAAAGAGATAATTAAGAACTTTTTAAAGATCTTTTTTTAAATAAAAAGACCACCTAATATGAAAATGGACTTTTGACAATGGATATCAACATGCATGTATAAATTGGCATGAAACACTTTTTTAAAGAACTTGATCATGTATATTCAGCATGGTAGAATTCTACAAAAAAAATGGCTTTGTGGGACAAAGTGTGAATAGTTTTGTATTTTTAAAGATTTTAGTATTTCTTAATGTTATTACTACTTCAAGGTAAAACAGATAAAAGTATTCTAGGACAAATTATTATTATTCTTAAATATAAGAAATAAATTCTATTTTTGTGAATTCCATTATCAGTTTCCCTGTATCATAATCCAACCCCCCTTTTTTAACAGGTGATGGAAAGGTGCATAAAAATAGAACACTAAAGGGTGTGACATCTTTCAGAAGTAAGAATTGTAATGTATTGATTCTCTTGTCTGATATCTTCTTTCTTTTCATAAGATTTTGAATCCTTTATCCTTTTTATATTTTTATTCATTATTTTTGCTTCTTTCAGTGTATTTTCATTTTACACAGAAATGATGTGTATACTATTATCTTCATAGGAAATACCATACATGGAATTTTTCTAGTATTGCTCCCAGGTAAATAATTGGTATGTAATTTTGCAAAGAAAAATTGAAGTGGAGGATTAACATCACCACTGAATTTAGAAAAGTTGTTCAGCAGCAGTGACAGCCAATTTTGGAGTCTGATCCAAAAAAATAAATAAAACTACTTTGTATAGTAAATCAGGACTACTGGGAGTAATGGATGAGGATTCTCCAGGTCCAGTTACCATTCGGCCCAATAACCTTCTTGAGAACGTCTTCTCTATGTAGACTTGTCACCAGTATAGGTTTTAAGGAAATGTGTTCCATGTTCTTGTACCTATTGACTTTCTCTGTACTCTTGGAAAAGTCAAATGGAAGCTATAGTCTTCTTATCAGAAATGGCAATAACAATACAAATATGCAAATTTTATTTTTTGTTGTCTCTTTTATTATAATACTTATACATACTCATGAAAGACATTTAAAGACAAATGTGTTTTTCATGTTTTAGATCATTCAGTGGCTTTCATGCTACTTTTCTGTCTTTCTTAAGGGGGAAAAGTTGACATCAGCAACTTGAGACCACTTCTGGAAAAAATGAATATCAAACTCACTGAAAAAGAATTTGAACAGCTAAATGAAAATCTACCTGTTGATGGTATGAATAGTAAATAGCACTGTCAGTCTCCAAAGGGAGTTTTCTCTATGTCTTACAGCTGAGAATTTCTAAAACTTGATTTAGTTGGTAATAACATAAAAGTTTAAAATCTTAAGGTACCCTAAACTTAGAAGAAAAAAAAAAAAAAAGCTACAAATGCCAACTATTGTTACTGTCATTCACCATTGTTTTAAGGATTCCAGCTACTTCAGTGAGGAAATGGGATGAAACAATACTGAGAAAGAGACAATATTACCTTTAGTTTCAGATGATATGATTGTGTCTCTAAGAAACACAGAACACAAACTAAAAGAAATCTATTATAATTACTGAGTCTTATACATGCGAAGTCGCTTCAGGCGTGTCCAACTCTTTGCAACTCCATGGACTGTGGCCTGCTGGGCTCCTCTGTCCTTGGGATTCTCCAGACAAAGATACTGAAGTGGGTTGCCATTTCCTCATCCAGGGGATCTTCCCGACCCAGGGATCGAACCCATGTCTCTTATGTCTCCTGCTTTGGCAGGCGGCTTCTTTACCACTAGCACCATCTGGGAAGCCCTATTTGCGTCTTAGATAAGCCATTTTGGTTCAGGTAACTAAATACAAGATAAATATGCAAACCTCAGTGGCTTTCCCAAAGCTTACAATGACCAAATAGGAAAAGTACTTGATTTATAACTTCAACAAAACCCATGAACTATCTAAGAATGCATTTTACAAGAAATAGGATCTGTATAGAGTAAAATCTTATTAAGGAACATAAAAAGTTAATTCGTGTTCTTGAATGGTAAACTAACACTCAGGTTCAGATTGTTAAATCAGACTGACATAAATCAGAGATCTTACCTAGTGTCAAGCTTCACTACATGATGTCTAGGATAAAAGCATTATTAAAAAAAAAAATAGAGGTCTGAAATGTCAAGGGCAACTCCATAGTTTCTTTCTTCCCATGTTGGACATGCTATTCTGCTTCAGAATAAATGAAGTCTCTATAAATCACCTCACACAGTAGGAGCATTTAAATTATGAAGCATCTCCAGAAAGTTGTATAGTCTTTGTGACATTATTCAGGGAACCGTGCCTTACAGCTCATGGGTGCTATTTGCTACAGATTAATTCTTAGCCAGAGATATACTGCTAAGGGCATTTCAAGCATAAAGACTCTTCCTTATCATTAGCCAGAGAACCAACTGACAAAGATATTAAACTGGATCACCTTCCTTCTTTTCTTTTCACTGAGGATATACCCTCAATGATGGAAGATAATGGATTATAAACCACTGCTCTGAGATGGAAAAATGTCTCAAGATTTACTGAAATAAAGATGTCAATTATTCTAAAATTATATATACACATTTATATTTTTTGTGTGTATATATTTCTATATTATATACCTATAGTTTTATATAAAATCCCAATGGGGTTTTTTATCAAAGTATAGTTGATTCACAATATTATGTTAGTTTAAGATATACATCATAGTGATTCAACATTTTGATAGATTATACTCCATTTAAATTTATCATAAAATATTGGCTATAATCCCTGTGATGTACATTATATCTTTATAGCTTTGTTATTTTACACCTAATAGTTTGTGTCTCTTAATCCCCTTCCTCTCTCTTGTCCTGCCCTCCCACCCCTCCCCACTGGTAACGGTTTGTTCTCTGTATCTGTGAATCTGTTTCTGTTTTGTCGTATTAACGTGTTTGTTATATTTTTAGATACTGCATTTAAGTAAAAACATACAGTATTTGTCTGTCTCACTCTGACTTCACTAAGCATATTACCATCCCATCCATCCATATTATTGCAAATGGCAGAACTTCATTCTTTTTTATGGTTGATCAATATTCCATTGTGTGTGTTGTGTATGTATATATATGTGTGTATATACATACACATACACAACGTATCTTCTTTTTTTTAAATTAGGCTACTGATTTTATTCAGGGATCCCTAGTTTTTCCATTAATGTCTTTTATCTGTTGAAGTCCTATGTTGGCATTTAGTCATCATGTCTTCTTCATCCTCTTCAATCTGACAAATTTTTAATCTTTATTTTTCATAACTTTGACAATTTTGAAAAGTACTGGTCATATATCTTGTAGAAAATCCCTCAGTTTGAAGTTGATGTTTTCTCAAAATTATACCAGGGAATAAAAATTTTCAAAAATAATACCACAAAGATGGAGTGTTATTCTTGTAGCATCATATTAAGGTGCATGATATCAAAATGACTTATCACTGCACACTACATCTTCTTTGTCCATTCATCTGTTGATGGAAATGTAGATTGCTTTCATATCTTGGCTATTGTAAATAATGCTGCTATGAACATCGGGGTGCATACAGTTTTTCTAATTAGTGTCTTCTGCAGGTATATACTTAGAAGTGGAATTGCTGAATCATGTTATAGTTAATATTGTTAAGAATATCCATACTACTCAAAGCAATCTACAAATTTAATGTAATCCCTATCAAAGTACCCATGACAATTTTTACAGAACTAGAGCAAAAATTTCTAAAATTCATGTGGAACCACAAAAGACCTCAAATACCAAAAGCAATTTTGAGGGAAAAGAACAAAGCTGAAGCTATCACACTTCCTGACTTCACACTATACCATAAAGCTAGAGTGATCAAAACAGTATGGTGTTTTGGCATGAAAACAGACACATAGATCTATGGAACAAAATAGAGAGCCAGAAATAAATCCATACACATATAATTAATTAATCTACCACAAAGGAGATAAAGATATACAATGGGGGAAAGATAGTCTCTTCAATAAGTGGTGTTAGGAAAACTGGACAGATACATGTAAAAGAATTAAGTTAGGACATTTTCTCACACCATGTATCAAAATAAACTCAAAATAAATTATGACCTACAAGTAAGACTGAAAACCATAAAACTCCTGAAAGAAAACATCTTAAGTAGTGCATTCTTTGATATGTCTTAATAATATTTTTTTGAATCAGTCTCTTCAGGCAAGGAAAACAAAAGCAAAAATAAACAAATGGAACCTAATCAAAGTTGGGCACTTTTACACAGCAAAAGGAAAACATCAACAAAACAAAAGAGCATTCTACTGAATGGGAGAAGACATCTGCAAATAATATATCTGATAAGAGGTTAATATCCACATTTGTATAAAGAACTCATACAACTCAATAAAAAAAAAAAAACTCGATTAAAAACAAACAGAAGACCTGAATAGACATTTTTCCAAAGAAGACATGCAGATGGCCAAAAACACACATAAAGTTGCTCAACATTGCTGGGCATCAGGGAAGTGCAAATCAAAACCACAAAGAGCTATCGCTTCACACCTATCAGAATGGCTATCATCAAAAACACAGCAAACAATAAATAGAACTTCCCTGGCAATCAGTGGGTAAGACCCCGTGCTTCCACTACAAGGGTCATGAATTTGATTCCTGATCAGGGAACTAAGATCTGCATGCCGCATGGCATGACCGGAAAAAAAAAAAAAAAATTTAAAATAAGTACTGATGAGAATGTGGAGAAAAGGAAGACCTAGAACACTGTTGTTGAGAACGTAAATTGGTGCAGCCACTTTGGAAAATAATATGAAAGCAGAAGTCTTCCAGTCATATCTGACTCTTTGCTACCCCATGAAATTCTCCAGGTCAAATTACTGGAGTGGGTAGCTATTCCCTTCTTCAGGGGATCTTCCCAACCCAGGGATCAAACCCAGGTCTCTTGAATTGCAGGTGGATTCTTTACCAGCTGAGCCCACCATGAAAGCCCAAGAATACTGGAGTGGGTAGCTTATCCCTTCTCCAGGGGATCTTCCCAACCCAGGAATCGAGCCAGGGTCTTCTGCATTGCAGGTGCATTCTTTACCAGCTGAGCTACTAGGGAAAACATGGAAAATAATATGAGGATTCCTCAAAATACTAAAATAGAACTACCATATGATCCAATAGAGTTTTATTATAAGAACTTTTAAAATGATTTTCAAGAACAAATGGAAGAATAAATGCCCAACCATATCCAAGAAGTCAAGAGAAAGAAAACTAGAAAGATTTGCCTTATCAGATATTAGCAGTTACTATAAAACTACCATAACCAAAACTAAATTTCACTGGCAAGTAATAGATAAATATGTAGACTTTAAATAGACTACTAAACAGTTTTAAAATAAATCTAGTATAATGGATAACATGATGTTTATTAAAGAATGATTTTTATATAGTACTTGCCATCTAAAAAATATAGAAGTCCCCTTATCTTACAATATAAGCAGGAAAAAAACCACTTTGTGTGATTTGACACTCTCAATGTAAAATACGATATTAGGAAAAATTAGGAGAATATTTTAAAATATTGGTTTGAGGGAGACTTTCTTAATCAAGACAGGTTACCCAGAAGCAGAAAAAGAAAAATAGGTGTATTTGGTAATGAACCAGAGAAGTAAAGGAATAAGTAAATTTTAGAGTTATTAAAAAACCTATAAATTTTTTAAATTAAAATATTCCCCAAAAATATGAAAAAGGGATTAAGGGACAAAGTAGTATTGGAAAGGAAATAAATTGTTATATTTTGTAACAACTGATAGACATTCTATAGTATTGATTATTCAAGAAATACAGGAACAATCATATCATTTAGAATTATGAAGCAAAAAACCAGAACTGAAAAAAAATAGCAAAAAGTGGTTACTGTTGAGGGGTAGAACCCAAGAGTAAGAGATTGGGTAAGGATGAAATGTAGATGTTCTGTGTATTTTGTAGCTATACATTGATTTTTACCTCTATTTCTTATTTCCAATTTTATTGAGATATAGTTGACATATAGCATCCTGTAAGTTTAAATATAATGATATTATGTACATGTGTATTGCAAAATGATTACCACAACAAGCTTAGTTAACATATATCACCTATAACAACTCTTAAGATCTACTTAGGAACTTGTAAAGTATATAACACAGTATTGTTAACTGTAGTCATCATGCTGTACATTATATCCCCAGAAATTATTTATCTTTTAACTGAAAGTTTATACCTTTTGACCACTTTCGTCCATTTCCCCAACCCCTACTGCTGGTAACCACCAATCTGTTCTCTGTTTCTATGAACTGTTTTTTAGATTCCACATATAAGTGAGATCGTAAGTGTTTACCTTTCTCTGACTGATTTCACTTAGCATAATGCTCTCAAAGTCCATCTATATTGTTGCAAATGGCAAATTTTTTCTTTTTATGGCTGAATAATAACCCATTGTGTATCTCTCTGTGTGTGTATGTGTATTTTTATTACCCATTCATTTTTTGATGGATGTTTAGATTGTTTTCCATACGTTTGCTATTGTAAATTTTGCTATAGTGAACATGGGAATACAGAAGTCTCTTCAAGATAGTGATTTTTTTCATGCAAATATATATCCAAAAGTGCAATTGCTAGATAATATAATATCATAGTTTTATTTTTCATTATTTTGAGAAACATGCATATTCTTTTCTTGTAGTGGCTGCACCAATTTACACTTTCACTAACAATGTATAAGTGTTCTTTTTTTCCACATCCTCATCAGTATTTGCTATCTCTTTTTCATGATGGCCACTCTAACAGGTGTGAAATGACATCTCATTGTGGTTTTGATATGCATTTCTCTGATGATTAGTGATCAGATCAGATAAGATCAGTTGCTCAGTCGTGTTTGACTCTTTGCGACTCCATGAATCGCAGCACACCAGACCTCCCTGTCCATCACCAACTCCCGGAGTTCACTCAGACTCACGTCCATCGAGTCAGTGATGCCATCCAGCCATCTCATCCTCTGTCGTCCCCTTCTCCTCTTGCCCCCAATCCCTCCCAGCATCAGAGTCTTTTCCAATGAGTCAATTCTTCGCATGAGGTGGTCAAAGTACTGGCATTTCAGCTTTAGCATCATTCCCTCCAAAGAAATCCCAGGGCTGATCTCCTTCAGAATGGACTGGTTGGATCTCCTTGCAGTCCAAGGGACTCTCAAGAGTCTTCTCCAACACCACAGTTCAAAAGCATCAATTCTTCGGCGCTCAGCCTTCTTCACAGTCCAGCTCTCACATCCATACATGACCACAGGAAAAACCATAGCCTTGACTAGACGGACCTTTGTTGGCAAAGTAATGTCTCTGCTTTTGAATATGCTATCTAGGTTGGTCATAACTTTTCTTCCAAGGAGTAAGCGTCTTAATTTCATGGCTGCAATCACCATCTGCAGTGATTTTGGAGCCCAAAAAAATAAAGTCTGACACTGTTCCCACTGTTTCCCCATCTATTTCCCAAGAAGTGATGGGACTAGATGCCATGATCTTCGTTTTCTGAATGTTGAGCTTTAAGCCAACTTTTTAAATCTCCACTTTCACTTTCATCAAGAGGCTTTTTAGTTCCTCTTCACTTTCTGCCATAAGGGTGGTGTCATCTGCATATCTGAGGTTATTGATATTTCTCCTGGCAATCTTGATTCCAGCTTGTGTTTCTTCCAGCCCAGTGTTTCTCATGATGTACTCTGCATAGAAGTTAAATAAACAGGGTGACAATATACAGCCTTGATGAACTCCTTTTCCTATTTGGAACCAGTCTGTTGTTCCATGTCCAGTTCTAACTGTTGCTTCCTGACCTGCATACAGATTTCTCAAGAGGCAGATCAGGTGGTCTGGTATTCCCATCTCTTTCAGAATTTTCCACAGTTTATTGTGATCCACACAGTCAAAGGCTTTGTCATAGTCAATAAAGCAGAAATAGATGTTTTTCTGGAACTCTCTTGCTTTTTCCATGATCCAGTGGATGTTGGCAATTTGATCTCTGGTTCCTCTGCCTTTTCTAAAACCAGCTTGAACATCAGGAAGTTCACCGTTCACGTACTGCTGAAGCCTGGCTTGGAGAATTTTGAGCATTACTTTACTAGCGTGTGAGATGAGAGCAACTGATGTTTAGTGATACTGAGTACCTTTTCATGTACCTGTTAGCCATATGAATATCTCCTTTGGAAAAAATGTTCAGGTCCTTTACCCACTTTTAAATATATTTTTTGATTTCTTTGCTACTGAGGCTTATTAGTTCCTTATATATTTTGATTATTAACCTCTTATCAGGCTTATGGTTTGTAAATATTTTCTTCCATTTCCTAGGTTGCCTTCTTGCTTTGTTGATTGTTTCTTTTGTGTTGCAGAAGCTTTCTAATTTGATATAATCCCACTTACTTATTTTTATGCTGTTTCTCAGGCTTTAAGGGTCTTATGTTTAAAATTATTGCCAATATTGATGAGATTTTTCTCTGTGTTTTCCTTGGGAGTTTTATGGTTTCAGGTCGTACATTTATTTACATCTGTATTCCATTTTGAGCTTGATTTTTTGTGAGTGATATGAGGTCTAGTTTCATTCTTTTCCATGTGAATATCCAGTTTTCCCAGCACTGTTTAATAGAGGGACTGTCTTTTATCCATTGAGTATTCTTGGTTCCTTTGTCAAATATTAGTTGTCCATATATATTTACATGGGTTTATATCTGGGCTCTTGATCCTCTTTGATTTGGTCTAAGCATGTGTTTCTATGCCAGTGCAATACTGTTTTGATTATTATAGCTTTGTTACATAGTTGGAAATCAGGTCATGTGATGCCTCCAGCTTTGTTCTTCTTTCTCAGGATGCTTTAGCTATTGACGATCTTTTGTGGTTCCAAATGAATTTTAGGATTTTGTTTTCTGCATTTGTAAATTACACTGGAACTTTGGTAGAGATTGCATTGAATCTCTAGATGACTTTGGGTAGTATGGAAATTCTGACATTATTAATTCTTCTAATCCATGAATGTATGATGTCTCCATTTATTTCTGTCTCCTCTAAATTTATTCCTCGGTGTTTTATTGTTTGTGTTGCTGTTATCAATGGAGTTGTCTTATTTCTTTTTCCAGTAATTCATTGTTAGTGTATAGGAACAGTACTGCTTTTCATATGTTGATTTTTGTATTCTGCATCTTTAGTGAATTTGTTTATAAAAATTAACATTTTTAGCAGAGTCTTCAGGATTTTATATATATATATATATATATATATTAATTATTCATAGAGACAACTTTTTCCTTCTGATTCTGATGCCTTTTGTTTTTTTTTTCCTTGTCTATTTGCTCTGCCTAAGACTTTCAGTACTATGTTGAATAGAACTGAGGAGAGTGGCCACCCTTGTTTTATTCCTGATCTTAGAGGAAAAACTTTTAATCTTTCACCACTGAATATGATTTAACTATGGGCTTGTCATATATAACCTTTATTATATTAAGTTCCTTCTATGCCAGGTTTATTGACTGTTTATACTATGAATGAGTGCTGAATTTTGTGAAATACTTTCTCTGCATCTATTGAGACAATAATGTGATTTTTATTTCTTATTCTGTTAATGTTGTGTTTATTGACTTGCATATGTTGAACCAACCTTGCATATGAGGGATGAATGCCACTTGATCATGGTATATAATCCCTTTAGTGTTGAATTTGGTTTGTTGGAATTGCATCTATATTCATTAGGTACATTACCCTGTAGTTTTCTCTTCTTGTAGTACCCTTATATAGCTTTTATATCAGAGCAATGTTAACCTCATAAAATGAGTTTTGGAATGTTCACATCTCCATTTTTTATAAGATTTGGAGAAGGATTGGTGTTAATACTTTTTTTTAAATGTTTGGTCAAATTTGCCAGGGAAACCACTGGCCTAGGGCTTTTCTTGGGAGGATTTTGATTCCTGACTCAGTATCCTTTCTTGTTTTGGTCTGTTCAGATTTTCTGTTTCTTCATGTTTCTATCTTGGTAGGTTGTATGTTTCTAGGAATTTATCCATTTCTCTTAAACTGTCCAATTTTTTGGCTACACTCAGGTGGCATTTTAAGCCAGTCTTTAGATTTGACTGTGCAATTTCCCTGGTGTTCTTGTTATGCTTCCTGGTCAGATGGGTCTAGAAGCTATATACAGCCCTAGTCCAGACCTTGAATTCGCTTCCCATCCTGGGTCTGGGGCTGTAGGTAGGTTCCATCACTGGTACAACTCATTGACTGGGTGCTCAAATCAGGTAGGACTGCTCATCAATCTTCCTGGCCAGACAGTGTCACCAGTTCAGCTCTGCAGGTGGCAGAGCCACTGTTGGGCTTTTCGCTTGGGCACTGCTGCAGGCAGGGCTGTAGGGTGGTCTACAGTCTCCCAGAAGCTCTCAGTAGGCTTTTTGATTTTGCAGGACTGAGGGATAACTCAACAGTAGGTGGGGGGGCCATGAATTTGCTTCCCTGCCTGGGTAAGGTTGCAGCAGACTCCAGGGTCAGCATGGCTTATTGACTAGGGACCCAAACATGCAGAATTTGCCCTGAGCTCCCTGATCAGATGGGGCTACTAACTGGGCTCTGAAGATGGGTATAGACACTCCCTGGGTTCTCTGCTCAAGTGCTACTATGAGTGGGAACATAGGATGGGGACTCAGCTTCCTGGGTGCTTTAGTTAGGCTTCTTGGTTGGGGAAAGCTGGGGGCTATATTCAGCAGTAGTTAGGACTTCTATTAATAATTAGCTTCCCTGCATGAATAGAGTGGCAGAACAGCTTGGCAGAATTGTACACTGAGTTCCCTATCCAGAGGGTCCAACCAGCCTGGCTCTGCAGATGGGCAAAGCCTCTGCTAGGGTATTTTCCTGGGCACCACTGCTAGGAGAAACAGTCTGCCAAGATCTGAGTTCTAGTTGCTATAAGCCCTGCTCCCCTTCTCCAGATCAATTTGATCTGCAGTGATCAAGTCCCACAGATTCTCCCCACAATACCTGTGAGATGAGACCCACATGGACCTCCCAGCAAGCAAACCACAATGATGGCGGTGGGGGGCGGTTAGATTTCCACTCTGGGCTCTCTTCTTCCCACTGGAGAAACCATAAGCACTGACGGCCCTCTCTGTGTAGTTCTGTGCCAGCCTAGGAGAGGAACAACAGTGTCAGAATGCAGCTAATCCTTTCAACCTTCTAATGCGGTCCTTCTTGATCTCTGTGGTCCAGGGAGGTGCTTTAGCCTTACCAATGTTTTCTGGGATTTTCACAAAAGTGTCTTGTCTATGTATATTTGCAAGTTGGTCTTGTGAGGGGAACTGAAGCTGGGGTTAACCTATCTTACTCGCCATATTGATGACATCACTTTAAAAAATAATTTTACTTATTTTATTTTTGGTTGTGCTGGATCTTCGTTGTTGCATGGGCTGTTCTCTAGTTGCTGAAAACAGGGGCTGCTCTCTAGTTGTGGTACGCGTGCTTCTCATTGCAGTGGCTTGTCTTGTTGTAGAGCACAGGTTCTAGGGCATATGGGCTTCAGTAGTTGCAGCATGTGGGCTCAGTAATTGTGGCTCCTGGGCTCTAGAACACAGGCTCAATGGTTAGGGCACATCAGCTTAGTTGTTCTGTGGTATGTGGGATCTTCCTGGGCTCTAACCTGTGTCTCCTGTATTGGCAGGTGGATTCTTTACCACTGAGCCACCAGGGAAACCCTGATGATACCACTTTTATCTCTGTTTCAATATAAATGTAATTTGTAGTAAAGTAATTAAAAATTCAAGTTAAAGAAAAATAAAATGCAAGTTGGTCCAGATCATTCCTGAACTTATAACCCCTTGAAGGCTTATATTTTAACTCTCTCAGGCACTGCACGCCCCAGGGAGGCATTCATTTAACTACCTAGTTTGCACTAGCGCTCCTGTCTGAGTGATGGCACAAATAGCTGACAGCAGACCTGAAGGAAGTATTACCAAACAGCTGACCAACATCAATGGTCCAAGAACACTGGAAAATGTACCTTTTTCCTTGTGCAAACCCCAGTACACATCTTTTTAAAAATATAGAGATCACCGGTCCAGGTTCGATGCATGAGACAGGGTGCTCAGGGCTGGTGCACTGGGATGACCCTGGGGGATGGGATGGGGAGGGAGGTGGGAGGGGACTTCTGGATGGGGAACACATGCGCCTCTGGCTGATTCATGTCGATGATGGCAAAAACCACTACAATATTGTAAAGTAATTAGCCTCCAAATAAATTAATTTTTAAAAATAGATCAGCAAAACCCTTGAAATTCAGAGATTTAATAAAAGTCTGGGTAAGATTTTGGTATCAATGGAATTTATCTGAAGTTTCCCATCAGTATCCATCCTTTTTATGTTCTTCTGAGCTCTTGACATTGATTACATGTCTCAATTGGCCCTTTTCCTTATAGCTTATGGAAAAATTGATCTGGCTAAGGTGATGGATGGAGTCAAAGCTCTTGCAGGTGAGGGAGAAGTTAGTATAAACCTAGCATCCTAATTTTTATAGTAATTGCATTTTCTTCAGACCTTAATTAACTATATGATAATTCTGTCATTTAACTTCTATTTAATGTTTTTATGTCCAGGAGTATTTTCTTATGTATTTTCCACTATACACTTCATTTCTCTTATTTTGAGACACCAAAATCTATAATAAAAAGTGAAATGGATCTTTAGAAAAGACCCTGGTAACTTTCCAAAAGAAAGATGATAGGTTGTACATATTGATAGAATTGTTAGGATAAGCCATATACAGTTTCCTAATTGACAAGAGGGATATAATATCCATTTATTGTCATTGTCCTTTTGAATGTGTTAGTACAGGCCTCCCAAGAAAGCAAAAGCCAAGGCAGAATTAAACATTCATGGACATTATTAGGGGGAAAGCCTGTGTAAGAGCAATAGGGAGGTAACCTAAAAAGCCTAGAGACTCTCAGACTGTAATGCAAATGTGACACCTAAAGAGAGAAAGGAATAAAAAGCTGAGTGGAAGCATCCTATATTGCTATTCAATCTAAGGAAGGTCTGGCAAAGTCTTCAAGGAATCCTGTGGCCAAAGTCAGTCCCCTCTGTCCTGGGAATAGGCCTCCCTGAGTGCGGCATTCAATCACTGGGTAAGAGAAACCTGTTGGAGGCATGGCCTTAGTACAGAAACAGGGATGAATTCCAAAGCAGCAGCTGGGGCCCTTGGTCAATTATGTTCTCTGCAGTTGGAAGTCCTAAAGGCATGTTTTCATGGCCACCATTAAGAGTGCCCTCTTGTATCAGTCTTAGAGGACAAATTGTGTTTCTCTGAGTAACGTTATCTCTGTGCACTTAGTCAGGGCTTAGTGACTGTTACTCCCCCAACCCATACTCATACTGTACTGGCATCATAAATTAGTTTCATTATTTGCAATCATTTGATTGTACTTATATTCCATGTGTGCCGTTAATTTAATATTTTTTATTAAAGAGGAAAAGTTGATATCAATGATGTGAAACTTGTCCTGGAAAACATGGGGATTGAGCTCAAAAATACAGAAAACAAGGAATTGGTGAAAATTCTGTCATTTGATGGTAAACATTACAAATATCAGTATAATCAAAAAGAACTTTAGCTTCTCTATCTGTGAGACCCTCTAAAATCCTTCTTTTTCCTAAGCTTCAGAAAATAGAAAGTCAATCTCAAAAAAATATTTTAGTGTCCATTTATACCTGAAGTGAACCCCTATACATGCAATTTTACTTTTAGATTGGGAAGCAACATCCTAATTATGATGACTCATGGGAAACAAAACCTGTATTTTGATGAATCATCTTATCAAGAGGAAAAAAAGTGATTAATCTAGCATTTGTGGACAGAAGAAAACGGTTGGTAGTTTAGACATGAATAAAGGCAGGACTGGGGAGAAGGGATGTGCACGTTGTAGAGTGCCTATTGTGCTAAACATCCCCAGTTTTCTCTAAAATTTTTTTATAGTAGAAATTTTTACTGAAAATCCTGAAAAGCCAGTTTTCCCTGAGAGTATTCTAGTGATTATGCACTTTTCTCTGTGACTTAAATTGTACCTTTTCTTACAGATGATAACAAGGTCTTTCAAAACAGGTTGCTAGAAGCTGTGAAGTCTCTTAAAGGTAATTGAGAAGTATAATGAGAATGAAGACAAATGGGGGATCCTCATAATTATAGTTTCCAAGACATTAAATTAGTGAGGGCTTCCATCTCTCATATATACTGATTGCAAATTTATGCTTCCATTGAAGATCTAGCTTCAGTTTAGCAGCTGATCTACTTTATATCTAGAAAGTCTTCCACTTTTTGAAGATTTTTCCAAACTTTCAAGAAAAGAGATATCAAATTTCACATTTGCATAGAAAAAAACAGCAACAAAGATTAACGGTTATTCAGGGATTTTAATCAGCCACAGTAAAAAACTAAACTAAAAGATGAATCATCAAATCATGGTGTTCAGAAGTAAAGAATGTTTGCCTCCAGAGCTAGAATTCTCTTAGCATTTATTCAATGCTATTTGAAACTTTGTATTATATGGGCTGGTCCCCAAGACAAGTCTCAAGGTAGTAACCCTAATTCTAATTTCATAGTCGATTTTCTTTATAGGCATAAAGTCCTTAGTCTCTTTACCAAAATCGTTGAGGGTTTTTTTTTTTTTTTCACATTTTAAAATAAACATTCTTAACCCTAGTAGATATGAAGGTGGCACTAGTGGTAAAGAATCTACCTCCCAATGCAGGAGACATAAGAAACTTGAGTTCGATCCCTGGGTTGGGAAGATCCCCTGGAGGAGGGCATGGCAACCCACTCCAGTATTCTTGCTTGGAGAATCCCATGGACAGAGGAGTCTGCAGGCTACAGTCCATGGGGTCACAAAGAGTCAGACACAACTGAAGCAACTGAGCTCACATGCCCACATATACCAAGGGGAGTCTGTGAGTAGGCTTTAAAGAATATATGACCTCCTTGAAATTATATGCCATCTTTGTGAGCACTGACATATAGTGTTCATGAAATTCACAACATGGTATGTGTCTCCAAAAGATTTACGTTTGGGGAGTTATGTAATTTACTTCAGGGACCGTCTCTTTCCTTAGGTAAGAAAGTCAGTGTCAACAGCTTGAGTACTATACTGGACAATATAGGAATCAAGCTTACAGATGAGGAACTTAAGGCTCTGACTCAGAATCTCCCCATTGATGGTAAGCAAGTTTTGGGATACTATGGCTAGATACTGGGAGAATTTAGGCATAAGCACTGTTGCCACAAAATGTCCTAGGAAAAGGAACCTTAGGAATGGTAATCTACCCTGACAGTAATCAAGAAGCTGTAAACGTGGATGCAGCATGTAAGCAGCCAGTTATCAAAATCAACAAGAGAATATTGCACTCTGTTTGTATGTCTTTATGTTCTCTACCCATATTATAGTCAGTAACAGACAGTCCTTCCATATTTTGAATAGAAAAAGGCAGGCTTTTTAGATAATGGTACTTCTGAATTTCTTTACATCACAATATATATGGGTTTCAAATATTACAGAACTATAAGTAAAATTCATATTATTGATATAACTTTTATGTTGAGGTTTTCTTTCTAATCCTCATGAAGGTGATAAAAATTAGGTAAAATAATAGCATAGAATATATTATTCATTAAATATAAATATATTCTTCCATAGTCAATTGGCAATAGGATATTCTTTTCAACTTCACTGATATATAGTTGACATGTAACAATTTGATACACTTACATATTGCAAAATGCCATCACCTCACATAATTTTTTTGATGAGAACTTTTTTTAACTGTTAAAAATTTTTATTTATTTATGTTTTCCTGTGCTGGGTCTTTCTTGCTACATGTGGGGCTTCTCTAGTTGCAGCGAGTGGGGACTACTCTCTAATTGCTGTGTATGGCTTCTCATTGTGGTGACTTCTCTTGCTGTGGAGTGTGGGCTTCAGCAGTTGTGGTGCATGGGCTTAGTTGCCTCATGACATGTGAAATGTTCCTGAACCAGAGATCGAACCTGTATCCCCTGCATTGGCAGATGGATTCTTAAACAATGGACCACCAGGGAAGTCCTGGTGAGAACTTTTAAGATCTACTCTCTTAGCAACTTTTGTGTGTATCATCCATCCAATACTGTCAAATATAGTCACTTTGCTGTATATTCTATCCCCAGAGTTTCTCTGTCTTTGATTTTAGACAGTCTTTTCATTGCATCTTGGGAATATTGATTTGGTGTAGAAATTGGAGGGGGTGAGGGTTCATGAATAAACTTGAATGTCCAAATCTCTCCCCAGATTTGGGAACCTCTCAATCTTTACTTCTTGAAATGAGCTTTCTACCCCTTTCTCCCTCTCTACTTATGGGTTTCCAGTATTGCACAGATTGTCTTTTTTAGTGGTATCTCATAGTTCATGTAGGTTTTCTTCATTCTTTTTTATTATTTTTTCTCCTTTAACTGGATAATTTCAAATGACCTATCTTCTATTAATACTTCATAGGTTCTCTCTTCGGCTTGATCAGGCTTCTGCTGATCTATTACATTTTTTCATTTTGTTCATTGTATTCTTCAGGTCCAGATTTTCTTTTTGGTTCTTTTTCATAATATCTACAGTGGAAACAGTGTCAGACTTTATTTTTGGGGGCTCCAAAATCACTGCAGATGGTGACTGCAGCCATGAAATTAAAAGATGCTTACTCCTTGGAAGGAAAGTTATGACCAACCTAGATAGCATAATCAAAAGCAGAGACATTACTTTGCCAACAAAGGTCCGTCTAGTCAAGGCTATGTTTTTTCCTGTGGTCATGTATGGATGTGAGAGTTGGACTGTGAAGAAGGCTGAGTGCCGAAGAATTGATGCTTTTGAACTGTGGTGTTGGACAAGACTCTTGAGAGTCCCTTGGACTGCAAGGAGATCCAACCAGTCCATTCTGAAGATCAGCCCTGGGATTTCTTTGGAGGGAATGATGCTGAAGCTGAAACTCCAATACTTTGGCCACCTCATGCGAAGAGTTGACTCATTGGAAAAGACTCTGATGCTGGGAGGAATTGAGGGCAAGAGGAGAAGGGGACGACAGAGGATGAGATGGCTGGGTGGCATCACTGACTCGATGGACGTGAGTCTGAGTGAACTCCGGGAGTTGGTGATGGAAAGGGAGGTCTGGTGTGCTGCGATTCATGGGGTCGCGAAGAGTCGGACACAAATGAGCGACTGAACTGAACTGAACTGATCACTATTAAACCTCTTGTTTTGCTTTTTATTGTTTTCCTGATGTCATTGACTTATCTTTCTGTGTTTTCTTATAACTTACTAAGCTTCCTTAAAACAACTATTTTGTAATCTTATTGTATAGATCACAGATGTTCATTTCTTTAGGATTGGCTACTGAAAAATTATTATGTTCCTTTAGTGATGTTGTGTTTCTTTGATTTTTCATGTTCTTTGAAGACTCAGGTTGCTGTCTTCACATTTTAAAAAAAGCATAACTTCTTTCAGCCTTTATGGCTGGCTTCAGGAGAAATTCATTCATTAGAAGAGTCTGTATAGGTAGCTGCCTCTGTGTGTAGTGGCAAGTCTAAAGTCCCTGGAGATCAGCAGAACCAGAAATTTGGAGGAAAAACTGGACACAAAGTGGACAAGAGTGAGGATAAACGAATCCACAGAGACAGCCTGGGGTCCCTATCTATCTTTTCCCACTTCCAGCTCCAGCAACAGGTTTTTAAAAAGAAACTTGCACCCTTTGCCATGAAACTGCATGCATGGCTGACCCAGGACTCAGAGAAGCAAAAGGAGGAGATTTGGCAGGAACTGGGAGAGCTGCAAGCCCAGCTGCTTCAGGCCAACAAAGGTGAACAAACCTGTAGATGGACAACGACAAAATGGCAAGCTATGGTGGTGCCTGGCCCTCTATGTGACCTTTCAGTATGCAATGGCTGCTGCTTCACTTTTGCTTCCGAAATATCATGCAAGTTTCTCCATGGCCACCTCTACCTCAAAACCACACAGGACTGGCAAAACCAAATACTGGCAAGGATGTGGAGAAGCAGGAATTCTCAAACACTGCTGGTAGAAATGCAAAATGGTACGGCCACTTTGGAAGACAGTTTGGTGGTTTCTTACAAAACTAAACATACTCTTACCATACAACCCAGCAATCATGTTCCTTGGTATTTATCCAACAGAGATGAAAACAACAGAGATGAAAGCCGCTTTATTTATATCGCCAAAATTTAGAAGCAACCAAAATGTACTTCAGTAGATAATGGATAAGTAAACTGTGGTTACAGTTACAGTTCAGTCACTCAGTCATGTCCAACTGTTTGCAACCCCATGGACTGTAGCACTCCAGGCCTCCCTGTCCATCACCAACTCCCAGAGTCCACACAAACCCATGTCCATTGAGTCGGTGATGCCATCCAACCATCTCATCCTCTGTCGTCCCCTTCTCCTCCCGCCTTCAATCTTTCCCAGCATCAGGTACATCTAGATAATGAAATATTTTTCAGCACTAAAAGGAAATGAGCTATTACACAATGAAAGGACATGGCGGAATCTTCAGTGCATATTACTAAGTGAAAGAAGTCAATCTGAAAAGGCTACATGCTGTATGATTCCAACTCTGTGATATTTGGAGAAAAGCAAAACCATGGAAACAATATAAAGATCAATATTTGCCAGAAAGAGAGGAAGGAGGAGAGATGACTAGGAAGTACACAGAGGATTTTTAGGGTGGTTAAAATACTCTATATAATATTATAATGATGGATATAATATATTATAACTTTGTCCAAACCAATGGAATATATGACATCAAGAGGGAATCCTAAGGTAAACTATGGAGTTTGGATCATTATGATGTGTCAGTGTAGGTTCATCCTTAGTTAAAAACAAAAAGTACCACTCTGGTGAATGATGTTGTTAATGGAGGAGGCTGTGCATGTGTCGGGTAGGGGGTATATGGGAATCTCTGTACCTTCTTCTCAAAGTTTTGTTGTAAACCCGAAACTGCTCTAAAAAAATCAAGTATTTTTAAAAAAAAACCATAAATTATAAATTAATAAGTAAATCCATACAGGGAAGGAAATTCTTAGAAATGTAGTCTCAACTTGCTGCTGCTGCTAAGTCGCTTCAGTCGTGTCTGACTGTCTGTGACCCCACAGACGGCAGCCCACTAGGCTCCCCTGTTCCTGGGATTCTCCAGGCAAGAACACTGGAGTGGGTTGCCATTTCCTTCTCCAGTGCATGAAAGTGAAAAGTGAAAGTGAAGTCTCTCAGTCGTGTCCAACTCTTCATGACCCCATGGACTGCAGCCTACCAGGCTTCTCTGTCCACGGGATTTTCCAAGCAAGAGTACTGGAGTGGGGTGCCATTGCCTTCTTAGCTAAATTGAAATCACTATGGTCAATAAAGATACTACTAATAATATTACTCATGGAAAATCTTGGTATAATACACTTTTTTCCTGTTCCTACATTGTCTCTCTCAGAAGCGGGGAAGATTCATATAAATAACCTGGACAATACTCTAGAAAGATTTGGAATTGACCTCACAGAAGAGGAACTTGCAAAGCTGTCAGAAGACCTACAAATTGATCGTGAGCACTGTTTTACATCTGGTTCTTAAAAAATAAATTTAATCGACATGTTAGAAAGGTTGGAAAGGATTCCAGTATTAAAGTCAGAATAAATCTTGGATCTGTATTACAGTTCATCCAACATCAGCATCTATTTTCCCTCTCCATACCAAGAATTGCAGAGGGTGCTGTCAAAGCTCTAATACATCTATAAGAAAGCAAAAATAATAAGGATATGAAAAATTATATATAGAGAAATCAGCAGGCCCATTCTTTTGTTCATCCCTCTGTCTCCCGAAATTCATTCTAAAATAAATTCAAAGATTCTCATCGTAGTGCATGAGGCCTTCTCAGTCCATCTGCCTCTTTGATATCTTCTCTTATTTTTTTCCTCTTCAGACCATGTTGAACTACTGGTAGTTTCACACACAAGACATACCTCTAGACTTTATCTTCTCTCAATCTCTCCTCCATGTGAAGCCCTTTTTATCTGTATGTATTTCTGATGCACCCTGACTAATACATTAATCTAGTTAATGCACTACCTCCTGCAGGAAGCAATCTTAGGACATACCGGACTAGCTTAGAGATCCCTTCCTCAACTGTATGTTCATACATGAAGTAAAGTTACCAGAATACTGGGCCAACTCTAATGGTATCTTCAACGTATAATGGCTTATAATGGCTTCCAAAACACTAGGAAAAGTATACTTTTCCTGACCCAGATTCTGAAATATGAGACCTCTGTATTAATGAAAGCCACCTTAATTCCCTGAGATCCAAGCATTTAATAAATGGTCTTAGTTAAAAATGTTTTTAATGGAATCGTTTCCACAAAATACATGTCTTGAGTTTGTTTTCTGAACTTGTGACATTATCTTCATTGAGCTTTTTCTTATAGCTAATGGGAAAGTTGATCTGAAGGAGGTGATGGATGGAGTAAAAGCCACTACAGGTAGGTGAGAAATAATAAATCTAAGATATTTAATATTTGCTATGATTATATTTCACCATTATCTCTCAATTGCCATGTTAGTTGTGGCACTGATCTCTTCATTTGTTAAATGTTATACTAATTGCTAGCAATTCACCTATTTTCTGGCATATTTTTAATATTAGTTTCAGGCATACTGTATAGATTCATTAAAAGTCATTACAAAATAATGGCTATAATTCCCTTGCTATAAAATATATCCTTGTTGCTTGTCTACTTTATACATAGTAGTTCATATTTATTAATTCCATAACCCTGTTATGCCCTTCCCCCATTCCGTCTCCCCACTGATACCGACTAGTTTGCTTTCTAGATCTGTGAGTCTGTTTCTGTTTTGCTGTATACATTTATTTTCTAGATTTCACTTATAAGCGATATCATACAGTATTTGTCTTTCCTTATTTCACTAAGCATAATATTCTCTAGGTTCGTCTACATTGCTACAAATGGCAGACTTTTATTCTTTTTATGGCTGAAATACTCCATTGTATATGTACCACATATTTTTTTATCTGTTCCTCTGTTGATGGACATTTGGGTTACTTCCATATCTTGGCTGTTGTAAATAGTGCTGCTATGAACACTTTTCAGATTTTTCCAGATGTATACCCAGGAGTGGAATTGCTGGATATTATGATAGTTCTATATTCAGTTTTTTTTTTTAGGAACCTCCATATCATTTTTCAAACTGTCGGTACCAATTGGTATTCTCATCAACAGTGAACAAGTGTTTCATTTTCTCTATGTCCTCTCCAATATATTATTTGTAGACTTTTTGATGATAGCCATTCTGACAGGTATAGGTGATCTCACTGTGAGTTTGTCTTGCATTTCTCTAATATAGTGATGTTGAATATCTTTTCATGTGCCTTTTAGTTATTTGTATATGTCATTTAAGGCCATTGTTTCTTTATTGATTTTCTGTCTGGGTGATCAGTCTATTGATGTAAGTGGGCATTAAAGTCCCCTAGTAATATTTATTATTGTCAATTTCTCCCTTTATGTCTTTTGGCATTTGCTTTATGTATTTTAGTTCTCCTGTATTGGGTGTATATATGTTAACAAGTATAATATCCTTTACTTGTATTGATCCTTTTATCATTATATGATGTCCTCCTTTGTCTTTTATTATAGACTTTGTTTTAAAGGCTAATTTGTCTGATATGAGTATTGCTACCCTGGCTTTTTTTTCATTTCCATTTGCATGAAATATCTCTTTCCATCCCCTCACATTCAGTCTGTGTGTCATTAGCTCTGAAGTGAGTATCTTGTAAGCATCATATAGAATGATGTTGAGCTTTTAATCTAATTAACCACTCTAAGTCTTTTGATTGGAACATTAGTCAATTGAAATTTGAAGTAATGTTGATAACTATGTACTTATTACCATTTTATTACTTGCTTTTCCAGTTGTCATGTAGTTCTCTGTTCATGTCTTTTTCATTGTTTCTTCCTTTGTGATTTGATTCCTTTTTTAAATTATATACTTTTGAACAGCCCATGGTTTCATTAGTGTTTCTTTTTAAAAAATATTTATTTATTTGACCACACCAGATCTTAGTTGTGGCACACAGGATCTTCAATCTTTTTTGCAGTATGCGAGATCTTTAGTTGAGGCATGCAAACTCTTAGTTATGACTTGTGGGATCTAGTTCCCTGACCAGGGCTCAAACCAGAGTCCTCTGTATTATAAGCATGGAGTTTTAGCCACTGAACCACCAGGGAAGTCCTTGATGATTTTCTTTAGTGGTGTCCTTGTGCCCTTTCATTTTAATTTTTTATGTCTACTGTATGCCTTTGTGGTTGCCATGGGGTTCATATATGGTGACCTGTAACCATGTACAATTACTTGTTTTCAATTGGTTATCATTTAGGTTCAAACACATTTTTTAAAAAAAATTCTACATTTTTAATTCTTCTCTCCCACATTTTGTGTATTTGATGTCACATTTTACATCTTCATGCTTATACCTCAATTGTTTATTGTACTCACAGTTGCTTTTATAATTTTTTGTCTTTAAATCTACACACTGGTTTATTTAAGTGGTAGATATTCAGTCTTCACTATATATTTGCCTTCTTTCCACTTAGGTGAGGCCCTTTTATGTTTCTTGTAGAGTAGTCTTAGTATTGATAAACCCTTTTAGTTTTTGCTTGACTTAGAAGTTCTTAACCTCTCCTTCTATTCTAAGTGATAATCTTTCTGGGTAGACTACTGTAGGTCACAGGATTTTCCCTTTTGGCATTTTGAATACAGCATGTCACTCCTTTCTGGCCTCCTAAGTTTCTGCAGAGAAATTAGCTGATAGCCTTATGGAGATTCCCTTTGTTTGTCTCTTTCTGTCTGTTTTTTAATATAAATTTGCTGCCTTTAAATTTGTATTTTTATATTTAACTTTTCCCATTTTAATTACAATAAAATGGTGTGTGGGTCTTGGTGTGGGTCTGTTTGGGTTCTTCTCATTTGGGACCCTCTGTGCTTCCTATATCTGGATATCTGTTTCCTTCTTTGAGTTTGAAAAGTTTTCAACCATGATTTACTCAAATACATCTTTGATCCCCTTCTTTCTCTCTCTCCTCCTCCTGGGACCCCTATAATGTGAATGTTGGTATGCTTAATGTTATCCCAGAAATCTCTTAAATGATTTCCATTTTTTAAAAATTGTTTTTCTTTTCACTGTTCTGAATGAATGATTTCCATTAGTCTATCTTCCAGTTCACTTATGCATTTTTCAGTTTCATTTAGTCTGCTATTCAACCCTTCTGGTGTCTTTTACTTCAACTACTTCTCATTTCTGAGTAGATCTTTTTATATTTTCTAGTTTCTTGTTAAAATTTAGTGAAATTTTCTTTATCTGTTCTTTTCTCTAATTTGGTTCAGTTCAGTTCAGTTCAGTCGCTCAGTCGTGTCTGACTCTTTGCGACCCCATGAAGCGCAACACGCCAGACCTCTCTGTCCATCACCAACTCCCGGAGTTTACCCAAACTCATGTCCATTGAGCCGGTGATGCCATCCAACCATCTCATCCTCTGTCATCCCCTTCTCCTCCTGCCTTCAATCTTTCCCAACATCAGGGTCTTTTCAAATGAGTCAGCTCTTTGCATCAGGTGGCCAAAATATTGGAGTTTCAGCCTCAACATAGTCCTTCCAATGAACACTCAGGACCGATTTCCCTTAGGATGGACTGGATGGATCTCCTTGCAGTCCAAGGGATTCAAGAGTCTTCTCCAACACCACAGTTCAAAAGCATCAATTCTTCTGTGCTCAGACCTCTTTATAGTCTAACTCTCACATCCATACATGACTACTGGAAAAACCATAGCTTTGACTAGATGGACCTTTGTTGGCAAAGTAATGTCTCTGCTTTTTAATATGCTATCTAGGTTGGTCATAACTTTCTTTCCAAGGAGTAAGCGTCTTTTGATTTCATGGCTGCAATCACCATCTGCAGTGATTTTGGAGCCCAGAAAAATAAAGTCTGCCACCGTTTCCCCATCTATTTGCCACGAAGTGATGGGACCGGATGCCGTGATCTTAGTTTTCTGAATGTTGAGCTTTAAGCCAACTTTTCCACTCTCCTCTTTCACTTTCATCAAGAGGCTCTTTAGTTCTTCTTCACTTTCTGCCATAAGGGTGGTGTCATCTGCATATCTGAGGTTATTGATATTTCTCCCAGCAATCTTGATTCCAGCTTGTGCTTCCTCCAGCCCAGCATTTCTTATGATGTACTCTGCTGCTACTGCTGCTAAGTAGCTTCAGTCGTGTCCAACTCTGTGCGACCCCATAAACGGCAGCCCATGAGGCTCTGCCGTCCCTGGGATTCTCCAGGCAAGAACACTAGAGTGGGTTGCCATTTCCTTCTCCAATGCATGAAAGTGAAAAGTGAAAGGGAAGTCACTCAGTCGTGTTCGACTCTTAGAGACCCCATGGACTGCAGCCTACCAGGCTCCTCCGTCCATGGGATTTTCCAGGCATATAAGTTAAATAAGCAGGGTGACAATATACAGCCTTGACGTACTCCTTTTTCTATTTGGAACCAGTCTGTTGTTCCATGTCCAGTTCTAACTGTTGCTTCCTGACCTGAATACAAATTTCTCAAGAGGCAGGTCAGGTGGTCTGGTATTCCCATCTCTTTCAGAATTGTCCATGGTTTATTGTGATCCACACAGTCAAAGGCTTTGGCATAGTCAATAAAGCAGAAATAGATATTTTTCTGGAACTCTCTTGCTTTTTTGATGATCCAGCGAATGTTGGCAATTTGATCTCTGGTTCCTCTGCCTTTTCTAAAACCACCTTGAACATCTGGAAGTTCACAGTTCACAGACTGTTGAAGCCCGGCTTGGAGAATTTTGAGCATTACTTTACTAGCGTGTGAAATGAGTGCAATTGTGCGGTACTTTGAGCATTCTTTGGCATTGCCTTTCTTTGGGATTGAAATGAAAACTGACCTTTTCCAGTCCTGTGGCCACTGTTGAATTTTCCAAATTTGCTGGCATATTGAGTGCAGCACTTTCACAGCATCATCTTTCAGAATTTGAATTAGCTCCACTGGAATTCCATCACCTCCACTAGCTTTGTTTGTAGTGATGCTTCCTAAGGCCCACTTGACTTCACACTCCAGGATGTCTGGCTCGAGGTGAGTGATCACACCATCGTGATTATCTGGGTCGTGAAGATCTTTTTTGTACCGTTCTTCTGTGTATTCTTGCCACATCTTCGTAATATCTTCTGCTTCTGTTAAGTCCCTACCATTTCAGTCCTTTATTGAGCCCATCTTTGCATGAAATATTCCATTGGTATCTCTAATTTTCTTGATGAGATCTCCAGTCTTTCCTTTTCTATTGTTTTCCTCTATTTCTTTGCATTGATCGCTGAGGAAGGCTTTCTTATCTCTCCTTGCTATTCTTTGGAACTCTGCATTTAAATGGGTATATCTTTCCTTTTCTCCTTTGCTTTTCACTTCTCTTCTTTTCACAGCTATTTGTAAGGTCTCCTCAGACAGCCATTTTGCTTTTTTGCATTTCTTTTTCTGGGGGATGATCTTGATCCCTGTCTCCTGTACAATGTCATGAACCTCTAATTTGGTTAACATTTTTATTACAAAATCTTTGAATTATTTATCTAATAAATTATTTATGTCTGTTTCATTATTTTCTCAAGAATTTCCCCCTGCTCTTTCAATTGAGACCACTTCCTCTGCCTTTTTATTTTGCTTAACTTTCTCTATGTCTATGAATTTAGGTGAAACAGTTGTCTGTTGAAGTCTCTAAGTGGTGTCCTTATGTGGAGTGTCCCTATACAGACTGCATGTTCCCAATGCATTTGGTAGGAGAGCTGGATTTGACATGGATGCAAAGTCAGGTCTTTCCTTAGGGTGTGCTAGCAGCTAGCACCTTGATGAGGGGATGCATGGAGATGGAATGGGTAGAGCTGGAGCTAGGTGTGAAGTGAAAACTCCTCTCTATTCAGTGGTCCTTCATAGCCTTATTGGGATTGGAGTCTGATCCCAAAATGCTGGAGCTAAAAGCCCTGATGGTTGGTTCTAAGTGAATGCTTTTACTTCTCCCAGTACTGGAACTCTTGCGGCAAAAGGGGGTACTGCTGAAGCAAAGGGATCCTTGCATGCTCTCAGCTCATGTCCGCTGAAGACAGAGATCCAAGTTTTCTCCAGTGAGCTGCCTATGCAGGAGCTGACAGTTGTGTCCTTTTTTCTGTTCAGACACAACCTGTGTACAGTTCCCCTTTGTCTCTCAGCTGATCACTGCTCCCAGTCTCCACTCCTGCTGCCTCTTGTGGGTATGCACCACAAGGTAGGCAGGCTCATATGGACTCTTACATATATTAGTGTGTGAGCTATGGTGGAGCAACTACCATCAGAGTTCTAGGCTGCCTCAGATGTGCTGCTTGAGTAAGTGCCAACAATGGTCACTGCCAACCAACCCAGGCTCTACCCTAGGTCACCACTGTGTGACACAACCAAGTTTTCTCCCCAGGCATGGCAGCCCTAGATCCTGTGCCATGCTGCAACATAGACCACGCAGATTGGAGTGTTCACTCGGTTCATGCTGGTGTGCACACCAAGGGAAACCCAGCAACCACTAGAGTAGTCTTCTAACTGCCCTCTTCCCCCTGACTAGGAGGCAAGGCACTGTGTGTGTGCTTGCTCCTCATGAGCAGAGTCCAGGCTTCCTATAGCCCTTCTGTTAGTCCCAGTCATCCTCCAACTACCTCCCATGTTTAGGAACACAGGGCTGGGGCTCCCAATCTGTGTGTCTTGCCATACACCCACCAAGGTGGGTCTTTGTCCGTGTATTCTCCCTTTTTCCTCTGAGTTCCCTCCCAGGCGCACAGGTCCTGATCTGATCACTCTTCTTCTCTTCTTGCCTGATTGCATGTGGGTCTTTCTTACAACCATGGCTGTACAAGAGTCTTTCTGCCAGTTTTCAGTTAGCTTTCAGTGAGAATTCCACATATAGATTTTTTAAAAAATTTTATTGCAGTATAGTTTATTTGGGGCTTCCCAGATTGCACTTCCCTGGCGGCTCAGAGAGTAAAGAATTTGCCTGCAAAGCAGGAGACCTGGGTTCGATCCCTGGGTTGGGAATATCCCCTGGAGGAGGTCATGACAACCCACTCCAGTATTCTTGCCTGGAGAATCCCCATGGACAGAGGAGCCTGGCAGGCTACAGTCCATGGGGTTGCAGGGTCAGACATGACTGAGCAGCTAAGCACAGGTGGCACTAGTGGTGAAGAACCTGCCTGACAGTGTAAGAAACGTAAGTGATGCAGGTTCAGTCCCTGGGTCGGGAGGTTCCCTGAAGGAGGGCATGGCAGTCCACTCCAGTTTTCTTGCTTGGAGAATCCCATGGACAGAGGAGACTGGCAGACTACAGTCCATAGGGTCGCAAAGGATCTGACATGATTGAAGTGACTTAGCAGCAGCAACAGCAGCAGCATGGTTGATTTACAATGCTGTGTTAGTGTCTGCTATGCAGCAGTTAATAAGGTGTACTTATACATGTATCCACTGTGTTGTTCATGTGTTCATGGGGGAAGGTGAGTTCCATGTCCTCTTACTCTGCCATCTTGATCGATTCCTCTTATTTTGCTTTTTTCTTTGTTACAACAACCAAGCTCTATATTAGTTTTCAATAAAATAAAGTAAAAATAAAGTGAAGTAAAACTTTAGTGAAAACTCCAGATAATTAGCAAAGATGAGACGAACAGATATTACCTTAATTGATACAATTTTTTGAATAAGTAAATTATTTACAATATTCTAATTGAATAGAGAAATAAATAATGTACATTTCACTGATTTCAGAGTTGCCTTGACATTGTCATCATGATTATGCCTTCTTTTATTAGCATTTAGAGTTCAAATTACTTTTCTGTGAGTGTCATAGTCAGTGTACTCAGAGGGGTCTCATTGGCCTTTGCTCCTCATTCTATGTCTATTCATACCACATAGCCAAAGACTAATCTTCCCTATTTGGAACCATAACATGAACTTTTAAATGCATACATGCAGTGTTGTCTATCTTCTTTAAGGAGGGGAAGTTGATGTCAGAGATGTGAAAACCACTCTGAAATACATGGGAATAGAGCTCACAGATAAAGAATACTTGAAACTGTTGAAAAATCTGCCTTTCAATGGTAAGCATTTCAAATATTGATATGACCTTAAAGGGTTCTTTAAGCTTTTATTTATCTATTTATTTTTGGAAAACTGAAACTAATACCATTTGCTAAGATGCAAAAAACAAAAAAATAAGAACTCTACTCAAAATAATCTAAATGTTCATTTATTCCTGAGAGAAATTCCCATCTATGCAGTTGCCTTTTAGTTTTAGAGTAAAGTGTCCCCATCATGTTGAATCATGCTATCAAGGGGAAGAAATTTCAGAGGTTACCCTCATCTCTTAAATACCTGTAGGTGATTTGAGAAACTAAAAAAGGAAAAGATGTAATGCCAAACTAGAAGGGAATGAAAGGTGAGAGGTGGAATCACATCAAAAAAGAGTTCTGTATATTATACGATACCTGCATATTAACATTTTGATAAACTTTCCCTAATTTTCTCTCAAAATTGATTTTGGCAAATCATGAAAGTCCTAGCTTTACTGAAATAATTTTAGCTAATAGCCACATAATTTCTCTATGACCTAAATTTTGCCCTTTTTTTTGTAGATGATAACAAGGTCTTTAAGAACAGATTGCTGAAAGGTGTGAAGTCTTTTAAAGGTGAGTGAGAAACATAAGCCCTCTTACACAGGGCTGGGAAATACTCTTGGAGGGCACAAACAGAACCTTGTGCACCAGGACCCAAGATAAAGGAGCAGTGACCCACAAGAGACTGACCCAGACTTGCCTGTGAGTGTCCAGGAGTCTCCAGCAGAGATGTGGGTTGGTGGTGGCCTGCTGCAGGGTTGGGGCACTGAGTGTAGCGGTGCATGCATGGGATCTTTTGAAGGAGGTCACCATTATCTCCATTACCTCCACCATAGTTTGCTAAGTCGCGTCAGTCGTGTCCGACTCTGTGTGACGCCATAGACGGCAGCCCACCAGGCTCCCCCGTCCCTGGGATTCTCCAGGCAAGAACACTGGAGTGGGTTGCTATTTCCTTCTCCAATGCATGAAAGTGAAAAGTGAAAGTGAAGTCACTCAGCCGTGTCCAACTCTGCGAGACCCCATAGACAGCTGCCCACCAGGCTCCCCCATCCATGGGATTCTCCAGGCAAGAGTACTGGAGTGGGATGCCATTGCCTTCTCCGTAGTTTGGCCCCAGGTAAATAGCAGGGAAGGAATACAGCTCCACCCACCAACAGAAAATTGGATTAAAAATTTACTGAGCAAGGCCCCGCCCATCAAAACAAGACCCAGTTTCCCTCTCAGTCAGTCTCTCCCATCAGGAAGCTTCCATAAGCCTCTTGTCCTTCTATACCAGAGGGCAGAGAGACTGAAAACCACAATAACAGAAAACTAACCAATCTAATAACATGGACCACAGCCTTGTTTAACTCAATGAAACTATGAGCCATGCTGTGTAGGGCCACCCAAGACGGATGGGTCATGGTGGAGAGTTCTGAAAAAAATGTAGTCCACTGGAGAAGGGAATGGTACACCGCTTAAGTATTCTTGCCTTGAGAACCCCATGAACAGTATGAAAAAGCAAAAAGATAGACACTGAAAGATGAACTCCTCAGGTTGGTAGGTGCCCAATATGCTACTGGAGATCAGTGGAGAAATAACTCCAGAAAGAATGAAGAGATGGAGCCAAACCAAAAACAACACCCAATTGTGGATGTGAAGGTGATGGAAGCAATGTCCGATGCTGTAAAAAGCAATACTGCATAGGAACCTGGAATGTTAGGTCCATGAATCAAGGCAAATTGGAAGTGGTCAAACAAGAGGTGGCAAGAGTGAATGTCGACATTCTAGGAATCAGTGAACTAAAATGGACTGGAATGGGTGCATTTAACTCAGATGTTCACTACATCTACTACTGTGGGCAAGAATCCCTTAGAAGAAATGGAGTAGCCATCATAGTCAAAAAAGAGTCTGAAATGCAGTACTTGGATGCAATCTCAAAAATGACAGAATGATTTCTGTTCATTTCCAAGGCAAACCATTCAATATCACAGTAATCCAAGTCTATGCCCTAACCAGTAATGCTGAAGAAGCTGAACTGAATGGTTCTATGAAGATCTATAAGACCTTTTAGAACTAACACCCAAAACAGATGTCCTTTTCATTATAGGGAACTGGAATGCAAAAGTAAGAAGTCAAGAAACACCTGGAGTAACAGGCAAATTTGGCCTTGGAGTACAGAAAGAAGCAGGGCAAAGTCTAATAGAGTTTTGCCAAGAGAATGCACTGGTCATAGCAAACACCATCTTCCAACAACACAAGAGAAGACTCTACACAGGGACATCACCAGATGGTCAACCCTAAAATCAGATTGATTATATTCTTTGCAGCCAAAGATGGAGAAGCTCTATACAGTCAGCAAAAACAAGACTGGGAGCTGACTGTGGTTCAAATCATGAACTCCTATTGCCAAATTCAGACTTAAATTGAAGAAAGTAGGGAAAGCCACTAGACCATTCAGGTATGACCTAAATCAAATCCCTTACAATTATACAGTAGAAGTGATAAATAGATTTAAGGGTCTAGATCTGATAGACAGAGTGCCTGATGAACTATGGATGGAGGTTCATGACATTGTAGAGCAGACAGGGATCAAGAGCATCCCCAAGAATAAGAAATGCAAAACAGCAAAATGGCTGTCTGAGAAGGCCTTACAAATAGCTGTGAGAAGAAGTGAAAAGCAAAGGAAAAAAGGAATGATATACCCATTTGAATGCAAAGTTCCAAAGAATAGCAAGGAGAGATAAGAAAGCCTTCTTCAGTGATCAGTGCAAAGAAATAGAGAAGTCTTTTCCCATAGAATGGGAAAGACTAGAGATCTCTTCAAGAAAATTAGAGATACCAAGGGAATATTTCATGCAAAGATGGGCTCAATAAAGGACAGAAATGGTATGAACCTAACAGAAGCAGAAGATATTAAGAAGTGGCAAGAATAAACAAAAGAACTGTACCAAAAAGATCTTTACAACCCAGATAATCATGATGGTGTGATCACTGACCTAGAGCCAGACATCCTGGAATGTGAAGTCAATTGGGCCTTAGGAAGCATCACTACGAACAAAGCTAGTGGAGGTGATGGAATTCCAGTGGAGCTATTTCAAATCCTGAAAGATGATGCTGTGAAAGTGCTGCACTCAATATGCCAGCAAATTTGGAAAACTCAGCAGAGGCAATAGGACTGGAAAAGGTCAGTTTTCATTCCAGTCCCAAAAAAAGGCAATGCCAAAGAATGCTCAAACTACCACACAATTGCACTCATCTCACATGCTAGTAAAGTAATGCTCAAGATTCTCCAAGCCAGACTTCAACAATAAATGAACCGTGAACTTTCAGATGTTCAAGCTGGTTTTAGAAAAGGCCAAGGAACCAGAGATCAAATTGCCAACATCTGCTGGATCATTGAAAAAGCAAGAGAGTTCCAGAAAAACATCTGCTTCTGCTTTATTAACTTTGACTGTGTGGATCACAATAAACTGTAGAAAATTCTGAAAGAGATAGGAATAGCAGACCACCTGACTTGCCTCTTGAGAAATCTGTATGCAGGTCAGGAAACAACAGTCAGAACTGGACATGGAACAACAGACTGGTTCCAAATAGGAAAAGGAGTACATCAAGCCTGTATATTGTCACCCTGTTTATTTAACTTATATGCAGAGTACATCATGAGAAACTCTGGGCTGGAGGAAGCACAAGCTGGAATCAAGATTGCCAGGAAAAATATCAATAACCTCAGATATGCAGATGACACCACCCTTATGGCAGAAAGTGAAGAAGAATAAAGAGCCTTTTGATGAAAGTGAAAAAGGAGAGTGAAAAAGTTGACTTAAAACTCAACATTCAGAAAACTAAGATCACGGCATCCGGTCACATCACTTCATGGCAAGTAGATGGGGAAACAGTGGAAACAGTGGCAGACTTTTTTTGGGGGGGGCTCCAAAATCACTGCAGATGGTGATTGCAGCCATGAAATTAAAAGACACTTGCTCCTTGGAAGGAAAGTTATGACCAACCTAGATAGCATATTAAAAAGCAGAGACATTACTTTGCCAACAAAGGTTCGTCTAGTCAAGGCTATGGTTTTTCCTGTGGTCATGTATGGATGTGAGAGTTGGACTATAAAGAAAGCTGAACACCTAAGAATTGATGCTTTTGAACTGTGGTGTTGAAGAAAACTCTTGAGAGTCCCTTGGACTGCAAGGAGATCCAACCAGTCCATCCTAAGGGAAATCGGTCCTGGGTGTTCATTGGAAGGACTGATGTTGAAGCTGAAACTCCAATACTTTGGCCACCTGATGTGAAGAGCTGACTTATTTGAAAAGACTCTGATACTGGGAAAAACTGACTGTGAGAGGAAAAGGGGATGACAGAGGATGAAATGGTTGGATGGCATCACTGATTCAATGGACATGAGTTTGGGTAAACCCCGGGAGTTGGTGATGGACAGAGAAGCCTTGCATGCTGTGGTCCATGGGGTTGCAAAGAGTCAGACACAAATGAGTGGCTGAACTGAACTGAGAAACATAATGAGAACACAAATGAATATGAGAGCCCCATAGTATTCTTTTTCCAAGATACTGAATTTGCAAATGCCACCATCTGTCATGTATACTAATTACAAATTTGTACTTTTTTAGCATTTAGTCTATATTTTGCAGATGAATCTCATGTTCTGTCTTAGAAGTCCCATATTCTCTTGTGATTTTCCAAACTTTTTTAGGAAAAGAAATACCACACTTCAAGTTTGTATAGCAAAAATATAGCAGTGATTCAGGGAATTTAGTAAGATGCAAAAAAAAAAAAAAAAACTAAATGGAGTTTTCATTCATCCAAAGGTTATATTAAATATTGTTTAGAAGTAAAGAATATTAGCCCCCAGAACCAGAATTCCCTGAGCATTTATTGAACTTCATTTAAAACTTTATGTTGTATAGACTAGTCCCCAAGACAAGTTTCAGAAGAAGTGGACATGTTTTTTTAAATAAGTTTTAATATAGTTGATGTACAGTTTTATATGTTTTAGGTGTACAACATAGTGATACACAATTTTTTAAAGTTATATTCATTTAGAGTTATTATTGGGCTTCCCTCAAAGCTCAATCAGTAAAGAATCTGCCTGCATGGTTGGGAAGATCCCCTGGAGAAGGAAAGAGCAACCCACTCCAGTATTCTTACCTGGAAAATCTCAGAGACAAAGGAGCCTGGTGGCTACATTCTATGGAGTCATAAGAGTTGGACATGACTTAGCGATTAAACCACCACAGAGTTATAAAATATTAGCCATATTCCCTGTGCTGTACAATATTTCCTTGTAGCTTACTTATTCTATACATAATGGTTTCTAACTCTTAGCCCCTTACCCCCAAATTGTCCCTCCTCTTTTCCCTCTCCTCATTGGTAACCAAGAAATGTCCTTAATTCTAACTTCATAGTTTACATCCATGAAGGTTTAAAATATTTAGTCTCTGTGCTAGAATTGTTGAACATTAGTTAATTTGTATTTTTCACTTTAGAGCAAATATCCTTAACCTTAGGTTAGTAGGCATTGAGGGAATTCTTGAATAGGCTTTTTAGTGGGTACATAACCTGCCTAAAATACTGTATAAACTTTATGAGTAATGATATACTGCTCAATTCACAATGGGGTATATGGTATCAAAAAAGTTAAAGAAACTTTTCTTTTGGAATCATTAATACTCTTTATGGTCTTCTGTTACTTCTCTTAGGTGGGAAAGTTAATATCAAGAACCTGGACACCATTCTGAACAATCTAGAAATCAAACTTGCAGATTCAGAACTTAAAGATCTGACTCAAAATATACATGCTGATGGTAAGTATGTTATCAGATATGGTAGTTACCATGAGGCAAGTTTAGTTGAAAACTATTGAGTATATATATAATGGGAGAAATGACAGTTTCTGTAGGAAGAAAAGAGAAGTGTGGTGATATATCATGTCAGTGACCAATGCATAGTGAATGTCATTTGAATTTATGAGCATCAAGTTAAAGTAGAAATTAAAGCATTATACCTTGATATGTATAATATAGGTAACTTTTATGCTCTCTACAGTATGATTGTTAATAGTAGAATCTTGCAAATTTTGAATACAAGAATGTCGATTCTTGAGATGTACTCACATCTGAATCACTTCCCTTTAGTAAAACAAATAGGTTTGAAATATTATAGGCCAGAAATTACATCATTGCAACTGTATGGTTTTCATATTTAGAATTTTCTTCTTTGCTTATTAAAAAAGTAAAAGATAAAATAATAATCTAGAAACTGTGTTCAATAAATCTTTGTTAAGTATATAAAGCAATTAGGATGGCGCCTAACACATGGTGTAACTATGATAATTATTCTTGCATTTTGCACGTTCATGAGTATTATATGTCAGTGTGATTTTGATCTTCTCCTATAGTTGATAAGAAAATTTCTCTAGAAATGCTGATGGATAAAGTCACAGATTTCACAGGTGAGTGAAAGTTACTATAAAATTAAGATTCCTATTACCTACATTAAATTCTCTTTTCTCCCTAATATTTCTCAGTAATCTATCATTGACATGAATTCTGCTGTCTTCCCATATTTGCCTATAATGCCTAATTTTTGATATAAAATTATTCAAGTTTTTGTAATGAAATTACTATATTTGTCCTTGCTTTTAAATTCTATAAATCTGTTGTTTATGCCAATAATATAATTCACTTCACGAGTGTTTAATAACCTTAGTATAGAGTGGCATGGCAAATTAAAGCATGAAACCTAAACATGATCAAGGTAATATTTTCATTATATTCATTATATAATTCTTATTTTTAAAGTTAAAATATTGTTTGAATAAGCATCTTTTTATTAACTGATCAAATTTTATGGAAGTGGTCTTTTCTAACTTTAGGAGAAACTCTTTTGTTTATATTAGGGAAATAAATTTGACTTGACAATTCTAAAGTTGAAAATGTTTTATTTTTACTTCAGTCCTCAAGTTGAAAATTAATCATCATAAAGTAACTTCCTTAGAAATAATTGCTGCTATATGAAATGATGATATATATATCCAATCTATTTTAAAGGTGAGAAGATTGAGTCTAAGGATGTTAAAAATGTTGTTAAAAATCTTGGAATTGAGCTTGCAAGTGAAGAACTAGAAAAGCTAATGAAAACACTGCCAACTGATGGTGAGCCATACAAATGTCTGTGGGGGCTTCCAGGGAGCTTGAATTTTTGTGGATTCATATTAAAATTTTAATTTCTTATAAAACATGATAAAAGAACATTTTAAAAACTAAAATTCAAGTTATGTATAAAAACTATCATTGTCTACAATGAGATAACACTTCACACCGGTCAGAATGGCCATCATCAAAAAGTCTACAAATACTAAATGCTGGAGAGGATGTGAGAAAAAGGAAATCCTCCTACACTGTTGGTGGGAATGTAAGTAGGTGCAGCCACTATTGAGAATAGTATGGTGATTCCTTTCAAATAAAAACAAAAATTGAGTTATTATATGCTCCAGCAATCCCACTCCTAGGCATATATCTAGAGAAAATTCTAATTCAAAAAAGATACATGTACCTTAATATTCATAGCAGTATTATTTACAGTAGCCAAGATAAGGAAAATTGTGAAAGAGACGGGAATTCCAGACCACCTGACCTGCCTCTTGAGAAACCTATATCCAGGTCAGGAAGCAACAGTTAGAACTGGACATGCAACAACAGACTGGTTCCAAATAGGAAAAGGAGTACGTCAAGGCTGTATATTGTCACCCTGCTTATTTAACTTATATGCAGAGTACATCATAAGAAATGCTGGGCTGGAGGAAGCACAAGCTGGAATCAAGATTGCTGGGAGAAATATCTGAGAAATAACCTCAGATATGCAGATGACACCACCCTTATGGCAGAAAGTGAAGAGGAACTAAAAAGCCTCTTGATGAAAGTGAAAGAGGAGAGCGAAAAGTTGGCTTAAAGCTAACATTCAGAAAACTAAGATCATGGCATCTGGTCCCATCACTTCATGGCGGATAGATGGGGAAACAGTGGCAGACTTTATTTTTTTGGGCTCCAAAATCACTGCAGATGGTGATTGCAGCCATGAAATTAAAAGACACTTACTCCTTGGAAGGAAAGTTATGACCAACCTAGATAGCATATTCAAAAGCAGAGACATTACTTTGCCAACAAAGGTTGGTCTAGTCAAGGCTATGGTTTTTCCAGTGGTCATGTGTGGATGTGAGAGTTGGACTGTGAAGAAAGCTGAGTGCCAAAGAATTGATGCTTTTGAACTGTGGTGTTGGAGAAGACTCTTGAGAGTCCCTTGGATTGCAAGGAGATCCAACCAGTCTATCTTAAAGGAGATCAGTCCTGGGTGTTCATTGGAAGGACTGATGCTGAAGCTGAAACTCCAATACTTTGGCCACCTCATGAGAAGAGTTGATTCACTGGAAAAGACCCTGATGCTGGGAGGGATTGGGGGCAGGAGGAGAACGGAACGACAGAGGATGAGATGGCTGGATGGCATCACTGACTCGATGGACGTGAGTTTGAGTGAACTCTGGGAGTTGGTGATAGACAGGGAGGCCTGGCGTGCTGTGATTCATGGGGTCACAAAGAGTCGGACACGACTGAGTGACTGAACTGATACTGATGATCCAGCAATCCCACTCTTAGGCATATATCCAAAGAAAATTCTAATTCAAAAAGACACATGTACCTTAATATTCATAGCAGTATTATTTACAGTACCCAAGATATGGAAACAATCTAAATTCTATCAACAGATAAATGGATAAAGAAGATATAGTGTATGTATATACAATGGAATATTACTCAGCCATCAAAAAGAATGAAATAATGCCACTTGAAGCAACATGGATGGGCCTAGAGATTATCATACTAAGTGAATAAGTCAGACAGAGAAAGACAAATATCATATGATATCTCTTATATATAGAATCTAAAAACAAAAAGATATGAATGAAGTTATTTACAAAACAAAAATGGACTCACAGATATAGAAAACAAACTTATGGTTACCAAAGGGGGAGAAAGGGCAGGGAGGGATAAATTTGGAATTAACAGATATACCCTACTATATATAAAATAGATAAACAACAGGCACATACTGTATAGCACAGGAAAGTATATTCAATATCTTATAATAGCCTATAATGGGAAAAAAATCTAAAGAAAATGTCATATATATAACATCTTATGGAAAAATCTGAATGAAATTTTGGCCAACCCAATCTGTATATTACTGATCACTTTGCTGTATACCTGAAACATTTAAAATCAACTGTACTTCAATTTTTAAAAAAATTAAGAAAACAACTATCACTGTCATTTAGAGTTTATTTAAGAAACCAAGAGACTCTTCAGGTATAAATTGACATCAGAGCTAAGAAATGTCTATTGTTATCACTTAGGCCACTGGTGGGCTTATATTATTAAGGAAAAATATAGAGATAAAGAGAAATAAAGAATAAAGAAATTAAGGATAAAAGTCAGAATTAAAAGGGAAAAAAAAGACATATTTATGTTTTGTTATAATAACCTCAGATATGCAGATGACACCACCCTTTTGGCAGAAAGCAAAGAGGAAGTAAACAACTTCTTGATGAAGATGAAAGAGGAGAGTGAGAAAGCTGGCTTAAAACTCAATATTAAAAAAAAATAATAAGATCATGGCATCTGGCCCCATCACTTCATGGCAAATAGATGGGGAAACAATGGAAACAGCGACAGACTTTATTTTCTTGGGCTCCAGAATCACTGTGGACAGTGACTGCAGCCATGAAATTAAAAGACTTTCTCCTTGGAAGAAAGCTTTGACAAACCTAGGCAGCGTATTATAAAGCAGAGACATTCCTTTGCCAACAGAGGTCTGTATAGTCAAAGCAATGGTTTTTTCAGTAGTCATGTATGGATGTGACCATAAAGAAGACTGGGCACCAAAGAATTGATGCTTTCAAGCTGGTGTGTTGGAGAAGACTCTTGAGAGTCCCTTGGACTGCAAGATCCAAGGGATCTTCCTTTAGGATCCCTTGGAAATCAATCCCAAATATTCATTGGAAGGACTGATGCTGAAGCTGAAGTTCCAATACTTTGACCACCTCATATGAAGGGTCAACTCATTGAAAAAGACCTTGATGCTGGGAAAGATAGAAGGCAGGAGGAAAAGGGGACAACAGAGGAAGAGATGGTTTGATGGCATCACCGACTCAATGGACACAAATTTGAGCGTTCTCCAGGAGATGGTAAAGGACAAGAAAGCCTTCAGTCCATGCTTCAGTCCACGGGGTCGAAAAGAGTCCAACACGACTGAGTGACTGAACAACAAATGTTTTATTACAGTAGGCCTAGCTGGACAGGACAAGTTTATTATACTGTGAAAGAAAGTGAAAGTGGGTCTGCTGCTGCTGCTAAGCTGTTTCAGTCATGTCCGACTCTATGTGATCCCATAGACGGCAGCCCACCAGGCTCCCCCGTCCCTGGGATTTTCCAGGTTAGACTACTGGAGTGGGATGCCCATTGCCTTCTTCGGAAAGTCGCTCAGTTGTGTCCAATTCAGTTGTCTCCAGGCCAGAATACTGGAGTGGGTATTTCCCTTCACTGGAGTGCCTTTCCCTTCTCCAGGGGATCTTCCCAATCCAGGGATCGAACCCAGGTCTCCCGCATTGCAGGCGTATTCTTTACCGGCTGAGCCACAAGGCAATATTGAGAAAAGCATCTCTAATTTCTTTGTTATATAAAGATGAAAATTTGGGGTAAAACATTGTAACAGTGTTACTGAGATATAATTCCCATACCAAACAATTAACTCAATAAAGTATACAAGTCAATGAATTCTAGCATATTAACAGAGTTGTGCATCCATCACTGCAATCAATTTTAGATTATTATTATCCCAAAAAGATACCCTACACACAATTAGCAGTCACTCTCCAATTCCTCCATCCCCCTCAGCCCTGGCAAACCACTAATCTATTTTTCTGTCTCCATTGATTTGCCTATTCTGAACATTTTAAGTGGAATCATACAATATGTGACTGTAACTAGTTTCATTTAACACAATGTTTTCAAGGTTCATCCCTGTCATGTTATATGGTAATACTTTGTTTCTTTTTATTGCTAAATAATAGTATATTATATGGATATACCACATTTTATTTATCCATTCATTGGCTGATGGACATTTGGGTTGTTTCCATTATTATGAATGATACTCCTAAGAACATTCATATACAAATTTTTGTGTGGATGTATGTCTTCATTTGTCTTGGGTATATACCTAGGAGTGGAATTGCTGGGTCATATGGCAGCTCTGGCAATCCAAGAGCAAAAAAGCTCTTGGATTTTGAGGAATCCAATGTGTTTTTCAAAGTGGCTGTACTACTTTACATTTCCACCAGCAGTGCTGAGAGTTCCAATTTCTTCACATTCTCATCAACACTTATTATTATCTGTCCTTTGATTGTATCTTAGTGGATGTAACTGCTACTGCTACTGCTACTGCTAAGTCACTTCAGTTGTGTCCGACTCTCTGCGACCCCAGAGACGGCAGCCCAACAGGCTCCCCCGTCCCTGGGATTCTCCAGGCAAGAACACTGGAGTGGGTTGCCATTTCCTTCTCCAATGCATGAAAGTGAAAAGTGAAAGTGAAGTCGCTCAGTTGTGTCCGACTCTTAGCGACCCCATGGACTGCAGCCCATCAGGCTCCTCCGTCCATGGGATTTTCCAGGCAAGAGTACTGGAGTGGGGTGCCATTGCCTTCAGTGGTATCTTATTCTGCTTAGAATCTGCATTTCCCTGATGATTAATGATAATGAGCATCTTTTCCTTGTTCATATTGGTGTTTGTATATGTCCTTTGGAGAAAAATCTATTCATGTCCTTTGTCCATTTTTAAATTGGGCTTTGTTGTTGTTATTGTTGAATTGTAAGAGTTCTTTATATATTCTAGGTACAAACCCTTTATATATTCTAGACATAAGTCTATTGTCCAATATGTAATTTACAAAATTTTTCTCCCATTCTGTGGATTGTCTTTTCACTTTCTTGATTTTGTCCTTTGATGCACAAGTTTTTAATGTTGATGATGTCCAGTTTTTAAAATCTTTTTGCTTCTGCTTTGGGAGTCATATCTAAAACACCATTTCCTAAAGTCAAGAAAATTCACACCCATATTTTTTCTAAAAGTTTTATAGTTTTAGCTCTTATATTTTGGTCTTTGATACATTTTGAGTTAATTTTTGTATATGGTTTGAGGTAGGGATCCAAAAGAATGTTGTTTTTGCATGTGAATATTTCGTTTTCCCAGCACAATTTGTTGAAAAGACTATTCTTTCCTTATTTTCACCATTGTCAAAAACCAATTGACGATATATTGGAGGACTTATTTTAGGGCTTTCAGTTCTATTTCTTTGATCTATATATTTAGCCTTATGCTAGTACCCTTCTGTGTTGATTACTGTAGCTTTGTATTTTATAAATTGGAAAGTGTGAGTCCCCAAAAGTTTTTCTTCCTTTTCAAGATTATTTTGGCTACTTGGGGTCCCAGTTTCACTGAATGCATTTTAGAATCAGACCATCAATTTCTGCAAACAAACCAGTTGGAATTTTGACAAGATTGCATTGAATCTGTAGATCAATTGGAGGAGTATTGTCATCCTCACAGTATTAGATCTTCCAATCCATGAATGTGGATATCTTTTCATTTATTTATATCTTCTTTCATTTCTCTCTACAGTGTTTCATAATTTTCAGAGTATAAGTTTTGCACTTCTTTTGTTAAATTTATTCTTAAGCATTTTACTTGTTTTGATGCTCTTGTAAATGGAACTGCTTTCTTAGTATATTTTTGAACTACTCATTGCTACTATATAAAAATAATTGATTTTGTATATGGATAAAAAGTTTAAAATTTTCTATTTCTGAAATTATTTAATTCATATTATTTTATATCTTACTAATTTTACCATTATGTGAATTATGGCTTTTCTTACAGCTGCTGGAAAGTTATATCATAATAGATTAATGAAGAGTGTGAAGTCTCTCAAAAGTAAGTAAGAAACAAAATTTTAAAGTATATTATCTAGATTCTATAAATTTGTATTATCAAAGTCTTTCAGACATATCATTCAAGTATAAATCTTGTCTTTATATAATTTGTCATTTATGATTCTTTTAGCATGACTACATTCTGTCTGCTATTAACATACAATTTCTCTTACCAGTAAGTCCTGTATAGTCTTAGTTTCTTTTCAACTTCTTATCAAAAGGAAAAATTTACCCCAACCAAAAAAAAGAAAAAAATCTAACCATTGTTAAAGAGCAGTGGTCAACTACACTGATAACTCACATATCAAGTCACTAAACAGAAATAACCCTATCTTTTGTGTAGAGGAATTAAGTTGTGGCCTGCAGTTCTACTTATTTAAGACCCTTAACACTGCTTTACTATGTATGCTTGTCACCAAGAATAGAAAAAGGAAATATAGATAGATAGATAGATAAAGGAAATATAATTCTCTTACATTGACTTTCTATTTGGATCTTCAAGTGGACACATTTGTTTGGGTATTCAGCCTTTTTGAAATAAAATGATAACAAAATCATGAAATATATTATCTCTTTTGCTTTACTATGTGGTCATTAAAGTTAATACTAATAACACCTTTTAAATATTTTCCTTGTTTTGCTATTATATGACTTATTTCAAATGTTGCTTTACTGTCTCTGTCCTAAGAGGGGAAGATTAAAAAGAATAATCTCCATAAGGCTTTGGAAAATATGGGAGTCAAGCTCACAGAAGAAGAATTTGCTAAATTGTCAAAAAAGCTACAAGTTGATGGTGAGCACTAGAGATATTCTTAGGGCATTTTTTCCTGTTATCTTCTCTGTGACAACCTTAAAAAATAATTATAATTGGTGCCAGATAAATACTTAAAAGCTTAGAAGAGAGCTCAATATTAAGGTGAGAGTAACCTAAGACTTGCTGGAGCAGCCGTGAAGAGATTCCCCACGTTCAAGGTAAGAGAAACCCAAGTAAGAAGGTAAGTGTTGCGAGAGGGCATCAGAGGGCAGACACACTGAAACCATAATCAAAGAAAACTAGTCAATCTAATCACACAGACCACAGCCTGGTCTAACTCAATGAAACTAAGCCCGTCATGGGGCCACCCGTGACGGGTGGGTCATGGTGGAGAGGTCTGACAGAATGTGGTCCACTGGAGAAGGGAATGGCAAACCACTTTAGTATTCTTGCCTTGAGAACCCCATGAACAGTATGAAAAGGCAAAATGATAGGATACTGAAAGAGGAACTCCCCAGGTCAGTAGGTGCCCAATATGCTACTGGAGATCAGTGGAGAAATTACTCCAGAAAGAATGAAGGAATGGAGCCAAAGCAAAAACAATACCCAGCTGTGGATGTGACTGGTGATAGAAGCAAGGTCTGATGCTGTAAAGAGCAATATTGCATAGGAACCTGGAATGTCAGGTCCATGAATCAAGGCAAATTGGAAGTGGTCAAACAGGAGATGGCAAGAGTGAATGTCAACATTCTAGGAATCAGCGAACTAAAATGGACTGGAATGGGTGAATTGAACTCAGATGACCATTATATCTACTACTGCGGGCAGGAATCCCTTAGAAGAAATGGAGTAGCCATCATACTCAACAAAAGAGTCCGAAATGCAATACTTGGATGCAATCTCAAAAAAGACAGAATGATCTCTGTTCGTTTCCAAGGCAAACCATTCAATATCACAGTAATCCAGAAGAAATGGAGTAGCCATCATACTCAACAAAAGAGCCCGAAATGCAATACTTGGATGCAATCTCAAAAACGACAGAATGATCTCTGTTCATTTCCAAGGCAAACCATTCAATATCACAGTAATCCAAGTCTATGTCCGGCCATCCTACACTGCTCATACATAGCATGCTATCCCAGACCCATTTTGCTTATCATAGTGGTTCTCGAGCTTGAGTGTGTATAAGAATTTCTCAGACTTGATGAACCACAAATTCCTAGGCCACATACCCAGTTTCTAATTCAGTAGGTCTGAGATGGAGCCCTAGAATTCACATTTCTAACAAGTTCCCACATGATGCCTATGCAGCTGGTCTAGGAACCAGATACTTCAAGTATCACAGTATTAACTTATCTCCTACTTGTTAAAAACCCTTTCTCCTTCTCCTTCTTCTGATTAGCTCCTGCTAATTATTTTACTCATCTCAGATATTAACCCCCACATGCTGCCTTCACTGAATGCTCCGGGCTTGATTAGGGCCTCGGTCAGATCTTTGGCAGTACCAGAATATCAGGTCAGCATCAAGGAAATTTTGATAATTATAAAACAGAAGGGCTCGCCAAAAGCCAGCCTTCTCTCTGGTCCAGAGTTTATGATCTCCAAAAAACTTTATTAATATGACATAAATCTTCAAAATCCCCAAATTTAAAGGAGTGTTCATTTAAATTTTGATGTGAGCCTAATTTAGCTGACTTTATTATACTATATGAGTAATTTATATATATTTCCTAAGGTCATACCATTATTATGTGTTTCTTTTGGACTTGTAGCAAATGGAAATGTTGATCTGCATAATTTGATGGAAGAAGTGAAAGTCATTACAGGTGAGTATAAAGTCATTATAAACCTAAGATTAGTATGGTAATTATGTTTTGCCATTAACAATAATTGTCATGTTGATTCTGCATTATACTGCTTAATGTAAATATTTGTGTAGAGTTGGACTTAGTGGTACCTATGTTTCAGTATTAAAATTTTAGTGTCATGTCTTGGTAGAAAGACTTTAATTCTCTAGAGTAGTTCTCATAAATCTTTTCTCTTGGTTAGTACAGTAAAAAAAATCAAGTTTTGCTTCAAATTCACCTAACTGGTCCCCCAATTCTCCTGAATTTCTAGTCTCATGAAATTGGGCCATTCCTACTTACTAGAGGTTTGGAGCTTTGTTCCTTTCCAAGAAGCTACGTAGAAGCCCCAACTAAGGCAAATACTTTGAAAGACAGTACTTTCCCTTCCTGGCTACTGGACCTATAACAGATTCAAGTCTCAGCTTGACCCAACTGAAGAAGTGCTGACCCTTCTAAAGGATAAAGAGATTATTCATAGAAGGAACTGCAATACTTAGCTGATATGTACTGGCAAGGACTAGGACAGCATTTCTGGGATAAGATCTTCAAGTATAACCCAGAATAGAGTGTGGAAAATGAGGCTGAGGCTGGATAGGAAGAGTTTGTTGATGTAGGTGCTTGTTCCTGTAAGTCCAGTTTTAATGCCCAGCCAAAACTACTTGGAGTGGACAGTAAACTTCTGGGTTGGCTCCTAGGAGCTTGGAAGACAATGGCCCACATCAAATTAGGTGAAAATGCCAGAACTGCCTTGATACAATGCTGAGGAGTGAACAAAAAGTTCAAATAAATTGGGTATACCAGAATGAATCTATTATATAAGACCTGAAGATCCATCAAATAACTATGTTCCTCAAGAGGGTCTATGGAACACTATCTTTAATGAGGCAATAAGTGCATCCATCCAAATGTCCCTACCACAGGTCTCAGTGTCCAACTCCCTGTTAGAGCCATGACTGTGGTAGAGCAGACTTTCTAAGACTGCACATTCAGCTTTCTCTGAGGTTCTGCCTTTCTGACCATCAGGTCCTGATCTTGGTCTTCAACACTGTCTCTTCAAATAAAAGATGCGAGCCTCTTAAACTGCTGCCATGGAAGCCTGCCCTTTACACATGCCTCAAGTTACTAAGCAACAACCATCCAATTATATTGTAAAATTAAAATTTATTCATATTTCTCAAACATTAGAGAATATTACTTGAGCCATTATATCCCCTTCTACCTGCATGTTTTTTTTGTTCAAATTTTTTTAATATAAATTTATTTAATTGGAGGCTAATTACTTTACAATATTATATTGGTTTTACAATCAATTCTCCAAAGGTGAACATCTCAGCAGTTTCAACAATACAGTGTGTTATAGGTTCCCAGGTGGCTCAGTGGTAAAGAATCGGCCTATCAATAAAGGAGATGTGGGTTCAATCCCTGGGTCAGGAAGATCCCCTGGAGGAGGAAATGGCAACCCACTCTAGTATTCTTGCTAGGAAAATCCCATGGACTAGAGAAGCCTGGTGGGCTACAGTGCCTGGGGTTGCAAAGAGTTGGAAATGACTTAGCATACACATACATATGCATGTGTTAGGGATTATGACCCCTTCCCTTACACCATCAATGGAATCTTTGTTATAACCTGTCCAGCAAGACATACACCACCTTATGGTCTGCTTCTGAGGACCACTTCAAAGCCAAGTGTCCTAAATTTGGTTTTCAGAAGCAGACCCTGAGACTAGTATTTATGTGCAAGTGAATTGTTACAGAAGAGTTACCAAAGAAAACTTATATAAGGGGATGGAAGAAGCCAAGTAAAAACCCCATCTTAGACAAAGTCTTGATACCTTCAGAATAATCCCACTGAAGATCTCTGTAAATTACACCTCAGAGTTGTCCCAATCGAGATCTTTCACACTTTCCCTCAATCAGTCATTGGCTGACCCAGCCACACTTTCTTTGTTTTCTGTACAAGAGAGAAAAGCAGTCTTCAGTAGCATGAGGGTAGTCTTACAAACAAAAGCTATAGGTGCTGCTTGTTGGGAGCAAAACCACATCATGGCTGGGAATGCTCAAAAATGGTAAATAGGATCTGAGAGATGTGCTCAGAACACAGGGACTACAAAAACTAAGTAATATGTAAGCCTACCCAAGTTCCGTCTAGTCAAGGCTATGGTTTTTCCAGTGGTCATGTATGGATGTGAGAGCTGGACTGTGAAGAAAGCTGAGCGCTGAAGAATTGATGCTTTTGAACTGTGGTGTTGGAGAAGACTCTTGAGAGTCCCTTGGACTGCAAGGAGATCCAACCTTCCATTCTGAAGGAGATCAGCCCTGGGATTTCTTTAGAAGGAATGATGCTAAAGCTGAAACTCCAGTACTTTGGCCACCTCATGCAAAGAGTTGACTCATTGGAAAAGACTCTGATGCTGGGAGGGATTGGGGGCAGGAGAAGGGGACAACAGAGGATGAGATGGCTGGATGGCATCACTGACTCGATGGACATGAGTCTGAGTGAACTCCGGGAGTTGGTGATGGACAGGGAGGCCTGGTGTGCTGCGATTCATGGGGTTGCAAAGAATCGGACACGACTGAGCAACTGAATTGAACTGAACTGAACCCATGATTCAAGTGAGAACTCTGTGTTTAGTTATGAGACACAAGAGGAAAATGCAATGGTTATGTACTATAAGACAGAGAAAAAAGGAAAAATCATGGAGAAGAGAAGGAAAAGAATGAGATGAGTATGTTTAATATTGATAAACCACCAGCTCCTGTGTAGGTTTGCTATCAGTTCACTTCAGTCGCTCAGTTGTGTCTGACTCTTTGTGACCCCATGGACTGCAGCACGCCAGGCTTCCCTATCACCAACTCGCAGAGCTTACTCAAACTCATGTCCATCGATTCGGTGATGTCAACCAACCATCTCATCCTCTGTTGTCCCCTTCTTCTCCTGCCTTCAATCTTTTCCAGCATCAGGGTCTTTTCCAATGGGTCGGTTTTTTTCATCCGGTGGCCAAAATACTGAAGTTTCAGCTTCAGCATCAGTCCTTTCAATGAATATTCAGGACTGATTTCCTTTAGGATGGAATGGTTGGATCTCCTTGCAGTCCAAGAGACTCTCAAGAGTCTTCTCCAACACCACAGTTCAAAAGCATCAGTTCTTCGGTGCTCATCTTTCTTTATAGTCCAACTCTCACATCCGTGCGTGACTACTGGAAAAGCCATAACTTTGACTAGATGGACCTTTGTTGGCAAAGTAATGTCTCTGCTTCTTAATATGTTCTCTAGGTTGGTCATAGCTTTTCTTCCAAGAAGCAAGCATTTTTAAATTTCATGGCAAAAATAAATAAATGAATAAATTTCATGGCAGCAGTCACCATCTGCAGTGATTTTGGAGCCCAGGAAAATAGAGTCTCTTACTGTTTCCATTGTTTCCCCACCGATTTGCCATACTTTTGCTATACTTTTTCTAGTTTTAACTGAAAAAGTTTTTTTTCTAACTATAGAGTAAATTGAATAAATTTACTCTAATGAATATAATTTTTAAAGTTTTTCCTTTGTTACTCACATAGTGGATTATGAAATCACTTTATCTATAACCTGCATTGAGACTTTTCTTAAAGCTTCCAGAAAGTCCAATCAAAAATTTGGTATATTGGTTATTTATATTGACATGTATAATCTACAGGATATATATTAACTAACCAAAGCAAGATGTAGAATCATCAATATAGAAAGCTACATTTTATGTAAGGAAGGAGAGGAAATAAGAACCTACATGCTTATTTTTGCAAAATCAATCTGAAACATAAATCAGAAAGTAATTTTAAAAAACAGTTCACTTGTAGGAGATTCAGGAAACACTATGAAGGGGCTAGAAGGAAGTCTGAGTATATTTCTTATTTAGTTTTAACTTAAAAATGCTTAAATATTAAAAAAATCAAATATTGAAGAAAAATAAATTCTAAAATTGAAAATAAACTGAAACACATGAGTCTAATTATATAACAAAGTGCTAATAGAATGATATGTGGAAGTGAAAGTCGTTCAGTCATGTCTGACTCTTTGAAACCCTATGTACTGTACAGTCCATGGAATTCTCCAGGCCAGAATACTGGAGTGGGTAGCCTTTCCTTTTTCCAGGTGGTCTTCCCAACCCAGGGATCGAACTAAGGTCTCCTGCATTGCAGGTGGATTCTTTACCAACTGAGCTATCAAGGAAGCCCAATAGAATGATATAGGGAACCTAGTTATTTCAAGTGATTTCTGAAATGCAGTGCTATGACTGAACAGTGAAATATATACTAACTACAGAAAGGACTTCAAAGGAATCTTAAACTTTATTCAATATTTTTATCATTAATAATAATATTGGAATTTAATATTGTGACTATTACAGGTAAAAGCAGAATAAAACAAATAAATATGTTAATATTCTTAGAAACTAACATGTTTCAGTTTCAGAGAAAAGAGGTACAAATATACAATCAAGAAGTTAGGAAAAATCCTGTAACTATAATTTGGATCACTACAAATTCACGGTTGTTGTTTTTTTAATTATCCTGTTTGTTTTAAAGATGAATTTCCTGTATTTTCCTTGAAAGAAAAGGACCTAGAAACAATCACATCTTAGTTTCAGTGATCATGGTTTCTCAATAAAATTTCTACTAAAAGGAACCCCAGAGCTCATTGGAGAAATTCTGCTTCCAGGTCTGGGATAGGAAAAGTACAGAGTGAGCATGGGGTACCTTTTTTCTGAAAGCAAGGTAATACTTAACGTGTTCATGTCAAAAGAAACAGGAGTAGATTCCTGCTGGTCACACTGGGGAGAACTTGAGCATAAGAAGGAAGGAGGGAGGGGAGAACATGGTGCCAAGTAGTGTAAAGTATCTTAAACATGAGTCAGAAGTCGTAAGAAAGCAGTTGAATATGAGGTTCTCATTTGGCTTTACACCATTATCTAATCACTTCGTTATGAATATTGCTACTCCTTGTTTATATAGAGTCCATGTCATTTTTTAAAAAAACATATTTCTTTTTATTTGACAAGGTAATCAACCATGTTGCTTAGAAATGTATCCCACACTCTCAGCATTTATTTGGGGAGGAAATAGTTACTTGCAAAAAAGAAAAAGATGAACTATTTATACAGAAATTTCGGTTAACTGTTATATGATATCTCTGAGATTAAATGACAAAAAAAATGAAATGTTTTGTATGGTGCCTGGTACCAAAAAAAAAATTCTCCATAAAGATTAGCTATCATTATCATTAGTAGTAATAGTGAAATCTTTTTTTCTTCCAGTTTTATTGAGATATAATTGACATAGAGTTACTGTATAAGTTTGTGTTCAGCATAATGATTTGACTTACATACATCAAGAAATGGTTACCACAGTAAGTTTAGTGAACATCTATCATCTCATGTAGTTATAAAATTAAGAAAATAGAAAAAATTTCCTTGTGATCAGAAATTTTAGGCATTCTTAGCAATTTTTGTGTATAACATTCAGTAATGTTAACTATGGGCTTCCCTGGTAGCTCTGCTGGTAAAGAATCCACCTGCAATGCAGGAGAGCCCAGTTCAATTCCCTGGGAAGATTACCTGGAGAAAGGATAGGCTACTCACTCCAATATTCTTGGGTTTCCCTGGTGGCTCAGGCAGTACTAGAATCCTCCTGCAAGGCAGGAGACCTGAGTTCAATCCCTGGGTTGGGAAGATCCCCTGGAGAAGGGCATGGCAACCCACTCCTGTATTCCTGCCTGGAGAAGCCCCATGGACAGAGGGCTACTTTCATGGGACTGTAAAGAGTTGGACATGACTGAGCGACTAAGCACAGCACACAGTGCTATTAGAGTAGGAAATGGCAACCCACTCCAGTATCCTTGCCTGGAAAATCCTATGGACAGAGGAATCTGGTGGGCTACAGTGCTCACTGTATTTATCATATTGTACATTACATCCCTCATACTTATTTACATAATAATTGAAAGTTGTACCTTTTGACTGCCTTCATCATATTTCCTTTCCTTCCACACCTTGTCCCTGGTAACCACAAATCAGATCTGTTTTCCTATGAATGTGTTTGTTTTTGAAGTATAACTGACCTACAAAACTGTGTTTGTTCTTGTTACACAATATAGTGATTGAATATTTCTGTTTATTTTTAAGTGATCACCACAATAAGTTGTGTCACCATATGAAAACATTACATAGTTATTTACTGTATTCCCCACTCTGTACATTTAATGCCTGTGACATGATATATATATATATATATATATATATATATATTTTATTTTTACAACTGAAAGTTTGTTCCTATTAATCTCCCTTGTCTATTTCTTTTATTCCCTACCACTCTTACCACTGTCTCCTCTGGCAACCATCTCTTTGTTCTCTGTGTCTAATACTCTGTTTTTGTTTTGTTATATTTGTTTGTTTTGTTTTTTAGATTTCTCAAATAAGTGAAATCATACAATATTTCTCTTTCTTTGCCTTACTTATTTCACTTAGCATTATACCTCCAGATCCATCCATGTTGCTGAAAATGTCAAGATTTTTTTATGACAGAGTAATATTCCATTTCATATATATATGTATATATTTTATGACTAAGTAATATTCCATTCCATATATATATGTATATATACCCCACATCTTCTTATCCAATCATCTCTTGATGGGCACTTAGGTTGCTTCTATATCTTGGCATTTGTAAATTTGTAAATAATGCTGCAATGAATGTGGGGGTGCATTCATCTTTCCTAAGTAGTGTTTTCATTTTCTTTGGATAAATACCCAAGAGTTAGAAGAGCAAGATCATATAATAATTCCATTTTTAATTTTTTGAGGAATCTCCATACTGTTCTCTGCAGTGGCTGCACAAATTTATATTGCTGCCAACAGTGTACAAGGGTTCACTTTTCTCTACACTCTCTCCAACACTTGTTATTTATCTCTTTGATAATAGGCTTTCCAACAGGTGTAAGGTGATAGCTCATTGTGGTTTTGATTTACATTTCCCTGTTGATTCGTGATATTGAGCATGTTCTCATATACCTGTTAGCCATCAGTGTGTCTTGATTACAAAACTGTCTGCTCAGAGCCTCTGTTCAGTTTTTTTAATTGGATTTTTTTTTTTTTTTTTTAGTGTTGAGTTGTTTGAGTTCTTTGTGTATTTTGGATATGAACTCCTCATTGGATATATTGTTTGCAAATATCATCTCCCAAAGTAGATGGCCTTTTCATTTGGTTGATAGTTTTTCTTTGCTGTGCAGAAGCCTTTTTGTTTAACATAGTCCCATTTGTTTACTTTTGCTTTTTTTTCCCCCCTTTTTGCTTATATTTTTGTCTCCCTTATTTGAAGAGACAGATCCGAAAGATACTGTTGAAACTTTATGTTGAAGAGCTTATTGCCTGTGTTTTCTTCTAGAAGTTTTAGGGTTTCAGGCCTTACATTTAAGCCTCTACTCCATTTTGAATTTATTTTTGTACACAGTGTGAAACAGTAGTCCAGTTTGATTCTCTTGCATGTTTTCCCAACACCATCTATTGAAGAAATTGTATTGTTCCCATTTTATATTCCCTCCTTTGTCATCTTGGGTTGCCCCAGGGGCATGGCTTAGTTTCATTGAGTTAGACAAGGCTGTGGTCCTAGTGTGATTAGATTGACTAGTTTTATGTGAGTATGGTTTCAGTGTGTCTGCCTTCTGATGCCCTCTTCCAACACCTACCGTCTTACTTGGGTTTCTCTTACCTTGGGCATGGGGTATCTCTTCACGGCTACTCCAGCAAAGCGCAGCCGCTGCTCCTTGCCTTGGACGAGGGGTATCTCCTCACCGCCTCCCTTCCTGACCTTCAACGTGGGATAGCTCCTCTAGGCCCTCCTGCGCCTGCGCAGCCACGATCCTTGGATGCGGGGTTGGTCCTCCCGGCCGCCCACCCTGACCTCGGATGCCGGGTAGCTCCTCTTGGCCGCTCACCCTGACCTCGGACGTGGGGTAGCTCCTCTCAGGCCGTTCCTGCGCCGTCCCAGCCTGGCACTCTCGGCCGCTGCCCATGACCTCGGACATGGGGTAACTCCTCTTGGCCGCCGCCCTTCGGGCATGGGGTCCTCCCGGCTTCTGCCCCTGACCTCGGATGTGGGATAGCTCCTCTCGGCCGCACTAGTGCACTTAGTGCGCCGGTCGCCGCAGCCGCCTGCTCCAGGCTTCAGCAATATGTGAACCGTGAACTTCCTGATGTTCAAGCTGGTTTTAGAAAAGGCAGAGGAATGAGAGATCAAATTGCCAACATCCGCTGGATCATGGAAAAAACAAGAGAGTTCCAGAAAAACATCTATTTCTGCTTTATTGACTATGCCAAAGCCTTTGACTGTGTGGATCACAATAAACTGTGAAAAATTCTGAAAGAGATGGGAATACCAGACCACCTGACCTGCCTCTTGAGAAATTTGTATGCCGGTCAGGAAGCAACAGTTAGAACTGGACATGGAACAACAGACGGGTTCCAAATAGGAAAAGGAGTACATCAAGGCTGTATATTGTCACCCTGCTTATTTAACTTCTATGCAGAGTACATCATGAGAAACGCTGGACTGGAAGAAACACAAGCTGGAATCAAGATTGCTGGGAGAAATATCAATAACCTCAGATATGCAGATGACACCACCCTTATGGCAGAAAGTGAAGAGGAATTAAAAAGCCTCTTGATGAAGGTGAAAGTGGAGAGTGAAAAAGTTGGCTTAAAGCTCAACATTCAGAAAACAAAGATCATGGCATCCAGTCCCATCACTTCATGGGAAATAGATGGGGAAACAGTGGAAACAGTGTCAGACTTTATTTTTCTGGGCTCCAAAATCACTGCAGATGGTGACTGAAGCCATGAAATTAAAAGACGCTTACTCCTTGGAAGGAAAGTTATGACCAACCTAGACAGCATATTCAAAAGCAGAGACATTACTTTGCCAACAAAGGTCCGTCTAGTCAAGGCTATGGTTTTTCCTGTGGTCATGTATGGATGTGAGAGTTGGACCGTGAAGAAGGCTGAGCACCGAAGAATTGATGCTTTTGAACTGTGGTGTTGGAGAAGACTCTTGAGAGTCCCTTGGACCGCAAGGAGATCCAACCAGTCCATTCTGAAGGAGATCAGCCCTGGGATTTCTTTGGAAGGAATCATGCTGGAGCTGAAACTCCAGTACTTTGGCCACCTCATGTGAAGTGTTGACTCATTGGAAAGGACTCTGATGCTGGGAGGGATTGGGGGCAAGAGGAGAAGGGGACGACAGAGGATGAGATGGCTGGATGGCATCACTGACTCGATGGACATAAGTCTGAGTGAACTCCAGGAGTTGGTGACGGACAGGGAGGCCTGGCGTGCTGGGATTCATGGGGTCGCAAAGAGTCGGATAGGACTGAGCGACTGAACTGAACTGAACTCCTTTGTCATAGATTACTCGGTCATATAAGTGAGAGTTCGTTTCTGGGTTCTCTGTTCTGTCCCATTGATTTATGAATCCATTATTGTGCCAGTACCTTATTATTTTGATTACTGTAGCTTTGTAGTATACTTTGAAATAGGAAATGTGATACCTCCAGCTTTATCCTTCTTCCTCAAAATTGTTTGACTTGCCGATCTTTTGTGATTCCATGCAAATTTTAAAATTATTTGTTCTAGTTCAGTGAAAAAATGTCCTTTGTATTTTGATATATACCTTGATATCTGTCCTTGTTAATTTGATAGAGATTGCATTGAATCTGTAGATTGCATTGGGTAATATAACCATTTTGACAACATTGACTCTTCCAATCCACAAACACAGTATATCTGTCCATCTATTTATGTATCTTCAGCTTCTTTGATCAGCGTCTCATAGTTTTCCAAATACAAGTCTTTTACCTCTTTAGTTAGATTTATTCATAGGTATTTTATTCCTTTTGATGCAGTGGGTAAATGGGATTACTTTCTTAATTTCTCTTTCTGATACTCTATTTTTAGCATATAGAAATGCAATAGATTTCTGTAGATTAATTTTGTATCCTGTAATTTTACAGAATTCATTGATGAGGTCTAGTAGTTTTTTGGTGATGTCACTGGAATTTTCTATGTATAGTACATGTCTTTTGCAAGCAGTGATGTTTTACTTCTTCCTTTCCAACTTAGATTTCTTCTATTTTCTTTTTGTTGTCTGATTGCAGTGACTACAACTTCCAATACTTTTGTTCAATAAAAGTAGTGAGAGTGGTCATCCTTGTCTTGTACCTAATCTTAGCTTTCAGCTTCTCACTGTTGGGGATGACGTTAGCTGTGGGCTTGTCATGTGCTGTGCTTAGTCGCTTAGTCGTGTCTGACTCTTTGCAACCCCATGAACTATAGCCCACCTGGCTTATCTGACCATGGGGATTCTCCAGGCGAGAATACTGGAGTGGGTTGCCATGCCCTCCTCCAGGGGATCTTCCCAACCCAGGGATCGAACCCAGGTCTCCCACATTGCAGGTGGATTCTTTACCATCTGAGCCACCAAGGAAGCCCATGAATACTGGAGTGGGTAGACTATCTCTTCTCCAGGGATCCTTCCCAATCCAGGAATAGAACCAGGGTCACCTGCACTGCAGATGGATTTTTTTTTTTTTTACCAACTGAGCTACCACAGAAGCCTGGGTTTGTCATATATAACCATTATTATCTTGAGCTATGTTTCTGCTATAGCCACTTTGTAGAGAGCTTTTATCATAAATAAACGTTAATTTTTTCAGAATCTTTCTCTGCATTTATTGAGTTGCTCATATGATTTTTACTCTTCAGTTTGTTAATGTGGTGTATCATATGATTAGTTTGCAGATATTGAACTGTTCTTACATTCCAGGGATAAATCCCATTTGACCATAGTGTATAATCCTTTTAATATATTGCTGAGCTTGGATTGCTAATATTTTGTTGAGGATTTTTGCATCTATGTTCATAAGTGATACTGACTTAAAACTTTCTTTCTTGTGTGATATCTTTGTCTGATTTTGGTATGATGGTGATACTAGCCTTGTAGAAAGAGTTCAGAAGCACTCCTTCCTCCACAAGTTTTTGGATGGTTTGAGAAGAATAGGTGTTAACTCTTCTCTGAATGTTTGGTAAAATTCACCTGCAAAGTCATCCAGTCCTAGATTTTTGTTTGTTGGGAGTTTTGTTTTTTTTTAATTACTGATTAATTTCATTATTGGTAATTGGGCTGTTCTTATTTTTATTTCTTCCTGGTTCATTATTGGAAGATTATACTGTATGTTTCTAGGAGTTTATCCATTTCTTCTAGATTGTTCATTTTATTGGTGTGTAACTATTTGTAGTAATTTCATATGATCTCTTGTATTTTTCTGCTATCTGTTGTAACTTCTCCTTTATCATTTCTGATTTTATTGGTTTGGGCCTTCTCTTTTATTCTTGATGAATCTGACTAAAGATTTATCAAGTTGTTGTTTTTCAATGAATTAGCTCTTAGTTTCAGGGGCCAGGACCTCTCATACCTTGGGGAGAACCTCTCCAGTTGTATTCATCATCCAGTTGTGGATCTCCCATTCAGGAGTATGAATCTTAACTTTGCTACATCTCTGCCCCTCCAACCCATGTTATTGTGAGTTCCTTCTTTATATCTGTAATTGTAGAACATCTTTTCTGCTCATCTTCCAATGTTTCTCATCAATAGTTGCTCCATAATGACTCACAGACTTATAGAACAAATTTATGGTTACCAGAGGTGAAGGGTGGAAAGGTAGGGGTAGTTAGGAAATGTGGGATTGATGTGTACACAATGCTGTGTTTAAAATGATAGCCAACAAGGACCTACCATATATAGCACAAGGCACTCTGCTCAATATTATGTAACAACTTAAATGGGGAAAATTTTTGAAAAAGAATGGAAACGTATATGTATAACTGAGTCACTTTGCTATACACCTGAACCATACTCCAATATGAAATTTGAAGTTAAAAAAAATACCTCTCCATAAATAGTTGTAATTTTAGTGTGCCCATGGAAGCAGGTGAGCTCAGGGTCTTCCTACTCCACTTGCTCACTCCTGCTAGTAGTGAGATTTTTTTTAATCCTGTGAACTGTCCAAAAATATTTTACTTATTGTTTCAAATCTTGCATATACTAATTACTCTTATCTTCTTCTCCAAATTGGACTAAAGGAAAGAATCCTAATATTATTTACGTTGTCAACTTCCTTTATGTATTTGATTCAACGAATCTTTGATCTTTATGCTGAAAGATGTAATCATGATTCAAAGGAATTAATTTTTTAATGTGGATCAGATGTTTTAAGTTTTAGTTTAAAAAAAAAAGTTTTAGTTTCATGAACACTTATGAGGTCCATGGAAGGGCTTCAGAACATCCTCTAAATCTTAATGCACTGTTTATAAATAAGTACAGGTGCACTGTGTAGGAGTATAAGATACACAGCCTTTCTCAGATTCTCAGAAGGTATATGTGTCAAAAATAAAACCTTAAAAATAACTTCTCTGGAATCATTAAATTTGCTTCACAGTCCTGTCTCTTTCTAATTAAGGGAGTGTTGACATCAAAAACCTGGAAACTGTACTTGGCAACATGGGAATCAAGATCACCAATGAGGAACTCAAAGATCTGACACAAAACCTGCCAGTCAGTGGTAAGTGTATTAGATACCATGGTCTTTTGAGCTTTGTACCTTTAACAGAGGAAGGAAAGAAATAAAAGAAATTTCATGGGGAAGATATCAAGATTGGAGGTGAGAAAGTTAAAGAAGTTGGGAATATACTGTTCCAGATACTGGTGGCATGGTCAGTAGAAGAGTCTTTTGAACTCTGAGAGCAAGAAAGCTGGCCTCTACAAAATAGCCCATCTTTTCATTATCAAATATAAGACTTGATATTTTATTGGGTAGAAAGTCAAATTTACATTTTTGAAGAAAGCATTAATTTTAATATTTATAATTTTTTCTAATCCATGTTCTTTGCTTATTTTGAATAAATGTTTATTGAATGACCATTTTAAATGCTTAACGAAATGCCCAGTACACTTATTAAGTGCTATTGCTAGTTGTTATAATCAGGAGAGGGGAGAGTGTTCTTATGTTATGTTAAATCATTTTATGAGATTCATGTTATGTTTTCTGTCTTACAGTTGATAATACAGTGTCCCTTAAAACCTTGAAGGATGAAGTAAAAGCTTTTACAGGTAGGAATTTATTATAAATGATTTATACTAAATCATGGTTTATGATAAAAATTTAATAGTATTTCCCAATATATAATATGTGACTTATAAATTAGCATATTTTCAGTGTTCATTTTGATAAAATATTTTCATCTACTGACCAACAGATTAAGCTAACATTATCTGGGTTTTATAAGTAAAACAAAATGACTATTTCTTCATTAGAAGTCTTATATTTGATGGGTTTTTTATTCAATAAAAGTATTTCATGAGTATTTATGGACAGAGTAAAACCAGAGTGAAGCATTAAACATAAGTTCATTGCAAACAGCTAATCACATAGTTTTAACAAAATAAAGTAAAATAGGTTATACTCTGATGATTATGTATTTTATTGTACTAACCATCTCTTGTCCTATTTGTAGATAATTGTACAAGCAGATTTGCTTCTATACTTTGTGGTGTTATTCTAAGTATTCCAAGTTAGGAGTATATCCCATTTATTAAGGGACAAAATCTATTTTTGATGTGACCTTTCTTAAATGACTAGTTTTAAAAAACTTTTCTATTTATCTATTTATTTATTTTCGGCTGCACTGGGTCTTCCTTGCTTTGCATGGGCTTTCTCTAGTTGCTGTGAGTGGAGGCTACTCTTCACTGAGGTGCACGAGTTTCTTATTGTGGTGACTTCTCTTGTTGCAGAGCACAGGCTCTAGGCATGTGTGCTTCAGCAGTTGTGGCTCATGGACTGTAGAGCACAGGCTCAGTAGTTGTGATGCACAGGCTTAGTTGCTCTGCAGCTTGTGGAATCTTCCCAGATTAGGGATCGAACCCATGTCCCCTTCATTGGCATGTGGATTCTTACCCAATGTGCCACCAGGGAAGCTCTGATTTGACTTTTTATTAGGAAATCATTCATTCTGCAGCACAAGTATACTTTTAGATGATTTGAAATAATTGGTTTATAATAGCCAGGACATGGAAGCAACCTAGATGTCCATCAGCAGATGAATGGATAAGAAAGCTGTGGTACATATACACAATGGAGTATTACTCAGCCATTAAAAAGAGTACATTTGAATCAGTTCTAATGAGGTGGATGAAACTGGAGCCTATTATACAGAGTGAAGTAAGCCAGAAAGAAAAACACCAATACAGTATACTAACACATATATATGGAATTTAGAAAGATGGTAATGATAACCCTGTATGTGAGACAGCAAAAGAGACACATATATAGAACAGTATTTTGGACTCCGTGGGAGAGGGGGAGGGTGGGATGATTTTGGAGAATGGCATTGAAACATGTATATTATCATATGTGAAATGAATCACCGGTCCAGGTTTGATGCATAATACAGGATGCTCAGGGCTGGTGCACTGGGATGACCCAGAGGGATGGTTTGGGGAGGAAGGTGGGAGGGGGGCTCAGGATGGGGAACACGTGTACACCCGTGGTGGATTCATGTTGATGTATGGCAAAACCAATACAATATTGTAAAGTAATTAGCCTCCAATTAAAATAAATAAATTTATATTTTTAAAAAAAGAAATAATTAGCTTGGCCCTTAACATTAATTTTACCTATGAATATTCCATCTTTTCAAAGGAGAAAAAATTGATTCCAGTAACCTACAAAATGTTCTAAAAGACATGGGAATTGAGCTTACAGATAAGGAGCTTGAGCAACTGATGAAAACACTGCCAACTGATGGTAAGCCATAAGAATGTACCATGCCTCCCAGGGAACTTGATCTTATGGGTCAGCATGAGCAGCTCTTAATCTTTTAATAGTACAGTTTTGCCCCAAAATGCCATAAATTAATAGAGAGACACTTTTGACTTGAGAATAAATTTCATCATTATCTCCTCAAACACAACTTGAGTCATCCCTAAGTGACTAATACTGTCCCTTGGGTCAGCATTAGGTATGCAATATGAACAATGAAAAATAATAAAAGAGAAAGAAATAGAAACATCAGTAGAATAAAGCAAAAATATTTTTATGTGTTTTGTAGAGTTGCACTATAGGAGAGTTAAGCTAATAAATGTCTCTAATACCAAGTAATGGATAAGTTTGCCATTGTGAAAGATATTTATATTCTTAAATGTCAATATTATGGCTATAAAATAGACTAAATTTTAAAGCACGTCATTAAAATGTAACTTTTTGTAATCATACAATTTATAATTTTTCAATGAATTCTATATCAATTTTCCAGAGATCTGAATTGTACCTTTTCTTACAGCTCATGGAAAGGTATTTCAAAACAGATTGCTGAAGGATTTGAGGAGTAACAAAAGTAAGCAAACATGGTTAGGCCTGTGAAATATCCTCCTCAAGTGTTAAATTCGTATCAAGAAACTATAATACTTTATTTTGCTTCTTGTTTTTCTTCTCACATCTGTGTTTTTTCCTGGTAAAAATCTTTACTTTATCTTAGAAGGAAGTTCTCTGTTAGATTGCATTTTTCTGAAAAAAAATTTATATAAACAAATAAAAGAAAGATGAAAGGAAGAGATAAAGAAAAGGAAGGAGGGAGGGAGCAGGAGGAGTAGGAAGGAAGGCAAGAGGGAGAGAGGGAAAAGTTTTGCCATGTATTCCAGATGTGACGACGAATAGAGAAAACAATCTGAGAGTAAGAATTGAGGGGGAAAAATATAATCTCTACTTCTTTGTGAAGAGTACTGATTAGTGCTCTCTCCTTATAGTTGCTTAACTCCTATCCCATCTAACAGTTTCCTGAGCAGGTGTGCTTAAGGTTTGAGGAGAGAAGTTCTAACTCTTGCTTTAAACTCTTTAAATTCTAACTCTGCTTGTAAAGAGCTGGAAAAATCTATTGTAGTTTTGTTCTTTTCTTGAAAATATTAGCATTTATACCAGGTTATGATGTCATTCTCTTTTACCAGTGTATATTCATGTAACAGTAATACCTGTTACTGTCTCAAAGAGATATCTGCCGTCTTGTGTTTATTGCAACATTATTTACCATAACCAAGACATGGTATGATAGCTGAATGAATAAATAAAATGAAAATGTGGGATGTGTGTGTGTGTATACATGCAATGGAATATTATTCAGCCATTAAAATAGAAAGAAATCCTACCATCTGCAACACTATAAATGCTGCTGCTACTGCTGCTAAGTCGCCTCCGTCGTGTCCGACTCTGTGCGACCCCATAGAAGGCAGCCTACTAGGCTCCTCTGTCCCTGGGATTCTCCAGGCAAGAATACTGGAGTGGGTTGCCATTTCCTTCTCCAGTGCATGAAAGTGAAAAGTGAAAGTGAAGTTGCTCAGTCGTGTCCGACTCTTAGCAACCCCATGGACTGCAGCCTACCAGGCTCCTCCGTCCATGGGATTTTCCAGGCAAGAGTACTGGAGGGGGTGCCATTGCCTTCTCCGAACACTATAAATAGAGAGGGTATAAGTAAATAAGTCAGAGAGAAAAAGATGGACATTTTGTGGTCTCACTTACATGTGGTATCTTAAAAACTGAACTCATAGAAATAGAAAATTGGTAGTTGCCAGAGGTTTGGGCGTGGGGAGGGGAGTGGGTGAAGGTGATCAAAGGATACAAATTTCCAGTTGGAAGATGAATAAGTTCTAGAGATGTGATGTACGGCACAATGATTATTATTAACAATATTGTTAATATTGTATAGTATTTTTGAAAGTTAATAATAGTGTAAATCTTAACAAAAGTTCTCACCTCAAAATTATAACTATGAGAAATGTGAATGCATTAACCATCCTTATTTTGGTAATCATTTTGCAATATGTACATATGTCAAATCATTATGTTGTACACCTTAAACTTGTACAATGTTGTATGTCAACTATTAATATATCTCAATAAACCTGAATGGAGGGAACCAATAATATCTGTTAGTTGAAGATAGTAAGTGATTTATGAATTTTTAAAATATTTTAGAATCATTCCAGTTTTCTTCCTTTCTCCCTTTCCTTTCATGTTTTTAAGGAGGAAAGGTTCATGTAAGTAACCTGGATACTGTGTTAGAAGCCATGGAGGTCAATCTTACGGAAGAGGAACTTGATCACCTGAAGGATCCTCTGAGTGGTGAGCATTATGGAAAACGTGTGATTTTAAATAGAGGTTGAGTTTGCAGGATTAATTATGACTGTTTCAAAGGTTTTAATTATTTGTTACCCTCCAAAAAAAACCTTTGAATAGCTTTCAGGAGAACAACAACACGGCTCCATGTTTTTGTCCAGTTAAAGCCTGTAATCTATTTCTTAACACATTTTGGGCTGGGAATGGGTGCTAGTGAAAGAGAAAGGGGTTATTCTCCTCTGGTTTTTACAAAATAAGATCTGCAGTGTGTTTTTTTCACTGATCCTTATATTACAGACATCAATTCGGGCTTTAACCCAATTTGTCCAGCCATTGATTCATGCATTCTTTTTTGGTCACTGTAGCAAAAAAGTATAAAATAATATGTATAGTGTTATTAATTTTCTAAAACAATATGTAGTATACTTTTGTAAACTAAGGAAAAGTCTGGAAGAATATACAGAAAGCAGTTGTTAATGGTGAGGTATGGTAATGACAGTGAGAAGAAGTAAAAAGAGGGACTATTTATATGTTTGTGTATTTTTTAAATTTGTTATGAAAAGTATGTTTAAATTTCTTTAACTCAATTTATTCTGTTTTTAATTTGAGATGGATGCAAATGATGTGTCAAGTGATAGGCCTTAGGCTGAATGCTTATCCACCATTTAGTTTCAAGAGATTCACTAAACTGACCACTTACATAATTCAGTTCAGTTCAGTTGTTCAGTTGTGTCCGACTCTGCGCCAGGCCTCCCTGTCCATCACCAACTCCCGGAGTTTACCCAAACTCATGTGCATTGAGTCGGTGATGCCATCCAACCACTTCATCCTCTGTCGTCCCCTTCCACCTTCAATCTTTCCCAGCATCAGGGTCTTTTCAAATGAGTCAGCTCTTCACATCAGGTGGCCCCTAGCAAACATTCCTTACAGATCAGCACGAGTCTCCCTCTGCCCACTGCCTCAACACGTGGCAACACAAGGTATCAATCCTTACAAATATTAGAAAAGATGTGTAATTTCAAGAAATAAGTGAAAGTAAAGGACTTTCTGAAGGACTGCTTCAATCACACAAAGCCACTAACAAATGTGGACTTGGAAGAGTTAGACCATTTCATAATTGAGGAAGAAAAATTTTACATGAATAATAATGATAGGCCACTTAAAATAGAATAATTTGGGTTTCAAAGTATTTAAAGGAACCCTTAAAAAAACAATCATTTTTTCAAAATTTATTTTTATATATATTTTTTTCAGAGTTTAAAGTAGTCCATGTTGTTGTTGTTGCTGCTGTTGTTCAGTTGCTAAGTCGTGTCTGACTTTTTGCGACCCCATGAACTGCAGCATGGCAGGCTTCCCTGTCCTTCACTATCTCCCTGAGTTTGCTGAAACTCAGGTCCATCGAGTCAGTGATGCCATCCAACCATCTCATCCTCTGTCACCCCCTCCTCCCCTTGCCCTCAATCTGTCCCAGCATCAGATTCTTTTCCAATGAGTCAACTCTTCTCATCAGGTGGCCAAAGTATTGGAGCTTCAGCTTCAGCGTCAGTCCTTCCAAAGAATTTAATTCAGGGTTGATTTCCTGTAGGATTGACTAGTTTCATCTCCTTGCTGTCCAAGAGGGACTCTCAAGAGTCTTCTCCAGCACCACAGTTTGAAAGCATAAATTCTTCGGTGCTCAGCCGTACATGACTACTGGAAAAACCATAGCTTTAACTATGTGGAACTTTGTCGGCAAAGTGATGTTTCTGCTTTTTAATACTCTGTCTAGGTTTGTCATAGCTTTTCTTCCAAGGAGCAAGTGTCTTGATTTCATGGCTGCAGTCACCATCTGCAGTGATTTTGGAGCCCAAGAAAATGAAGGAAGCCATGAAAGTTAAGTGGCTCAGTCGTGTCCGACTCTTTGCAACCCCATGGACTGTAGCCCACCAGGCTCCTCCGTCCATGGGATTCTCCAGGCAAGAATACTGGAGTGGGTTGCCATTTCCTTCTCCAGGGAATCTTCCCGACCCAGGGATCGAACCCAGGTCTCCCGCATTAGAGGCAGACGCTTTAACCTCTGAGCCACCAGGGAAGCCCCAGTGTGCAATAATCTCATTTTCTCAGAAAATCACATCCCAACACATTTTTTAAAGTCAGCATTGATTCTATGGACTATCTATAACCTGAATTTTCTTGGATATTAGGTAAAATAAACTTATATTCATAATTTGAATTTTTATTTGTCAGTAATAACTTTTGTAGGTTATTTATTCATTGTTTACTGTTAAATCTTCATTTTAAGTGTATATATTTTCCTTGGTCATCTTATAGTAATAATAACTCTTAGATAAAAACACCTCCTATTCTATGGATTTTTTTCCTGAGTCCTTATTATTGTTTTCCCCTAATTAAACTGTGTTTTACAGCCTATAAGAAGGTTGATCTGAAAAAAGTGATGGATAGAATAGAAGATATTACAGGTGAGGAAGAAGTTACCAAATGCATATGATTCTGATTCTTTATACAATTTTCTATTTTTTCCTGGTACTCTCTATTTCTTTTTAAATTATGCTATTTTCTAGTAAAATGATTGTGATTTGATTTCTAGACTTTGGCTTTGGTTTATCAATGTTTTAACAACAAAACATAGTGCGACGTTTTGTTAGGTCCTATGATCTAATTTTTTCCAAATTAATCTAAAATATTTACTAAAAATGCATGTTAAAGGAATAAAAATAGTTTCATTACTTTTCTGGTAATCCCCCAAATAGAAAATTATGAAAATCCATTACCATGTACTGTGTTCTTTTGTGTCTACTATTAATAAAGGTAAAGAAATAAACACTTCAATTTTCTGCCATAACTGTAGCCAAACAGGACTTACTCAACTTAATAAAGTAGTTGATTAGTTAGGGCTAATAACTAAATAATAATAGATTTCATTATTATATAGAATAATTAAATAGTTCATTAAAATCTCACATGTTACCATTTCTATTTGTTATTTTTTTTTTTTGAAGGAGAGGAAGTTGATGTCAATGACATGGAAACAGTTCTAGGAAATATGGGAATAGAGCTCACAGATAAAGAACTATCAGGACTGATGAATAATCTGCCAGTTGATAGTGAGTATTTCTAATAAACTGTAGTCATCTAGGGAATATTATTGTTAAAGTGTGAAAATTTCTGAAATTACCTCTACCTCATTGCCTATCAAAAATAATGTTTGAATCTGTGTTACATAATTTTATTTTTTTAATATAAATTTATTTATTTTAATTGGAGGCTAATTACTTTAAAATATTGTATTGGTTTTGCCATACATCAACATGAATCCGCCACGGGTGTACACGTGTTCCCCATCCTGAACCCCCCCTCCCACCCTCCCTCCCCATACCATCCCTCTGGGTCATCCCAGTGCACTAGCCCCAGGCATCCTGTATCACGCATCGAACCTGGACTAGCGATTCGTTTTCACATATGATAATATACATGTTTCAATGCCATTCTCCCAAATCACTTCACCCTTGCCTCTCCCACAGAGTCCAAATGACTGTTCTATACATCTGTGTCTCTTTTGCTGTCTTGCATACAGGGTTATCGTTACCATCTTTCTAAATTCCATATATATGCGTTAGTATACTGTATTGGTATTTTTCTTTCTGTCTTACTTCACTCTGTATAATAGGCTCCAGTTTCATCCACCTCATTAGAACAGATTCAAATGTATTCTTAAATGGTGCTGTTATATCTTAAAATATTATCTGTTCCATTAAGTTTTAGTTTGAGAATCAACAACTGCATCATCATGACTCCTATTATCGAGGTTCAATTATATCTTTTATTACTTTTGATTCTACCAACAGATCCAAAATTTAAGTAAAAATGAATAAGAAAAAGAAGGAAATGATCTAATAGGGGAAAATGAAAATGTCACAAAAGAAAAGGAAAAGATGTGTTTCACTATAGTAGAGTACCAGTATCCTCACTTTATGTAATTTCATTACATGTCAGTTATCAGAAAATGTCTAAGTCAATTCACAAAATATGTCTTACTGAATTACTGGTTTCATACTGTCTAGGAAACTCCACATTGCTCTTCTGTGATCTGAATAGTGCTTTCTCTTACAGAGGGAAAGGTCTATCAAAAAAGGTTGCTGAATGGTATAAAGTTTCTTAAAGGTGAGTGAGAAACCTAATAAAACGCACATCAATCTGAGATCATCATGTTTGGCATTTACACTGTTTCCTTGTGATTAAACGGTAAACCCTGCCACTCAACACTTGTATTATTTATTTTATAGATCAACCTGTTCTTTAGGAGATCATTTCTTATGGTGTAACCTGGAAAGAATATCCATGCTATCCAAATTTTGACATAGGAAGAAATTATCAGAGCCCAAGTTGACAAAAGTTAAGGGAAAATTAGGACATCCTCAGTTAAATCAGCAGCAGAGACTAGTAATCTGACATTCAGACAAAACAAAAAATCATCAAAAACCTAGAAAGTCTCTGAGGAAGTGAAGGTACCAATGAACTGAAAGAGATGGACAGGAAGCAGGCCAGGATGGAGATCAGATCTAAGCAAGATTCCCACTCTTCCATCATTAATACCTCCTTCATGATATCTGTCAAATTCATACAACATTCCTACTACTATTAATATTTTTTATTTTAAATGATTTCCTTTTTAACCTGTTTTTTAAAAAATTTTCGTTGTAATGGAAAATCAGCATCCCTTAACATAACTAGAAGTTGACTCTTAAACACAGTGAAAACAAGATAGTATTAGTAATATTGAAATTATTGTCACCTTGCTAAAATTTTCTGAGAAGTTATTCAATCACCTTTAAGTATTTATATTGGATATGCTTCTCATGAAGATTAAGATTAAAACAATGAACTCTAATCCTAACTCCATTATTGATTCTTTGTACTCTTGTAAAGATCTCATTAGGCTTTAGTCTTTTGGATGAAAATGATAATCATAATATTACCTCAGGAATTGTTCATTGCTCAAAATTTACATTTTAGAGACATTAACTTTTTCTTATATATCTCTTTTTATAAGGAGGGAAGATTGATTCTAGTAAAGTGTACACTATTTTGGAAAACATGGACATGAACCTCACTGAAAAGGAACTCAAAGATCTAATACAAAATCTGCCAGTTGATGGTGAGCATTTTAGATATCACTAAACCCTACATAAAAAATGGTCTTATATATCTATTTCTAACAGTCATTTAAAATGCTTGTTTGACATCAAGAAGTATTATGAAAAGCTTAGAAGAAAAACTCAGATTCAAAGAAAGGACACATGCTGACTCTTGCTAGTGTCATGTGCAAATTAGAGAAAGATTTCAGGGTATCTCTCTCTGCTCTTTTTACTCAGCTTTTCCTGAATGGATAGGTTTCACTTAAATCACAGTGCACCTCTTTAGCCACATTTGCTAATGCATGGCATCAGTATTTATTGAAAGGTTACTTAATATCAGTATGGCTAGCTTTTGTTTTATCTCTTTTAGTTCAGCTAGAGTAGACCTGTTCTCCAATGGCAGCCATCACCATGCCTAGTTACAAAATGTTTTTCTTTGAGATCTTTTAAGATCTATTCTCTTAGCAACTTTCTTTTTTTTTTTAATTCCTTTTTTTTTAAATTTTATTTATTTTTAAAATTTACAATATTGTGTTAGTTTTGCTAAATATCTAAATGAGTCAGCCACAGGTATACATGTGTTCCCCATCCTGAACCCTCCTCCCTCCTGCCTCCCTATACCCTCCCTCTGGGTCGTCCCAGTGCACCAGCCCCAAGTTTCCAGTATCGTGCATCAAACCTGGACTGGCGACTCGTTTCATACATGATATTATTCATGTTTCAATGCCATTCTCCCAACTATAATCCCCATACTGTACATCACATCATCATAGCTTATTTATTTTATAACTAGGAATTTGTATTTATTTGTAACTAGAAATTCACTCCAGGAGACAGAGGACAGGGAGGTCCAGCATGCTGCAGTCCATGGAGTCGCAGAGAGTCAGACATGACTCAGCATCTGAAAAACAACAAAGAAATTTGTACTTTTGAAAAGCTAGCTTTTCTGCAGCAAATGCATGCATGCATGCTAAGTCACTTCAGTTGTGTCCAACTCTATGCAACCCTATGGACTGTAACCTGCCAGGCTCCTCTGTCCGTGGGATTCTCCAGGCAAGAATACTGGAATGGGTTACCATGCCCTCCTCCAGGGGATCTTCCTAACCCAGGGATTGAACCCAAGCCTCTTAAGTCTCCTGCATTACAGGCAGATTCGTTACCACTAGTGCCACCTGGGAAGCCTTCTACAACAAATAAATGCTGCTAAATTCAGCATTTATTATACTGATGTATAATGTATACATTATCTGCTGTATAATAAATGTATAAATGTATAATTGTATACATTTATATATAATTGTATAAATGTATACATTTATCTGCTGTATACAACATTGTTTTCTTATATTCCTTGTTATATTTCTGTCTAATTTATTCCTTTTCTTACAGTTAATGGTAAAGTTGATCTGGAAAAGGTGATGAATGAAGTGAAACCTTTTTCAGGTGAGTAAGACATTAGTAAAACATATTAAATTGAATTCATACCCTGTATTATATTTTGCATAGTGTTTTCTCAATATTATAAGATAAACTTATTAATGTTGATACTTTACATATTTATTATGAAATATGTACACCTTAACTTTTCTTCTTATTTGACTTTGGATTATCTAGGATTCAGCCATGAAAATAAGTGGTGATGTTTGAATAATAAATTATATTTTCTGTTATTTCCAGCAATATTATGCTGGTTTTAACCAATGTTTAGATCAGTGGTCACAAATTAGACATCCATGAGTTTAATTCAATCTGTAGTCAAGTTTTATAAGATCTGAATTCCCTCACAATAGCTGGCATGTTTTCTTTTTGGACAAGGCATGTGCTGTCCACTTTACTATATCCAGTTTCACTCATTTTTTCTATCTCCAGGCTCCTGCAAGCTTTTGAGTTAATAACTGCTAGTTTACATAGTCAAAATCTAGAGAGCCACAGAATATAGGAAGGTGGATATTTTTAGAAAATTTAATTGATAGGATTGCCATAATAATCTCATGATTCAGCATTAAAAACAAAAAAGACTAGATACTTTAAATTACTGACCTATTGCATAATCTAATTTTCTTCAGTGATGTCATTAGGCTTAAGAGACTACTCTCTTTACGAAGAATAAAGGAATAAATTCTGATTCACTATCTGTAAACACTGTTCAAATATGCGAGAATATGGAAGTGAGGATAACATTAAATGAGCCAGTTTTTAAATTTTTTAGATAACTATGATGTCCTAAAATTACCATCTGTTAACAATCCTTTTCTTCTTTCAAAGGAGACAGAGTTGATACTAGTAAACTTGAAAATGTTTTGGGAAACTTGGGGATTAAGCTCACATCTAATGAATGCTTGAATTTGCTGGAGACACTGCCAGTTAATGGTAAGATTCACGGGTGCTACCTGGGTTTTTTAGGAAGTCTAATTTTGTGAAACTATTTGAAAAATTCCAAACAGAGTGAAAATGCTTGAAAACTGTTAAAAAGTTAATGCTAGTACAAAGAAAAGATTCATTGCTTAGATTAGTATTTAAAAATCATCTATCTAACCTTTCAGCTATAAATTATAAGTTTTGCCTTTGCTATCAAAGACAAAGTTCATCCCTGAGCCCGCAGGTTGTTAATCAGCTAGATTTGAAAATAGATTTTTTTTTTTAAAAGAAGAAGGGTATGTCCCAGATGGCTCAGTTGGTAAAGAATCTGCCTGCTAAGGCAGAAGACACAAGAGTGTGGGTTCTATCCCTGGGTCAGGAAGATCCCCCAGAGGAAGAAATGGCAACCCATGGAAAATTCCATAGACAGAGGAGCCTGGTGGTAGTCAGATATGACTGAGCACACACACACCACCACCATCAAAAAGAAGAAGAAAGAAGGAGCAAAAGAAACAGGAGTAAAGAGAAGATAAAAAACAACAACAACAAAAAATAGCTATGTGTGTTTCTGCAGCATAAAATATATATTTTACCAGTAAGTGGATAATTTTGTACATTCAGAAAAAACTGCAGTTCTTAACTATCTAATTAATGAAATTTTAAAATTTAGGAAAATAAAAAATGTTTTTAATTTCATAACACAAAGATAACCACTATTAATATTTTGAAACCTTTCCTTCTAGTGCTTTTAAGATAGATAGCTAGATACATACATTCATACATAATATTGTGAGTGTATAAATTTATTTATAATGCTTATTTCTTCACAATTGAACATGTCTTCATCATAGAAACCTTGATAATGCAGATAAGCAAAAACAAAACCATCTCTCTTCCTACCTCAAAGCAGTAAATAATGTAAAAAATCTGAGGTTTATTTTTCCAGTTCTCCATCTATAAATAGACATACTTTTTATTTTTGGCAATCTTGTAGATACATTTTGGCAAACATCCTAAAATTTAGTGAGATTGTATTCCTTTAAATAGAGTTGCAAAATATTTTGTTTTGCCACATTTCCTTCCTGCTGCTGCTAAGTCACTTCAGTCATGTCCGACTCTGTGTGACCCCATAGATGGCAGCCCATCAGGCTCCGCCATCCCTGGGATTCTCTAGGCAAGAAGACTGGAGTGGGTTGCCATTTCCTTCTCCAGCGCATGAAAGGGAAAAGTGAAAGTGAAGTTGCTCAGTCGTGTCCGACTCTTTGCGACCCCATGGACTGCAGCCCACCAAGCTCCTCTGTCCATGGGATTTTCCAGGCAAGAGTACTGGAGTGGGTGGCCATTGCCTTCTCCCATTTCCTTCCAGAATATTGTAATTTGAACTCTCACAAATAGTATTTGAGAATGTTATTTTCCTTACATTGTCAATACAGTAAAAAAAAGAACATCTCATTATTATGATTAGCTTTGTATTCCTTTACCACTGTGAGTGAACATTTTGGTATATCTGTTATCTATTTGCACTTGAAATGTTCTTCAGGCAAAATTTTCTAAATTCTTTCTTTCTGAAATTAAGAGATGTGTAGTATCTTTCTGTTTCCTAAATTCTTTTCTAAAATTCATTTCTAAAATATCTTGTTTTTTTATAGCTGATGGAAAAGTATATCAGAAAAGGTTGATGAAGGGCATAAAATCTCTCAAACGTGAGTAAAAAGCATGCTAAAAAGACTTAATCTGAAACCTTTATTTGCGTTGTCAGAATATAACTCCTCCTTTCCTACATAATTGAGTCTTTATTTATACTTCTTTCAGTAGATCTGCATTTTGACAGGTATTTACCAAGTACTTTCCTGTACTAAGATCTGTCAGGAAACTTTCTTAAATTTTCCTAACTCAGCCCCAGAAAAATAAAATTCATTTTAAAATGCAAACAAAAGGTGAAGAATGAAGGCTGTCAGATTAAGATTTAGCTCTAAAGCAGAAACAATTTGAAATTATAGGCAGCAAAAATAATGACTATTTTGCAGAATATTATGTCAGTCACCTCCAGCTCTAGCTTTTCAATATTCCCAACACAAAACTGGGGGTAATTAATTCTAATTTTTATTGTATTAGCTGAACAAGATGGCATTTTGGTGTTTGTCTTGAAAATGTTAATAATACTAAGGAATGAAGTATTTTTATTGTAATAAAATACATGCTCAGTAAAGATGAATGTTAATATAGAGTGAATATGTTTTAGAATCATTCAATTTTACTATATTTCTTTCCTATCCTCTATTTAGGAGGCAATATTGATGTCAATAAGCTGGACACGTTTTTAGAAAGCATGGGAATCAAGATCACAGAAGAAGAATTCATGGATTTGATAGAAAAACTGCCATATGATGGTGAGCATTGTAATCACTCATACTTTTTCAGGCCTATTGAGTCTTTTTTTCTGTCCATCTTTCAATTCAGTTCAGTTCAGTCACTCAGTCGTGTCCGACTCTTTGTGACCCCATGAATCGCAGCGCACCAGGCCTCCCTGTCCATACAAACTCCCGGAGTTCACTCAAACTCATGTCCATCGAGTCAGTGATGCCATCCAGCCATCTCATCCTCTGTCGTCCCCTTCTCCTCTTGCCCTCAATCCCTCCCAGCATCAGAGTCTTTTCCAATGAGTCAACTCTTTGCATGAGGTGGCCAAAGTACTGGAGTTTCAGCTTTAGCATCATTCCTTCCAAAGAAATCCCAGGGCTGATCTCCTTGAGAATGGGACTGGTTGGATCTCCTTGCGGTCCAAGGGACTCTCAAGAGTCTTCTCCAACACCACAGTTCAAAAGCATCAATTCTTTGGCGCTCAGCTTTCTTTGCAGTCCAACTCTCACATCCATACATGACCACTGGAAAAACCATAGCCTTGACTAGACGGACCTTTGTTGGCAAAGTAATGTCTCTGCTTCTGAATATGCTGTATAGGTTGGTCATAAATTTCTTTCCAAGGAGTAAGCGTCTTTTAATTTCATGGCTGCAGTCACCATCTGCAGTGATTTTGGAGCCCCAAAAAATAAAGTCTGACACTGTTTCCACTGTTTCCCCATCTATTTCCCATGAAGTGATGGGACCAGATGCCATGATCTTAGTTTTCTGAATGTTGAGCTTTAAGCCAACTTTTTCACTCTCCACTTTCACTTTCATCAAGAGGCTTTTTAGTTCCTCTTCACTTTCTACCATAAGGGTGGTGTCATCTGCATATCTGAGGTTATTGATATTTCTTCCGGCAGTCTTGATTCCAGCTTGTGCTTCTTCCAGCCCAGTATTTCTCATGATGTACTCTTCATAGAAGTTAAATAAGCAGGGTGACAATATACAGCCTTGACTAAATAAGCAGGGTGACAATATACAGCCTTGACGTACTCCTTTTCCTATTTGGAACCAGTCTGTTGTTGCATGTCCAGTTCTAACTGCTGCTTCCTGACCTGCATATAGCTTTCTCAAGAGGCAGATCAGGTGGTCTGGTATTCCCATCTCTTTCAGAATTTTCCACAGTTTATTGTGTACTGAGATATATTGACGCATAACATGGTGTAAGCTTAAGGTGCAGTCTGTTGATTTGATAGACATATATTGCAAAATTACTATCACCATAGTGTTAGCTAACACCTCCAACATATCACATTATTATAATTCTTTTCTAACATTTAAGATCTAGTCTCCAAGCAGATTTCAAGTATACAATTAGTTTTATTAACTACAGCCTTTACCATATAAAATGTAGCGTTTTGTACATTAATTGCCAGGAGAAATATCAATAACCTCAGATATGCAGATGACACCACCCTTATGGCAGAAAGTGAAGAGGAACTAAAAAGCCTCTTGATGAAAGTGAAAGTGGAGAGTGAAAAAGTTGGCTTAAAGCTCAACATTCAGAAAACAAAGATCATGGCATCTGGTCCCATCACTTCATGGGAAATAGATGGGGAAACAGTAAACAGTGTCAGACTTTATTTTGGGGGGGCTCCAAAATCACGGCAGATGGTGATTGCAGCCATGAAATTAAAATACACTTACTCCTTGGAAAGAAAGTTATGACCAATCTAGATAGCATATTCAAAAGCAGAGACATTACTTTGCCAACAAAGGTCCGTCTAGTCAAGGCTATGATTTTTCCAGTGGTCATGTATGGATGTGAGAGTTGGACCGCAAAGAAAGCTGAGCGCCAAAGAATTGATGCTTTTGAACTGTGGTGTTGGAGAAGACTCTTGAGAGTCCCTTGGACCGCAAGGAGATCCAACCAGTCCATCCTAAAGGAGATCAGTCCTGGGTGTTCTTTGGAAGGACTGATGCTAAAGCTGAAACTCCAATAATTGGGCCACGTCATGCAAAGAGTTGACTCATTGGAAAAGACTCTGATGCCGGGAGGGATTGGGGGCAGGAGGAGAAGGGAACAACAGAGGATTAGATGGCTGGATGGCATCACCGACTCGATGGACATGAATTTGAGTGAACTCGGGAGTTGGTGATGGACAGGGAGGCCTGGTGTGCTGCAATTCATGGGGTCACAAAGAGTCAGACACGACTGAACGACTGAAATGAACTGAACTGAATCCTTGTTGTAGATAATGGAGCTATCCTTTAAAGTCCAGGAATCATAAATTTTAGAAGGACAGAACATAGTCAATAGCCTTTATCCAGGCTTGACTTCTTAATTTAAGAACTTTGTAGTTTTTGCTTTTTTTCTGAGTTTGGGTTTATCAATGTCTAAATTTTACTGTGTCTTATAGATGAAGAAGACATCAAAGTAGATACAGTGATGAAAGAATTGAGTACTGTTTTAGGTGAAGTAAAATATTTCTTAATTCTTAACTGTGTTTTAATGATATTTCTCCCATTCCTTTTTTCCATTAATTTGCTATTCTAACCTTTCATTAACTAAACATTCTCATTTATCTGCTATGATTACCCATGCTTTTGCAACAGAAATACTAGGAAGATAGGCACACAAGACAAGAATTTCAAAATCTGGCCAATAACTGAGATACTATATATAGACATAATTATTTGAATCTGTCATCAACATCACAATTTTCTGGACAATTATATTAGCCTCATATCATTATATGTAGAATTTTTCCCAACATTATGAGAATGTGTCTTTTATTATAAGAGACAATGTTATATTTCTAAATCTGGTATTTACTCTTCATAATTCAATAAATGTCCTTAGGGTCTTGATTTTCTAGCAATAACGTATGCTACTGTACAAACATGTGTTTTGTTTATTTTTTGTAATTTGGATTCATTTGATAATGTTCCATAGCTTGACAACAGCCTTTTCTTAATAGTGTGGAAATATTTGTAGTCCTACTTCCACAATTTGATTCTCTATCAACCAAGGCCACAAGAAAGACAATTAGGAACTGTCCAGACTTTCTCCTATTCTCTGAATAGGACATGCACTGTATTTTATACTAGGCCAGCCAAGGTGAGACTCAATTTTTTTTTTATTCCCATGAATGAAATGCATTATACTTGGGAATCTGTTCCACCAGGTATTAGCTATTTCCTCAGAAAAGTTTCTATCCCTTTGGACTCTTTATAAAGAGACAAGATCTACTGAGACTGTTGAAAAGACATGCACTTAGAATCGTCTCTATAAAAGCTGGCTTAAAACTCAGCATTTGAAACACTAATATCACAGCATCAAGTACCATCACTTCATGACAATTAGGTGGAAAAAAAGTGGAAGAAGTGGCAGATTTTATTTTTGGGGCTCCAAAATCACTATAGATGGTGACTGCAGCCACGAAATTAGAGACGCATGCTTACTGGAAGAAAAGCTATGACTAACATAGGCAGCATATTAAAAAGCAGAGACATCACTTTGTAAACAAAGGTCTGTATAGTCAAAGCTATAGTTTTTCCAGTAGTCATGAACGGATGTGAGAGTTGGGCCATAAAGAAGGCTGAGCGCCAAAGAACTGATGCTTTCAAAATGTGGTGCTGGAGAGGACTCTTGAGAGTTCCTTGGTCAGCAGAGAGATCAAACCAGTCAATCCTAAAGGAAGTCAACCCTGAATATTCATTGGAAGGACTGATGCTGAAGCTGAAGCTCCAGTACTTTGGAAACCTGATGCAAAGAGCCAACTCATTGGAAAAGGCCCTGAGAAAGGATACTGAGAAAGACTGAGGGAGGAGAAGGGGGTGACAGAGGATGAGATGGCTGAATGGCATCACTGACTCAATGGACATGAGTTTGAGCAAACTCCAGGAAACAGTGAAGGACGGAAGCCTGACGTGCTGTAGTCCATTGTGGTCGCAAGGAGTAGGACATGACTTAGCAACTGAACAACAACAAGAACATACTGGAATTCTTTAAGTTGGCTTGCCAGTAAAAAGCTGAATTATAGAGTTAGGACTGTTCTAACTCTAGTAAAGTCTCTAGTAAAATTAACCTTCAATACGTCTTTATTAGTAGTAAGGGAGATTATGACTGGCTAAGTCAGAGGTGTATGAAATTAAACAAGTAAAAAGAAAAACATGACAAGAATAAAAATGTATGAAAAGTATACAGTGCACTGACAGTCAGTGTTTTTTTTATTCTAATGGTCTCGGGTGGAAGCTTTTGACTTTATGTAATTTTTGTTTCTGTGGAGCTTGGATCTTGGGTCAGCAAGTGACTTACGTGAAAAAGTGAAAATGCAAATGTTAGGCACTCAGACATTTCCGACTCTTTGCAACGCCATGGACTGTAGCCCTCCAGGCTCCTCTATCCATGGAATTCTCCAGGCAAGAATGCTAGAGTGGGTTGCCATTCCCTTCTCCAGGGAATCTTCCCGACCCAGCAATTAAACCTGGGTCTCCAACATTTCAGGCAGATTCTTTACTGTCTGAACCACTAAGGAAGCGACAGCCTGCTTATTGGAGCTCTCAGCGGTCTTTAATGACGTAACTTTCCAGTTCCCATGTCTCTTCTATTTTACCAGAGGTTTTGGCATTCAAAAGACACTGAAGTTTCTAAATATTATCCAGAAGATCTTATATAATCATGAATGATTACCAAAATAAAATTAATTCTCTAAAATTGAATAGATAAATTGGAATGCCCTAAGTAGGTATAGTAGGGTAGTGTATCTACAAGTTTGTTAGCCACTCTGAGTGTTATGAATTTTTGACACAAGAATGTTAAAAATCCATCCAGGAGGCTTCCCTGGTGGTCCAATGGTTAAGAAAAATCACTTTCTTTTTTTTTTTTTTCATTTAGAGAGATTTATTTAAACACATGTTTTATAACTTATCACACTTAAGTATGCATATAAAGAAAAACCACATAAATTGTTCAAGGTATTTGAAAAATTGTTTTACATTTAGAGTTTGTTTGGGATCACTTTTAAACCTTGAGTTGTCAGTATCTGTATTTTTTTCAAATAATATTGTCCTCAGTGTTATCAGAAGCTTTGTTGATATCACATTATTAAAGAATGATTTGAAATGAAATTCACATAATATAAAATTAACCACTTTAAGGTGAACAATTCATTGGAATTTTAGTATGTTCAGAGTGTTTTAACCATCATTGCTCTCTAATGCCTCCTGATTTCTGTCATTCCATACCTATTAAGGCATTTCTCCCACTTTACCTTCCTCATCGCTCCTGGTAACCGCTAATCTGAGTTCTTTCTCTATGGATTTATCTACTCTGGATATTTCATATAAAAGTGATCGTACGAAAAATCACTTTCTAATGCAAAGAACACGAATTCCATCCCTGGTCCCTGATTGCGGAACCAAGATCCTCCATGCCGTGGGGAGCCAATCCGCATGTGTCACAATTACTGAGCTCATGAACTCTAGAGCCCACACACCCGCAATGAAACTGAGACCTGAGGCAGCCATAAATAAATAGTTTTTAAAAATCCACCCAGAAAATAAACATACTATTAGTACATGTTCATAACTCAGAAGCAACTGTATAAAACCCTTTTGGATATGTTCAAAAGGTCCCTTAAGGTGTGGTTCTAATCAAAGTCTCACAGTTATAGGTTTTCTAGAATTATTCTAGTGTCAGAGGAGGTGTGAATTACTCTGATATAATGCACACTTATAGGTTTTCTAGAATTATTCTAGTTTCAGAGGAGGTGTGAATTACTCTGATATAATGCACACATGTCCTAATCAGTGTTTAATAATGTGGCGAATTTATTTCTGTAGCAGTCCGTTGTTCTATGTATTGTTTTAGCAAGTATCCATTTGAAATTTTATCTGGTGCAACTAAGGAGCAATCCTGACTTTGCCAGATGTTATCCTCATTGATATTGTAACCTGATCATTCCAATAGCTTCCTTACAAAATTAGGTAGAATTTTGTGCTTTTAAATGGAATCTTTGAACCTGATCCTACACTTGGTTTTCTGATCTATAAGAGGTCCTTCAAAAAGGACTTTGGGTGCTTTTTTCTTCTCAATAGTTATGTGAATCCTTAAAGTGAACAATGAAGGACAAATGAATCCACTTCTGTTCCTCATATATGCATAGTTGGACCCCCGGGCATGAGAAAGGGATCATCACTACGAAAGCCACATCAAGTTACCCTGCCCTTCCTCCTCCATGGAGTGGGCTCCATTGCTCCCTGGCCGTACCCTATGTAGGCTTCTGTTTGACCCAGTTGTGTGGAAATGATGGTAAGAGTGCTCCAGCTTGTTTCATTAACAGCAAAGAAGAAGATCCAATAATAAATGAAATAGAAAAGGCCATTTTTATCATAAAAATTCAGTAATATATCTTTCCCAAGCTCTGAAGCGGACATAATCAGAGGAAACTCATTTATCTCTGGAATTACAAAGGAATAGCCATATAAAATAGCTACTGTTCATTACAGAGAAATGGGAAGGAGTAGAACAAAAGAAAAGGTGAGAGCTCAGTAGAACACAAACCAGTATGTAGCTACCCGTATACACTTTTCACGTACGTTCTGAGAATGCTCCCATTTCTAGCAGTGTGATGTGCTATGTGCCTGGATATTGAAAACAACTAATAATGTGGATAGAATCTAATTTTAAAAGGATTCTTAAATGTTTCCATAAATGTATATACTTAAGGAATATTGATACCAAAAGCCTGGAACCCAAAGAAGAAGAGCCCTGAAGCCACATTTCACTCTCTAAACATTTGCTGAACTAAGTGAATCTAAGCAGTTTTGACAGTCTGCCAGAACTCAGTGGAAAGCAAGCAAAACCCAGAGCCCGCCCGAAATAGGAAATATGGTGGGTTTGATCCATGGGTTGGGAAGATCCACTGGAGAAAGAAATGGCTACCCACTCCAGTATTCTTGCCTGGAGAATTCCATGGACAGGGGAGCCTGGTGGGCTACAGTCCATGGGGTCGCAAAGAGTCAGTCACTACTAAACAACTAAGCACACCTGCCCTAAAGCTAAGACTTGAAAAGCTATGTATACAGCATGAGAGCGAATTAGAAATATGTCTCTGGACTGCAAGGAAGACTGTCTTAACTCAATTTATAAACACAAGGTGACCTTTACACAGGCTTACTTATCAAATTTGCACTAACTTAGTCTGAGAATTTAGTTTAAAGTAATCCTGAAAGAAATTTGGAACTGTGGTGTTGGAGAAGACTCTTGAGAGTCCCTTGGACTGCAAGGAGATCAAACCAGTCAACCTAAAGGAAATCAGTCCTGAATTCATTGGAAGGACTGATGCTGCAGCTGAAATTCCAATACTTTGGCCACCTGATATGAAGAACTGACTCATTGGGAAAGACCCTGATGCTGGGAAAGATTGAAGGACAGAGGAGAAGGGGATGACAGAGGATGAGATCACCAGAAGTTGGATCACCAACTCAATAGACATGAGTTTGAGCAAGCTCCAGAATTTGGTGAAGGACAGGGAAGCCTGGCATGGTGCAGTCCATGGGGTCACAAAGAGTCAGACATGACTGATCAACTGAACTGAACTGAATTCTAAAAGACGAATGCCCCGGGAAACTAACATAAGCAAATTCTGATCCTCCTCTGAAGTATTCCTATTCTGAAGGATACTCATCTTCTCAAAGAATTTCACATACACAGAAGTTCCTGGTCTAAAATTACTAAACACATTGGCACGATGAGTAACTAAGCATGGCATGATGAGTAACAGCCATCATAAATAACATATTGCAGAATCAGATTTAGATTTTGGAATTATCAGACAAAAAATGTTAAACATTCTTAATATAGTCTAAGAATTAAAAAAGAGGCCTTGAATATGTGAATGAAGAGCAAACAAGATTTGATAAAGAACCAAAGAGATCTTCAAGAAATAAAAACAATAGAAATTTAAAACATTAGATGGATTGAATGGTAACTTTAAAAAAGCTGAAGAAAGAACTAAGGAACTTAAGAAGTTATGAAGTATGTAGCACAGAAAGACCAAAAAATGAAAAATGTGAAAGAATGATTAAGAGACATACAGAATAATAAGAAAATCTAATGTATTTTTAATTGGAATGCCAGGAAGAAGAGAAAGAATGAGACAGGATCAATATTTGAAGAGAACTTTCCAGAAGAGAGAAAGGGTGTCAATTTAAAGAAGCCAAGTGAATCCCAAGCAGAATAAATAAAAAGAAATCTGTACTGGACATACATACTTGAAATATGCAACATATCTAATTTATTGACTAAAAGTTTTGGATTCTAGACTTTATAGACAGTGAGCTTTCAGAGATTCATTTTCTGCTGATTTAAAGCAAAAGGCTTAACTAAACCAAAATTGTTTTTGCTTGCAAAGTATAAAAGTAATAATCAAAAGATTACTTACCATACAAATAGTGCAAAACAAAAATTATTATGGAAGCCTGAGGCCCTGTTTTTTTAAAGATACTTTCTAACAAGTAGCAATACATGTTTTTATATACACTATATTAATTAGTTAATACAAGGCATATAATTTATATGCCTTTCTAGATGAAATTTATGTACCTAAGATTGCATTTCTCTTAGCATAATGCTAATTTCAAAACTATCTGGAGAAATACTTAAATTTCTGTTTAGTGAAGAAAAGAACCAATATTTGGCTTTTTTTTTTTTACCACTTACATAATCAGGGTGGTCATAAATGCTAGTTTTTTATTTGTTTACAACACATTAAAGTACCCACAAAATTATAGTGCATGAGTGAAAATGTTACTAGTTAGCAGCTTTTGTTGTAATAACTCACTGATTTTTATCCTTCTAAATAATTATAATAATTCTTTTTATCACCATTTCTGTCTTTTCTAGGAAAGCAGATAAATGTCAGTGACCTAAAAAATGCTCTAAAAGACATGAAAGTAGAAGTCACAGATAACGAATACTTGAATTTAGTAAAAACTCTACCAGTTGATGGTAAGGATTTTAAAATTATATATGTATTCTTCAAATGGCTTTAGAGTGCTTGACTGTGTCGTTTTCTTCTAAAATAACTCTGTATTGCTAGCAAGTTGTTATTTTTTCTTTTTGTAATCATTTTGGAAAACTTTCAGTACTTGATTTTTGCCAAAGAAAATCTGGGTCATTTAATTTATATTATGGTAGGCAATAGCTATTTCACTCATTCCTACCAAAAAATTATATGTATTACTGTCCTTGATTCCACTAATATGCCTGATAGTAAGTGGAAGGGTGTGAAAATGGAAGAGTAAAGGGTACAAAGGAAGAAGTCAGAGATGAAAGAAAATCAAATGGGATATACAAGGTTTAGGACGTCCCTGGTAGCTCAACTGGTAAGGAATCTGCCTGCAATCTGGGAGACCTGGGTTCCATCCCTGGGTTGGGAAGATCCCCTGGAGAAGGGAACAGCTACCCACTCCAGTATTCTGGCCTGGAGAATTCCATGGACTGTATAGTCCATGGGGTCCCAGAGAGTTGGACAAGACAGAGAGAGCAACTTTCACTTTTATACAAGGTTTAGATCAATAATCATTGTTTTTATCCAAGAGCTAATAGATTTGCCTCATTAAAGTCTTTCTCCAAACAAATTTTGTTACTATTTGAGAGCAAATAGGTACATTTCAGGAGAAAAGAATTACTAAAATTCTCTTTTTGAAATTATGAGATTAGGGGAGGAATTGCAGAATTTTTTTTAGGTGAATCCCCTTTTTATTTTTTTTTCTCTGACATGAATTATGCCTTTTCTTACAGTTGAAGGAAAGGTGTTTCAAAAAAGGTTGCTAGACAGTGTGAAGAATCTTAAAAGTGAGTGAAAAGTATGATGAGAAATCAAATAAATCTGAGATATTATTGTATATTTTCATATATGCTAACTTATTTTTTATTACATTAAAAATCCCATATGTGTATTTTCTCAGTAGTTATGCATGTGTTATACATGTTATGCCATAAATCCCTGGAAAATTACCCAGTCCTTTTAAAATTTGCACTTTGTTGATTGAATGAAAGATGAAGTCGAATTATCAGTTGATCCTCCTTGTACCCTTGACTGGGTGTTACTGCACCTTAATGTCTTCTTGATTAAAGTGTTAACTATAATACACATGAATTAATGCAGATTTTTCTCACATCTTGGTATCTTTCTTGCCTCTTCTAAGGAGGAAAGATTGATATGACTAACCTGGTCACATTTTTGGAAAATATGGGGATTGAGCTTTCACATAAAGAGCTTGAAGATTTTTCACAAAACCTGCCAGTTGATGGTGAGCATTGTAGATAAAAATTTATTCCCTTTAGGACACCTTGGGTTTGAGAACATCTGTAAATTAATGATAGTACTTATTTGGTATTAACAGGGCATTTTTTTTGTTTTGTTTTGTTTTAATTTTATTTTATTTTTAAACTTTACATAATTGTATTAGTTTTGCCAAATATCAAAATGAATCTGCCACAGGTATACATGTGTTCCCCATCCTGAGCCCTCCTCCTTCCTCCCTCCCCATACCATCCCTCTGAGTCGTCCCAGTGCACTAGCCCCAAGCATCCAGTATTATGCATCGAACCTGGTAACAGGGCATTTTTAACAGCTTGTAGCCAAACTCATGTCTCAAATGAAAACACATCCTTGTATCTTCACTAATCCAAGACCAACAAATGTTTTCCACTGTGAATAATAAAAATTGGTGAGAATGCTAACAGATCAAAAAATGAAGAAGAGGAAGTAAGATGGAATGAGAACTATTTTAAAGAAACATTAAATAATAAGTCAGAAGAAAAAAACAACCTATAATGAGGAGTAATTACATGTATGCCTCAGTTGTTCTGATATAAACAGAAGATTAAAAGGAGACAGAAAAACACCAAGAATTTTAAAAGAGCATAATGATACTCACTGTTGGGTATAATGTGGGATTAGGGTATTATTTATATTAATACAATGAACATTTTTCCAGGGTAAAATAAATTAGTTACCAATATTAATCAAAGATGAAATGAAAATATAAATAGGCCAATAATGATAGTTGGAAAAAACTATCAAATAAGTATACCTATCAACCACCACCCATCACTCCAACAAAAGGTGACAGGCCTGCAGAGAATAAATTTGAGAATAAATTCCTTCAGATTTTCAAGTAATTGTTTGTTTTAATGCTAGCTAAACTGGTCCAGAGGAATCCAGTTTAAGATGATGAGAAAACATTATAAACTAAATAAAAACATTTAGTTTTTATTTCCTCCAATACCTAACAAAGGAGCAACAAAAATGAAAAAGTAAAAAATCCACAAAGGAAGTTTAACATCAATCAAATAATATAAAAAGACCAATCTAATGCCATAAATATTTAAAGGAGACAACCAGAGAACCTATGAGAATAGGGAGGGAATGGAGACACATATGTATAGAGAATGGACTTCTGGACACAGCGGGGGAAGGAGAGGATGGGGCGATTTGAGGAAGTAGCACTGACATACATATACTATCATGTGTAAAACAGAGAGGGAGCGGGAAGCTGCTGTATAACACAGGGAGCCCAGACTGGTGCTCTGTGAGAACCTATAGGAGTGGGATAGCGGAAGGAGAGGAAGGAGGCCTAAGAGGGAGGGAGTATATATGTAATTATGACCAATTCTCATCGTTGTATGACAGAAACAAATGCAACATTGTAAAGCAATTTTCCTCCAATTAAAAAAAAAAAAGATTCTAAAGTAGAAACTATTGCAACAGAGCTAGGCTCCTCTGAGCCTCTCTCCTCCTGCAGAAATTAAATTGGTGAAATCCAGAGAGTTATCACTAAAATGCCCAGATCTGGAATGAAGAAAACTGGGTACATAACTTTTTTCTCTCTCCATTTATGAGGAAGAAGAAGAAACAGTTGTTGGGGAGAAATGGCTACAACAGAGAAAATGAATGATTGGAATCACTCATTGATAGAAGTAAAAGCTTCAGAGCTCTAGGCTGAATTGGGGGTCTCATCTGAAGCCCAAGAATACCATCCCATAGGCAGATCTGGGGTTTGGTGAAATGTCTTTACCAGGGTCTCAGAGCAATGACCCCTGTTGGGACATTTAAACAAAGTTCAGATACGAGAGCAGGGCTCAAGTATAAAACCACATGACATACCTCACTCTACCCTTAGATTACAATAAAAGTGGGTAGAACAATTTTCTTCAAATGCCATCTCACTGAAGAAAGCAAACTAGTCTCAGATGCTGTAGAAAGGGCTATTAAAAGATATATTAAATCCTGAGAATAAAATGAAGATCTGGACAGAGTTGCTGAAGCATATGCAAGATTGGAAAAAAAAAAGGATATGGTGACAATTCTAGCATTAACACAGTGAAGAAAAACAGAAAAGTGAAAAGGGAAGGTAAGAAGATAGGATGAAGGAAGATAGCATGCAAAAGACAAATAATCCATCAAGTAGAAAATATAACCTAAGGAACAATGAAAAAGAGGTTGTTGACAATTAATTCATATTAAAGGGCAACTTTAATGGGTTCAATAAAACTAAAGCTCAAAAATGAGATGGTACCAATACATATAAATATTAAAAAGGTAAATTGCAAAACTAAAAAAAGAATAAGTACAAAAAGTCATTATAGAATTATTAAGTAAATTATAAACATAAAAATTTAAAAATATAAAGCACTAAAAATCATATTACAGTGTGAGCAGACTTGGTACAGTAAATACAGAGAAAAAAGATTAAAATTATCAAAAATCTAGTAGATATGGATGATTCACAAAGGCATCCACCATAAGAATATCAAATATCTTTAGAAGAGAGTATAACAATTAAAACTTTTTAATCAATGATAGTTTTTAAAAAAGAAAATTTCTGTAAAATGAAGGAATGAATGCAGATCAAAAATGTCACACCAGGCTCCAGAAAATGGTGATCCAGAGTGCCCTACCGTGAAATATTTTCTAGTTTGCTTACTGAACTTTAAGGAAAAATGAGAATTTTTCAGATGCACAGATGATAGAAAGCAGGTAACAGATGAGGAGAGGAAGTGATGGGTTTCCAAAGCAACATTCAACTCCAGAAAAGAATGTCAGAGTATCTACAAAGGTGAAAAAGCGTGACAAAGAGTATTATGTACAACTATGATGTCATTCAAATATACATAAAAATTTTATATATAAATATAAAATTCCAACTTTTAATAATATGGGAAAAACTAAATGAATTCAGCACCTCTTGAAAAAAAGATGATGAAATATAGTTAAGAAATAACTTAAAATTGAGCAAAAGGAAACAATAGTGCAAAGACTGGTGGTGACCTGTAAATCTGTTTGAATACAGAGCAAGTACTAGACAATTGTGGGGATGATAGATACAAAATAACATGTTTATATGTGTCAGTGTAACAATGATAACATAACTAATAAAAACATGAAAGTGAGGGGGGAAATGGGAGGAAGTGAGAAAATGCTTTTCATAGCAGGAAATCAGGTGATAGTTTTTAAAATTGAAAGATTAAGTTTGAAAATATGGCTTCACCTCTGTTTTTCATATTCTTTTAAAATTAACTGGACATCTTCATAAATATCTCTTGTACTGAGGTATATTTATTAGAAATTGAAGATTCTTATTTTTAAAACCATATATATAGTACTTTTTGAAAATAATTCTCTATATCTATCTTACCTCTGCAACTTCTTGAAAATAATTCTCTATATCTATCTTACCTGTGCAACTTCATAGATGAGAGTCTGTGGAATGACCAGTGATTATTTCTATGGGAGATAGGATTTGGAGTAATGTCTTTCCTTTTCCTAGTACATAGAGAAATATATAATACATAGAGAAAAGTGTGTAAAACATGAATTTCCTGTGTAACTAATGGTTATAAAACAAACAGCTGTATACTCTCCACCAACATCTAAAATCCACCGTGTTCTCTTTCCCAACACTGCCCACTCAATTTAATCACCACCATGATCCTTATGGTAATCACTACTTCAGTTTTATTCATATTTTACCACATAAATATGCATCTCAAATTTTATAGTTCACCCATATTTTGAACTTCATATGAATGGAATCACATAGCAAGGAACATTTTATCACTGGCTTCTTTTTAGTGAGTATTAGGGTAACTTAACTGAAGGTTAAGTTTATATTTTTCTGATTAGTAATGAGATTGAGACCTTTTTATATATCTATTAATTATTTGTGTAGCCTCTTTTGTGGACTGCCTTTTCAATTATATTGCCTGTCTTTCTACTGTGATTTTTTTCTTATTGAACTGTGGAAGTTCTTTATATATTCTCTGTATAGGCAATTTGAGGCTAATTTGCAATGCAAATAACTGTCTCTTTGGCTTGCTTTTTCATTCTTTTAATGGTGTCTTCCAGTGAACAGAAATTCTTAATTTAAATGTAGTCAAATATATCAATCTTTTCCCTGATGGTTAGTATCTTTTATACCATATAAATCTTTTCCTATCCTAAGGTCATTAAAGTATTGTCCCACATTATCTTTGAAAAATTCCTTTGTTTTGCATCTCAAATTTAACTAACAATCCACCTGGACATGATTTTTGTATATGGGATGCCGTAGGGGTTAAGTTTCTTTTCTTTCCCATATGAATATCAAATTTTTCAACAGCATATTTGAAAATACCATCAGTACTATCTTTTCTTGCTATAGTGCCAACTTTCTACAGTCAAATAACATGGATCTCAGAACAGAGTATGAATTCATGTAGTATAAGGTAGGGGAGAGAGGTAGAGTCTCAGTTCTGCCCTACCTAGCTTACAGTGTGAGTATGGGCAAAAGCCTTTCAGTTTCCCTGGGGACTTGCCTCTTCAAGTATAGACTTGAGGAGGGTGAGCTAGATGCCTTTTAAGAGACCTGTCGGATTCATGTCAATGTATGGCAAAACCAATACGATATTATAAAGTAAAATAAATAAATAAAACTGAGATTAAAAAAAAAGAGAGAGAGAGAAAGACCTATCAACTAAAAGAATCTAAGTCAGCTTGAGATCCCATCTTTAAGCAGACATGTAGGTGGCAAAGAAATAAATTAAAAAACAAGTGAGTTAGGCATTTATTTTTGATGCCATCACCCAGAACTTTTCTGCACCACAGTGCAAGGAAATTGTTGCCTGATACTTTATCTAATGGTTGGTAATATTAAAGGTTGAACAAATGAGGCATCAGACAATGAAAATTTTACAAAAATGTAAAAAATATCAGGCCAATTTTGGATTTAGAAACAGTACATAACCTGTAGTCAGGGCTTCTTGCCTCCAAATTTTAAAAGCCATCAACCTGGTCAGAAAAAAATGCCAAGCCATTTTCAAGCCATTCAACAGAGATCCAATGACAGCACACCTGTTAAACATACATTTCCTAAAATCCTCCCAGAAAGGCAACTTTAATGAAATTAGTTCTAATAAAAGGATACTAGCGAGTGAGAAATACAATATTTTTTTTTTTTTACATAGCAGAAAATTGACACAAAAAGAGATGGCTTCTGCTTTTCTGTTCCCTAAAAGAATACAAATATCACTTCTGGAATCTAACATACAGGCTTAATTTTCAAAATATATAATTGTATTTTCTTCATAAGGCAGCCATACATAATAAACCCTAAGAACAAAACAGTCACAAACTTTTTCCATAAACCTGGACTTATTGAAGGCTTCCACTAGTCTCCAGGAGCTTACAGCCAGATTAGTCCTGATGTTTCAAATAATCAAGCTTTCTCCATAGCCAAAATTCCTTTTATGTTTGGGCTGTTGAACACAAGCTCAGGAGATAATTTGTCCATCTCTGTTCCTAAAGGAATTGCTGTGCTTTCTTTTCAATAAAGACTGACTCCATCTCAAACAACTTCTTCATCAGAGTCTCCTTTTGTCTTCATACCTTCTAGAATATAAGAAAAGCCATTTCAGCTCCTGGTTTGGACACAGACTTTCACACGACTGTGTTCAGGGTTCAGACTTATCTTTAAGAAGTTCTTTACTGCAATGTGTCAGGGAGAGGGTAGCCTTGGGCTTGCAGCTTCCTCTTGCTCACAGCCCCACAAAGCTCACAGCTTTGTGGCCAGGACTAACAAAGGCTAACTTGTTTTTAATCTCAAAGGGAAATAATTCCATATTCCACCAGCAAATATTACTTTGTTGAAGGTTTTTTGTGATTTGGGGTTATTTACATAACCTTTAGTAAATTGGCACCCCACTCCAGTACTCTTGCCTGGAAAATCCCATGGATGGAGGAGCCTGGTGGGCTGCAGTCCATGGGGTCGCTAAGAGTTGGACACGACTGAGCGACTTCACTTTCACTTTTCACTTTCATGCATTGGAGAAGGAAATGGCAACCCACTCCAGTGTTCTTGCCTGGAGAATCCCAGGGATGGGGGAGCCTGGTGGGCCGCCGTCTATGGGGTCACAGAGTCGGACACGACTGAAGTGACTTAGCAGCAGTAGCAGTTAGTAAATTAAAGGAATTCTCTTCTATTCCTATTTTTGTTTTGACATTTATCCAATTCATTTTTTCTACACCTGATCATTGCATGTAATGAAGTGTTTATTGAAGTGATTATATAGTATTTCTCCTTAAATATATTAATCTGGGGTACTACATGGATTGATTTTCGCATATTAAAAAAACTTTGCATTCCTGGAATATATTAATCATGATGGATTATCATTTATATATTATTGGATTCAGATTGCTAATATTTTATTGAAGATTTTTGCATTCTTGTTTATAAGAGATTTTCCTTATTTGTTCAGTCTTCATTAAATTTTACTAGCAAAGTTAAAAAAATATGTTGAAGATTATTTCTTGTTTGAATTCTCTGAAAGAGTTTTTTAAGGTGGCATTATTTCATTCTTAAATGTTTGGTGGGATTAACCAATGAAGACATCTTGAATCTGAATTTGTTGTTTGTGTTGTTGGAATTTTTAACTTCCAATTAAAAAGACTGTTTCTTCTTGTGTCAGTTGGTAAACTGTGGTTTTCTAGGAATTTGTCAATTTTATATGAATTTTTAATGTATTTAAATAAAATTACTTAATAACTATCTTTTTAATGTTTGCAAGATTAGTATGGGAATCTTGCTCATTCCTAATATTGGTTATTTATGCCTTTCCTCTTTTTTTCTTGGTTAGTCTTACCAAGGGTCTAACAAGTATTAAAAGTCATTCCAAACAACCAACTTTTCACTTTGTTAAACCTCTACATTCTTAATTCTTTTTGTTTCATTAATTTCTGCTCTTTGTAATTTTCTTTGATTTCATTTGCTATTCTTTTTCTAACTTAAGGTGCATGCTTAGCTTATTAATTTTTAATTTTTTTCTTTTCTAATATATTTTGAATTCTGATATATATTTTTTTAGTTATTCAGTTTAAAATATTTCTTAGTTCTATTGTGATTTATTCTCAACCCTCGTGTGTGTGTGCGGTTACTTCAGTCGTGTTCAGCTCTTTGTGACCCCATGGACTGTAGCCTGCTAGGCTTCTCTCCATGGGACTCTCCAGGCAAGAATACTGGAATGGGTTGCCATTTCCTCCTCCAGGGGATCTTTCCAAACCAGGGATGAATTTTGAGACATGATATATTCAGTTATTTAGTTTAGTTATTCAGTTTAAGATATTTCTTAGTTCTATTGTGATTTATTTTCAACCCTCAGATATTCCCATGTGCTTTATTTCTAGGTTAATTGCATGGTAGTCGAAGAACCTACTCTGTGATTTTAATCCCTTTACATTTTATTGTATTTTATTTTTCAACAACTTTATTGATATATAATCTGCATACCATACAATTTGCCCATCTGAAGTATTCAATTCAACAGGTTTTAGCATATTCATAGACTTACGTGACCATCACCATAATAGATTTTAGAACTTTGTTGTTGTTTTTGTTCAGTCATCCAGTCATGTTGGACTCTTTGTGACCCCAGCCAAGCCTCCCTGTCCCTCACCTCTCCCAAAGTTTGCCCAAGTTCATGTCCATTGCATCGGTGATGCCATTCAGCCATCTCTCCTTCTGCCCTCAGTCTTTCCCAGCATCAGGGACTTTTCCAATGAGTCAGCTGTTCACATCAGGTGACCAAAATACTGGAGCTTCACCTTCGGCTTCAGTCCTTTCAATGAGTATTTAGGGTTGATTTCCCTTAAGATTGAGTAGCTTGATCTCCTTACTGTCTAAGGGACTCTCAGGAGTCTTCTCCAGCACTACAGCTCGAAGGTATCAATTCTTTGGTGCTCTTCCTTCTTTACGGTCCAGCTCTCACAACCGTACATGACCACTGGGAAGACCATAGCCTCAACCATACAGACCTTTGTTGGCAGAGTAATGTCTCTGCTTTTCAACACACTGTCTAGGTTTGTCATAGCATTCCTGCCAAGAAGCAATCATCTTGTGATTTCATGACTGCAGTCACTATCTGCAGTGATTTTAGCGCCCAAGAAGAGGAAATCTATCACTACTTACACCTTTTCCCCTTCTATGTGCCATGAAATAATGGGGCTGGATGCCATGATCTTAGTTTTTTTAACGTTTAGTTTTAAGCCAGCTCTTTCACTCTCCTCCTTCACCCGACATCAATATGCTCTTTAGTTCCTCTTCGCTTTCTGCCATTAGAATGGTATCATCCACATATCTGAGGTTGTTAATGCTTCTCCTGCCTATCTTAATTCCAGCTTGTAACTCATCCGGCCCAGCATTTCTCATGATGCGCTCAGCATATAGGTTAAATAAACAGGGTGACAGCAGACAGCCCTGGTGTACTCCTTTCTTAATCCTGAACGAGTCAATTGTTCCATACAGACTCTAACTGTTGCTTCTTGACCCACATACAGGCTTCTTAGGAGACAGGTAAGATGGTTTGGTATTCCCATCTCTTTAAGAGCTTTCCACAGACTGTTATGATCCACACAGTCAAAGGCTTTGGTGTAGTCGATGAAACAAAAGTAGACAGTTTTCTGGAATTCCCTTGCTTTCTCTATGATCCAGCAAATGTTAACAATTTGATCTCTGGGTCCTCTGCCTTTTCTAAACCCAGCTTGGACTCTGGAACATTCAGTCAATCAGTTCAGTCGCTCAGTCGTGTCTGACTTTTTGTGACCCCATGAACCACAGCACGCCAGGCCTCCCTGTCCATCACCAACTCCCAGAGTTCACCAAAACCCATGTCCATTGAGTCGATTATGCCATCCTCTGTCATCCCCTTCTCCTCCTGCCCTCAATCTTTCCCAGCATCAGGGTCTTTTCAAATGAGTCATCTCTTCGCTTCAGGTGGCCAAAGTATTGGAGTTTCAGCTTCAGCATCAGTCCTTCCAGTGAATATTCAGGACTGATTTCCTTTAGGATGGACTGGTTGGATCTCCTTGCAATCCAAGGGACTCTCAAGAGTCTTCTCCAACACCACAGTTCAAAAACATCATTTCTTCGGCGCTTAGCCTTCTTCACAGTCCAACTCTCACATCCATACATGACCACTGGAAAAACCATAGCCTTGACTAGATGGACCTTTGTTGGCAAAGTAATGTCTCTGCTTTTTAATATGCTGTCTAGGTTGGTCATAACTTTCCTTCCAAGGAGTAAGTGTCTTAATTTCATGGCTGCAGTCACCATCTGCAGTGATTTTGGAGCCCAGAAAAATAAAGTCAGCTACTGTTTCCACTGTTTCCCCACCTATTTGCCTGGAACATTACCAAACCCCAAAAGGAAACCTCTTACCCACTAACAGTCATTCCCTACTCTCCTCTTCTTCTCAGCCTCTAGCAACCATTAATCTGCTTTTCGTCCCTACCGGTTTGCCTGTTCTGGAGATTTCATGTGTTCTGGAGAATCATAAGTGACTGGTTTCTTTCATATAGCATAATGTTTTCAAGGCTCATCCATTTTATATCATGTATCACCACTTCATTCATTTTCGTTGCCAAGCAATCTTCCATTATATGGATATACCACTTTTTGTTTCTTCATTCGTAAGTCGATGAACATTTGGGGTTTGTTTCCACATTTTGGCTATTATGAATAATGCTGCTATGAATAGTCTCATGTAAATTTTTATGGATACATGTTTTCATTATTATTGGGCATATTCTTAGGAGTGGAAATGCTGGAACATATGATAACTCTATGTTTAACATTTTGGGGAATTGAAATTATTTTACAAAGTAATTGTATCATTTTACATTTCCATCAGCAACATGTGAGGGTTCCAATTTCTTCACATCCTTGTCACTACTTGTTATTATCTCTCTTTTTTATTATAGTCATCCTAGTGATGTAAAGTGGTAGTTTTAATTTTTATTTATTTTATGTCTAATGATGATGTTGCACATCTCTTCATGTACTTGTTGGCTATTCATATATTTCCATTAGAGAAACATATATTCAGATTCTTTACCTACTTTTCAATTGGGTTGTCTTTTTATTATTGAGTTATAAGAATTCTTTATATATTCTATATAAAACTCCCTTATCATATGCATGATTTTCAAATACTTTCTCCTGTTCTGTGAGTTCCTCACTTCCTTGATGGTGTCCTTTGAAGCACAAATGCTTTTAGTTTTGATGAAGTCCAGTTTATCTAGTTTTTCTTTTGTCACCTATGCTTTTGGTGTCATATATAAGAATGTTTTGCCTAATCCACAATAAAAATGATTTATTTTTATATTTCTTTCTAAAGGTTTTATAGTTTCAGCTCTTAATTTTGAATCTATGATACATTATTTCTGTATATGGTATGAAGAAGGGATCTAACTTCAGTCTTTTGCATGTGGATGTATAGTTGTCTCAGCACCATTTGTTGAAAAGTCTCCTCTTCTTCATTGAACTGTCATGATACCCTTGTCAAAAATCAGTTAATAGTGAATACAGTGATTTATTTCTGAACTCTCAGTTCCTCTCCATTGATCCATATATCTAGCCTTTTGCTGGTACTTCACTACATTGATTACTATCACTTTTTAATAAGGTTTGAAATTGGAAAGTGTACGTCTTCCAACTTTGTTCTTTTCTCTGAGATTGTTTTGGCTATTCAAGATACCTTGCATTTACATTTGAATTTTAAGATTGGCTCTTAAAATTTGGAAAAAAATGCCAGCTAAGATTTGATAAAAATGTTCTTGTGTTTCTAGATCAATTCAGCATGTGAGAGAGGGTAGGGGATAGTCACAGAGAATATTACCATCGTTTCAATATTAAGTGTTCTGATCCATGATCATGGGATATCTTTCCATTTATTTAAGTCAATCAATTTCTTGCAATAATGTTTTATAGTGTTTGAAGTATGAGTTTTGTCCCTTTTTTTGTAAATTTATTCCTCAGTGATAGGTGATTTGTTCTTTTGATGTTACTATAGATGGAACTGTTTTCTTAATGTTATTTTGGACCATTTATTGTCATTACTTTTGTGGGTTTTTTAATTTTATTTTATTTTTGGGGGGGGTTTTGAATTTTTTTTTATTTTTTAACTTTACAATATTGTATTGGTTTTGCCATATATCAAAATGAATCCACCACAGGTATACATGTGTTCCCCATCCTGAACCCTCCTCCCTCCTCCCTCCCCATACCATCCCTCTGGGTCGTCCCAGTGCACCAGCCCCAAGCATCCAGTATCGTGCATCGAACCTGGACTGGCGACTCGTTTCATATATGATATTATACATGTTTCAATGCCATTCTCCCAAATCATCCCACCCTCTCCCTCTCCCACAGAGTCCAAAAGACTGTTCTATACATCAGTGTCTCTTTTGCTGTCTCGTACACAGGGTTATTGTTACCATCTTTCTAAATTCCATATATATGCGTTAGTATACTGTATTGGTGTTTTTCCTTCTGGCTTACTTCACTCTGTATAATAGGCTCCAGTTTCATCCACCTCATTAGAACTGATTCAAATATTTTCTTTTTAATGGCTGAGTAATACTCCATTGTGTATATGTACCACAGCTTTCTTATCCATTCATCTGCTGATGGACATCTAGGTTGCTTCCATGTCCTGGCTATTATAAACAGTGCTGCGATGAACATTGGGGTACACGTGTCTCTTTCAATTCTGGTTTCCTCAGTGTGTATGCCCAGCAGTGGGATTGCTGGATCATAAGGCAGTTCTGTTTCCAGTTTTTTAAGGAATCTCCACACTGTTCTCCATAGTGGCTGTACTAGTTTGCATTCCCACCAACAGTGTAAGAGGGTTCCCTTTTCTCCACACCCTCTCCAGCATATATTGCTTGTAGACTTTTGGATTGCAGCCATTCTGACTGGCGTGAAATGGTACCCCATGGAAACTCCTAGAGAATATAGGCAAAATACTTTTGTTTTTAAAGATTTATTTATTTGGCTGTGCCAGTTCTTACTTGAGGCATGTAGAATCTTCGATTTTCGTTGAGGCGTGCAGGATCTTTAGTTGAGGTATGGAAACTCTTAGTTGCGTCATGTGGGGTCTAGTTTCCTGACCAAGGGTCAAACCCAGGCCTCCTGCATTGGGACCATAGAATCTTAGCTACTGGATCACTAGGAAAGCCCCTCATTACTTTTAAAATTATTGATATTTGGCTTTACAATGCAATACATGATCATTTTTGTAAATGCTCCCTATGTGAAAGGAAATATGCATTCTGAAATTATTGGGTACAGTGTTGTCTATATGTCCATTAAATCAAGTTTGTTAAATTTGTAGTTCAAATTTCCTGTAGTCTTAATGCTTTTTTCTGCTTATTTTATTAACTACTCATTGAAATATATTAAAATATCCAACCATAATTTAGAATTTTTCTTTTTCCTCCTTCTAACTTTGCAGTTTTTTGTGTTTGTGACCATGTTGTTTGGTGTCAATATAACCCCACTACTTTGTTTTTGCTTAGTATTTGTTTGGTCTATATCTACCCATCCTCTTACTTTCAACTTCTCTAAATCCTTATATTTCAGATATTTTAAATTCTTAAGTTTTAGATGGTTAGATCACTTCCTTGATTAATTTTTCCTAACATGTAAATAAGATATAGTAACCTTCTTTATCAACTGTTCAAAGAACACAGAAAGCAGAAACACTTCTGGTTTGATTTATGAAACTATCTTAATCTTGATACCCAAACTTGATGAAGAAAACACAAAAAAAAGGAAGATCAGTAGCCAGTCTCTCTCATAAACAAATGTGCAAAAATCCTAAACAAAATATCAGCAATATGAATCTATTGTTTTTATTTTTGTATTACTAATAGCAGTTATGATATTACTAACATATTTGTGTTTAAATCTACTTTTACTCAATGCCTTTATTTGTACCTGTTCAACATTCTGTTTTCTTCCATCCTTGCTTTGCTTTTGGGTTTCTATTATTTTTCTTATTAGTTTGGACTTTTTAAAGATTATTTCAGAGATTACAATATACATCCTTAATTTATCTTACTCCAATTTTGTATTGGGCTTTTATCCTCATTCAAGACAGTGCAAGATTCTTGGACTATTTTAATTTTGTTAATCCCCCTTCCCAACTTATTTTCTTGTTTTACACACTATGTTCCTCTAGAATTACTCATACATTATCATTTCATTTCTTCATATTCTTTCCTACAGTCCTAAATTGAAAGGGGCCATTGAATGTTAAGCAGGATTAAAATTTTTTCAACTTATTCCTAAAAACTACTTGTAAAATTTTATAACATTGGGAACAAAGAGGAATTTATAAGTAGGATTTTAAAAAAGACTTATACATAAAGAATAAAAGTGTGAACACTGGAGGAAATAGTGGGACGCATGAAACAAAGTAGAGGAAAGGACTAAAACAATTTTTTATGTCTAAGTAACTATTTATTATATAAAATGTAATAGAATAGAACTAAAATGTAAGATGATATCAACATTCTAGCTGAGGGCAGGAATCACAGGTTGAGAAAGCATAAGGAACAGTCTCATTGTTATATATGACTGCTTTGTGTCTTACAGTGGATGGGAAAGTTGATCTAAAAAATGTGACACTGAGTATGAAAGACTTTACTGGTGAGTTTCTATGACATTGAAATCATAATGCTTTATAATAAGTCATATTTTAGATGCTCTTGTCTAGTAGTCTATTGTTCATAGTAATTTTGACATTTACCCAATTATCATTAAAGATTTCTACCTGAAAAAGTCCACTCAATCTCTGGTTATCTATGTATTAAAATGGAACCACAGACTTTGTTCTCATAACAAGTTCTATCTATGGTAGAGATACTATATAGGTCTGTCTTTGCCTACATGTGAATAGTTAAATTTTAGGTAAGCATGTGAAAAAATAAGGCAAAGCCTTGGAAAGTGCAAGATAATATATTTTTGTATGTGTATGTGTGAACAGTTACATAAGTCCGTATAATATCTCCTCTCATAATTATTTCTTTTGGCAATTCATTATCCAATCTGATAACTAGATTTCATTCTGCATATTATTCCCAACTTTAAGAGAGCCCTCACTATCTCAATATTATAAGAGCAAACTTACTTTGACTTCTATTGATACACTGAATTTCCATATCCTGTTTTGCCTCTGCTTTTTAATCAGATTGGAAATGATGCCACATAAAGTATTATAAATGTATCTAAAGATACATGCAACATAGGCTAATATCATGTTCTAGTGAACCTCTTTAAAACATTGAATAAAATTTCTAAAGTTTTCACCTATAAACACTCTGTCTTTTCAAAGGAGAAAAGATTAATGCCAGTGATCTGAAAAATGTTCTTGGAGACATGGGGATAGAAGTCAATGATAAGGAATGTCTGGAACTGCTAAAATTACTGCCAGTTGATGGTGAGCTGCATTTGGGTTACTGTGACCCCCAAAGCATTGAGTTTTATGGTTCTATTTATGATGTTTATACTTTAAAGTGTCACGTGTTCATAAATACCTGCCCCCACCCTACAGCTCTTGCTTTCTTATGAACAGTGTCTCTATTTCTCTATGCGAACTCAAGGACAGAGATCAACTGTCAAAAGAATCCTCTTCCAAAAAATCAATGTTGAGGAGGTAAGATGTTACTGATGATTTTGAAAAGGGGAGGAAGGAGTGGAATTTACATTTTGTCTCTCTCAGTAAGCATCAAAAAAGTCCTCAGAAGAAAGTTTCTTTTTTCCTTTAAGTACAAAAGCTCAACATCTTTCTGAAAGCTTCTCGACAAAGCATCTTCTCAGCAAAGTTCTATGTATCCCTGTAAGTAAATCTTGTACCAGCTGCCAAGAAATTAGAGTTTTCTGTATTATTATATCAGTTCAGAAGTTAACAACATCTTCAAGCCTGAGCTTTGTAGCATCCAGTACCAGCAGCTGCATCATGAAGAAGAGCCTGAAGAAACCTGAACAGGCTGCAGGTTACAGTCTTCCACCTCAAAGCAGCATCTCTGCAGAGAATGCAGAATACTTTGAGTACAAAGATGAGTCTGAGTTTGCAAAGCCTCCATGTTATTATATTACCTGGCTAGACAGCACATTAAAAAGCAGAGACGTTACTTTGCCAACAAAGGTCCATCTAGTCAAGGCTATGGTTTTTCCAGTGGGCATGTATGGATGTGAGAGTTGGACTATAAAGAAAACTGAGCACTGAAGAATTGATGCTTTTGAACAGTGGTGTTGGAGAAGACTCTTGAGAGTCCCTTGGACTGCAAGGAGATCCAACCAGTCCATCCTAAAGGAGATCAGTCCTGAATATTCACTGGAAGGACTGATGCTGAAGCTGAAACTCCAATACTTTGGCCACCTGATGCAAAGAGCTGACTCATTGGAAAAGACCCTGATGTTGGGAAAGATTGGGGACAGGAGGAGAAGGGGACGACAGAGGATGAGATGGTTAGATGGCATCATCGACTCAGTGAACATGGGTTTCAGTGGACTCTGGGAGTTGGTGATGGATGGGGAGGCCTGGCGTGCCGCGGTTCATGGGGTCGCAATGAGTTGGACACGACTGAGTGACTGAACTGAACAACACTACCCAATTATAATGAAGGCAAGAGAATCAAGCATGAAACTACTATCCCTTCAGTTTCTGGAAGAGATGAGTATTTTGTGGGTCAGGATGACTTCGATAATGCTGACCAACTTAGTTTAGGCAACAACAGGATTTTTATGTGAACTTTTTTATGGCATTCTTCTTTAAAACTAGATTGGGTATTTCCTGTCTGCTTTCCTGGCCACTTCAACTGCAGGAAAGTATGAGGCCATTTCAGGATTTGGCCTCTGTCTAATCAAGCAGATCCTTGTTGTCAGGTTTTCCACCTATTTCCCTGGATATTTTGATGGTCAGAATTGTCTCTGGTGGGTGTTTCTGGTTTTAGGTTTTCTCCTGTTTCTCAGAGGATTTGTTAATTATGCAAAAGTTTGGAAGATATAAAAACTCAAATTTCTGCAGGACAGAGTTCTCTTTATTTAGCGAAGACATTTTCTGGCAGAGGCCTTCCTGCGTTTATGATTCCTCTCTCAAGAAACAAGAGAACATCTGCAGGAAGTGAATCGAGATGCAGAACACAGAGGAATAACCACCTGCTTTTAGAGAAGAAAGTGCTATTGAAAAAGAGAAAATAGGATGAAGCAAATTCCTGCTGTTACTCATTAGGCCACTGGCATGTCAAACTTGAACTGGAAGAAGTAAAGAAAACAGAATAGAAATGTGATAGAAAAAAGGAATGAAAAGAATTTAAAATAGAATAGGAAAAGATGGTGAGTTTTAGCTCTGTAGCATATAAACTGGTAGTTGCTGTGGATGTGAAAGAGTAAGTAGATCTATTAATAATACCAGAATTGATTATGATGAGCCAAGTTCTGTCCTCACCACACACAATGATGACACCTTATCCCTATTTTACAGTGGAGAAACCTGAGGCATAGAAAGGGTAAGTAATTTGCCTAAGGTCACAACGTTAGTCAGTAGCAGAGCAAGAATCTGAACCCGGACTCTTAACCTTTACACCAGACTACCACTCTATACCATAATGCCACCTTTTCTCATTGCTTAGCTTCATCATAATTTGAAGGTAAAGATGGGTAGATTTATAAAGTCAGTCACAAAGAGGAAAGTCTGATCCTTAAGTTCTATCTGTGAGTCATTCTCTGTCCTGAACTATGCCTTTTCTTACAGGTGATAAGAAAGTTTTTCAGAATAGACTGCTAGCAGCTTTGAAGTCTTTTAAAGGTGGGTAATAAATGTAAGGAGAAAGTACACAAAACTGAGATTCTCAATCTTTGTATTTACTTTTTCCTAGTCATTGGATCATGATTCCTCTGCCAGCCCTTTTAAATGTTGACGCTATAGTTTTGTTTTGTTTTGTTTGAGTGTATGCTGTGTAGACTTGATCCCAAGGTCAGATTCAAAGGAACCAGTCCTAAGTGTCTCCACAGTTCTCTTTTTGTGTACTCTTGAGTAGGTCAAGTTGGAGTTTTAGTTTTCATAGTGCTGAAAATAACCATCACAATGCACAGCTATGATCTATTAGTTTTCCTTTCTTTTTTCAGTATAAAAGGTGTCATTCCCAGTAAATATAAAAATTAAAGAAAAACTCATCACTCATATTGCTATGCTGAATCATTGCCACTCTTTATATTTTGAAGCCCTTAATGTTAAAATAGCAAAAATTTCATATAGTCAAAATTGCTCTAAAATCTCATTGGAAGACTCCATAAAAGAAACCAACATTCTAGTCTTGATAAGTCTGGTATAGTCACTTTTTCTTCCAATGATATGGAATAGATTGTTATTCCTACAGTAAAGCAATTAGCTGAAGTAGCTGGCTTGCCTAAGAGCCATAATGTACAAAAATATATCTCATACTAGAATCTCACTGAGTGAAGATGCTCACAGTATGATAGGCTTAGTGGAATTTAGTCCATCTGATGGAACAGTAAATTGATGTTCATCTGGAGTTTTCTCTACTTAAGTGCTTGTGGCTCCTGGAATGTCAGAGAGAATCATGTGAATTATTTCATTGTTCATTTATACTGGACATGTGATTTTAATTCATATAAGTTAAATGATTGTTTGATATAATTACACCCTATTAAAAAAGCATTTTTTTCCTGTGATACCCATTTTTTGTAACACCTATAGCTATGTAACTTTCTGTGGAATGAAAATACAATGGTTTACTTCACAATATCTCTTGTCTTTAGATATTTAAATTCAGGGTACTTTTTTCTTTTTCCACTTATTATGAGTAAGATTATAATAAACATTTACCTGTCCCCTTTGACATGAGCTTTTTCTGTATTTCTAAAAGTGAAATTAGTGGGATAAGAGTTATGAACATTTTAAAGAATTGTGATGGTTATTGCCAAACCACTTTCCAATAAAGTAATTCTAGTTAACACTCTTACCAGCAGCCAGATATATTGAGAGCTGAGAGCTGGTTTAACTCATCAGGACAAGAAGTATTTTTCTTATTGTATCTTTATTGAGTTTTTTGCACATTTATGTCTTTTTCCTAAGGTGGAAAAGTTGATGTCAATAATCTGAATCCAGTTCTGGGGAGCATGGGGATCAAGCTCAGAAATAAGGAACTTAAAAGTGTAGTGGAAAAGCAACCTATTGATGGTAAGCATTGAATTTCTAAAACTAGACTGATTTGAGGAGTTAAAGAAATTTTTAAGAATTTGAAGAACTAGTCTTAAACTAAGAAGAAATCCTATCTTTTGTCATTTTTATTCATCTGAAATTGTCATCCTGCTCAACTATCAGTAATTTTGAGGGGATATTCACAATGGTTTTATCAGCTCAGAGAATGGCTGGGAGAAACAAACTTGGGAGCAGGGATTAATGAATGAATGAGTAACAGAGAGAGCCAGAAATGACTGAGAGAAAGATATCCATAATGGGGAGTAGTGGAACATCCTTAATATTTCTTCAAGTATCTAACAACCACATGTCATCACCATTTAGAGATAGATAAATAAGTTGAAAACATTAAAGGAAAGCTGATTGAGAATAGATGAAAGATTCAAAGCCCCTACCTTAGGATCAGTGCCAGATATAAGGTTCACCAAAAAAACAAACAAAAACCCTGACTCTTTATAAATGGCATTTTTACGATGCTTGTAAGAAAGCATCTGAAGACCTAAGAACTAAATAATACATTTGTCATAGTCAGACACTGTGTTAGAAGGACACGGGACAAACACTGTTGTTCTTCTTACTAATAATGAATCAAGCATTCAACAGGAAATATAAATTTAAGGTGAACACAAATAATTTAGTAGAATATATAGACTTTCACTGCGGTCTAGGTCACAATTTTTCTAAGTTCTGTGTCATTGTCTGAATTTTTATGCTTTGTATTACAGCTGATGGAAATGTTCCTCTGAAAAAAGTGATGAGTGATATTAAAGCAGTTACAGGCAAGTTAAAAGTTATAAGATTAAAATCCTAACTCTGCTATTCCATCACCCTGCCTTCCCACTTTTTGAGACAGGTATATCCTAAATTTTATGTTGCTTATTCTTCTTTTGAAAAATCATAGCTTTATTATCTAGGTGATAATGCAACATAGTGTTTTCATTTTGCTTCATTCAACACTATAAAAATGCTATCATAAATGTGCAGTATTCCCTAATCCTAACCCTAATAACATTCTAACCCTAAAACAAGTTCTATATTTCGTTTTTTATTTAAAGATAATTATGTATTTATGATTTTGTAGTTTATTATTGTAGTTTCTTTTCATTGTTATATAAATGTTCTATTTGCAAATACGCCATAATTTATTTATCCCGTCTCCTGTATATGAATATTTATATTGTTAGGCAAGAAAATGAAATTAAAAGGGATCCCAATTGGAAAGGAAGAAGTAAAATTGTCTCTCTTTGCTGATGAGGTGATCTTACTAATATATATATATATATATATATATATATATATATATATATAAGATATATATATACAAAACTACGAAGACTCCACCAAAAACTCAGAACTAATAAATTCAGTAAAGTCGCAGGATACAAAATCAACATATAAAAGTCAGTTGCATTTAGAGTTTGATATCACCAAGATGATAAAGTAGGGGACCACACTCTCCACGAAGATCAACAGTTAATTAGATATCCACCAACAGAGCAGTTCTAGGAGAGCTCAGGAGTCCACTTAAGAAATTAAAGCAACCCAGTGGAGTTTAAACCTGAGAATAACTGTGTTAAAGGGGTAAGAACAATTGATTTTGCCTGTATCAGCACATCCCCTTGGTGGCACTGTCAGCACTTAGAGGGAACTCCCCAGATAGAAAGAGTTCTCCTAGCAGGAAGAGAAAAATAGGGTAGATGACTAGCTTCTCCATCCTTTCAGGGAACTTCACAAAGGACCTACTTTGAGGATTTCCCTGGCAGTTCCAGCGGTTAAGACTTCAGGCTTCCACTGCATGTTTCATCCCTGTCAGGAACTAAGATCCCACATGCCACATAGTTCGGCTGCAAAAACAAATGAACAAAAATCACAGGACTTGCTTTGCTTTCATTCCACCCAGAGACCCAGAGAGGTGCAAAGCTGAGATATACAGAGACAGCTAGGAATAAAGAAGAGTAGGGCTTAACCACTAACAGCAACACAACAGGATCAGCTTCAGTCCAGTGCAAAGGACTCCTACTTCCAAACACAGTCACATTACAAGGTACTAAGAATTAGAACATCAACATATAAATACCAAATGGATACAATTTGGTTCATAAAATGAAATATTATTTAGCTTCAAAAAGACATGAGGACTTCTGTGGTGGTCCAATGGTTAAGAATCCACCTGCCAATGCAGGGGATACATATTTGCTCCCTGGTCCAGGAAGATTCCCACATACCACAGAGTAACTAAGCCTGTGCACCACACTATTGAGCCCACATGCCTGGAGCCCATGCTCTGCAACAGAAGAGGCCACCGCAGTGGGAAGCCCATGCACCACAACTAAAGGGTGACCAATGTTCACAGCAACTAGAGAAAGCCTGCACACAGCAACGAAGACCTAGAGCAGCCAAAAAAAAAATAATTTTTTTAACTTAAAAAGATGAACACATCTGTTGTATCAATCTCTTCTTAAAAAGAAGAAGAAATTAAGTACTGATATATTTTACAATGTGGATTAACCTCAAAAACATTATGCTAAGTAGTATAATCCAGACATAAAAGGTCACATATTATATGATTCCATTAATAGGAAGAGGTAATAGATCCATAGGGTCAGAAAGTAGGCTCATGATTGTTAGGAACTGAAAGGAGGGTACAATGGGTGATGATTATTAAACATGGGGTTTCCTTTCCAGGCAATAAAGATATCTGAAACTAGAGAGAGTTGATTCACAACATTGTGAATGTACTAAGTGCCACTGAATTGCACACTTTAAAATAGTTACTTTTACATTATGAGAATTTCATCTCAATTAAAAAAATCAACCAGCCACAAAAGTGGTATTCAAAGATAGGAAGATGCAGTGGAAACAGTCTAGTCTGGTAGTGACATTATTTGAAATGCGAGCCTGAAGTGATAGTAAAAGGTAGACTTACTTTTAATTGATGTTATTATTATTTCTAAGTTCTCTACAAATAATATATCCCCTATGACCTGTTCCCAGGGTGGACCTCTCCTAGAGCCCCTATTCTCCCAATATGTCAGTGAAACTAATATGTGTATGATTTCATTTATAAGATTTGAAAAGAAGCAGAGCTAAATAACAGTGATTAAGCATGCCAACTAGATGATAAATGTATAAAGAAAAGCAAGAAATCATTGTCCAACTCTGTAATGACCTATATGGGAGAATAATCTGAAAAAGAGTGGATATATGTATAACTGATTCACTTTGCCATGCAATAGAAAGTAATAAAACACTGCAAATCAACTATACTCCAAGAAAAAAATTTAAAGTAAATAGCTCCAAAAATTTTTTTTGTATTATAGTTAGTATAGCATAATGCAGTCATTCTCATTAATTTCAAAGACACTGGAATACCTAGAAAAATACTAAATTATATTTAGTAGCCTCCATTTAAGAAAGTATGGGACTATGTGCTACATAATAGTACTTACGACCAATCTACATCAAACCAAGTTTGGGGAAAACGATTAAAGGTGAATAGTTTTAACCCAATTCTGGGACTTTCGTGTTTCCTTCCAAACTGATTTCTAGGTTTAGGTATAGATATATAATAACTGAAACCCAAACCATCATTTTATTTTTACACAAAAGTTCCTTTGAGTTCATTTTCAGAGACCATCCTAAAAATCTCTCATATACTATACAGTTAAAGAAAATGTTTCTCTAAATAGAAATGCCTTCAAAATGTTCATGATTCATGTAAATAAAGTCATCAGTGCTTTGATGTTAAACAAAAGAAAAATGAAATCATTGTCCAAAAACTAAGGGTATAATTACCTCTTAAGGAATACTGTGAATAGGGCTTGAGAAAGATAGACTTCCGGAGTGCTATCAACGTTCTTCTGTTTCTTTACCTAGGTGGTAGTTACAAGGGTGTTGTTTCAAGTTCAGTTCAGTTCAGTCACTCAGTCGTGTTCGACTCTTTGTGACCCCATGAGCCACAGCACACCAGGGCTCCCTGTCCATCACCAATGCCCAGAGTCCACCCAAACCCATGTCCATTGAGTCAGTGATGCCATCCAACCATCTCATCCTCTGTCATCCCCTTCTCCTCCTGCCCTCAATCTTTCCCAGCATCAAAGTCTTTTCAGATGAGTCAGCTCTTTGCATCAGGTGGCCAAATCACTGGAGTTTCAGCTTCAACATCAGTCCTTCCAATGAACACCCAGGGATGATCTCCTTTAGGATGGACTGGTTGGATCTCCTTGCACTCCAAGGGACTCTCAAGAGTCTTCTCTAACACCACAGTTCAAAACCATCAATTCTTCTGTGCTCAGCTTCCTTTATAGTCCAATTCTCACATCCATATATGCCCACTGGAAAAACCATAGCCTTGACTAGACAAACCTTTGTTGGCAAATTAATGTCTCTGCTTTTTAACTTCCTGTCTAGGTTGCTCATAACTTTCCTTCCAAGGAGTAAGCGTCTTTTAATTTCATGGCTGCAATCACCATCTGCAGTGATTTTGGAGCCCAGAAAAATAAAGTCTGACACTGTTCCACTGTTTCCCCATCTATTTCCCATGAAGTGATGGGACCAGATGCCATGATCTTCGTTTTCTGAATGTTGAGCTTTAAGCCAACTTTTTCACTCTCCTCTTTCACTTTCATCAAGGGCTCTTTACTTCTTCTTCACTTCCTCCCATAAGAGTGGTGTCATCTGCATATCTGAGGTTATTGATATCTCTCCTGGCAATCTTGATTCCACCTTGTGCTTCCTCCAGCCCAGCATTTCTCATGATGTACTCTGCATATAAGTTAAATAAGCAGCCTTGAAGTACTCCTTTTCCTATTTGGAACCAGTCTGTTGTTGCATTTCCAGTTCTAACTGTTGCTTCCTGACCTGCATACAGGTTTCTCAAGAGACAGATCAGGTGGCCTGGTATTCCCATCTCTTTGAGAATTTTCCACAGTTTATTGTTATTATACGTGTTTGTGTCTAATTGTCCAAAGTCAGTCTATATTAGTAGCAATTCCTATATCTTCTAAAATATTTTCTAATAATATACTTCAGATCTTCACCACTGAAAAGTAAAAAATCAGTATCGGGGACAAACAAACTACTGCTCATAGACCAAATCTAGCCCTCTGTTTATAAAGAAAGTTTTGCTAGAACACAGTCACAGTCTTCTTTTATCTATTATCAATGGCTATTTTAGTGCTACAACAGCAAAATTGAGTAGCTTATATAGTCTCTGTTGCAGCTACTCAATTCTGCTGTTGTAGAAAACCCCATGGACGGAGGAGCCTGGTAGGCTGCAGTCCACGGGGTCGCAAAGAGTTGGACATGACTGAAGCGACTTAGCAGGAGCAGCAGCACTAAAATAGCCGTTGTGTGAAATGATAAAAATTAGGATAATGGTCAAACAGTTTAGCAGTTTTGGGAAAAGCAGAGCAAAATTAGGTTAACTTTCCATTCTAGTTTACAAAGCAACTATTTAAATCCTCAGTACACTGAGAACTGTGGTTTCTTATTCTCAGTGTTATGAAAGCAAGTCTTCCCTTAGGGCTATAAGTTCTAATTCTCTCCCACTCTTGACTCCACTAGGCAGATTTTACTGTGCCTTTATCTTTTACCTAGCAGCTGGGGATAGTGATGTATAAACATGAATGATTTTGTTTCATATCTTTAAGTAGTTAGATAGTTATTAATATTGTCAACTATACTCACCATTTCTGTTTTTGAAGGAGAAAAAATTAATGTAGAAGATCTGAAAAATATTCTGGAAGGCTTCGGGATAGAATTCACACCTAAAGAATACTCGGAACTGGTGAAAAACCTGCCAGTTGATGGTAAGCATTTCAAACAAGATTAGAACTTTGAGAAAGGTTAGTCTTAGGTGTTTAAAACAACTTAAAAAAAAAAAAAAAAAAAACTATACCTGCTAGATATCCTAATTTAAAAACCACAGAAAAAAGAATGTAAGAAATTTTAGTGTAACTTTGTCCTTCCTTTGGAAAGTGTAATTCTTTCTTTGGGAAACTCTAAATACCAACTCTATTTTCTTGAATCCTGCCATTGGATACAAAAATTCCTTTTATTATATTTGGTTCCACCCTCAAAACTAAAAGTTAAACTGAGAGATGTAAGGAAGAAAGTGAGGATGGGAGAAATAGAAGAGTAGGAGAATGAAGAAAAAAGTCAAAGAAAAGTGAGGGAAAGACGTGTTCATGTTCCAATTAAGGTGTTTGCCGCTAATTATTGGTTCTACAGCCAGACACAGCACTCAGAGAGTTTTCTTTTGTCCATAGTTTCAAAGTCACTGGAGGGCAAAAATCAAAGTTATTTCTAAGACAAATCATTTTAAAGCATGTTTTTGAAATTATACCTTTGTATTGTCTCTCTTCAATTTCTATATCCTTTTATCTGTGATGTCGATTGTGCCTTTTCTTACAGATGATGGGAATATATATGAAAATAGATTGCTAGATGGTGTGAAATCTTTCAATGGTAAGAAGCATGATGAGAAGAAAGATAAATAAGATTCTTCTGCCTTACATTTGCATTAATATTATTGTCTAATTATTCTCTTGTGGATCTTACTACCTCACACATAATTTTTTATGTGATTATTTTTTATTTGTTTTGAATGTATGTGCTTTTTTCAAATAGTCTTTCCTGCTTAGTAAACTTTGGCTTTTATTAAATTTATTTGCAAAGCAAATCTAAAGTTGGGCCTATATAGAAAATGTGAAGTAAAGAATTGGCAGTAGTTCTGGGCATTCCATCAGTGTAACTAACTGGAGAATGAATTTGTACCTTGTTAAGACTGTCCTCAAGACCATGCAGAAATTACAATTCTAATTCTATTTTGTTCACATTGTGCACTTGAACATTTTGGATCAGTGATATTTTTGCTGATAGTCCTGGTTGTATGGAAATTGCCTGAAATTTTCTCTATTGGAGAAGTCATTAAATTTCCCTCGTGTTCCCAAATGTTTCCATAGGTGGGAAGGTTGATGTCAGTAATCTGGAAAACGTTTTGGGAAACATGAAAATCAAATTCCCAGATAACAAGCTCAAAGATTTGGCACAAAACCTACCAGCTGATGGTGAGCATCACAGATGATATTAGACCTTTTAAAGAAATTTAGACTTATAAGTTTATGTTTGAAAATTTCTGGCACTAAATCTGTTTTGGTGATAATATCACTCTTTAAATCTTTGAGAAGAGCCCAGTCCTAACATAAGAGACTATTTTGACTTGGTGTGTTTTCAGTGATCTCAGTATGTATGATGGTACATGTGCTACAGTGAGTTATAGGAGTTTAACCCTTTACTTGAAAGAAACTGAAGAAGGGCTTATTACCCACAGAGAAGAGGTTTCTAATTTCAGATTAAGTATATGATTTACATTTATTTTAAAAATCATATCACCCGCCTATACATTCCTGTTGGAGCGGGTAATTGAGAGAACATGGCTGCCAGTTGACCTGCAAACTGGAGTCAAAGCAATTGGAGGATCCTCACTGCCCCCCTTGTGCTTAGAACACCCACCGTGTCCACTGTTCCCACAGTGAGAGTTGTGCTCAAGCAAAGAGCCTTGAGAGAGCAATGTGTTGTTGAATCCCATCTGGACGGTATACATGACTAAACCCAGTTAAAGTCTCTATATAAACTTTTAAGATTCTGGAGGGCAGTGCAGAGATCTACTTGTCTTGTGGTCACCAAAGGCAAGCCTCATATGTAAGTTTCCTTGCTTAGAAACCTTTCAGCCACCCATCTGGAGTGGTCTGCTCTTACTTTGGTCTTCCCCTGCCCTCAGTGTACAGGTGGCTGGTTTCAGATTTTACCTGGGAAGCTCCTTAGGTTTCAAACCAACAATTCCTTTATACACTTGCAAATTACCAGTTTCCTTATCCCTTCCCCTGTGTTTTGGCACGCGCTCACATTATTCATTCCTGACCTTATCTCTGTCTACATTAAGAACCTTAAACAGCAGTATTTTATCTTCCTTTATTTTATTTATTTATTTGTCACTGTGCTGGGTCTTTGTTGCTGTGTGCAGACTTTCTCTAGTTGCTGTGAGCAGGATCTTCTCTGTTACGGTGCGCGGGCTTCTCATTGCAGTGGCTACTCTTTTTGAGCACTACAGGCTCTCTAGAGCACCAGCTCAGTAGTTGTGGCTTGCGGGTTCAGTTCCCCATGGCCTGTGGGACCTTCCCAGACCAGGGATCAAACTCATATACCCTGCATTTGGGAGGTGGATTCTTTATTACTGGACCACCAGGGAAGTACTCTTTTTATTTACTTATTTATTTTAATGGAGGATAATTCTTCACAACGTTCTGTTGGTTTCTGCTGTACAACAGCATGAATCAAGCATGCGCATGCTTAGTAGCTTAATTGTGTCTGACTCTTTGTGACCCCATGGACTGTAGCCCACCAGCCTCCTCTGTCCATGGGGATTTTCTAGGCAAGAATACTGGAGTGAGTTGCCATGCCTTCCTCCAGGGGATCTTCCCAACCCAGGGATCGAACCCAGGTCTCCCATATTGTAGGTGGATTCTTTACCGTCTGAGCCACCAGGGAAGCCCAAAATTTTGCAGTGGATAGCTTTCCCTTCTCCAAGGGATCTTCCCAACCCAGGAATCAAACCAGAGTCTCCTGCATTGCAGGCAGATTCTTTACCAGCTGAGTACCAGGGAAGCCCCAATCAAGCATAAGTATACATATATCTTCTACCTCTTGAGCCTCCCTCCCTTCCACTTTAGTTTATTAACATTCATATAATGCCCCATTTTAATCCTCTTGCCTAACATTTACTGTGCCTACCTTCCAGAGTCCAGAATTTCTCTGTGTCCATGTCTCTAGAGAATAAATTTCTGGTTTTTAGGGAATGGGCAGGGGGGTGAGAGGAGAAGTGATGGTGGAGTGGAATTTGGACAAAATGGGAATACAAGAAAGGGTAATAACTAGCAGAGGAGGGGAATGTTGTTAACTTGCCTGTGTGTACTAATTTGCTAGCAGTCCCCTTGATGTTCATTCCTACACCTAACCCGATACTCTGTATCTTGAAACTTTTTAGGATTCTTCTTTGTGAATTATGCCGCTTTTCATTAGTGTCCCCTCATAGGCTTTTAAGTTCCCTGGTGACTCAGACTGTAAAGGGTCTGTCTACAATGCGGTAGACCCGGGTTCGATCCCTGGGTTGGGAAGACCCCTGGAGAAGGAAATGGCAATCCACTCCAGGACTATTGCCTGGAAAATCCCATGGACAGCGGAGCCTGGTAGGCTACAGTCCATGGGGTTGCAAAGAGTCGGACACAACTGAGCGACTTCACTTTCACTTTCTTTCTTTCTTCCTCAGCTCTGCTGAATTAGTTACCACTCTCCTATTTGCTTTCTAATTTTCAAATGTTTGTGAAGTCTCTTGTTCATGAGGATTTCATCTCCCATAAATGTCTTTTGAGTACATTTGTTATTACTTTCCTATCATTTTAGTGAAGTTCAAAGAGAGGAGGAAATAAATACTTATGGGTAGTAAAAGCATTTTGAAAAGCTACCCTAGTTAATTTAATTGATCAAATTTAAATAACTGAATGCAGGCTGAGATTCCCATTTAAAAATTGGAAGGTGTAAAGCTTTTTAATCCTCAGGCTAGAGACACCCTCATTATGTACATAAAGAGCAAAGATAAGCATTTGTAAACCCAGATAGTATTCTACTTTCTTCAATGAATCACATTATCTTTCTATACATAATTAGTTGTTATACCTTTGGTGTTGAATCTGTGAAACCAGAATGGATTTTCCTTGCTGTCTCTGATGGGAAAGCTAAAAGAAAGATCAAAAGCCTTTTCTCACCTGCTGCTGCTAAGTCGCTTCAGTCATGTCCGACTCTGTGCGACCCCATAGACAGCAGTCCACCAGGCTCCACCGTCCCTGGGATTCTCCAGGCAAGAACACTGGAGTGGGTTGCCATTTCCTTCTCCAATGCATGAAAGTGAAAAGTGAAAGTGAAGTAGCTCAGTCGTGTCCGACTCTTTGAGACCTCATGGACTGCGGCCTACCAGACTCCTCCTCCATCCATGAGATTTTCTAGGCAAGAGTACTGGAGTGGGTTGCCATTGCCTTCTCCACCTAGACTTAGTGAAATCAATAATAAATGAAGGCTCTGTGAGGATAGGAACCATGTCTATGCTGCTCACCATTGTGTGTGTGTGTGTGTGTGTGTGTGTACTCAGTCGTGTCTCATTCTTTGCAACCCCATGGGCTGTTGTATCCCTTAGTAACGAGCACAATGAGTGCAGATCTTTGACACCTATAAATGCTTGTTGAGTGAGAAATAGAATTAACTAGATAATATGTTAATTTAGCAACTACTCAAGACTCTCAGCAAGAATTTTCAGTTGTGTTAATCAGTAGGTGTTACCTGATCGTTATCACCAATGTGGAAATTTAATGTAAAATTATACTGTGCTATATGTAGCAAGAGACCCCAAAGCATAAATCTGATAACCAAATGTATGGGGAGAATGTACTGGAAACTACCCCAAAGGAAGAATAAGATTCCATAGTAATAAATAGTATTCTGTTTTTTCGGTAAGAAAATACGAATAATGTGCATAGTTCTAGATTTTTTTTTCTTGGCCTAAAATGTACTACATCTGCAATTCTGGGAAATTATACTGATTGAAGAGATAATTCTCATTATGTTCCATTCTACTGTTTAATTTTAAACTGTCTAATATTACTATGGGCATGCCTAACTTGTCTGGATGGGATACAGAATAAATAGACATATTTTGTAATTTAAAGACTCTCATAGTCTTTGATTATGTAATGAACATTACTACTACAAACAAATGCAGTAGATTAAGCTACCTTGGGGGTTACAGTATGGAGTAGTGTTAAGTGGGGAAATAGGTAGACTTTAAGTTCCAAAGTGAAAGTTTTTATCCTTATTGCTGGAATCTGATACAGTAGATGGTGTAAAGCCACCAGAACAAACCTGAGGAGGGAAATTTTCATATGCATGCACGCAGAGACTGAGATGCTAAGAGGGAGAAGAGAATAAATAATGAAATTAATGCTTAAATATTTTAATAATCTTTTAAAATCAGTCTACAATTGTGTCTGTCTAAATTGTGGCTTATGTTTTAGTGTTTGGCAAGACTGATCTGCATAAACTGCTAAAAGAAATAAAGAAAATAACAGGTGAGCAATACATTTTGTGAAAAGATATAAAACTAAAATGCAAATACTCCATGTTTACATACAGATGTAAAGCTGTTTTCTTATTTTGTCATTGATTTTTAACTTCTGTTTTTGTAACAATTAAAGTTGATTCTAATGACATGAAGATTACATTGGATTATTTATGTTTTAGCAAAACATATCACTATTTCTCTATAACAAGTTCTGTATTCTCTGAAACTTTTTTATTTTGTGATTTATTTCAGTGGCCAACTCACCTATTCATTCATTCAAAATACTTATCTCATGTCTACTGTAACCCAGTAAATGTTAGAGTGAAATTTTGATAGAAATACAAATAATGTGGTTAATGAAGATAATTCATCTTGTAATTCAGACAAAGAGAAACACAAATTCTACCTGATGGTTAATACAATTTAGATGAGGTAGCTGCCTGTACATAACTTAGATCACTTTGCCTCCTATATATCCCTTTACCATGAGCTGGGTTAACTTCTTTGAGGTCCTTAAGAGCATTAGAAATAAGTATTTTGTTTAGAATTAAAGAAATAACTTCCGAAAACTGTAGAAAACCCTGTACAAGCTTTAGACACTTCATCGTTTGGAGTCAGTAAGCAATTCTCATCTGTAACCATTCCCATCTTTTAAAGGAGAAAAAGTTGAAGCCAAAGACATACAGAAAACACTAAGAAACCTGGGAATAGAGCTCACAAATAGGGAAATCTGGGAGCTGTTGAAAATATTGCCATTTGCTGGTAGGTATTTGATGTATGTATCTGTGTATGTATCTCTGTGCTTGTATAAACTTCATTGTGAGAACGTCATAAAAATGGGCCATTCTAGTTTTGTATAAAAATCTAAAACACAAAAATACCAATCTTTAGCTGTAAAGAAATTAGGCCTTTAACATTTAGGTTTCTCATTTTGAAAAGCTATAGCATCAAACCTGAGTCCTGCCATTAAGTGAAATAAATCAGAAAAAGAAAGACAAATACCATATGACATCACTAGTATGTGGAATCTGAAATATAACACAAATGAATGTATCTACGAAACAGAAGCAGACTCACAGACATAGAGAGCAAACTGTGGTTGCCAAGGGTGAGGTGGCAAAGGGGAAAGGATGGATTGGGAGTCTGGGATTAGCAGAGGCAAACGATTACATACAGAATGGATAAGCAGCAAGGTCCTACAGTACAGCACATGAAATATATTCAATATCCTGTAATAATTGATAATGGAGAAGAATATGAAAAAGAATATATGTATGTACAATTGAATCACTTTGCTCTACAGCAGAAATTAGCACAACATTTTAAATCAACTATACTTCAATAAAATAAAAAATTTTTTAAATATTACTCAGAAATGAATGATGCATTAGTAGGGCAATGTGAAAGAAAAGTCTTAAATTAGCAAGAAGGTGGTGCTTATGGTAAAGAACCCATCTGCCAATGCAGGAGACTCAGGAGGCATGGGTTGGATTCCTGGGTCAGAAAGATCCCCTGGAGGAGAGCATAGCAACCCACTCCAGTATTCTTGCCTGGAGAATCCCATGGACAGAGGAGCCTAGCAGGCTACAGTCCATAGGGTTGCAAAGAGTCAGACATGACTGGAGTGACTTAGTACACACAGAGAAAGAAAAAGGAGAACTCAGAGTGGGGAAAGAGGTAACATCTGTTTCAGTGAAGAACGTGGATGTAGAAAATGTAGGAATATAACTTAAGACAAATTTTTAAAGTACGTAATTATGAAATTATGTTCTTACTACCTTTTTTTTTTTTTTTACTGTCCATGTAACTGTATCTTACCTTAAATGTGTCTTATTTTACAGATGATAAAAAGGTAGAGAAAAATGATTTGCTCAATCACATCAAGGCTTTTCCTGGTAAGTGAGAATCATAATAAGAAGGAAAGTAAAACTAAGACTTGCAGATTTTACCTTAATTTTCAAAAGGCTTATCATTCCACAATAATTAGATCATTGATCTTATTATCCCATTAACCTATAGGTCTCCTTTAGATGCAATTACATCTAATGTGATCATTTATAGTTCTCTGACACAGTAAGTTTCATATATACATATGTAACTTATAATACATAAAAATAGCATTTGGGATTAGTATATAAATAAAATTGTATATAATTTACATAATATATAATTAAGTTCCTTCTAAATACACCTTTCTTGAAAACTATGGAAAGGGCCCCTGAAATGAACCACAAATATATTCTTGACTTCCACAGTATGTCTTTATTGTGGAAAGTGTTGAAGACATTTCACATGTAACCATAAATAGTTTTGGTTTTTTTTTGGTCATTATGCAATAGATTTGTTTCATCTAGTTGCAATTGGTGCATGAATATAACCAGCATTTTTTTTAAATACCAGTTCCTATTTTTTATCACTTCATTCTTTCTTAAGGTGGGAAGTGTCATGTCTCTAAACTGGAAACCATCCTGGAAAACTTGGGTTATGACCTGGAGAATGAGGAAGTTGAGGACCTGAGGAACCACCTGACAGTTGATGGTGAGCATGTAGTCATGGCTTTAGGGAAACTGAGCTCCTCTAATAAAACTTCCAGATGTGTTCATCTGAGAAATTTTATTATCTCAGATTATTAATGTTTAAATAAGATCAGTAATCTGTTAAACAGTGATTCCCACCTGAAGGGCTAAATTTTGATGGCAGTGAGAAAATTGACAGACCTAAGAAGCAGGTAGAGAAATGAAACAGAGAAGCACTTTAAAGAAAAAAAAGCCAGAATTGAAAGAGACACGTGTACCCCAATGTTCATCGCAGCACTGTTTATAATAGCCAGGACATGGGAGCAACCTAGATGTCCATCAGCAGATGAATGGATAAGAAAGCTGTGGTACATATACACAATGGAGTATTACTCAGCCATTAAAAAGAATACATTTGAATCAGTTCTAATGAGGTGGATGAAACTGGAGCCGATTATACAGAGTGAAGTAAGCCAGAAAGAAAAACACCAATACAGTATGTTGCTAAGTCACTTCAGTCGTGTCCAACTCTGTGTGACCCCATAGACGGCAGCCCACCAGGCTCCCCTGTCCCTGGGATTCTCCAGGCAAGAACACTGGAGTGGGTTGCCATTTCCTTCTCCAATGCATGAAAGTGAAAGTGAAGTCACTCAGTCATGTCCGACTCTAGTGACCCCATAGACTGCAGCCTACCAGGCTCCTCCATCCATGGGATTTTTCAGGCAAGGGTACTGGAGTGGGGTGCCATCGCCTTCTCCGTCCAATACAGTATACTAATGCATATATATGGAATTTAGAAAGATGGTAACGATAACCCTGTATGCGAGACAGCAAAAGAGACACAGATGTATAGAACAGTCTTTTGGACTCTGTGGGAGAGGGAGGGGGGTGATAATTTGGGAGAATGGCATTGAAATATGTATAATATCATATAAGAAACAAATCGCCAGTCCAGGTTCAATGCAGGATACAGGAAGCTTGGGGCTGGTGCACTGGGATGACCCAGAAGGATGGTATGGGGAGGGAGGTGGGAGGGGGGTTCAGGATTGGGAACACGTTACACCCGTGGCAGATTCATGTTGATGTATGGCAAAACCAATAAAATATTGTAAATTTTTTAAAAATTAAAAAAAAAGACAACATCAAAAAAAAAAAAAAAAGAAAGAAAAAAAAAGCCAAAGAAGAAATTTAAAAACCAGTCAGGGAAAAAAAAAATGTAAAAGTCTCTTAAATCACCATAAAGTTGCAAGAAAATTCCAGAAAATCATATACTTCTGCTTCATTAGGGCTTCCCTGGTGGCTCAGACAGTAAAGAATCTGCCTGCAATGTGGGAGACCCAGATTTGATCCCTGGGTTGGGAAGATCCTCTGGAAAATGAAACAGCAACCCATTCCAGTATTCTTGTCTGGAAAATCCCATGGGGTAGCAAAGAGTCAGACACGACTGAGTGACTGACACTTTCACTTTTCACTTTCTGTTTCACTGACTACACTAAAGCCTTTGACTGTGTGGATCACAACAAACTGTGGAAAATTCTTAGAGATAGGAATACCAGATCACCTCACCTGCCTCGTGAGAAACCTGTGTGCAGATCAAGAAGCAACAGTTAGAACCAAATATGGAATGACAGACTGCTTCAAAATTGGGAAAGTAATAGGTCAAAGCTGTATATTGTCACCCTGCTTATTTAACTTATATGCAAAGTACATCATGAGAAATGCCAGGCTGGAGGAAGCACAAGCTGGAATCAAAATTGCCAGGAGAAATATCAATAACCTCAGATCTGTAGATGGCACTACCCTTATGGCAGAAAGCAAAGAGGAACAAAAGAACCTCTTGGTAAGTGAAAGAGGAGAATGAAAAAGCTAGCTAAAACTCAGCATTGAGAAAACTAAGATCATGGCATCTGGTCCCATCACTTCATGGCAAATAGATGGGGAGAAAAACGGAAACCATGATAGACTTTATTATGTTTATTTTGGCTCCAAAATCACTGCAGATGGTGACTGAAGCCATGAAATTAAAAGACTCTTGCTCCTTGGAAGAAAAGCTATGACAAACCTAGGCAGCATATTAAAAAGCAGAGAGACTTTGCCAACAAAGGTCCATAGAATCAAAGCTATGGTTTTCCCAGTAGTCATGTATGGATGTACAAGTTGGACCACAATAAAATAAATAAATTTAAATTAAAAATAAATAAAATCATAAAAATTAAAAAAAAAAGAAAGAAAATTGAACGCTGAAGAATTGATGCTTTTGAACTGTGGTGTTGGAGAAGACTCTTGAGAGTCCCTTGGACTGCAAGGAGATCAAACCAGCCAATCCTAAAGGAAATCAGTCCTGAATATCCATTGGAAGGACTGATGCTGAAGCTGAAGCTCCAATACTTTGACCACTTGATGCGAAGAGCTGATTCATTGAAATAGACCCTTATGCTAGGAAAGACTGAAGGCAGGAGAAGGGGACCACAGAGGATGAGATGGTTGGATGGCATCACCGACTCGATGAACATAAGTTTGAGCAAACTCTGGGAGATGGTGAAGGACAGTGAAGCCTGGCGTGCATTCCATGGAATCACAAAGAGTCGAACATGACTGAACGACTGAACAACTACAGAAGTATACAAATTAGATGAAGGAGTCAGCAACGATTGGAAGTTTTGGTGGGTGTGGAGTTGGAAACATGAAGAAAGTGCTGTGTAATGGTTGCATGTGGAAGTAGCCAGCTACAATATTTTAGGCAGGTGAATACATTGGTATTGCAATTTTTATTGTGTATGAATCCTGTAATATTAACAGTAAGGTGGTCAAGCATCATGGTACTCCTAGATTCTAAAGTAGAATAGGCCAAGTGGAGAGTAAGTCAAGCAATGTTTTTAAAACTTCCTATCACCATTGTGTATAGAATTTAATATTTTATACTATAATTTTGTCTTCTATTCTATATATTTATCATTTATAAAACTTAATTCTTCAATTCCATGCCCAGCTGGGGTTTATTTATAGAACAACTTAGGGTAAACTTCTGAATTTCAGTGTTTTGTTCTACAATATAAGGTCTTTGTAACACTTTCTGGGTCTAATGAAAAATCTGTGTCTTACTTGTACTTTATCCTATAGATGAAAAGGTTAAACCAAATACTCTCATGGAAAATGTTGAGTCATTCAAAGGTGAGTGAAAGTTTATACAGAAAAATCATTTTAACAAAATGCTGATGGTTTTCTGTTTTGCTTTTAAATATTTTATTCCTATCATACTGACATTGTTAATTCTTTTAGTATATCAATGGTATCTTTCATTCTGTGATCCACATTAGTTTGGGGTGTATACTTTTTAGCACAACTATTATTTATCATGTCTTGGTAAAATATCTTGTATTCTCTGAATATTTTCAATAATGCATATCACTTTTACATTGTTTAAACAGCTAAAAATGTATGTTACCACAATAAGTGGCAGAAAAAAAACATTGGCATAAATCTTTTTATAAATAACATTACACAGGAACCTCCCTGCTGACTCAGACAGTCAAGAATTTGCCTACAATGCAGGAGACCCAGGTTCAATTCCTGGGTCAGGAAAATCCCCTGGAGAAGGGAATGGCTACCACTCTAGTATTCTTGCCTAGAGAATTCCATGGGCAGAAGGGTCTGGTGGGCTACAGTCCCTGCGGTTGCAAATAATTGGACATGACTAAGCAGCTAACACTTTAACTTTTTTTTTATCACATGGGCAAATTAAAAGTAATATGAACACTGTCATTTCAGCTACCATTTCAGAGTGTTGATTTATCCCATTTTTATTAGCATATTCAAAAAAATTTTCTCTCTAGAATTAAGATTGAGTTCTATCTGATATTTCCTTAGTCTTGACTTTGGCCAGCCCTGTTCTTAATCCTGCAATTAAACTTAGATGATGTTCATAATTTAGACTCATTCATCATGCTTAAGTTTTTCATCAGTCATTATTTTCATCTTTTCCAAGGAGCCAAGATTAATGCTGATGAAGTAGATGGTGTTTTGAAAAACATAGGGATAGAACTCACACCTAAGGAACGCTGGAAGCTGCTTAAAACTCTACCACTTACTTGTGAGTATTTATGATACTGTTTTTGTCCTCAGAGGAGCTTAGTGTGAGTGTATTTATTGTTGGGGTAGGTAGGAATCATTAAACATTTATTCAGTGTATATTTATATTCAACATGTTTAATGAGCACCTCTTAGGTTATAGGATTAAACACAGAAGTTCTTGGCTTCATGGAGGCTATTGTCAGAGATAGAGCTTACTCCATTGGGATTGAGCTTGAGAACATCATAAATGAATAAAGATTTTTTAAATTGATTTTTTAAAATTTAATTTAGGATTTTAATCTTGAAATGTCTAATAGAAAAATAAGGGGGGAAAAGAGGAAGTGATGTTAAAAAAGGTCAAATCAGAGAGACTGAAAATTTCAGCCTAGTAAAGAAAGTTTAGAACTTTCTCTACCCCTTAACTTTATTCTTAAAACCAAGGAAGATAAGGATGTGTGGATGAGAAATCAGATACATCTAAAAGGCAAATAATGTAACATTATTGTCTTTATAAAATAATCTATTCTCTTCTTATGAATTGCTGTATCACATTTCTGTGTTAACAATAATGACTTCTCTTGTAGATGACAGAAAGTACTATCAAAAACGGTTGCTACAGGGTTTAAAGACTTTCCAAGGTGAGTGTTAAGAATAATAAGTCAAGTGAAAATGAAGTTTTTGACCTTTGTATTTCCTTTTGGAAGTCCTTTTAATTACTTAATGGTAGTAATAGCTAATTTCTCTTGAGTGTAGTGCCAAGCACTGTTCTAAATACTTTACATCTACTAACTCATTTAAACCTCACAGAAATCTGTAAGTTAGCTTCTTTTGGGCTTCCCGGGTAGCTCAGTGGTAAAGAATCCACCAGCTCAGTGGTAAAGAGATACAGGAAGTGCAGATTCAATCCCTAGGTTGGGAAGATCCCTGCAGGTGGAAATGGCAGCCCATTCCGGTATTCTTGCCTGGAGAATCCCATGGACAGAGGAGCCTGGAGGGCTACAGTCCATGGGGTTGCAAAGAGTCAGATCAAATGAGTGACTGAGCACACACACTAGATACTTTTCCTAAGTCAGGTACCATTTTACAGATGAGAGATGCTAACTCATTTGCCTAAAGTCACTCCATTTGAACTTGGGAGGATCATGATTTGAACCTACATTCTTAATCGCTCCTTTTACAGGGGATCTTCCCTGGTGGCTCAGATGATAAAGCGTCTGCCTACAATGCGTGAGACCTGGGTTCGATCCCTGGAATGGGAAGATCCCCTGGAGAAGGAAATGGCAAAGCACTCCAGAATTCTTGCCTGGAAAACCCCATGGACAGAGGAGCCTGGTAGGCTACAGTTAATGAGGTTGAAAAGAGTCGGACATGACTGAGGATGGGAAGATCCCCTAGAGAAGGAAATGGCAAAGCACTCCAGAACTCTTGCCTGGAAAGCGCCATGAATAGAGGAGCCTGGTAGGCTACAGTTCATGAGATTGCAAAGAGTCGGACACGACTGAGCAACTTCACTTTCACTTTCTTAACTGCGCTATTATATTGAACTGCTACTGCTACTGCTAAGTCACTTCAGTCATGTCCGACTCTGTGCGACCCCATAGATGGCAGCCCACCAGGCTCCGCCGTCCCTGGGATTCTCCAGGCAAGAACACAGGAGTGGGTTGCCATTTCCTTCTCCAGTGCATGAAAGTGAAAAGTAAAAGTGAAGTTGCTCAGTCATGTCTGACTCTTCACGACCCCATGGACTGAAGCCTACTAGGCTCCTCCGTCCATGGGATTTTCCAGGCAAGAGTACTGGAGTGGGTTGCCATTGCCTTCTCCTATTATATTGAACAGTTAGGTTATTAATCTTTTTTATTCCCCTTTATGACTTACAGTTCAAGTTTAGATAACCACTAGGTTATTTCCTGGGAGATAATTTACTATTATAATGACAAGTTTCAAACTCAGTAGCCAGAATTGTGGCTAGCATTTCAGACATGTTTCTCTATTATTGATAATAAATGAATGATGACTAATAAGTCTCATTCATTTGCTTTAGATGTCTATGACAAATTTTAGCAGAGTGCCTCATAACATGTAAAGGAGATGTTTTGTCTTCACAGTCCCCACCCTACCCTCTGCTACCTTGGTTTTCTATTTTCCTTGAACATCTGCATTGCAACTTTGCTTTTCTCCCTCCCATTAGGGTTTGGTGCATAACACTTAACTAAATCATTTTTATTTTAGGCATGATTTTAATCGTTTCTCATTTCATCTCTTAATCAAGGAGGACATGTTTTAGAAAATAAACTAGGAACCACTTTGACAAACCTGAACTATGAACTTGAAAATAAAGAATTAAATGATCTACGTAACTATTTGGAAATTGACAGTGAGTATTTAATTTACCACTTGCGACTCCTTTCAGAAGAGCCTTTGAAGTCTTCTTGTAGCATCCCAGAGTATACTTGTTCAATTTCATTTAGAAAGTAAGAAATTCTTATAGAGTTATGATTTTCAAGGAGGAGAAATATGGCTTCTGATTATTATTCTCAGTATTGTCAGAGATCCAATAAGGGCATTTGTAGATTAAGATTCAACTAGGAAAAACAAAGAAACACTTCAGGAAAAAAATAGCAGAAGCTATTGAAATAGATGTTGAAAAGAGTCAGAGATTGACAAAGTAAGGAGGTAAACAGGATTTGAAATTGTTTGACAGGCAATATACAAAGAGAGATGATCATATTTCCATTTAGCAAATACGAGTATCAGGTTGAAATAGTCAGTGATATCTGATTTGAGACCAATAATATGGCAGCAGAGAGATATCTTTTAGATTAAAAAGACCATTTAGGAACAGCATTAAAGATCTGATTTAGCATGTTAAAACACCTTCTTTAGAATTCTATAAGATAGTTGGATATAAGAAAAACATTTAAAAATCAACAAAAGTTTCTCTATGTAAATAATGACAACTTAGAAAATTTCATGGAAAAAGTGATCCTAATCCTAATAGCAATAAATATTTTATCTGTATCTGATTATCCTTTGTATTTCAGATAATGGAAAAGTTCCTTTGAACTCCTTGATGAACACAGCAAGTTTATTTTCTGGTGAGTGAGAAGTGATGATGACAAGATATAAAATCAAGATATTTTGCCATATGTACATATCATATTTTAATTATATATTCCAATATTCTGAACATTCAGAAAACTACGATCATGGCATCCAGTCCCATCAGTTCAGTTCAGTTGCTCAGTCGTGTCCAACTCTTTGTGACCCCATGAATCGCAGCACACCAGGCCTCCCTGTCCATCACCAACTCCTGGAGTTCACTGAGACTCACGTCCATCGAGTCAGTGATGCCATCCAGCCATCTCATCCTCTGTCGTCCCCTTCTCCTCCTGCCCCCAATCCCTCCCAGCATCAGAGTCTTTTCCAATGAGTCAACTCTTCGCATGAGGTGGCCAAAGTACTGGAGTTTCAGCTTTAGCATCATTCCTTCCAAAGAAATCCCAGGGCTGATCTCCTTCAGAATGGAGAGTCCAAAGGACTCTCAAGAGTCTTCTCAACACCACAGTTCAAAAGCATCAATTCTTCGGCGCTCAGCCTTCTTCACAGTCCAACTCTCACATCCATACATGACCACAGGAAAAACCATAGCCTTGACTAGACAGACCTTTGTTGGCAAAGTAATGTCTTTTCAATATGCTATCCAGGTTGGCCATAACTTTCCTTCCAGGGACTAAGCGTCCTTTAATTTCATGGCTGCAGTCACCATCTGGAGTGATTTTGGAGCCCAAAAAAATAAAGTCTGCCACTGTTTCCACTGTTTCCCCATCTATTTGCCATGAAGTGATGAGACTGGATGCCATGATCTTCGTTTTCTGAATGTTGAGCTTGAAGCCAACTTTTTCACTCTCCACTTTCACTTTCATCAAGAGGCTTTTTAGTTCCTCTTCACTTTCTGCCATAAGGGTGGTGTCATCTGCATATCTGAGGTTATTGGTATTTCTCCCCACAATCTTGATTCCAGCTTGTGTTTCTTCCAGTCCAGCGTTTCTCATGATGTACTCTGCATATAAGTTAAATAAGCAGGGTGACAATATACAGCCTTGACATACTCCTTTTCCTATTTGGAACCAGTCTGTTGTTCCATTTCTGGTTCTAACTGTTGCTTCCTGACCTGCATACAGGCTTCTCAAGAGGCAGGTGAGGTGGTGTGGTATTCCCATCTCTTTCAGAATTTTCCACAGTTTATTGTGATCCACACAGTCAAAGGCTTTGGCATAGTCAATAAAGCAGAAATAGACGTTTTTCTGGAACTCTCTTGCTTTTTCCATGATCCAGCGGTCCCATCACTTCATGGCAAATAGATGGGGAAACAGTGGAAACAGTGCCTGACTTTATTTTTCTGGGCTCCAAAATCACTACAGATGGTGATTGCAGCCATGAAATTAAAAGACGTTTACTCCTTGGAAGGAAAGTTATGACCAACCTAGACAGCATATTAAAAAGCAGAGACATTACTTTGCCAACAAAAGTCCATCTAGTCAAAGCTATGGTTTTTCCAGTGGTCATGTATGGATGTGAGAGTTGGATTATAAAGAAAGCTGAGTGAAGAAGAATTTTTGAACTATGAGTTGGAGAAGACTCTTGAGAGTCCCTTGGACTGCAAGGAGATCCAACCAGTCCATCCTAAAGGAGATCAGTCCTGGGTGTTCATTGGAAGGACTGATGCTGAAGCTGAAACTCCAATACTTTGGCCACCTCATGCGAAGAGCTGACTCATTGGAAAAGACCCTGATGCTGGGAAAGATTGAGGGCAGGAGGAGAAGGGGACGACAGAGGGTGAGATGGTCGGATGGCATCACCGACACAATAGATATGGGTTTGGGTGGACTCCGGGAGTTGGTGATGGACAGGAAGGCCTGGTGTGCTGCAGTTCACGGGGTCTCAAAGAGTCGGACACGACTGAGCAACTGAACTGAACTGAACTGAATATTCTGAAATTACACACATCTCATTTTACCAATATACTGATGTTTGTTTTTAAGTATATATATATTTTTATTATCTACAGTTTTAGAAGTATCATTTTTTAAAAAGAAGTCTATTTTATTATAAGCTGGCTGGCTTGTCCTCATTGTTTTAAGAGCACTAATTGAAGCATTCTTTTGGCAAGGCTTAAAGGAAACATCTACTTTAATTCCTTCTTGTGATGCTCTGCAGTTACAAAAGCTTCATTGTATCCTTTCTCCTCTGCAGTTACATCTGTAGCAAGTTAAGATACTGTTGTTTTATTATAATTTTTAAATTTATAATTGTTATATATGAAAATGTTCACTTATCATGTCTCCCATCTTTTTAAAGGTAATAAGATTAATGCCAAGGACACACAATTTTATCTGGAAAATATAGGTATTGAATTAACAAAGAGTGAAAGTGAGGAGCTATTGGACACACTGCCATTGGATGGTAAGCATTTCAGACGTGCAGTGAATTTTGGAGAATCGTAGAGTTATGCATTATGTGCATTAAATTCTAGAAGTATAATTGTTTAACATCATATTAAAAGTTGAAGAGGTGACATCAGCAGTGTGGCATGTAAATCATTCCTCCTTTTTATCTCCCCTTTTAAATCAATGAATTAGACATCCACGCATGAACCAAAGTGCCTTTGTGGGCATTTTGGCACCTAGCACATTATTCCCAAGGACCCTGGAAGAGTCTTGCCCACTGGACAACCTCTGTCTGGGCCGTAGAACCAACAGAAACAGCAAAAGTGCCTAGACCCCTCTCACCACTGTCAAAATTGGGCAAAAATCGGGTGACTGTTGAGCCATGCAGGCACACATACAGGAGCGTACTTGCAGAAGTCTAGCTTTCCAGAAGGGAAGCCCCAGCACATCACTGGATAGAACAACAACAACAACAAAAAGGTTTGTGTGGGTACCTGGCTACTCCGGCAAAGCAGGACCACCAGAGAAATCCACTATTCCCCAATAGACCCACTAGAACTAAGCAGGAGCTCTGTGACTCTGGGGGAGGATATTGGAGAAAAGGCAAAAAAGAGTTTCAAAAATAAAAGGACTAGAGCTCAGGAGGAAGTCTACCCATGAGCCTCTGGGAGTACCACACGCAGGGATCTCTCTACGGGGTTCTCAGGCATCCCCAAGGACTAAGTACTACAGCGCCCCCCACCCCACACGCAGTCTGCTGCCGGCTTCTAGTGCAGCGAAGGAAGGTGGTCCCCAGTGGGACCAGGAACCAGTTTGTGAGCAAGGCAAAAACCACAAGAGCTATAGCGGTACCTCCTGGGAAACAAAAGATTTACAGTAGCCGGCCTGGTGGATTTTGAGTTCAGTTCAGTTCAGTGGCTCAGTCGTGTCCGACTCTTTGCGACCCCATGAATCGCAGCAGGCCAGGCCTTCCTGTCCATTACCAACTCCCGGAGTTCATTCAAACTCATGTCCATCGAATCGGTGATGCCATCCAACCATCTCATCCTCTGTTGTCCCCTTCTCCTCCTGCCCCCAATCCCTCCCAGCATCAGGGTCTTTTCCAATGAGTCAGCTCTTCGCATGAGGTGGCCAAAGTATTGGAGTTTCAGCTTCAGCATCAGTCCTTCCAATGAACACCCAGGACTGATCTCCTTTAGGATGGACTGGTTGGATCTCCTTGTAGTCCAAGGGACTCTCAAGAGTATTCTCCAACACCACAGTTCAGAAGCATCAATTGATTGGTGCTCAGCTTTCTTCACAGTCCAACTCTCACATCCATACATGACCACTGGAAAAACCATAGCCTTGACTAGACAAACCTTTGTTGGCAAAGTAATATCTCTGCTTTTCAATATGTTATCTAGGTTGGTCATAACTTTCCTTCCAAGGAGCAAGCATCTTTTAATTTCATGGCTGCAGTCACCATCTGCAGTGATTTTGGAGCCCAGAAAAATAAAGTCTGACACTGTTTCCACTGTTTCCCCATCTATTTCCCATGAAGTGATGGGACCAGATGCCATGATCTTCGTTTTCTGAATGTTGAGCTTTAAGCCAACCTTTTCACTCTCCACTTTCACTTTCATCAAGAGGCTCTTTAGTTCTTCTTCACTTTCTGCCATAAAGGTGGTGTCATCTCCATATCTGAGGTTATTGATATTTCTCCTGGCAATCTTGATTCCAGCTTGTGCTTCCTCCAGCCCAGTGTTTCTCATGATGTACTCTGCATATAAGTTAAATAAGCAGGGTGACAATATACAGCCTTGACATACTCCTTTTTCCTATTTGGAACTAGTCTGTTGTTCCATGTCCAGTTCTAACTGTTGCTTCCTGACCTGCATATAGGTTTCTCAAGAGGCAGGTCAGGTGGTCTGGTATTCCCATCTCTTTCAGAATTTTCCACAGTTTATTGTGATCCGCACAGTCAAAGGCTTTAGCGTAGTCAATAAAGCAGAAATAGATGTTTTTCTGGAACTCTCTTGCTTTTTTGATGATCCAGCGGATGTTGGCAATTTGATCTCTTGTTCCTCTGCCTTTTCTAAAACCAGCTTGAACATCTGGAATGTCATTGTTCATGTACTGTTGAAGCCTGGCTTGGAGAATTTTGAGCATTACTTTACTAGCGTGTGAGATGACTGCAATTGTGTGGTAGTTTGAGCATTCTTTGGCATTGCCTTTCTTTGGGATTGGAATGAAAACTGACCTTTTCCAGTCCTGTGGCCACTGCTGAGTTTTCCAAATTAGCTGGCATATTGAGTGCAGCACTTTCACAGCATCATCTTTCAGGATTTGAAATAGCTCAACTGGAATTCCATCACCTCCACTAGCTTTGTTCATAGTGATGCTTTCTAAGGCCCTCTTGACTTCACATTCCAGGATGTGTGGCTCTAGGTGAGTGATTACACCATTGTGATTATCTGGGTTGTGAAGATCTTTTTTGTACAGTTCTTCTGTGTATTCTTGCCAAAATTTGGCCACAAGAGGGAAGTCTGCATACCTTCACAAAGACAATGGAAAAATTCAGATAGTAACACCATAGAACATAATACCCCATCTGAAGGTAACAAGAAAAGTTAAGGCGATATCTTCTACTTCAAATGCAAAGGCAACAACGCATAACTAAAAAGATAATGAAAAATCAAGGGAATATAGCTTTACAAAGAAAAATGGTAATTCTCAAGCAGCCAAGCTCAAAACCATGAATATTGCAATCTAATTGATTAAAGAATTCAAAATAGTTATTTTTAAGAAATTCATACAAAGATACTCAGAAAGAAAATTCAGTGACATCAGCAATCAAATATATGAACAATATAAGCTCTTTACCAAGAAGTAATTATAAAAAAGAACCAAACAAATTCTGGAGCCAAAGAATTCTGTGAATGAGATGAAGAAAGCAGTAGAGAGCATCAGTTGCATGGAGACAAGATGGAGAAAAGAAAAAAATGACTTGGAGGACAGGAATTTTGAAATAACACAGAAGAGAAGACAGAACAAAGACTTTAAAAGAGCAAAGAAAGCCTATGTGAGCTATGGAATTCCATCAAGAGACAAATATTGGAATAATCAGGATTCCATAAAGAGGAAAAAAAAGATTTCTTTTTTAAAGAAATTAAAAATTTCTTTAAAATTTCTTTAAAGAAATAATAGCTGAGAACCTTCCTCAACCTGGAGAAAGACTTGGACATACAAGGCCACAAAGCTAATAGATCACCCTATCATCTCACTGCAGAGAGACTTTCTCCAAGCCACATATTAAAACTGTCAGAAATAATGATATTAACTAGACTTATTGTGATGATCTTTTCACAACAGAGTTTACTCTTGAACAATATGAGCATTATGGGCACCAACTCTCCATGCAGTTGAAAATCTGTGTATAATTTATAATTAGCCCCCCATGCAGAGGACTCAATCAACCATGGATCATGTAGTTCTGTAATATTTACTATTGAAAAAAATCCACAAGCAGTATCTTTTGATATTGATTAATAACAATTTCACAGTGATAAGAGAACAGACTCTGAATGATTTCAGTACCTTTAGACCATGAAATTTTTGCACCTTGTTTTATGTCCCTGAATATGTTCCAGTGTATCCTGGTTTTATAGCCTATGGGAACTTGAATAGAATTCATATCCTGTTATTGTGTGAAAATTGTGTAAATCTTAATTATGTTGAACTGGCTCATAGTGTTTTTTAGCTCTACTGTATTCTATTTTTCTGTCTATTCATTCTATTAATTTTTGAGAGTTTGATATTGAAACTCTGACTAAAAATCCTAATTTATCTACTTAAAAAATAATTGTAATATATAGTGGGACTATATGTAGCTTTCCTCTATATTTTTCAAGTCTCCTATAAACGTGTTATCATACTTTCACAATTTAAAAAATAAAGAAGAAATAAATCCACATTTAAGTACATCTGTGCAGTTCAGGTGCTTCTCAGATAGCTCAGTGGTGAAGAATCCACCTGCCTATGTAGGAGACGTAAGAAACTTGGGTTCAGTCCTTGAGTGGGGAAGATCCTCTGGAGAAGGAAATGGCAGCCCACTCTGGTATTCTTGCCTGGAAAATTCCATGGACAGAGGAGCCTGACAGGCTACAGTCCATAGGGTCGCAAAGAGTCAGACACGACTGAGCAGCTGAGCTTGCACACATGTGCAATTCAAACCCATGTTGTTCAATGGTCAGCTGTATATACAAATATCAAATTAGGTTGTACACATAAAACTAATATAAATTTCTGTCAATTATATCTCAGTTTTTTTAATGATAAAGAAAAAATCTTAAAGGCAGCAGGAAAAAACTGAAAAGGACCACCGCCCTCCAATTAGGCTATCAGTGGATTTCACAGCAGAAACTACAGCCAAGAGAGCATAGAATGACATATGCAAAGTGTTGAAAGAGAAAAATTTTCAGCCAAGGATACTTTATCTGGTAAAGTTATCCTTCACATACAAAGGAGGAATAAAGGCTTTCCCAGACAAACTAAAGCTGAGAGAGTCCATCACCACTAAACCTGCCTTGCAAGGAATGCTGACAGGAGTTATTCAAGCTGAAATGAAAACATACTACTCAGTGACATGAAAACACACAAATGCACACAACACACTAAGGTGAAAAATACACAGTCAGACTTAGAAAACCAGTTCTTCAAAATAGCATGGTGTGTTAAGCACTGAACTATAGTAAAAAAGTTAAAAGAAAGCACAGTAAACAATAACTATGCTGTGCTTATTCTTAGTCGCTCAGTTGTGTCCAACTCTTTGCAACCCCGTGGACTGTAGCCCACCAGGCTCCTCTGTCCATGGGGATTCTCCAGGCAAGAATACTGGAGTGGGTTGCCATACCCTCCCCCAGGGGGTCCTCCCAACCCAGGAATGGAAGCCAGGTCTTCCACATTTCAGGCAGATTCTTTACCATCTGAGCCATCAGGGAAGCCCCCCAAAAATAACTATAGCTACTATAAATTGTTAACAAATATACATATTTTAAAGGAGGTAGATTATGACATTAATAATGTAAAAGAGAAAATGAAATGTAAAAGATTGCAGTCTTTGCAGGCAATCAGAGGCAACTTGCTGAGTCCAAAATGAACTGTTATCTATAAGATGTTTTATGGAAGTCTCATGGTAACCACAAAGCAAAAACCTAGAGTAGACCCATGAAAGACAGTCAAAGGGGAAACAGAGCATATCACTACAGAAAATACCCTATTTTAAAAGGTAGGCAGAAACAGAGGGGGAAAAAATGGACTGCAAAATACCCAGAAAACAAATGAATAAGATGGCATTAGTAAATCCTTACATATCAGCAATTATTCTAAATGTAAATGGATTGAATTCACCATTAAGAAGCAAAGTATAGCTGAATGGATTAAAAACAAGATCCAACTATTTGCTGCCTACAAGAGACTCACTTCAGCTTTAAGGACACACATAGACTCAAAGTAAAGAAATGTAAAAAGAGATTCCATGCAAATAGAAACCAAAAGAAAGTGGAAGTAGTCATACTTGTATCAAACAAAATAAACTTTAAGCCAAAACTGATAACAAGAGACGAAGGAAGTCATGATGCATAATTGAGGTAAATTCATTAAGAAGATATAACAATCAGAAATATGTATACATCCAGCATCAGAGCACTGAAATATATTAACCAAAGACCAAGAGATCTGAAAAGAGAAACAGACAGTAATACTACTAATACATTATGGGACTTGAATGCCTTACTTTAAACAATGGTTAGATATCCAGAGTGATAATCATCTAGAGTGAAAACCAAAATGGAAACAATGGATTTGAACCATACTTTAGACCAAATGGGCCTAACAGACATCTATGGAACATTCTGTCAAACAACAGCAGAAAGCACATTCTCCTTAAGTGCATATGGAACATTCTCAAGGTTAAATCATATGATTGAACACAAAACAATTCTTAAAATTTAAGACGACTTTGATTATAGCAAATGCACTGTATAAACACTGTGATAGGAAACTAAAAAGCAACAACATGAGGAGGTGGAAAAATCTACAAATATGTAGAAACTAAACAACATATTCTTGGGTCAAAGAAGAAATCAAAAGGGAAATCAAAGAATATATTGAAATAACTGAAAATGGAAACACTACATACTAAAACCTTTTGTTAGGGAATTTTAGAGTGACAGACACATGTAATAAGAAATTATAAAGATCACAAATAAGCAACCTAGATTTACGCCTCAAGAAACTAGGGAAAAAATAACAAATTAAGCCCGAAGTTAACAAAAGGGAGAAAATAAGAGAGATCACAATGAAAAACCAAAATGGAGACCATAAGAACAATAAAAAATATTAATGAAACTGAGTTGGATTTTCAAAAGATAGACAAAAATCAGTAAAACTTTAACAAAGCTAAGAAAAATTGAAAAACATCTCATAATAAGGAAATGAAAAAGGAGAAATTACAACTGACACTACAGAAATACATAGGATCACGAGAAACTACCAGAAGCAAATTATATGCAACAAATTAGATACCCTAGAAGAAATGGATAACTTCTTAGACTCATACAACTTACCAAGACTGAATCAAGAAGAAATATTGAATAGAAAATCCAGACTAATAACAAGTAAACCTATTGAATCGGTAGTGAGAAAACTTTTCAAAAAAGAAAACCAGCAAGACCAGATGGCTTCACTAGCAAATTCTGCAAAATGTTTAAATAAGAATTAACACCAATCCTTCTCAAATGCTGCCTGAAAAATTGAAGAGGAAGGAAGAAAAAAAGTCATCCTACAAGGCTAGCATCATGATAGCAAAGCCATATAAAGACATCACAGTAAAATAAAACTATAGGCCAATATCTCTGATGAATATGCTAGAGCAATCAGGTGAGACAAGGAAATAAAAGGCATCCAAATAAGATAGAAAGAAATAAAATTGTTATTTATAGGTAATATGATCTTATGTGTGTATGTATGTATGTGTGTATATATATATATATATACAGTTGACCCTTGAGCAACATGGCAGTTAGGAACATCAACCCTCCCCGCAGTTGAAAAATCTAATTTTACAGGTGGTCATCTAAATCCACAGTTCCAATCCTCAGTTTTAACCAACTATGGATCATGTAGTATTGTAGTAGATGTATGTTGTTGTTTCATTGTTGTTCAGTCACTAAGTCATGTCTGAATCTTTGTGACCCCCATAGACTGTAGCCCACCAGGCTCCTCTGTCCATGGGATTTTGCGGGCAAGAATACTGGAGAAGAATACATGGAGAAGATCCTTCTCCATGGAATCTTCCTGACCCAGGGACTGAACCCATGTCTCCTGCATTGACAAGCATATTCTTTACACTGAGCCAGTAGGGAAGCACTAGTTTAAAAGAAGAAAAATTCACATGTACGTGGACCCCTGCAGTTCAAACTTGTATTTTTCAAGGATCCAGTGTATTCAAAATCCCAACTAAATCTCAACTAAAAGACTGTTGAATTTAATCAATGAATTCAGTGACATTGCAGGATATAAAATCAATACACAGAAATCAATTGCACTTCTAAACACTAACAGCAAAACATCTGGAAAAGAAGTAAAGAGAACTATCCCACTCGCAATAGCATCAAAAATAATAAAATACTTAAGAATAAATTTATCTAAGAACATGAAAGTTTTGTACAATACTGCAAGATTTCATCGAAAGAAATCAAAGAAGACATAAACAAATGGAAAGACATCCTGTGTTCATGGATTGGAAGTTAATATTGTTAAAAATTCCATGCTACTCAAAGCCATCTACAAATTAAATGCAATTCTATTTAAATTGAAATTTCTATTTCACAGAAATAGAAAAAAAGTTCTAAATATTATATGGAACTACAGAAGACCCCAAATAGCCAAAGCAATCATAAGAGAGAAAAACATAATTGGAGAATCACACTTCCTGACCACTAGCTATACCACAAAGCTAAGGTAATTAAAGCAGTATGGTACTGGCATAAAAACAGACATATATACAAAACAGGATAGACAGCCTAATACTAAACTTTTGCATAAATAGTCAACTAATATTTAATTAGAGAGCCAAGAACATCAAATGGGGAAAGGATTATCTCATCAACAACTGATGTTGGGAAAACTGGATAACCACATATAGAAGAATTAAATTGGACCTCGACCTTACACTTCACAAAATTAAATTGAGATGGGTCAAATAATGAAATGTTAAAACTTAATACCATAAAATTCATAGAAGAAAACCTAGGGAGGAAGTTCCTCAACATTGGTCCTGGCAAGAATTTTTTTGGATATGACACCAAAAGCACAAACAACAACAAAAAACTCAGCAAATGGGGCTGCATCAGCTTTAAAAGTTTCTGCACTGAAAGAGAAGCAATCAACAAAATGAAAAGGCAGCCTGTGAAATGGGAGAAAATGTTTGCAAACCATGTATCAGATAGGGGTTAATATCCAAAATACATAAACAGTTCATACAACTCGATAACAAAAAAGAAATCCAACTTAAAAGTGGGCAGAGAATCTGATTAGACATTTTTCCAAAGAGGACATACAGATGGCCAACAGGCACATGAAAAAGTGGTAATCATCACTAATCAGGAAAATGCAAATCAAATCCACAGTGAGATACTATCTCACACCTATAAGAATGGCTTATATCAAGAAGACAAGAGACAACAAGTGTGTTCAAGGATATAGAGAAAGGGAACCCTGTACACTGTTGGTGGGATTATAAACTGGTTCAGCCACTATGGATACCAACATGAAGTTCCCCAACAAATTAAAAATAGAACTGTCATATGATTCAGCAACCCCACTTCTGGGCATATATCCAAAGGAAATGAAAACAGGTTATCAAAGAGATATATATGCACTGCCATGCTTACTGCAGCATTATTTGCAATATCTAAGATATGGAAACAACTTAAGTGGTCATCAGTGAATAAATGTATAAAGGAAATATAGTATATTATATACAATGGAGTACCATCCAGTCATGAGTAAAGAGGAAATCTTTCCATTTGCAACAAAACAGACTCTGAAAATATTATGCTAAGTGAGATTAAGTCTGAGAAATGCAAATACTGTTAATCTCTTCTATGTGAAATCTTTAGAGAAACTAATTCAAAAAAAGAGCAAGTAGAATGGTGGTTACCAGAGGCTGGTTGAGGGGGAAGGATGAGAGAGATATTATTTAAGGATACATACTTGAAACCAGTAGATAAATAAGTCCTGGAGATCTAATGCACAGTATAGTGATTATAGACAACAAAACTGTATTATAAAAAAGATCTTAATTGTTCCCAGCACAAGAAGAAATGATAACTATGTGAAATGACAGAGGTGTTACTAATGATACAATGGCCCTCATATTGCAATATGAATGTATCAGATCAATATGTTTCATGCCTTAAATTTACACAATGCTCTGTTTCATTTGTATCTCATTTTTTAATTAAGAGAAAAATTAATGTCAAAAGTACCAATTCTGATATATAATATTCAATTCTTACCGTTTAAATCCTTACTTGGAGTATAATGCTCTTTTGTAGGGTACTGTGGCACCCCACTTCAGTACTTTTTGCCTAGAAACTCCCATGGACGGAGGAGCCTGGTAGGCTGCAGTCCATGGGGTCGCTAGAGTCGGACATAACTGAGCGACTTCACTTTCACTTTTCACTTTCATGCATTGGAGAAGGAAATGGCAGCTCCCTCCAGTGTTCTTGCCTGGAGAATCCCAGGGACGGGGAAGCCTGGTGGGGTCGCACAGAGTCGGACATGACTGAAGCGACTTAGCAGCAGCAGCTGTTACAGAGAAATAGCTTTAAATTTTGGAACCAACATCTATAACAATTCTAAAACTAAAAGTAGGGAAAGGTGGTAGTCAGAAGAGCTGAGGAAAGGAAGGAAGGTACACTGTAGAAAAAAAAAAAGGAAAAAAATCTGTTTTACATGTTAGAGTTTCACTAAAAGTACATCAGATGCCATAGAATGTATAGTTAACCTTGAGAATCTTATTCATTTCTTTGTTTCCTTCTTGGGATTTTAACTAATTAAAAATTTATAAAAATTTACAAACAATTAAATAGTACTTTCTGAGTTTCCACTTAATTATGAACTAAATTGACTCTTATCTTACAGAAAATCAAATGGTGTATAAAAACAGGTTGATGGATGGAGTAAAGAAATACAGAGGTGAGTGAGAAAACTGCCAAGAAAGAAAAAATAGATCTTCAAGCTTTTGCATTTACTTTTCTACAATCTCTTTTATTTCTCACTGATTGGCTTGCTAATTGTATTAGTCTAGTTTTTTAATGAGCTGACATTCTTAGTTGTACACAATCGAAAGAAATAGCTACATTATTTTGTCAGTGTGGCAAATTTTGAATTTTACTAAATGGTAATAATATGTGCATTGTCTCTGCTATAATTTGTTAGTCTTAATACTCACCTCTTTCTTCTAGGTAAATTCACCTTGTAAATTGCTGTAACAGTGTTTCCTGGAACAATGAAAAGAATTTTTCTATTTCTAATTCCTCAACTAATTCTTTTTAATCACTTCAAGAGTTTTATGGTGTCATTGCTTTTTGCTTCCATTTATGTTGATTGATTGATATGACCAGGCATTTTTTCCTCTTTAGCATAATCACAGTTTTCCTTTATTCTTATCCCTTTTTTTCATAAGGAGGAAAGGTTAATATTGATAAAATAGATGATGCTCTTAAGAACTTGGGATTCCCACTTGATGAGGAAGACATTGAGGAACTATGCAGTCACCTGCCAATTGATGGTAAGCACTTCAAGTACCCAGTGCCCTGCAAAAATTTTTTTATTTCTCTGTAGAAATATCTGAAGTATACTTGTTAATTTCTTGGAAAAAGCCAGAAGCCTATAGAGAGCAAATCCTAAAAAACAGAGATATATTGTTTAAAAACAAAAGTTTATGTATTTGGCTGTGCTGGGTCTTGGTTGTAGCAGGCAGGATCTTCAGTTGTGGTGTGCAGCATCTAGTCCTGACCAGGAGTGGGACTGTGGACCTCCTGCATTGGGAGCTCAGAGTCTCAGTCACTAGACCACCAGGGAAGTCCCAGCAGCGCTGTTTTTAAAACAAGAAACTAATCATGTTGTTTCTCCTGCCCAAATTTCTCCAGGAAATGTCTTTCAACTGTAAGATAAATAAGATCAACGGATCTAATGTAAAACATGGTAACTGTAGTTGATAACAGAGTGTTGCTTAATTGAAATTTGCTAAGAGAGTAGAATTAAATGTTCTCACCAAAAATATATAGATAGATAGATAGTTAATAGATGGATAGATTATATAGTGAGAGATATTAATTAACTAGATGGGGGCAACTTTTCACAATGTATATATACAAAATAATCACAGTGTACAGTTTTAATATCTTACAATTTGGTCAGCTATAAAGCTGGAACAGAAAACAAGACAAAATTAGGAATGAATTTTTTTTCTCTCCCACTCTAATGAGTGAGGAATACAAAAAGTAAAAGGTGAATAAATGGAATAAATGTGTTTGTCATACTTAGAGTCTTTTTTTCCCCCAAGCCTATGCTTATATAGGGCTTCCCAGGTGGCACTGTGGTAAAGAACTCACCTGCCAATGCAGGAGACATAAGAGATATGGGTTCGATCCCTGGGTTGGAAAGATCCCCTGCAGGAGGTCATGGCAACTCACTCCGGCATTCTTACCGGGAAAATGCCACAGACAAAGGAGCCTTGCAGGCTACAGTCCATAGCAATGCAAAGAGTCAAATAAAACGTCTAACTAGAAGGAAAAAAAAAAAAACCAAAAAACTCTTGGCAACTGCAAAATTCTTACATTTTACTCCACGGTTTAAGAATTTTATATAATTGGGACCTGTATTAGTCTGCTGAGGCTGCCATAACAAAATACCATAGTCTGTGTGACTTAAGAGAAATTTATTTTCTCTAAGTTCTGGATGCAGGGAAATCCAGGATCACTGTGTCATTTTATTTGGTTTCTGGTGAAAGTTTTCTTCCTAGCTTACAGACAGCTGCCTTCTCACTGTCTTCACGCGGCAGGGTGGAGAGAAAAAAAAAAAATCTTCCTCTTATAAGGCCACAGTCCTATTGGATTATGGCTCCACCCTCACAACCTCATTTAACCTTAATTACCTCCTAAAGACTTTATTTCCAAATACAGTCACACTGGGGAATAGGGCTTCAACATATGAAATTAAGGGGACATGATTTAGGTCATAGCAGGATTATATCTAAATTTTGTTTTATTTTGTAGTTGAGAGAAGAGTTAAACTGGATAGACTTCTAGATGAAGTACAAGAACTTCTAGGTGAGTGAGAAGAAATAATAAGGAATAATTTTTAAAATCTCAATACTTAACAAAAGAAGTTATTTTTAAAGTATTTTCTGTTAGCCTGTCCATGACATATTAATCCTGCTACTATATCTGTTTTAATTGGTAATGTGTACATCACTGGAAAGACAGCTTTATAAGCTAAATGTTATTCATTATTATAATTAATTGTTGCCTACTTCTTATTTTAAAGGCTACAGTATAATGCCTCAATAATAAACCCTTTATGCTTTGGTATTTCTCAATAATATTATTATTTTCCTGCTGTTCTAAAAGCAAAATGGCAAGGCAAATTACACATGTAGTAATTTGACCACTGAGAAGAAGCTCATAATTCAGGCAAAAATAAAACAATAGAGCAAAGATTACATGCTGGCAGAATTATTTGCACCAGAAAATTTAATGAGCTGTTACAGAAATATTTGATTATTATCAAAAATAAATGATTTTCTGTGTGGTGTATTTGTTACTTGTTCCCAACATTGAAGAACTCCATTTACCACAAATAAACTATTTCTGAATCCCCCTTCTAATTCTAAGTAATTAAACAATACTTAATATTTTTATTGCTTTTTATCCTATATTTGTGGATGATGCTGCACAAACAGTTGATAGTAGTAGTAGTAGTGGTAGTGGTAGTGGTATTGGTATTATTTGTATTTTTATTACTATTATTATTATTTAAAGTTTGACCTTTTATCATTGTTTTATTTTTTAAGGGGAGGTTCTTGACCATAACGATCTGGGAAATCTTCTGAAAGACATAGGGTTAAGAGACCAACTGAAGGAGAATTCTGTGTTGAGGAAAAGTTTGCCACTCGATGGTGAGCATTTCATTTACCAGTGAAGTATTCATCCATTCAGTGAAAGTGAATTGGTTGCCATTAGGTACTAGACATTATAATAGGCTCTGAGTCACAGAGATGAACAAAACAAAGTCCAGCACCTAAAAGTACTCAAGGTAGAGACAGCACATACTCGCCCCCTCCACAAAAAAAAAAAAAAAAAAAAAAAAAATAGTATACACAATGGTAAGTGCACTGTGTTCATAAGTGTGCACTGCTGTGGAAGTACGAAGGAAACTGTGAACACTATTGGAGACTCTTCACAGTGTGTATATCAATTCAAACAGTGCTGAAAGGTTTGGTAGTAGAAGGTAACAAAACCTAAAAGTGTTGAAAGCAAAGAGGCACAACCGACCATGTAAAATCCAACACTATAGAAAACATGGTGTATTCACATTATGTGGAGAAATGCTTTGTTAATTTGGCTAACAAATCAATAATTCAGATATAATCCATCTGTACAATGATGATGGTAAAGATAAAATGATGGATGTGAAAAGATGAAAACGCTTTAAAATATTCAAAATATATAATAAAGATGTTAGTTATTTTTAATTAGTGAAATGCAAGTCAAAACTACAGAGAGGTACCACCTGACACGGGTCAGAACGACCATCATTAAAAGTCTACAAATAACAAATGCTGGAGAGGATGTAAAGAAAAGGGAACCCTCCGACACTGTTGGTGGGAATGTCAGTTGGTTCAGCTACTGTGGAAAACACAATGGAGGTTCCTTAAAAAACTGAAAATAGAATTTTGCTATATGATCCTACAATCCTGCTCCTGGGCATATATCCAGAAAAGATGAAGCCTTTAATTCAAAACGATACAGGCACCACAATGTTCATAGCAGCACTATTTATTACAGTAGCCAAGACATGGAAGCAGGCTAAATGTCCACTGACAGATGAATGGATAAAGAAGATGTAGTGTATATGTGTATATATATATACACACACAATAGAATATTATTCAACCATAAAAAAGAATGCAATAATGCCATTTGCAGCAGCATAAATGGAACTAAAGATTATCATATTGAGTAAAGTAAGTCAGACAGAATACCAATCATATCACTTATACATAGAATATTTTAAAATTATGCAAATGAACATATTTACAAAGCAGAAATAGACTCACAGACATAGCAAACTTGTGGTTACTAAGGGGAAGGAGAGAGGAAAGGATAAATTGGAAATTTGGGATTAAGAGATACACACTACTTTATATAAAATATATAAACAGCAAGGACCTACTGTATAGCACAGGGATCTATATCTAATATAATAACCTATAAAGGAAAAAATCCTGGGAAGAATATGTAATATATATGTATGCAAACTGAATCATTTTGCTGTACACCTGAAACATTATAAAGCAATTATACGTCAATTTGAAAAATAATAAATAAAATATTTTGCTGAAATAAGTATAAAAAAGAGTGAAATTAAGAGAATTTTCAGAAAAATAATACAGGAAAATCTCAACATAACAGCTGTGCATCGAGACTAGAGAGAGTATAAAATAGATAACTAAAGAGAAACTACAGAATAGTTCAGGGATGTCTACTCAGTGCTTTGTGATGACTTAAATTGGAAGGAGGAAATCCAGAAAAGAGAAGATATATGTATATGTATACTTGATTCATTTTGCTGTACAATAGAAACTAACACAACATGGTAAAGCAGATATACTCCAATAAAAATTAATTTTTAAAAAAGATGAGAGAAGTTGTTTAATTTAGAGCAGAAGAATATTGTCTCCAAAAAAAGTGATAGTCTAGAGACTGGTAGAATATCTAACATTATTTGAACATATTGAGAGGAGATTTTTCAGTTCTGTTTGAGAGTTAGAGATTAATTAACTACATAGACACATTGGAAACTAAGCAAAATAAGACATTGTTACTAATGAACTTATTTGCAGGGTAGAAATAGAGACTCAGTAGAGAGAACAGATTTGTGGACACGGTGGGGTGGGGGGCGGGGGCGGGGGGATGGGAAGGTGGGACAAATTGAAAGAGTAGCACTGACATATTTACACCACCCTGAGTAAAGTAGCTGGCTAGTGGGAAGCTGCTACACAGCACAGGGAGCTCAGCCCAGTGTTCTGTGATGACCTAGGTGGGTGGAATGAGGGGTGGGAGGGAGGCCCAAGAGGGAAAGGATATATGTGTACCTATGGCTAATTCACTTTGTTGTACAGCAGACACTAACACAACATTGTAAATTAATCTTACGCCAATAAAAAAACTGAAAAAAAAGTCAATCACTAACTGCAAGAAAGACAAAAATTTCAATATGAAAGGAAGTGTATTAATAGTTATAACCTATTATGGAATGGGAAGTATCCATTATGTGGCTTAGTTATAATATTTATATAGTCATAATAATGAGCAGTTAATCTCAATTACCAACCCCCCAAAAGTGTGATATAATCATAATGGAAAAACAAGAAAGGGCAAAAGTATGGGGGGAAGAGAAAAAAAATCTCACATTTTATAGAAGAAAGACCATTGGGTAATATCAAAGGCTAGTGACTGATTCTCATGTGAAAGTCTGAAAGCAAGAAACTGACTCAGCAGAAAAACAAATATCATATATTAACGCATATGTACAGTATCTAGACAGATGGTACTGATGAGCCTATTTGCAAGGCAGCAGTGGAGACTCATGCAGGTCAGGAAGCAACAGTTAGAACTGGACATGGAACAACAGACTAGTTCCAAATAGGAAAAGGAGTACGTCAAGGCTGTATATTGTCACCCTGCTTATTTAACTTCTATGCAGAGTACATCATGAGAAACGCTGGGCTGGAAGAAGCACAAGCTGGAATCAAAATTGCTGGGAGAAATATCAATAACCTCAGATATGCTGATGACACCACCCTTATGGCAGAAAGTGAAGAGGAACTAAGCCTCTTGATGAAAGTGAAAGAGGAGAGTGAAAAAGTTGGCTTAAAGCTCAACATTCAGAAAACGAAGATCATGGCATCTGGTCCCATCACTTCATGGGAAATAGACGGGGAAACAGTGGAAACAGTGTCAGACTTTATTTTTGGGGGCTCCAAAATCACTGCAGATGGTGACTGCAGCCATGAAATTAAAAGACGCTTACTCCTTGGAAGGAAAGTTATGACCAACCTAGATAGCATATTGAAAAGCAGAGATATTACTTTGCCAACAAAGGTCTGTCTAGTCGAGGCTATGGTTTTTCCAGCGGTCATGTATGGATGTGAGAGCTGGACTATAAAGAAAGCTGAGCACCGAAGAATTGATGCTTTTGAACTGTGGTGTTGAGAAGACTCTTGAGAGTCCCTTGGACTGCAAGGAGATCCAACCAGTCCATCCTAAAGGAGATCAGTCCTGGGTGTTCTTTGGAAGGACTGATGTTGAAGCTGAAACTCCAATACTTTGGCCACCTCATGTGAAGAGTTGACTCATTGGAAAATACTCTGATGCTGGGAGGGATTGGGGGCAGGAGGAGAAGGGGACGACAGAGGATGAGATGGTTGGATGGCATCACCGACTCGATGGACATGAGTTTAGGTGAACTCTGGGAGTTGGTGATGGATGGGAGGCCTGGCGTGCTGCAATTCATGGGATCGCAAAGAGTTGGACACGACTGGGCGACTGAACTGACTGACTGAGTGGAGACTCAGACATAGAGATCAGACTTGTGGACACAGTGGGGGTGGGAAGGAGAAGTTGGGACAAATGGAGAGAATAGTGTGGAAAAATAGGCACTACCATATGTAAAAATAGATAGCCAGTGGGAATTTGCCGTATGAATCAGGGAACTCAAACCAGTGCTCTGTGACAACCTAGAGGGGTGGGATGGGGTGGGAGGTGGGAGGGAAGTTCAAGGAGGAGGGAACATATGTATACCTATGGCTGATTCATGTTGATATATGGCAGAAACCAACACAATATTGTAAAGCAATTATCCTTCAATTAAAAATAAATAAATTAAAAAAAAGAAGCAGAGTCAGGTTATCAGTAATGACAGAGCAAAGAGAGAAAGGCTTGTTTGAAGTTCCTTGTACTTTCAAGATTTGGGGTTGTTGGGTTTTTTTGTTTTTTTTTTACTTTGGAGTTTTTGTGAGGTAAAGACACAAAGTTTTTTCATGGACTGAGTCAAAGATGTACACTCTTATCTTCTTGAGGTATGTCTAATGTTTAGCAATTCTTTTGTTATTAAATTTTAATTTTATTATATTCTGGTCAAAAAATACATTATATGTGATATTGATCCCTTGGGAATTTTTCTAGCATACCTTTATTACTGAAAACATAGTCTGTTTTCTTTAGTATTCTATGTGCTCTCCCAAAAATATATACATTCTGTTAGTAATTGTGCTTAAACATTAATTGTATTGTTCAAATCTTCAATATGTATTTTATTTTTGTTGGCTTGGTATGTGTTTCTAAATAGGGATGTAAAAAACCTCCAACTATACTTATACTGTTTCTCCTTGCAGTTGTCAGTTGCTGCTTTATATATTAATAGTTGCAGGCCTCGTTGTTAGGTGCGTACATATTTATGGTGAAAATATATTTTGTTCTATTGATCCTTTTATAGATAAATAACATCCTTCTTTATCCTTTGAGGTATTTTGCCATAATTCCTATTTAGGAAAAAGGATTGCTACCCCAGCTTTGTCTTGGTTCATATCCATGCTGTTGTTATCAACTTTTCTATGTCTTTTTACTCTGTGTCTCTTGTAGACAACATATTATTTGATTTTGTTTTTCAACATACTCTGACAGTTTATATTTTGTAATTGTTGAGTTAACTCATTTATAATTACTGTAACATAGGACATAGTTCTGCTATCATATTTCATAGTTTGCAGTATTTTTGTTACTTTTTTCAACCTTTATAATTTCCACTATATTCCTTGAATCTTCTTCTGGAAGTTTAAAAGTTATAGTGATTGTCTTTATTGAGACATATTCATGGCCATTTACCCTAATTATTCCTTAAACTTGTCAATCTATATCTTCCCCCAGTTAAGACAAAGATTTTAGCACACTTTCATGACCGATTTGTCAACTTAACTTGCTTCCTATCTCCATCATATTGATATTTATCCAGGATGTAAGAGTCAGTTATTATGGATAATATCCTTTCTCCTTTTCCTCTGTACCTAGCTGCGTTTAGTTGCTTAGTCATATCTGACTCTTTACAACCCCGTGGACTGTAGCCCACCAGGCTCTTCTGTCCATGAGTATTCTCCAGGCAAGAATACTGGAGTTGATTGCCATTTCCTCCTCCAGGGGAATCTTCCCAACCCAGGGATCAAACCCAGGTCTCTGGCATTGCAGGCAGATTCTTTAGCACCTGAGCCACCAGGGAAGCAATCTGTACCTAGACTTTTGTAAATCTGCAACAGAGTTAACCAAAATATCTGAAGTTTTTTTTCTTCCCATACCTCTTGTATTATCTCCTACATTTGCTTTACTTATTGAGAGCTTACTTTTAAAACTATTTTCAATATGAGTCTCTATAGAATTAATGCTAAACATTGAATACCTGAGAATATTTTTTATTATGCCCTTACACTTAAGTAACATTTTGTAAGTTCAAAGTTCTTTTAATATTTCAAATAATAACTGCTCCATTGCCTTTCAGCATCTAGAATCACTGTTGAGAAATCTGATTTTTCTTCCTTTATAGATGAATTACTTTTCTCTTTGAGAACTTTAGAATTTTACCTTTTTATTCAATATTTTTAAAGTCACTATTATGTGTTCTCCTGGCAATCTTGATTCCAGCTTGTGCTTCTTCCAGCCCAGCATTTCTCATGATGTACTCTGCATATAAGTCAAAGAAGCAGGGTGACAATAAACAGCCTTGACGTACTCTTTTTCCTATTTGGAACCAGTCTGTTGTTCCATGTCCAGTTCTAACTGTTTCTTCCTGACCTGCATACAGGTTTCTCAAGAGACAGGTCAGGTGGTCTGCTATTCCCATCTCTTTCAGAATTTTCCACAGTTTAATGTGATCCACACAGTCAAAGGCTTTGGCATAGTCAATAAAGCAGAAATAGATATTTTTCTGGAACTCTCTTGCTTTTTCCATGATCCAGCAGATGTTGGCAATTTGATCTCTGGTTCCTCTGCCATTTCTAAAACCAGCTTGAACATCTGGAAGTTCACGGTTCACGTATGGCTGAAGCCTGGCTTGGAGAATTTTAAGCATTACTTTACTATCGTGTGAGATGAGTGCAATTGTGGTTTGGGCATTCTTGGGATTGGAATGAAAACTGACCTTTTCCAGTCCTGTGGCCACTGCTGAGTTTTCCAAATTTGCTGGCATATTGAGTGCAGCACTTTCACAGCATCATCTTTCAGGATTTGAAATAGCTCCACCGGAATTCCATCACCTCCACTAGCTTTGTTCATAGTGATGCTTCCTAAGGCCCACTTGACTTCACATTCCAGCATGTCTGGCTCTAGGTGAGTGATCACACCATCGTGATTATCTTGGTCATGAAGATCTTTTTTGTACAGTTCTTCTGTGTATTCTTGCCACCTCTTCTTAATATCTTCTGCTTCTGTTAGGTCCCTACAATTTCTGTCCTTTATTGACCCCATCTTTGCATGAAATGCTCCCTTGCTATCTCTAATTATCTTGAAGAGATCTCTAGTCTTTCCCATTCTGTTGTTTTCCTCTATTTCTTTGCATTGATCGCTGAGGAAGGCTTTCTTATCTCTCCTTGCTATTCTTTGGAACTCTGCATTCACATGGGTATATCTTTCCTTTTCCCCTTTGCTTTTCACTTCCCTTCTCTTCACAGCTATTTGTAAGGCCTCCTTAGACAGCCATTTTGCTTTTTTGCATTTCTTTTTCTTGGGGATGGTCTTGATTCCTATCTACTGTACAGTGTTACGAACCTCCATCCATAGTACTTCAGGCACTCTATCAGATCTAATCCCTTAAATCTATTTCTCACTTCCATTGTATAGTCATAAGGGATTTGATTTAGGTCATACCTGAATGGCCTAGTGGTTTTCTCCACTTTCTCCAATTTCAGTCTGAATTTGGCAATAGGAAGTTCATGATCTGAGCCACAGTCAGCTCCTGGACCAACCTAGACAGCATATTCAAAAGCAGAGACATTACTTTGCCAACAAAGGTCTGTCTAGTCAAGGCTATGGTTTTTCCAGTGGTCATGTATGGATGTGAGAGTTGGATTATAAAGAAAGCTGAGCACTGAAGAATTGATGCTTTTGAACTGTGGTGTTGGAGAAGACTCTTGAGAGTCCCTTGGATTGCAAGGAGATCCAACCAGTCCATCCTAAAGGAGATCAGTCCTGGGTGTTCATTGGAAGGACTGATGCTGAAGCTGAAACTCCAGTGATTTGGCCACCTGATGCTAAGAGCTGACTCATTGGAAAAGACCCTGATGCTGGGAAGGATTGAGCACAGGAGGAGAAGGGGACGACAGAGGATGAGATGGTTGGATGACATCATCGACTCAATGGACATGGGTTTGGGTGGACTCCGGGAGTTGGTGATGGACAGGGAGGCCTGGCGTGCTGCAGTTCATGGGGTCCCAAAGAGTTGAACACGACTGAGTGACTGAACTGAACTGAACTGAACTGATTATGTGTTCAGGTTGGGACTTTCTTTATCTCCTCTATTTTAACCTGTATGAGGCCTTCTATATTAGAAGGTCTTAATCTCTCTCTGACCCTGGAAATTTTAATTCATTACTTCTTCAAATAATTTCTCTTTGCTATTTTTATTTTCTCTTCTTTTGGAATGCCCATTACTCAAAGATTAGCGCTCTTACTTCTATACTCATATCTTCTAACTTTCCATTTTCTACCTTTTTATCCTTCCTTGCTACCTTTTGAGGGTGCCTCAATCTGGTTGGACAGCCCACTAATTAATTTTTCAGCTCTTTTCATTGTACTCTATCTCATCTATTATCGGAGAAGGCAATGGCACCCCACTCCAGTGCTCTTGCCTGGAAAATCCCATGGATGGAGGAGCCTGGTGGGCTGCAGTCCATGGGGTCGCTAAGAGTCAGACACAACTGAGCGACTTCACTTTCACTTTTCACTTTCATGCATTGGAGAAGGAAATGGCAACCCACTCCAGTGTTCTTGCCTGGAGAATCCCAGGGACAGGGGAGCCTGGTGGTCTGCCGTCTATGGGGTCACACAGAGTCGGACACGACTGAAGTGACTTAGCAGCAGCAGCAGCAGCATCTATTATATTTCTGTATTTAAATGTTCAGAATGGGAGAAAATAATAGCAAATGAAGCAACTGACAAACAACTAATCACAAAAATATACAAGCAACTCCTGCAGCTCAATTCCAGAAAAATAAATGACCCAATCAAAAAATGGGCCAAAGAACTAAATAGACATTTCTCCAAAGAAGACATACAGATGGCTAACAAACACATGAAAAGATGCTCAACATCACTCATTATCAGAGAAATGCAAATCAAAACCAGTATGAGGTACCATTTCACGCCAGTCAGAATGGCTGCGATCCAAAAGTCTACAAGCAATAAATGCTGGAGAGTGTGTGGAGAAAAGGGAACCCTCTTACACTGTTGGTGGGAATGCAAACTAGTACAGCCACTATGGAGAACAGTGTGGAGATTCCTTAAAAAACTGGAAATAAAACTGCCTTATGACCCAGCAATCCCACTGCTGGGCATACACACTGAGGAAACCAGAATTGAAAGAGACACATGTACCCCAATGTTCATCGCAGCACTGTTTATAATAGCCAGGACATGGAAACAACCTAGATGCCCATCAGCAGATGAATGGATAAGAAAGCTGTGGTACATATACACAATGGGTATTACTCAGCCATTAAATGTTTTATACCTAGTCTTTTATAACTAGTATTTCCATTGATTCTTTTTATACTTTATTATTCTTATTATATTATCTAATATCTTCTTTCCTTAAGTATATTTGCCACACTTACTTTAAATTCCTGGTCCTTTTATTCCAATAATTCTGATTCAAATGGTATATGTTATCCAATTTGTTTACTTTTGAAGTAGTTGTACATCTCAGATGGCTACTTACTTTGGTCCCATAAGTTCTTTCTCTCTTGGAGTATCATTACGTGTTTGGAAATGCGCCTTCAGTAAGGGTCTAAGGTTAGGCTCCAGTCTAGATCAGCCTCTGTCGGGTTTAAAGAGAAGGGAATGGATGAACCCCAAGGCAGAGAGACCCAGGCATTGTTGATCATATTCCCAAGTTGATACTTTCAAGCAGCATCTCTGGTCAGAGTTTCACCTTTAAACTCAGAAAGAAACAAAATTGGAAGAAAGTCTAGATTGCAATCCATCAGCCCTCAAGGTTGAGAAGAGGATGATTAAATATCTGAAGGAGATTGTGCATCTTCACCTGTGTAAATTAGATCCTCTCTCCTAAAGTCTCTAAGTCTATGTACTGCCCTGATAGTACCGTCCAGATCCCTCACCTGTAGTCTAGGCTTTTCCTGCTACTTTCTGTGGTGAAAGGGGTAGACAATGGTAACTTAGGAATCGTAATAAAGACAAGGACAGACATTTGTAATGTTTCACCCATTGGTCCTTTAACTGTCACCTCTAGTAGGCCTTCCAATGCAGGCTGTAAAACCACACACACACACCAGTACAGTTTTCCATTTTCCAAGAGCTTTTGCTGTGACTTTTCATTTAGTTCCTAAAATCCAGTTTTCACTCTTATTTCAGCTTTTTCCTGGGCTGATTTCTGGAGAGGGTATCAAATATCCATGCTAGTTCCCCATCTAAAATAGAAATCAGTCTTTGAATTTCTGTAAAATATGAAGCCTGGGATGATAACAGATGACATTTCACTATGGGATTTCTTTGCAGAAGAGTTTATTCTCATTGGCTTGTCAATGAAAATATCTAAAACAATATCCATTTGATGTCACATGAAAATATGGAGAAATGTTCAATGCTACCATTCAAAGACAACCTGTCATCATCGTTCTGTTAGCTCAGGAATCAGCTACTATTCATTCATTCATGAGTCCTACAATATCTGATGCTATCCTTGGGAACATTAATATGCTTGAGCTTAAGCAGAGGAGTAGAAAAGGAAAAATCAGATGAAAAAAGAGAGCGAGAGATGAGAAAGTTGTGGCAAGGTACCACTAATAATTGTTTCATTAAAAAAAAAAAAATGTGAGTTGATCTACTATCTTAAAAGTTTTTCCCCATTTGTCTCTTAGTTGGCATATAAATAGAAAAAATGAGTAAAATTATAAGAATGTTCTTTTTTAAATTGCCAGGATTTTTTAATTATTTCAGCTGATTTCATCAATTACTGTATTGTTCCTTATGTTCCAGCTGCTGGAAAGCTGTACAAACATAAGCTGCTGGACAGCATAAAGTCTCTCAAAGGTGAGCGAAAACGCAGATGAACTTGGGACTCCTCACGTTTTGCACTTGCTTTTTAAAAAAATTACATTTATTTTTGGTGGTGACAAATTTGTCAGTCTAACGTGTTCATTTATTAAGTGTTTTTGTCTCATTGTTTACTGCTTTGAACATAACTAGCTTTGAAGAAATTATTTTTGTTTCTATCATTGCATTTCAAGTTCTATTTTCTGAATATAACTATAAAGGCAGTTTCTTACCAGAATTCACCAGACTTGCCTAATTTTTTAATTTCTTCCTTATAAATGTTGCATAAGAACTATAATCAAATCCTCTGGACAAAAATGAGGCATAAGTTCTGTTCTTGATTCTTTTTTTTTTTTTTTTAATTTTATTCTACTTCTAAACTTCACAAAATTGTATTAGTTCTGCCAAACATCAAAATGAATCCGCCACAGGCACACACGTGCTCCCCATCCCGAACCCCCCTCCCTCGCCCCTCCCACACCCCCCCCCCCCCCCCGGCCGTCCCAGTGCACCAGCCCCAAGCATCCAGCACCGCGCATTGAACCTCGACCGGCAACCCGTTAATTTAAATTAAAAACTTAATGATCTTTTTAATGTCTATTGGTGCACTGGGACGACCCAGGGGGATGGTATGGGGAGGGAGGGGGGAGGAGGGTTCAGGATGGGGAACACGTGTGTGCCTGTGGCGGATTCATTTTGATATTTGGCAAAACTAATACAGTTATGTAAAGTTTAAAAATAAAATAAAATTTAAAAAAAAAAGACAAAAAATTTCCAAAGTAATTGATGCTATTGCTACGGAAATGAGTGGTTCTAGGTCCTTACTCTCTGTTCCTGATTCTTAAATAACTTTATTGTTCCTTTGATTTTTTACTCTCTAATTAATGCATAGATATGTCCAGCACTTTTCACTTTGTCATCATTGTTTGTTTTTCTCGTTCCCATTTTATTTTTACCTAAGGAGTGGATCTTAATGTTAATAAGCTGGACTCCTTCATGGAAAATATGGGCTTTAAGATAGAAGAAGAAGAACATAAAGACCTGCTGAACAACTTGCCCGTGGATGGTGAGCTGCTCCTGGTGGAATTTTTGATTCATATGTGAGAATTGCTGAGAGTATATTTAAAGTTGTGCAGATATACTAAAAACAAGAGATAAGGGCCCAGTCCTCAAGAATGCATCAGTTTGTGCAGTGGACCTTATTGAGTGCCTAATATACATAAGCTATTAAAAATATAAAAATGAAGGATGATATACATAAGCTATTAGAAATATAAAAGTGACAGTGTCCTCAAAAGTTCACAGTCTAGTAAAGAGGCTTGCATGTTAACAGGTCCTCATAATGGCTATGTGGTTGTGTTAGAATAATAAAAATGTTTTCATTAAAATTCTAAAGGAGGAAAAAGCTAAGTTTGCCAAGAAAAGGATCAGAGAAAACTTTATCAGGTGTGTAGAAATTCTTCATTAAAAAAAAATCCTAGATGAGGAAAAGCAGTGCATGAAAAAGCATAAAATCATGTAAGATCACATGGTTAGGGAACTAGCAAGTATTTCTCTATGGCTAGGATATGGGGTCACACAGAGCTGGACACGACTGAAGAGATTTAGCAGCAGCAGCAGCAGGATATACACTTCATGTCATAAAGTTGCAGAAAACGTGCTGGAAAGGAAGGCTGCCAAGACTAGAACCTTAAACCAGGCATTAGAGTTTTAGCCTTCTTTCTGTTGAGTTATTTTGGAAATTTGTGCCTTTTCTAGGAATTTGCCCATTTAATCTAAATTGTCTAATTTTGTTGACATAAAGTTATTTATAGTATTTCTTTATAATCCTGTTAGTTTCTGTAAAGTTAGTGATGGTCTCCTGATTTTGATCTGTCTTATCTCTTTTTAGTTGGCTAGTCTAGCTAAGAATTTGACAATTTTGTTGATTTTTCCAAAGAGCCAACATCAATTTTCCCTACTGATTTTTGGCTTTCCACTTTATTGATTTCACTTCTAATCTCTATTATTTCCTTCTTTCAGTTTACATTGGATTTAGTTTTCTCTTTGTTTTCTAGATTCTTAAAATGAAAATTTAGATTATTAATTTCAGATTTTTCTTTTTTTCTAACAATTGTTTTCAACTGTAATCCAAAAGTTTTCATACAGTTTCATTTTCATTCAACTAGAAATACTTTCTAATTTCCCATTGTGATTTTTTGATCCATGGGTTATCTTAAAATGTGTTTTTAATTTCCAAATATTTTCTTAAATTTCCTTCTACTATTGATTTTGAATTAATTCCACTGTAGTCAGAGAACATACTTCCTGTGATCTCAGAACTGAATGAGACGTTTTTATGACCTAGCATAATGGTGTATCCTGGAGGATGTTTTATGATGGATAATATTGTTTGTCTTCTTTATTCTACTGTTTTTCTATTTAGGTGTTCTAGCCATTATCAAAAATTTGATATTGAACTCTCCAAGTATTATACTTTACTTGTCTGTTTCTCCCTTCAATTTTAGCCTTCATGCTATAGGCAGTAGTGTATCTAGAATATTTCACTTTTGGAAGTCGGTGCTGATGGCAACATAGAGGGCACTATTGGAAAGAAAGACTCAAATTTAAAACGTATTGCTATGTTCCAACAAGAGGTGATAAGGGCCTGGGCAAGTGAAGTGAAGTTAGTGATGGATTAGTCATCATGGACTGATTTGGGAAACATTTTAAAATTAAAATGGATAGGGCTTAAGTGACTGATTACAGGTGAGTTGTGAAAAAGAAGAAAAATTTTAGAGTCTTCCCTGGAGGTCCAGTGGTCAAGACTCTACACTTCTAATGCAGAGGCCATGGTTTCCATCCCTGGCCAGGAACAAAGATCCCACATACCATGTGGCCAAAACTAATAATAAAGTTTAGCTTTAAAACATTTTTTTTTAGGAAGCAGACATCTCCTTGTGACTAAATCATAAACTGTATCATAGCCAATTTGAGAATTCAGGAAAGATTCAGGTTATGATATCAAAAGAATAGTTTCAGTTTTACACATTTTGAATTTGAGATATCTATAGGACTTTGAACTAGAAATATGTATAAAGATGTTTGGAAATGAGTACTCTGATAATTTATCTTACTTGACTTTCCCTAGGAAGTTAGCTGTCCACAGATTTAGCAAAGTTTAGCATTGTGCCAGAGCGGAGTAAAGATTATTAGCAGACCAAAAGGAGAAGCAAAATAAATAAATAAATGGAGGGAATATTTGATAAGGAAAGTTTGAAAGTAAGCAAATAGACTAAGGTGGAAAGTAGTCTTAAGAAAAAGACAGGAAAAAATTTAGCTAGGATGAATTCTGAACTATGAGAAACAAGTTCAAAATGAAGAAATAGTTCCAAAATAATTTTCCTTTATAACTGTCACACCTAGCATGTGTTAGAGTAACCCCTAATAGTGAGGCCCACAAGTATCCACTGGGAAAAGTTTGCAAGATAACAGAGCCCTTTGAGAAAAACAGTAAAAACCTGGACTTTATCCCACTGGCTCTACTGATTATATGGAATTATGGAAAGAATTTGAAATTTGGAATAAGACACAGACTTAAATCTCAGCTCTGTCTGTGCAAGATTGTTCAAATTAATCCCTCTGAGTCTTAGTTTCTTAAAAAAAGAAGAAGAATGTAATAGTTACCTTTCCTAAATGTTGTAAGTTTCTAGGATAGGGCCTAACACATAGTAGGCATTTAATAGTAGATTTTGTTACTGGTAATTATAATGACCCATATATATTCATGTCGACACAATGCCACTTAAGTATGCCTTTGCTCTGGCCAGAGAAATGGACATTTTCCACAGGATAATTTTTTCTTTATTACTGGAAATACATAGTTTCCCAGTATTTTTGACCTGCCTATAAAAGGATGTAGATATATTTATTATCGTATTTTCTAGGTATTTTAAACGTTACTAGAATGCCACAACAGTGGTTTTGATCATGGACGTATCAGCCAACTCCTGGAGTACCAATTCTGAGGTCAATGAGCCCACAGGAAATAACATTAGAGACCTGTTTCAGGCTATTCATGAGTCTTCTGTAGAACTAACTGAAATACATGAGAACAGACAGCTTCCTGTGAGACACTGTTCATCCATCAGGCTGTTCCTTCTAAATACCCCCATTTAAAAGGAAAATACAAATAAAGATTTTTAAACTGCTTATTAAAGTTCAGTCAGGTTGATCGAAGCTCTTTTTTTTTAAATACTGATTATGGATAGTCCCCGAATACAGCTAAGTGTTACCTGTGGATTGAGCAAAAAAATAAGTTGTTTTGGTTTGTTTTGTTTTGGCCACGTTGCATCACAGGTAGGATCTTAGTTCCCCAGCCAGGTATCAAACCCATGCAGTGGAAGCATGGAGTCTTACCCACTGGGCTGCCAGAGAAGTCCCCCAAAATAGGTATTTTCAATGCTCCAAGTCAAATCTTTCCTACTTGAGCATTTGCCCCTTTTAAGATGCTTATTAACCTTATCATCAATAAAAAAAAAGAATTTTTCCAGATCTGAAAGTAGAGAAGGTGACTTTTTAAATGTCAGTCCACCATTCTGCCATGTAGAGTTTATCTTAATAGAATAAAAGTGAAGTTGGAAGTGTGAGTTAAGTATCCTCCTTATAATCAAGAGGTTTGTCTTTCCACACTATCCATTTGGAATGACAATAGGATAAAACTCTAAAGCAAACCATAACATTTGCTGAATTTCATGTTTTTCTTCAGCGTATAACTTATATCTGTCTTCCATTTCTCTTTTATTGTCTTTATGCGTACAATTCTGTCTTCTCTTACAGATGAGGGGAAAGTAGACGTGAGTGTGGTAATGGATGAAGGAAACTTTTTTACAGGTAAGTTAGATTTTTATTAACTCCTTGTTAAGCATCTACTATATTCTAAGTATAGATACATAAAAACCAAACTTCCAGGAGCCTATGTAGTCAGGGCAAGGGAAAAACTATAAAGCAGTGCAATAAAATGTTATAGGTGCTTTGTTTAAAACCTATACAAAGCAAAGGAAGAGCAGAATGGTCACTTGAACCTGAGGAGGAGAAACTGGTGAATGCTTTAATAGTGTGGGCGACCCTGAGCTGATCCTTGAAAGGTGAGTCAGTTTTGCCAGACAGAGTGGGATGGGCAGAACTTGTGGCTGTTACCTTATGTGGCAAAAGACCATATATGTGGAAATGTGACTAAGGATGATCTGGAGATGGAGAAAATATCCTTGATTATCCAGCTGACCCTAAATGTAATCACAAATATCCTAGAAGAAGGAAGCAAAGTGAAATTTGATGACAGAAAAAGTAGAAGGCAATGCAGCAGTGGAAGCCAGATGCTATACTGCTGACTTTAAAGATGGAAGAGGGGTCATGAACCAAGGAAAGTAAGTGGCCTCCAGACATGGAAAATGCAAGGGAACGGATTCTCTCTCTAGAGCCTCCTGAAGGAGCCAGCCTTGCTGATACCTTGATGTTACTCCAGTGGGACTGACTCAGACCTCTGACCCCCAGAACTGCACAAGAAACAAATCCATGTTGTTTTAGATCACCAAGATTTTGGTAATTTGTAACATATAGCAACATCAGGAAACTAATATAGGAAACAAATTGTGGAGGACCTTGGATACCAAATAAAGGAGTGTGAATTTCGTTCTGTGCTGAGTGGGGAGTCATTCCAGGGTATTAAACAGGGGACTATGTGATTAGATTTGCAAATTAGAAAGATTACTCAAGCTGAAGAATAAATGATGGATGGAGATTTGTGTGCTAGAATAGAGTCAGGGAGACTAGTTACGAAGCAGATTGTAACTGTTCAGGCCAAAGACAATAAAGGGCAGAACTAAACATTATTTATGAGACTTGAAAGAAAGGGGCATATGTAAGAGATGTTACAGATGTAGAATCTATAGGATTTGGCTACTCATGAGCTATGGAAATAAAGCAAAAGGATGGAGTGAAGGATGACTCCTTAGTTTCTGAGTTGGGTAGTTGGGTAGTTGGGTAGGTGGTAATGACATTTACCAAAATAAAAACTTCAGCAAAACAGACTTAGGAACAAAGATATAGTCTTCATTTTGGTCATATTGAGTTTGGGATTCCTGTGAGACATCTATGGGAAATTGAATGCTAGGCGGTTCAATATGTGGGTAAGAATCTGAAACCACCTCTTTTCTCTGAGTCAGTCAGACCTCAAGTCAGAAAGAGAATCTGTGTAAATGTGGAGTTAAATTCAGAGGAATTTACCTCAAAGCTTCAGTTTTCTCCATAAAGTGGAAAACAAAATCATCTACTGGGAAAAAAAAAAAAGGCACAGTAGTGGGGTCAGATCAGATCAGTTGCTCAGTCGTGTCCAACTCTTTGCGACCCCATGAATCACAGCACGCCAGGCCTCCCTGTCCATCACCAACTCCCAGAGTTCACTCAAATTCATGTCCGTCGAGTTGGTGATGCCATCCAGCCATCTCATCCTCTGTGGTCCCCTTCTCTTCCTGCCCCCAATCCCTCCCAGTATCAGAGTCTTTTCCAATGAGTCAACTCTTCGCATGAGGTGGCCAAAGTACTGGAGTTTCAGCTTCAGCATCATTCCTTCCAAAGAAATCCCAGGGCTGATCTCCTTCAGAATGGACTGGTTGGATCTCCTTGCACTCCAAGGGACTCTCAAGAGTCTTCTCCAATACCACAGTTCAAAAGCATCAATTCTTCGGCACTCAGCCTTCTTCACAGTCCAACTCTCACATCCATACATGACCACAGGAAAAACCATAGCCTGACTAGACGAACCTTTGTTGGCAAAGTAATGTCTCTGCTTTTGAATATGCTATCTAGGTTGGTCATAACTTTCCTTCCAAGGAGTAAGTGTCTTTTAATTTCATGGCTGCAGTCACCATCTGCAGTGATTTTGGAGCCCCCAAAAATAAAGTCTGAAACTGTTTCCACTGTTTCCCCATCTATTTCCCATGAAGTGGTGGGACCGGATGCCATGATCTTCGTTTTCTGAATGTTGAGCTTTAAGCCAACTTTTTCACTCTCCACTTTCACTTTCATCAAGAGGCTTTTGAGTTCCTCTTCACTTTCTACCATAAGGGGTGGTGTCATCTGCATATCTGAGGTTATTGATATTTCTCCCGGCCATCTTGATTCCAGCTTGTGTTTCTTCCAGTCCAGCGTTTCTCATGATGTACTCTGCATATAAGTTAAATAAACAGGGTGACAATATACAGCCTTGACGAAATCCTTTTCCTATTTGGAACCAGTCTGTTGTTCCATGTCCAGTTCTAACTGTTGCTTCCTGACCTGCATACAGATTTCTCAAGAGGCAGATCAGGTAGTCTGGTATTCCCATCTGTTTCAGATTTTTCCACAGTTTAATGTGATCCACACAGTCAAAGGCTTTGGCATAGTCAATAAAGCAGAAATAGATGTTTTTCTGGAACTCTCTTGCTTTTTCTATGATCCAGTGGATGTTGGCAATTTGATCTCTGGTTCCTCTGCCTTTTCTAAAACCAGCTTGAACATCAGGAAGTTCACGGTTCACATATTGCTGAAGCCTGGCTTGGAGAATTTTGAGCAGTACTTTACTAGCGTGTGAGATGAGTGCAATTGTGTGGTAGTTTGAGCATTCTTTGGCAGTGCCTTTCTTTGGGATCGGAATGAAAACTGACCTTTTCCAGTCCTGTGGCCACTGCTGAGTTTTCCAAATTTGCTGGCATATTGAGTGCAGCACTTTCACAGCATCATCTTTCAGGATTTGAAATAACTCAACTGGAATTCCATCACCTCCACTAGCTTTGTTCGTAGTGATGCTTTCTAAGGCCCACTTGACTTCACATTCCAGGATGTCTGGCTCTAGGTCAGTGATCACACCATCGTGATTATCTGCGTTGTGAAAATCTTTTTTGCACAGTTCTTCTGTGTATTCTTGTCATCTCTTCTTGATATCTTCTGCTTCTGTTAGGTCCATACCATTTCTGTCCTTTATTGAGCTCATCTTTGCATGAAATGTTCCTTTGGTATCTCTGATTTTCTTGAAGAGATCCCTAGTCTTTCCCATCCTGGTGTTTTCCTCTATTTCTTTGCATTGATCACTGAAGAAGGCTTTCTTATCTCTTCTTGCAATTCTTTGGAACTCTGCATTCAGATGTTTATATCTTTCCTCTTCTCCTTTGCTTTTCACTTCTCTTCTTTTCACAGCTATTTGTAAGGCCTCCCCAGACAGCCATTTTCTTTTTTGCATTTCTTTTCCCTGGGAATGGTCTTGATCCCTGTCTCCTGTACAATGTCACGAACCTCATTCCATAGTTCATCAGGCATTCTATCTATCAGATCTAGGCCCTTAAATCTATTTCTCACTTCCACTGTATAATCATAAGGGATTTTGATTTAGGTCATACCTGAATGGTCTAGCGGTTTTCCCTACTTTCTTCAATTTAAGTCTGAATTTGGCAATAAGGAGCTCATGATCTGAGCCACAGTCAGCTCCTGGTCTTGTTTTTGCTGACTGTATAGAGCTTCTCCATCTTTGGCTGCAAAGAATATAATCAATCTGATTTTGGTGTTGACCATCTGGTGATGTCCATGTGTAGAGTCTTCTCTTGTGTTGTTGGAAGAGAGTGTTTGCTATGACCAGTGCATTTTCTTGGCAAAACTCTATCAGTCTTTGCCCTGCTTCATTCCATATTCCAAGGCCAAATTTGCCTGTTACTTTAGGTGTTTCTTGACTTCCTACTTTTGCATTCCAGTCCCCTATAATAAAAAGGACATCTTTTTTGGGTGTTAGTTCTAAAAGGACTTGTAGGTCTTCATAGAACTCTTCAACTTCAGCTTCTTCAGCATTACTGGTTGGGGCATAGACTTGGATTACTGTGATATTGAATGGTTTGCCTTGGAAACGAACAGAGATCATTCTGTTGTTTTTGAGATTGCATCCAAGTACTGCATTTTGGACTCTTTTGTTGACCATGATGGCCACTCCATTTCTTCTGAGGGATTCCTGTCCACAGTAGTAGATGTAATGGTCATCTGAGTTCAATTCACCCATTCCAGTCCATTTCAGTTTGCTGATTCCTAGAATGTTGACATTCAGTCTTGCCATCTCTTGTTTGACCAGTTCCAATTTGCCTTGATTCATGGACCTGACATTCCAGGTTCCTATGCAATATTGCTCTTTACAGCATCAGACCTTGCTTCTATCACCAGTCACATCCACAGCTGGGTATTGTTTTTGCTTTGGCTCCACCCCTTCATTCTTTCTGGAGTTATTTCTCCACTGATCTCCAGTAGCATATTGGGCACCTACTGACCTGGGGAGTTCCTCTTTCAGTATCCTATCATTTTGCCTTTTCATACTGTTCATGGGTTCTCAAGGCAAGAATACTGAAGTGGTTTGCCATTCCTTTCTCCAGTGGACCACATTCTGTCAAATCTCTCCACCATGACCCGCCTGTCTTGGGTTGCCCCACAGGCATGGCTTAGTTTCATTGAGTTAGACATGGCTGTGGTCCTAGTGTGATTAGATTGACTAATTTTCTGTGAGTATGGTTTCAGTGTGTCTGCCCTCTGATGCCCTCTTGCAACACCTACCGTCTTACTTGGGTTTCTCTTATCTTGGGTGTGGGATATCTCTTCACGGCTGCTCCAGCAAAGCGCAGCCATTGCTCCTTACCTTGGACGAGGGTTATCGCCTCACCGCCGCCCCTCATGACCTTCAATGTGGGATAGCTCCTCTAGGCCCTCCTGCGCCCATGCAGCCACGGCTTCTTGGACGTGGGGTTGGTCCTCCCGGCCACCGCCTTGGCCTTGGGCTTGGGGCGTGGGGTATCTCCTCCCGGCCGCGGCCCCTGACCTCCGACGCGGATTAACTCTTCTCCTCGCCGCCCCTGACCTTGGACGCAGGGTAACTCCTCTCGTCGCCGCCCCTGACCTCGGACGCTGGGTAGGGAACTTCAAAAAAAGTATTGCTGATTTTGGGCTTTCCAGGTGGCCCAAAAAAACCTACCTGCCAAAGAAGGAAACATAAGAGATGTGGGTTCAATCCCTGGGTTGGGAAGATCCCCTGGAGGATGACATGGGAACCCACTCCAGTATTCTTGCCTGGAGAATCCCATGGACAGAGGAGCCTGGCGGGCTACAGTCCATAGGGTTGCAGAGTCAGACACAACTGAAATGACTTAGCATGCATGGACATTGCTGGTTTCAGATTACTTTGGTAGAAAATAGGAACTAGAGAAATATACGAAAGCACTGCAGAGAACTGCCAAGAGTCAAATAAGGTCAGTTATCATAAATAAGTAACTTTTCCCATGATTATGGTATTCTTCAGGTGGACCAAGTTAGGGGTTTCTCAAGGCTGATGTGCCAAAAGAATGAAAGCATAAAGACATGAAAGGTGTAGTCAAGAGATTGATTAGGTGGTCGAGTATGGGCAGATAGGGAAGGAAGTGAAAATGGAAATTATAATGGAAATTATGAACTTAGAGAAAAGTGAGGGGGTAGAATGAAGGGCTCTACAGAGATTATAACATGTGTGGTAGGAGTAAGGAAGTAAATGAGGTGGGCAAATATGAAGTTCTGAATTTAAGATTTTAAAAACTTCCAGGTGATAGCAAAGTCAAGGGTATGTCCATGTCAGTTAACTATTATAGAATTTATGAGATAAGTCTGAGGATAAGGAGATCAGAGATCTGGAGAATAAGTTGTTGAATGAGCCCTCTGAATAAAGACTGGAATTCACTGTAACAATGCCAGGAGTTTGAATGCAGAGAAAGACTGTGAGTAATAGGATATAAGCTCCTGACACAACCAAGAAATCAATTAAGTGACAATAAAAAGAAAGTGTTTCATAAATCTCAAAAGAGGAAAGGTTTCAGCATAGTTAGAAAGCAACAACCAAAATCCAGGAGAATGCCAAGCCCTAAGGAAATGGGATATGGAATAATGAGCAGTTTTCTCTAAATAAAAATTAAAATAAATAATAATAATAATAATAGAAAAGTCTATTAGGAAAAGGTGAAATTAACTTAAGAAAGAAGGTAAGAGTCTACAAAGAGATTGACAATATACAGAAATTGAAATTTAATGACATATGAGTCCAAAAGGGCACTATAGGAAGGATCATGAGCTCCTTATTACCAAATTCAGACTTAAATTGAAGAAAGTAGGGAAAACCACTAGACCATTCAGGTATGACCTAAATCAAATCCCTTATGATTATACAGTGGAAGTGAGAAATAGATTTAAGGGCCTAGATCTGATAGATAGAATGCCTGATGAACTATGGAATGAGGTTCGTGACATTGTACAGGAGACAGGGATCAAGACCATTCCCAGGAAAAGAAATGCAAAAAAGGAAAATGGCTGTCTGGGGAGGCCTTACAAATAGCTGTGAAAAGAAGAGAAGTGAAAAGCAAAGGAGAAAAGGAAAGATATAAGCATCTGAATGCAGAGTTCCAAAGAATAGCAAGAAGAGATAAGAAAGCCTTCCTCAGCGATCAATGCAAAGAAATAGAGGAAAACAACAGAATGGGAAAGACTAGAGATCTCTTCAAGAAAATTAGAGATACCAAGGGAACATTTCATGCAAAGATGGGCTCGATAAAGGACAGAAATGGTATGGACCTAACAGAAGCAGAAGATATTAAGAAGAGATGACAAGAATACACAGAAGAACTGTACAAAAAAGATCTTCACAACCCAGATAATCACGATGGTGTGATCTCTGACCTAGAGCCAGACATCCTGGAATGTGAAGTCAAGTGGGCCTTAGAAAGCATCACTACGAACAAAGCTAGTGGAGGTGATGGAATTCCAGTGGAGCTATTTCAAATCCTGAAAGATGATGCTGTGAAAGTGCTGCACTCGATATGCCAGCAAATTTGGAAAACTCAGCAGTGGCCACAGGACTGGAAAAGGTCAGTTTTCATTCCAATCCCAAAGAAAGGCACTGCCAAAGAATGCTCAAACTACCACACAATTGCACTCATCTCACACGCTAGTAAAGTACTGCTCAAAATTCTCCAAGCCAGGCTTCAGCAATATGTGAACCATGAACTTCCTGATGTTCAAGCTGGTTTTAGAAAAGGCAGAGGAACCAGAGATCAAATTGCCAACATCCACTGGATCATAGAAAAAGCAAGAGAGTTCCAGAAAAACATCTATTTCTGCTTTATTGACTATGCCAAAGACTTTGACTGTGTGGATCACAATAAACTGTGGAAAACTCTGAAACAGATGGGAATACCAGACCACCTGACCTGCCTCTTGAGAAATCGATATGCAGGTCAGGAAACAACAGTTAGAACTGGACATGGAACAACAGACTGGTTCCAAATAGGAAAAGGATTTCGTCAACGCTGTATATTGTCACCCTGCTTATTTAACTTATATTCAGAGTATATCATGAGAAACACTGGACTGGAAGAAACACAAGCTGGAATCAAGATGGCCGGGAGAAATATCAATAACCTCAGATATGCAGATGACACCACCCTTATGGCAGAAAGTGAAGAGGAACTAAAAAGCCTCTTGATGAAAGTGAAAGTGGAGAGTGAAAAAGTTGGCTTAAAGCTCAACATTCAGAAAACGAAGATCATGGCATCCGGTCCCATCACTTCATGGGAAATAGATGGGGAAACAGTGGAAACAGTTTCAGACTTTATTTTTGGGGGCTCCAAAATCACTGCAGATGGTGACTGCAGCCATGAAATTAAAAGACACTTACTCCTTGGAAGGAAAGTTTTGTCCAACATAAATAGCATATTCAAAAGCAGAGACATTACTTTGCCATAAAGGTCCATCTAGTCAAGGCTATGGTTTTTCCTGTGGTCATGTATAGATGTGAGAGTTGGACTGTGAAGAAGGCTGAGCGCCGAAGAATTGATGCTTTTGAACTGTGGTATTGGAGAAGACTCTTGAGAGTCCCTTGGACTGCAAGGAGATCCAACCAGTCCATTCTGAAGGAGATCAGCCCTGGGATTTCTTTGGAAGGAATGTTGCTAAAGCTGAAACTCCAGTACTTTGGCCACCTCATGCGAAGAGTTGACTCATTGGAAGGACTAGGGGCAGGAGGGGAAGGGGACGACGGAGGATGAGATGGCTGGATGGCATCACTGACTCGATGGACGTGAGTCTGAGTGAACTCCAGGAGTTGGTGATGGACAGGGAGGCCTGGTGTGCTGCGATTCATGGGGTCGCAAAGAGTCAGACATGACTGAACGACTGAACTGACTGAACTGAATGAGAAGAAAAATTAGAATGGTAAAACAGAATATAGAGAGGGTATACATTTTTGAGATCCTTACCTTTTGAGAAAGGAAATGATACAAATAAAAAATATGGTTAGAATAATAACCTTGAGGGAGAAGGTGGTCCATGTCTGTCAAAAGCTTGATGAAGTTAGCAGACTGAGGAAACCAAAACTGAAAAAGACACATGTATCCCATTGTTCATTGCAACACTATTTACAATAGCTAGAACATGAAAGCAACCTAGATGTCCATTGACAGATGAATGGATAAAGAAGTTGTGGTACATATACACAATGGAATATTACTCTGCCATAAAAAAGGAATACATTTGAGTCAGTTCTAATGAGTTGGAGGAACCTAGAGCTTATTATACAGAGTGAAGTAAGTCAGAAAGAGAAAGATATGTATCATATACTAACGCATATATACGGAATCTAGAAAGATGATACTGAAGAATTTATTTGCAGGGCAGCAATGGAGAAACAGACATAGAGAACAGACTTATGGACATGGGGAGACGGGAGGAGAGGGTGAGATGTATGGAGAGAGCAACATGGAAACTTTTATTACCATATGTAAAATAGATAGCCATCAGGAATTTTCTGTATGTCTTAGGAAACTCAAACAGGGGCTCTGTATTAACTAGAGGGGTAGGATAGTGAGGGAGAAGGGAGGGAGGTTCAAGAGGGAGGGGATATATGTATACCTATGGCTGATTCATGTTCAGGTTTGACAGAAAACAACAATTCTGTAAAGCAATTGTCCTTCAATTAAAAAATAAATAAATTTTGTAAAAAGAAAGAAGGCCCTGGAGAAAAGCCTGGTATAGTTCCATGACACATGATCAAAAAGACTACAAAACCGGGATTTTAATGCATGCCTAAAATTTTATTTTCATAGCAGTTATTTCCTTATTGATATATTCTCTCACTCTACCTATTTACTGATGAATGTTTCCATCTACTGACTCACAGCCTAACTTTGATCACTTTTGTTTAGCCAAAATGCCCTAAGATCATGTCTTAGCAGTAGTTTGCATTCTTGCCAGGTTTGCTTCATTGCTAAATTGACAAAGACAGTATAGGGATTTTTTTAATAATAAAGAATCATCATTCTTCAAATTGTCAATCATTACCATGTTTTACATTTTAAAGGTGAGAAAGTTGATACTAGTAACCTGGAAAATTTTCTGGAAAATATGGGGATAGAGCTCACAGAAGATAAAGGCATGGAACTACTGAACAATCTTCCAGTTGATGGTGAGCATTAAAAATATCACAGTGGGGAAAAAAATCACAGTGACCTTCAAGGAAACTTGAGACTATGGACTTACATGACTAATATGCACTATTTACAGAATGTCTCACGCCCTCCCCACCAAAATGATTTTACCAAGTTGAGAGCTGTTTCCATTCCTGAGTTTTAGGCTTTTAAGTGAAATAATAAAAATATCTTGAATAAAACATGCAAGTCTTTGTATTTCTAAAATTATGCATATTTTATTCTATTTTAAAATATCTACACTGCTGTCTGATCCTTGGATTTTTCCCTTTCTTGCAGCCAAAAGAAGAGTGTATATGAACAGGTTGATGAAAGAATTAAGGTCTCTTGAAGGTGAGTGAGAAGTATGATGAAAAGGCAATTAAAACTGAGGACATTGAGCTTTGTTCTTATTTTCAAAAACTCTATTTTACATATTTCAGATTATTAATCCTGCTGTCCCAGTTATTAATTCAGTATTTATTCTTTATATGCCTTAGGTACTGTACATTCACCAAAATTGTTTAACTACAGTAAACCCAAAGCTTTGGTTCCCAAATAAAGTTGTATATCAGAATAACTGGGGAAGAGGGAAAGATTTGGCATTCAGATTACTGGGCCTCTTTCAGTCATATTGATATTGACTTTCCAGAGACAGTACCTAGAAATGTGTGTTATTAAATGTATAGGATTATGATAGAGTAAATCCATGGACAGGATGGATGGATGAATTGTTCTCCATCAATTTAGCAAGTTTCAAATCCTACTGTACAGACATGTTTATAAAGGTTAATAAGTCTTTGTCATGACTTATCAGATACCTCCTGGAAGGAAATGGCAACCCACTCCAGTAATCTTGCCTGGAAAATTCCATGGCTGGAGGAGCCTGGTAGGCTACAGCCTATGGCGTCTTCAAAGAGCTGGACATGACTGAGTGACTTCACTTTCTTTCTTTCTATAGTTTCTTTTGGAGAAGGAAATGGCAACCCACTCCAGTGTTCTTGCCTGGAGAATCCCATGGATGGAGGGCCCTGGTGGGCCACAGTCTCCATGGGGTTGCAAAGAGTCAGACATGACTAAGCAACTAACACACACACACACACACACATCAGACACCTCCAACCCCTCAGTTTCTTCTCTTAAAAGTTTTCCAAATACCAGAGATCAAGGTTTAGGAATTTCTGACTTAGACACCAAGACCATGTTTTCTTCAGCCATTTGTTCTTTGCTCTTTATTGTCTATAACTATTGATGCTTCAGTATGAGCTAAAATAATCCACTCTTTACATCACTAGAAATATTTCTAATATCCATCCCTTTCTTTCCTAAGGGACAAAGGTATCTTCAGATAAAGTGGACATTTGCCTTAAAAACATGGGAATTGAACTCACAGAGGAAGAAATCCAGGAACTAAAGGACCACCTACCAGTTGATGGTGAGAGTTTTGATATCAATATACCCCTTAGCAAAACTTTGGATATGAGGCCAGTGTCAGGGCTGGAATGACTGAAGATATGATGTATAATATATGAAAAGAAGAAAAAGAATGAGGCCTTCAGCACAGCTGAAGCCAAGTAACTATCACTCAGGAAAGATCACCAAGAAGGCTGCCCAATACAGATGACAAGTGTGTCACTTGAGTGTCACTCTCCATAGGAACTGCCAAGGTCTAACAAGAATACTCAAGTTTTTAATCGTTGGGTTGTTGTGTTTTTTTTTTAAGACTGTGGAGGATTTACTGAACTAGAGATTTTGTAGATTTCAGAGAACTAGTGTCAACACTTCAATCCTCGAGTCCCTACTGTTAATCCAGCATCAAATAGCAGTGTGCAACACTTACATAGTCCTGACTTGTGCAAGGCACTGTTCTAAGCAGTTTACTATATCATTTCATCTTCGAAACTACTCTATAAGTTTCATTTTAATGCTTAATTTATATATCAGGAAACTAAGGCACAGAGAAAACAAGTAGCTTGCCTAGAGTCAGAGAGCTAGTGGTAGACAGGCAATCTGGCTCCAGAAACTGTCTTTCAACCACTCTGCTAATATTGCCACGAACTACAGAATTAATGATCTTAAGAAGATGTATAGTGAAGTTACCAATTGGCATTAAATTTGGCATGTGTTAGACTGTGGTGTTGGAGAAGACTCTTGAGATTCCCTTGGACTGCAGGGAGATCCAACCAGTCCATCCTAAAGCAGATCAGTCCTGGGTGTTCACTGGAAGGACTGATGTTGAAGCTGAAAGTCCAATACTTTGGCCACCTGATACAAAGAGCTGACTCATTGGAAAAGACCCTGATGCTGGGAGGGATTGGGGGCAGGAGGAGAAGGGGATGACAGAGGATTAGATGGTCGGATGGCATCACCGACTCGATGGACATGGGTTTTGGTGGACTCCGGGAGTTGGTGATGGACAGGGAGGCCTGGTATGCTGCAGTTTATGGGGTCGCCAAGAGTTGGACATGACTGAGCGACTGAACTGAAATGAACGGAGACTTTTCTTATACTAGTAGAGCTGAGAACAATTAATCAGGAAATTTTGAAAGGCACTTGCCCCCCTGAGGAAGTAGTAAAAATGGAAGATTGACCCAAGTCAATGAATATGGGTTTTTCCAAATAAGTGGTACCTTCATTCTTTTTTCTTTTTTTAAATTGAGTGGAATTAAAAAAAAAATTCTATAGTGCTTCACAATTTTCAAAAGTTTTGCATAAATGATTTTATATAATCTCACAATAACCTTTTCCCCCCATCGATTCTGGGAAAGATCGAGGGCAAGAGGGGAAGTGGGCAACAGAGGATGAGATGGCTGGATGGCATCACCGACTCAATTGACATAAATTTCAGTAAACTCTGGGAGATAGTGAAGGACAGGGCAGCCTGGTGTGCTGCAGTCCATGGGGTCGCAAAGAGTTGGACATGACTGAGTGGCTGAACAACAACAAAGCATTTATGGAACATCACTCTTGAACAAACCATTAAACTGGTATCTCACCCTTGGGAGAACTTAAAATCTGAGGAATATTAAAAATAATACAAGAATGCAAACACATTTGAGCAGTGATGAATTGGCACCCTTGACCAAGTCATGAGTGGAGAATGAGCTTGTCCATGGACAGCTTTAAGGTTGCAAACTGAGTCTTGCCTGTTAGTGTAATGGCATCTTTTTACTATTAAGGGCGAGAAGAGAAGGGGGCGACAGAGGATGAGATGGCTGGATGGCATCACCCACTCAATGGACATGAGTTTAAGCAAATTCTGGGAGATAGTGAAGGACAGGGAAGCCTGGCATGCGTCCGTTCATGGGGTCCCAAAGAGTCGGACACAACTTAGCAACTTAGCAACAATAATCTTTTAATTACTTTTGTAACATCCCAATTTAGTGTTTCTCAAACTTGGAATTTTATAAACTCATTAAAATGTATCTATTGATATCCAGTAGCTTCTGGTTTTATTTTGAGAAATACTGACTAAAGAAACTAAGTTAATGGTCTATGAAAAAGTCTTTCCATTGAGCATGGGTACTGCAGAACAAAAATTTTGTCAGTAAACAGAACAAATATAACTTGGAAGTTTAGCCAAATACATCAAGGTGATGATGACTGTGTCAGCAAGCTACGAGCACAGATATGCACACCAGCACTCTGTCCTTTAAGGGCATCACTTGGTGCCAAGGTGAGCATAAGCCCAAAGGGAAAGCCAACACTGGTGAAATGGAGACATAATTTTTAAGCAAAATTTTTACATTCTCAATAAGTTTCAAACTCCTGTCTGAGAAAGACTAACCTAATAAAAAAGTGTCTCAAAGGAAAGGAGAGGACTTTAAACCTTGCTCGTCCACTGTGCTGTGTGGTTTTTGATACAGTAAAATGCAGGAACTGTTTTAATTACAATTATGATCTCTGACATTAAAAGCTAATAAACTTCTAGGGAAATGTTTTCAAATGGTTGAATTTGGGGATTTTGCTTCATAATTTAAGGATTTCATATCATTTTTCTAAAAATTTTTTTTATTTTTTTATCTTCAAGATAATGAGAAGATTGATTTAAATGTGTTGATGGATAAAGTTAAAAATATTACAGGTGAGTGAGATATTACAATTATTATTTGGTCTTTAAGTTTTATATGGAACTGTGTTTTTAATATAATAGTGTTTCCTTTCTTTATTCATTCAACAACTATTTATTCAGCACTTAATACATGCCAGACATTGTTTGAGGCATTTACAGTACATCAGTAAACTGAACAAATATAACTTCCCCCACAGAGCTTACAATCTAGCAGAGGAAATAAGCAGTAAACAATAAACATAATAAATAAGTACATTGTATAGTATGTTGCTGCTGCTGCTGCTGCTAAGTCACTTCAGTCACAGTGTCCGACTCTGTGCGACCCCATAGATGGCAGCCCACCAGGCTCCTCCGTCCCTGGGATTCTCCAGGCAAGAACACTGGAGCGGGTTGCCATTTCCTGTTTGAAAGTGGTAAATTCTGTAGAGAAGAATGAAAAGTAGACTACACTAAAGGAGACTGGGAGAGCAAAGTATGTTGGGAAAAGGAGCAGTTATGGTCTTAAATAGAGAATCGGGTCTCTTTAAGATGGTGACATTTGAGCAAATACCTGAAGAAGGTATGAGTTTCAGCCATGTAGGACTTCTGGAAAAAGAGTGTTGCAGGCAAAGGAAATAAGAACTAAGGCCCAAAGTGGGGAGCATATCTGGGCTTTTAAAGAAACAGCAAGAAGGCCAATGTAGCTGAAGTTGAGTAAGTAAGGAAAACAGTAATAGGAGATGAGAAGAGAGACGTGATGGGTACAAGATCAGCCATCGCCATGAAAGCCCTGCCAGGTCTTGGGCTTTTTCCTAAGAGAAATGGAAAGCCATTGAAGGATTTAGAGCTGAGGCATGATATAATCTGACCTAATCTTTCATCAGATCTTTCTGGATTCTGTGTGAACAGATGGTGGGATGAAGCAGTGGAGGTGGGGAAGTGGAGGAAAGAAACCAAAAATAGAAACAGGGAAACCATTTAAGAGGCTTTTAGAGTAATCTGGATTAAAGATGATGGTTTTTAATACCAGGTTAGATAACAATGGGGTTCCCCTGATGGCTCAGAGGTTAAAGTGTCTGCCTGCAATGTGGGAGACCGGGGTTCGATCCCTGGGTCGGGAAGATCCCCTGGAGAAGGAAATGGCAACCCACTCCAGTATTCTTGCCTGGAGAATCCCATGGATGGAGGAGCCTGGTACTCTATAGTCCACGGGGTCACAAAGAGTCGGACACGACTGAGAGACTTCACTTTCACTTTGGATAACAATAAGGTGATGAAAATTAGGGATTTCCCTGGAAGTCCAGTGGTTAAGATTCTGGGCTTCAACTTCAGGGGACACAGATTTGACCCCTGGTCTTGGGTGGGGTGAGAACTAGATCCCTCACTTGCCTGGAGTCACTGCCAAAAAAAAAAGTAATTGAATTTTGATATATTTTAAAAGGAGCCACTGTGATGGATGTTAACTAGACTTATTGTGGTGATCATTTTGTAATACAATGTACACAAAGAAATCCTTCAGACAGAGATACTGGCAATTGAAGGTTGGGCTAGTGTGCATTAAAATGGCAAAGGTTAAAGAGATTTGGTCAGTGCATCTATAGCATCTGCCGTATCAGATCAGAGGGCAAATCAACAGAGTTAAATGCTGCTGATAATCCAAGTAAGATAAGGGCTGAGAATTGACCATTGTGTATAGCCACATGGAGACCACGGGTAATATCAAAAAGAGAAATTGAAAAAGAGAGAGATGTTGTAGGTGGTGAAAGTGGAAAGAAGCCTAACTGAATGATGTTTAAGAGAAATTGAGAGGATAAGATTTAGAAACAGTGTGAATAGGGAATTTCCTGGTGGTTGGTGATTAGGACTTCTTTCAGTTCAGTTCAGTTCAGTCACTCAGTCACGTCCAACTCTTTGCGACCCCATGGACTGCAGCACTCCAGGCTTCCCTGTCCATCACCAACTCCTAGAGCTTACTCAAACTCATGTCCATCAAGTTGGTGATGCCATCTAACCATCTCATCCTCTGTCATCCCCTTCTCTTCCTGCCTTCAATCTTTCCCAGCATCAGGGTCTTTTCAAATGAGTCAGTTCTTCCCATCAGGTGGCCAAAGTATTGGAGTTTCAGCTTCGGCATCAGTCCTTCCAATGAATATTCAGGACTGATTTCCTTAGGATTGACAGGTTGGACCTCCTTGCAGTCCAAGGGACTCTCAAGGGTCTTCTTCAACACCACAGTTCAAAAGCATCAATTTTTCAGCACTCAGCTTTCTTTATAGTTCCACTCTCATGTCCATACATGACTACTGGAAAAACCATAGCTTTGACTAGATGGACTTTTGCTGGCAGAGTGATGTCTCTGCTTTTTAATATGCTATCCAGGTTGGTCATAGCTTTTCTTCCAAGGAGCAAGCGTCTTTTAATTTCATAGATGCTGTCACCATCTGCAGTGATTTTGGAGCCCAAGAAAATAAATCTTTCACTTTTTCCATTATTTTCCCATCTATTTGCCATGAAGTGATGGGATAAGATGCCATGATCTTAGTTTTCTGAATGTTGAGTTTTAAGCCAACTTTTTCACTCTCCTCTTTTACCCTCATCAAGAGGCTCTTTAGTTCTTCTTCAGTTTCTGCCATAGGGACTTCTTTAATTAGAGAGATAAAAGAAGTTGTGATTAAATAGAAAAGAAGGAAGTGGTGGTTTGAAAGAGAAATGATGTGAAGCAGTCAACAAGAAGAGTGGGAAAGTTAATGGACCAACCGAGTATAGTGTGATTGCCCAACAGAAATAAGGACCTACTTGAGCTTCATGATCATCAATTTAAACTGAAAACAGCATAGTTAACTTCAACTCTAGTGCAGCTTCATGGCTGCAGACACAGAATAAACAGATACTTCTTTTAACCAGGAATGGAGTTTTGCCAAGTGAGTATATTAAAAGCAAGAGTAGAGCAATTTAAATGCAGCCTTCCACAAAATTTAAACATGCTTATCACTTTCTTGTCTAACTCAATGAAACTAAGCCATACCCGTGGGGCAATGCAAGATGGGCGGGTCATGGTGGAGAGATTTGACAGAATGTGGTCCACTGGAGAAGGGAATGGCAAACCACTTCAGGATTCTTGCCTTGAGAACCCCATGAACAGTATGAAAAGGCAAAATGATAGGATACTGAAAGAGAAACTCCCCAGGTCAGTAGGTGCCCAATATGCTACTGGAGATCAGTGGAGAAATAACTCCAGAAAGAATGAAGGGATGGAGCCAAAGCAAAAACAATACCCAGCTGTGGATGTGACTGGTGATAGAAGCAAGGTCCGATGCTGTAAACAGCAATATTGCATAGGAACCTGGAATGTCAGGTCCATGAATCAAGGCAAATTGGAAGTGGTCAAACGAGATGGCAAGAGTGAATGTCGACATTCTAGGAATCAGCAAACTGAAATGGACTGGAATGGGTGAATTGAACTCAGACGACCCTTATATCTACTACTGCGGGCAGGAATCCCTCAGAAGAAATGGAGTGGCCATCATGGTCAACAAAAGAGTCCAAAATGCAGTACTTGGATGCAATCTCAAAAACGACAGAATGATCTCTGTTCGTTTCCAAGGCAAACCATTCAATATCACAGTAATCCAAGTCTATGCCCCAACCAGTAATGCTGAAGAAGCTGAAGTTGAACGGTTCTATGAAGACCTACAAGACCTTTTAGAACTAACACCCAAAAAAGATGTCCTTTTCATTATAGGGGACTGGAATGCAAAAGTAGGAAGTCAAGAAACACCTGGAGTAACAGGCAAATTTGGCCTTGGAATACGGAATGAAGCAGGGCAAAGACTGATAGAGTTTTGCCAAGAAAATGCACTGGTCATAACAAACACCCTCTTCCAACAACACAAGAGAAGACTCTACACATGGACATCACCAGATGGTCAACACCGAAATCAGATTGATTATATTCTTTGCAGCCAAAGATGGAGAAGCTCTATACAGTCAGCAAAAACAAGACCAGGAGCTGACTGTGGCTCAGACCATGAGCTCCTTATTGCCAAATTCAGACTTAAATTGAAGAAAGTAGGGAAAACCACTAGACCATTCAGGTATGACCTAAATCAAATCCCTTATGATTATACAGTGGAAGTGAGAAATAGATTTAAGGGCCTAGATCTGATAGATAGAGTGTCTGATGAACTATGGAATGAGGTTCATGACATTGTACAGGAGACAGGGATCAAGACCATCCTCATGGAAAAGAAATGCAAAAAGCAAAACGGCTGTCTGGGGAGGCCTTACAAATAGCTGTGAAAAGAAGAGAAGTGAAAAGCAAAGGAGAAAAGGAAAGATATAAGCATCTGAATGCAGAGTTCCAAAGAATAGCAAGAAGAGATAAGAAAGCCTTCCTCAGCGATCAGTGCAAAGAAATAGAGGAAAACACCAGAATGGGAAAGACTAGGGATCTCTTCAAGAAAATCAGAGATTCCAAGGGAACATTTCATGCAAAGATGGGGTCAATAAAGGACAGAAATGGTATGGACCTAACAGAAGCAGAAGATATTAAGAAGAGATGGCAAGAACACACAGAAGAACTATACAAAAAAGATCTTCACGACCCAGATAATCACAATGGTGTGATCACTGACCTAGAGCCAGACATCCTGGAATGTGAAGTCAAGTGGGCCTTAGAAAGCATCACTCTGAACACAGCTAGTGGAGGTGAGGGAATTCCAGTTGAGCTATTCCAAATCCTGAAAGATGATGCTGTGAAAGTGCTGCACTCAATATGCCAGCAAATTTGGAAAACTCAGCAGTGGCCACAGGACTGAAAAAGGTCAGTTTTCATTCCAACCCCAAAGAAAGGCACTGCCAAAGAATGCTCAAACTACCGCACAATTGCACTCATCTCACACGCTAGTAAAGTACTGCTCAAAATTCTCCAAGCCAGGCTTCAGCAATATGTGAACCGTGAACTTCCTGACGTTCAAGCTGGTTTTAGAAAAGGCAGAGGAACCAGAGATCAAATTGCCAACTCAAATTGCCAACATCCGCTGGATCATAGAAAAAGCAAGAGAGTTCCAGAAAAACATCTATTTCTGCTTTATTGACTATGCCAAAGCCTTTGACTGTGTGGATCACATTAAACTGTGGAAAATTCTGAAAGAGATGGGAATATCAGACCACCTGATCTGCCTCTTGAGAAATTTTTGTGCAGGTCAGGAAGCAACAGTTAGAACTGGACATGGAACAACAGACTGGTTCCAAATAGGAAAAGGAGTTCATCAAGGCTGTATATTGTCACCCTGTTTATTTAACTTATATGCAGAGTACATCATGAGAAACGCTGGACTGGAAGAAACACAAGCTGGAATCAAGATTGCCGGGAGAATATCAATAACCTCAGATGTGCAGATGACACCACCCTTATGGCAGAAAGTGAAGAGGAACTCAAAAGCCTCTTGAGGAAAGTGAAAGTGGAGAGTGAAAAAAGTTGGCTTAAAGCTCAACATTCAGAAAACGAAGATTGTGGCATCCGGTCCCACCACTTCATGGGAAATAGATGGGGAAACAGTGGAAACAGTGTCAGACTTTATTTTTCTGGGCTCCAAAATCACTACAGATGGTGACTGCAGCCATGAAATGAAAAGACGCTTACTCCTTGGAAGGAAAGTTATGACCAACCTAGATAGCATATTCAAAAGCAGAGACATTACTTTGCCAACAAAGGTTCGTCTAGTCAAGGCTATGGTTTTCCAGTGGTCATGTATGGATGTGAGAGTTGGACTGTGAAGAAGGCTGAGCGCCGAAGAATTGATGCTTTTGAACTGTGGTGTTGAAGACTCTTGAGAGTCCCTTGGACTGCAAAGAGATCCAACCAGTCCATTCTTAAGGAGATCAGCCCTGGGATTTCTTTGGAAGGATTGATGCAAAAGCTGAAACTCCAGTACTTTGGCCACCTCATGCGAAGAGTTGACTCATTGGAAAAGACTCTGATGCTGGGAGGGATTGGGGGCAGGAGGAGAAGGAGACGACAGAGGATGAGATGGCTGGATGGCATCAATGACTCAATGGATATGAGTCTGAGTGAACTCTGGGAGTTGGTGATGGACAGGGAGGCCTGGCGTGCTGCGATTCATGGGGTCGCAGAGTCGGACAGGACTGAGCAACTGATCTGATCTGATCACTTTCTTTGCTCACCATTATTTCTTCTACTTTTTGGGGGTTGACTTTATTCTTCCTCAAGTAAATTGTTCTTAGTAGTTTCAACAGGAATCAGTCTTTGTCTGAAAAATCTTTATTTTACATTCATGCTTGATCATGGTTTGACTAAGTCTAGATGTGTAGATGGTCATTTTACCTTAGAATACTGACATGTGCAGCTACTGTGGACTTCCCAGTTGGTACTAGTGGTAAGGAACCTGCCTGCCAATGCAGGAGACATAAGAGACACAGGTTTGGTCCCTGGGTTGGGAAGATCCCCTGGAAGAGAGCATGGCCACCCACTCCAGTATTCTTGCCTGGAGAATTCCATGGACAGAGGAGCCTGGCAGGCTACAGTCCATAGGGTCACAAAGAGTCAGACATGGCTGAAGCAACTTTGCACACGCACATGCATTCAGCTACTATGTCTGAAAAAAGTATAATGAAACTGGTTCCCCAAGGCTGAAAACCAGAAAACTTGATTCACCTACTGCTTCAGGAACTACCTTCATCTGCCAGCCTACAGACTCTCCAGCATCCCCTATTCACAGAATTTAATATAGAGCCAGCTGGCAAAACAGAAATGTGATTTAGAGTCCCACACATAAGGGCTTCCCTGGTGGCTCAGATGGTAAAGAATCTGCCTGCAATGCAGAAGACCCAGGTTCAATCCCTGGGTCAGAAGATTTCCTGGAAAAGGGAATGGCAACCCACTTCAGTATTCTTGCCTAGAGAATTCCACGGACAGAGGAGCCTGGCAGGCTACAGTCCATGGGGTCACAAAGAGTCATACGTGGCTGACTGACTAACACACACACACAAAGCAGAGCACAGAAGGGTAGGGCCGGAGCACTGAGAATTAGTTCCTAAATCCCTTTTGTCTACTCAGCTACTTTGACTCTTCTACATATATTTGAATTTAGTTTCCATATAAAACAACAAAAAACCTCTCTTAGTTTCCAACTAGTAAGATGCAGCTATCCTTCATACAAGTGAAAGTTGTCTTCACTCTCTCCCCAGAATAAGAAGCAGCAAAGTTCCAACAATCTATCTCTGGGAGACAGTCATACTATCTCTGGGTCATGTTAATTACTTCCCAAATTTAGTTACAGCCCCATATGAACATTGTTATTTAGAGACTAAGCTGTAAAGTTAGCCTATAATAAAATTTGTATTTTAATTTAAAAGGGGGAAAACAGAAGAACATACATACATAGCTAAATAGATAGGTAGACTCATACACACTGTTTTCTGGCCCTATTTTTTGCTATTAAAAAATCAACTATAAATCTTCAATGCTTTTTGATAGTTAGTCTCTTTTTCTCTTGTAACTCTTAAGAGTATCTCTATCTTTGAAGTTCTCATTATCATGTGGCCAAGTGTAGACTTCTTTAATTTTTCCTGCTTGGAACTTCTGATTCCTGAAACTGAACATTTATGCCTTTCATCAAGTCTGAAAACCCTCAGTCCTTATGTTTCAGTATTACCTCACCCCTCTTTTCTCCTTTTTCACTTTTGGAAATTCCTATTATATAGGGGAGATCAGCCCTGGGATTTCTTTGGAAGGAATGATGCTAAAGCTGAAACTACAGTACTTTGGCCACCTCATGCGAAGAGTTGACTCATTGGAAAAGACTCTGATGCTGGGAGGGATTGGGGGCAGAAGGAGAAGGGGACGACAGAGGATGAGATGGCCGGATGGCATCACTGACTCAATGGATGTGAGTCTGAGTGAACCCTGGGAGTTGGTGATGGACAGGGAGGCCTGGTGTGCTGCGATTCATGGGGTCGCAAAGAGTCAGACACAACTGAGCAACTGAACTGATTATATATGTTAAGTCACTTCAGTTGCATCCGACTCTGTGCGACCCCACAGATGGCAGTCCATCAGGCTCCGCCGTCCCTGGGATTTTCCAGGCAAGAACACTGGAGTGGGTTGCCATTTCCTTCTCCAATGCATGAAAGTGAAAAGTGAAAGTGAAGCCACTCAGTCGTGTCTGACTAGTAGCGACCCCATGGACTGCAGCCTACCAAGCTCCTCCATCCATGAGATTCTCCAGGCAAGAGTACTTGAGTGGCTTGCCATTGCCTTCTCTGACCTTCTTATTTGGTTTTTCATATCTTTTTTTCAACTTGCAATGCATTAATAATTGTATAAATATAATTTTATTCAAGGTGGAAATTTTTATAAGTCAATTTTTGTTATCATTATTAAAACTAATTCTATACTTTAGGCAACAGAAGAAAAGAAAGATGAAGAAGAGGAAGGCCTAGAGGAGGGGACAGAGAAGGAAGAAGAGAAAAGATAAAATAACACCACTGTTATGTGATTTAATTGTTTACATTAGCCGTCAAACAGTATCTAAGTTACTGAGATTATACAATTCCTATTTTACTTTTTATGCATATTATTGTCTTATCATTATAAAAGTTTCTTTACTTAGGTTGAAAGAAAAATGTCTGACTCCCCTCCTTGATTCTGAAGAGCTGAACAAACCTTCATTGTACCTTACTCCTTCCCCTACAACTGATAAGGATGTTTAATATGTACACATTTCCTTTTCTAAAGGAGAGAAGATTCACACTGAGGACCTGAAAAATGTTCTTAAAAACGTGGGAATAGAGATCACAAAAAAGGAACACAAGAAGCTTATAAAAACTCTGCCCATTTCTGGTAAGCATTTAAGTGTGTTCTATATCATTGAAGTCTAAAAATGTATTCCTTCAACAAACATTTACTGAAGCTCTGTTTTGTACATAGCACTGTACTAAACTCTGCTGGGCAGGTACCTTGACTGTAGGGAGCACGTTTCCTCAAGTTCCTGCCCTCCTAAACAGAACTTCAGGGAAGGTTAGTTGTAGGGTTTTGTATAAGAAATTCTAACATTTGAAACATTTTATGTCAATTAAAAATATTGTTTAAAGATTCGATCTTAGCATTTTTTTGAAATCCTGTTCTTTTCACTTAGATTTTGGTTTAGGAAACTGGGACCTCTTTAGACAGAAGGCCCATAGAGGACACACATGTTCTTTCATCTCTTTAGGGGAAATCTAAAGTCTAAGCTGTAAGAGGAGAAAAGGGAAGGAGGATAGGAAAATGAAGAAAGAAAAATAAAGCCAAATTAGAGAGGAGAAATGGTAAAGAAAAAGCTACGTGTGATTCAGCCAAGTAGGATGTCACTAGCCGTGGTCTTCTATTCTGTCCAGTGGATAGATTCACTGCACTGAATTTTCTGAGTACTTTTTATTTCGAGAATAAACTTTGATAAATTTAAGTTTTCCCTTTCTGAAAGTAAATACTGATTCTTATGAATCATCAGAAACTCAATCATGCTTTTTGTTTTTGTTGTTGTTTGTTTGTTTACAGCTGATAAAAAGGTGTTTAAGAAAGAATTACTAAGGGGTGTGAAGTCTTTCAAAGGTGAGTGGAAAAAAAGACATGTGTCCATGTGTGCCCAGTCATCACCATATCATTGAAAATTATTTGTAAACATCATTTTTAAGACTATATCATCATGTTGTATTTACACATACACAATTTACTTGATTATTCTTTTCTCTTTTTAAAATTTATTTATTTTTTTATTGAAGGATAATTGCTTTACAGAATTTTTTTGTTTTCTGTCAAACCTGAACATGAATCAGCCATAGGTATACATATATCCCCTCCCTCCTGAGCCCCCCTCCCATCTCCCTCCCCATCCCACCCCTCCAGGTTGACACAGAACCCCTGTTTGAGTTTCCTGAGCCATACAGCGAATTCCCATTGGAACTTTACACATGGTGATGTAAGTTCCCATGTTACTCTCTATATACATCTCACCCTCTCCTCCTCTCTCCCCATGTCCATAAGTCTATTCTCTGCATCTGTTTCTCCATTGCTGCCCTGTACATAAATTCTTCAGTACCATTTTTCTATATGCCATATATATGCATTAAAATATGATGTTTATCTTTCTCTTCCTCTTACTTCACTCTGTATAATAGGTTCTAGGTTCATCCACCTCATCAGAACTGACTCAAAGGTGTTCCTTTTTATGGCTGAGTAATATTCCATTGTGTATATGTACTGCAACTTCTTTATCCATTCATCTGTTGATGGACACCTAGGTTGCTTCCATGTTCTAGCTATTGTAATTAATGCTGCAATGAACAATGGGATACATGTCTTTTTCAATTTTGGTTTCCTCAGGGTATATGCCTAGGAGTGGGATTGCCAGGTTATATGGTGGTTTTATTCCTAGTTCTTTAAGGAATCTCCATACCGTCCACCATAGTGGCTGAATCAATTTACATTCCCACCAATAGTGCAAGAGCAATCCCTTTTCTCTACACCCTTTCCAGCATTTATTGTTTGTAGACTTTTTGATGATAGCCATTCTGACCAGTGTAAGGTGATATCTCATTGTAGTTTTAATTTGCATTTCTCTAATAAGAGCAATGTTGAGCATCTTTTCATGTGTTTGTTAGCCATCTGTATGTCTTCCTTGGAGAAATGTCTGTTTAGGCCTTTTTCCCACTTTTTGATTGAGTTGTTTGTTTTTCTGGTATTGAGTTGTATGAGCTGCTTATATATTTTGGAAATTAATCCTTTGTCATTTGTTTCATTTGCTATTATTTTATCCCATTCTGAGGGTTGTCTTTTCACCTTGCTTATAGTTTCCTTTGCTGTGCAAAAGCTTTTAAGTTTAAACAGGTCCCACTTGTTTACTTTTGTTTTTATTTCCATTAATCTAGGAGGTGCGTCATAGAGGATCTTGCTTTGATTTATGTCATTGAGTGTTCTGCCTATGTTTTCCTCTAAGAGTTTTATAGTTTCTGGTCTTACATTTAGGTCTTTAATCCATTTTGATTTTATATTTCTGTATGATGTTAAAAAGTGTTCTAATTTCATTCTTTTCATGTAGCTGTCCAGTTTTCCCAGCACCATTTATTGAAGAGGCTGTCTTTTCCTCATTGCATATTCTTGCCTCCTTTGTCAAAAATAAGGTATCCAGAGGTGTGTGGGTTTATTTCTGGGCTTTCTACCTTGTTCCATTGGTATATTTCTGTTTTTATGCCAGTACCATACTGTCTTGATGACTGTGGCTTTGTAATATACTCTGAAGTCAGGAAGTTTGATTCCTCCAGCTCCATTCTTCTTTCTCAGGACTGCTTTGGCTATTCAGGGTCTTTTGTGTTTCTGTATGAATTGTGAAATTTTTTGTTCTAGTTCTTTGAAAAATGTCATTGGTAATTTGATAAAGATCGCATTGAGTCTGTAGATTGTATTTGGTAATATAGTCATTTTTACAATATTGACTCTTCTTACCCAGGAACATGGAATATCTCTCCATCTGTTTATGTTGTCTTTGATTTCTTTCATTAGTGTCTTATAATTTTCTGTGTACAGTTCTTTTGTCTCCTTAGTAAGTTTATTCCTAGATACTTAATTCTTTTTATTGCAATGGTGAATGGGATTGATTCCTTAATTTCTCTTTCTAATTTTTCATTGTTAGTATATAGAAATGCAAGTGATTTCTGTATATTGATTTTGTATCCTGCAACTTTGCTAAATTCACTGATTAGCTCTAGTAATTTTCTGATACGATCTTTAGGGTTTTCTACGTACAGTATCATGTCATCTACAAATGATGAGAGCTTTACTTCTTCTTTTCCAATCTGGATTCCTTTTATTTCTTTTTCTTCTCTGATTGCTATAGCTAGGACTTCCAGAACTATGTTGAATAATAGTGGTGAAAGTGGGCACACCTGTCTTGTTCCTGATCTTAGGGGGAATGTTTTCAGTTTTTAACCATTGAGAATAATGTTTGTTCTAGGTTTATCATATATGGCCTTTACTATGTTGAGGTAGGTTCCTTCTATGCCCATTCTTTGAAGAGTTTTGATCATTAATGGGTGCTGAATTTTGTCAAAGGCTTTTTCTGCATCTATTGAGATGATCATATGGTTTTTATCTTTCAATTGGTTAATATGGTGTATCACATTGATTGATTTGTGTATATTGAAGAATCCTTGCATCCCTGGAATAAACCCAACTTGATCATGGTGTGTGAGCTTTTTGATGTACTGCTGAATTCTGTTTGTTAAAATTTTGTTGAGGATTTTTGCATCTATGTTCATCAATGATAGTGGCCTATAGTTTTCTTTTTTTGTGTTGTCTTTGTCTGGTTTTGGTATCAGGGTGATGGTGGCCTCATAAAATGACTTTGGAAGTGTTCCTTCCTCTGAAATTTTTTGAAAGAGTTTTAGAAGGATAGGCATTAGCTCTTCTCGAAATGTTTGATAGAATTCTCATGTGAAGCCATCTGGTCCTGGGCTTTTGTTTTTTGGGAGATTTTTTGATCCCAGCTTCAATTTCAGTGCTTGTAATTGGGTTGTTTATAATTTCTATTTCTTCCTGGTTCAGTCTTGGAAGATTGAACTTTTCTAAGAATCTGTCCATTTTTTCCAGGTTATCCATTTTATTGCCATATAGTTGTTCATAATAGTCTCTTATAATCCTTTGTATTTCTGCATTGTCTGTTGTAACTTCTCCTTTCTCATTTCTAATTTTGTTGATTTGATTCTTCTCTCTTTTTTTCTTGATGAGTCTAAAGGCTTGTCAATTTCATTTATCTTCTCGAAGAACCAGCTTTTAGTTTTCTTAATCTTTACTATTGTTTCTTTCACTTCTTTTTCATTTATTTATGCTTGGATCTTTATGATTTCTTTCCTTCTACTAATTTTGGAGGTTTTTTGTTCTTTTTCCAGTTGTTTTAGGTGAAGTTAGGTTGTCTATTAGATGTTTTTCTTGTTTCTTGAGGTAGGATTGTATTGCTGTAAACTTCCCTCTTAGAACTGCTTTTGCTGCATCCTGTAGATTTTGAGTTGCCATGTTTTTCTTGTCATTTGTTTCTAGAATTTTTTTTTCCTTTTGATTTCTTTAGTAACCTGTTGGCTATTTAGAAATGTGTTGTTTAATCTCCATGAGTTTCTGTTTCTTATAGTTTTTTTCTAGTAATTGATATCTAGTCTCATAGTGCTGTGGTCAGAAAAGATGCTTGATATGATTTCAGTTTTCTTAAACTTACTGAGGTTTGATTTGTGACCCAAGATGTGGTCTATCCTGGAGAATGTTTCATGTGCACTTTGGAAGAAGGTGTATTCTTCTGCATTTGGATGGAATGTCCTGAAGATAAAAATGAGATCCATCTCATCTAATGTATCATTTAAGACTTGTGTTTCCTTATTACTTTTCTGTTTTGATGATCTGTCCATTGATGTGAGTGGGGTGTTAAAGTCTCCTACTATTTATTGTGTTACTGTCAATTTCTCCTTTTATGTCTGTTAGTGTTTGTCTTATGTACTGAGGTGCTCCTCTGTTGGGTGCATAGGTATTTACAGTTGTTATGTCTTCCTCCTGGATTGATCCCTTGATCATTATGTAGTGTCCTTCCTTATCTCTTGTAGTCTTCTTTACTTTAAGGTCTTTTTTTTTCTGATATGAAGATTGCTACTCCAGCTTTCTTTTGCTTCCCATTTGCATGGAATAAGTTTTTCCATCCTCTCATATTCAGTCTATATGTGTCTTTAGGTCTGAAGTGGGTTTTCTGTAGACAGCATAGATATGGGTCTTGTTTCTGTATCCATTCAGCCAGCCTGTGTCTTTTGGTTGGAGCATTTAACCCATTTACATTTAAAGTAATTATTGATATATATGTTCCTATTGCCATTTTCTTAATTGTTTGTGATTGATTTTGTAGATCTTTTTTCTTTTCTTGTATTTCTTGACTATGTAAGTCCCTTTAACATTTGCTGTAAAGCTGGTTTGATTTTTCTTTTCTTATTGAACATTTAGGTAGTCTGTAATGCTTTACTGTTATGCATATGTGATCTTTATACATAAATATTTATTCAACTTTAAAATCATTTTTAGATAGAGCTTTCCAACTAGAATTACCAGGTCAAAGGATCTTAACTCTTGGGTGTATATAAATGAATAAGAGCACCCATTACTGTCATGTGTTGGCCACTATATACTGTTTCACATTTTTTGAGCCTTGTTAATTTCACAGATGAAAAATGGAGTATTTTATCTATTGGTGAAGTTGAAAATGGTTTATATCTTTCAGTCTTTTAATTATTTGTCTGGCATCTTGTCCACTATCCTATGGCATCTTTGCATTTTTCCTATTAATTTCAATGACTTCTTTATAAGGATATTAGCACATTGTCATGTCTATAGAAAATATTTTTCCATTTGGTTGTTTGCATCTTTACTTTATTATGTTGTATTTTTTAACAACAGTTTTATTAAAGTATAATTTATACACCTTGTAATTTAGCCATTTAAAATGTACAATTCAATGCTTTTTAGTATAGTAACAGAGTTGTGCAACCGTCACTACAATTAATTTAGAACATTGTCATTACCAAAAAGAAACTGCACTAATTAGCAGTCACTCCCCATTCCCTATAACTCTCGCAGACCTAGGCAGCCACCAAATTACTTTCTGTCCACTATGTTGTACTTCAGTACACAGACATTTTTCATTTTTATGTGTTTATATCAGTCATTCCTTCTGTGATTTCTTCTTGTCATTTTGTATTTAGAAAGCCTGCCTCATTAACTAGTTTTTCTGTAGTATAAATTACATTAAGAAGCTAATTTATTGTTACTGTAGGAAGTTTCAGATCTTACTTTTTGACCAGAATGACATGATTTGGTTGTTGTCATTGTCTAATTTACCAGAGTTGCCAAACTCTTTCTTTACATTTTTCTCCCCAATATAAACTTCTCCCAGTTAGTTTTGGGATCATATTTTGTTTCTTATTCCACACAACTTGGTGTAAAGCTCTTTTGTGCTTTTATTTCTAGGTAAGTGTTAACAGTCTGAATTTTTCATTTCATGACATTCTTATCTATTTTCTCTTGTTTTTATTAAGGAGGCAAGGTTACTGTCAGTGACCTAAGTAATGTTCTACAAAACACTGGATTCAAACTTGAAGCAAAGGAAATCCAGGACTTGCAGACCCACCTACCAATTGCTGGTGAGCCTTTAGGATGCCTTTATCTTGTAGATGACTCAGCTCACTCTGAAAGCAGTGAGGAAAGACATGTTCAGAAGAGAAAACTGAAAGCAGAGATACAATGTAGAGGCTGTTGCTGAAGTTCAGATGACAGAGCCTTATAAAAATCCAGATAATAAGGGTCTTATTTAGGGAGCCACACTGGTAATATATTGGGAAGACTGATCTGATGTGGTAGGTGAAAGGGAGATAAAGAATAAAAGTGTGAATCAGAGGACTGTGGATCATGGGATTGCCTCAGAACAAAAAATGGGGTGGGGGGAAAGAGAACAGAGAGAAAATACCTTTTTAGGACATAATTGAAGTAATTACAGGAAAGTTAGATACAAGGTATCAGCCAATTGAGTAAGATAAGGAAGAAAGATAAAGGAAAGATAAAAAAGAATTAGGAAAAGATTATATAAAGATACATACATAAGAATATAGACTGACCTTTTTTTTTAAAATAGCATAACTGGAATGGAATCAGGGCTAAGAAGAAAGGACTCAGACTGAAGAAAAGAAGGGGAGTAGTCTCTTCTTTCTTCACTGGAGAATCTTGCCTGGCATAGGGGCTGGTTTCAAGTTTCCTTTGTAATAGCATGGAACCCCAAGGACTAGAAAGAAGATCTTTTTCTAGAGCAAGATTTCATTGTTCAAGGATGAAAGTCATGAGTTTTAAACACATTTCTTTGTACCAACAATATGCCAGCATTGTGTTGTATTGCTTTATTTAACTTGGCAACTGTTTATACTATTTCTGTGCAATGTATTTATTATTAATAGATACATTAACACCTTCAGTTCAGTTCAGTTCAGTTCAGCTCAGTCGCTCAGTCGTGTCTGACTCTTTGCGACCCCGTGAAGCGCAGCACGCCAGGCCTCCCTGTCCATCACCAACTCCCGGAATTCACTCAGACTCACGTCCATCGAGTCAGTAATGCCATCCAGCCATCTCATCCTCTGTCGTCCCCTTCTCCTCCTGCCCCCAATCCCTCCCAGCATCAGAGTCTTTTCCAATGAGTCAACTCTTCGCATGAGGTGGCCAAAGTACTGGAGTTTCAGCTTTAGCATCATTCCTTCCAAAGAAATCCCAGGGCTGATCTCCTTCAGAATGGACTGGTTGGATCTCCTTGCAGTCCAAGGGACTCTCAAGAGTCTTCTCCAATACCACAGTTCAAAAGCATCAATTCTTCGGCGCTCAGCCTTCTTCACAGTCCAACTCTCACATCCATACATGACCACTGGAAAAACCATAGCCTTGACTAGACGGACCTTTGTTGGCAAAGTAATGTCTCTGCTTTTGAATATGCTATCTAGGTTGGTCATAACTTTCCTTCCAAGGAGTAAGCGTCTTTTAATTTCATGGCTGCAGTCACCATCTGGAGTGATTTTGGAGCCCAGAAAAATAAAGTCTGACACTGTTTCCCCATCTATTTCCCATGAACTGATGGGACCAGATGCCATGATCTTCATTTTCTGAATGTTGAGCTTTAAGCCAACTTTTTAACTCTCCTCTTTCACTTTCACCAAGAGGATTTTTAGTTCCTCTTCACTTTCTGCCATAAGGGTGGTGTCATCTGCATATCTGAGGGTATTGATATTTCTCCCGGCAATCTTGATTCCAGCTTGTGCTTCATCCAGCCCAGCGTTTCTCATGATGTACTCTGCACATAAGTTAAATAAGCAGGGTGACAATATACAGCCTTGACATACTCCTTTGCCTATTTGGAACCAGTCTGTTGTTCCATGTCCAGTTCTAATAGTTGCTTCCTGACCTGCATACAAGTTTCTCAGGAGGAAGGTCAGGTGGTCTGGTATTCCCATCTCTTTCAGAATTTTCCACAGTTTATTGTGATCCACCCAGTCAAAGGCTTTGACATAGTCAATAACGCAGAAATAGATGTTTTTCTGGAACTCTCTTGCTTTTTCGATGATCCAGCAGATGTTGGCAATTTGGTCTCTGGTTCCTCTGCCTTTTCTAAAACCAGCTTGAACATCTGGAAGTTCACGGTTTATATATTGCTAAAGCCTGGCTTGGAGAATTTTGAGCATTACTTTGTAGTGTGTGAGATGAGTGCAATTGTGGGGTAGTTTGAGCATTCTTTGGCATTGACTTTCTTTGGGGTTGGAATGAAAACTGACCTTTTCCAGTCCTGTGGCCACTGAGTTTTCCAAATTTGCTGGCATATTGAGTGCAGCACTTTCACAGCATTGTCTTTCAGGATTTGGAATAGCTCCACTGGAATTCCATCACCTCCACTAGCTTTGTTCGTAGTGATGCTTTCTAAGGCCCACTTGACTTCACATTCCAGAATATCTGGCTCTAGGTGAGTGATCACACCATCGTGATTATCTGGGTCATGAAGATCTTTTTTGTACAGTTTTTCTGTGTATTCTTGCCACCTCTTCTTAATATCTTCTGCTTCTGTTAGGTCCATACCATTTCTGTCCTTTATTGACCCCATCTTTTGCATGAAATGTTCCTTGGAATCTCTGATTTTCTTGAAGTGATCCTAGTCTTTCCCATTCTGTTGTTTTCCTCTATTTCTTTGCACTGATCGCTGAGGAAGGCTTTCTTATCTCTTCTTGCTATTCTTTGGAACTCTGCATTCAGATGCTTATATCTTTCCTTTTCTCCTTTGCTTTTCGCTTCTCTTCTTTTCACAGCTATTTGTAAGGCCTCCCCAGACAGCCATTTTACTTTTTTGCATTTCTTTTCCATGAGGATGGTCTTGATCCCTGTCTCCTGTACAATGTCACGAACCTCAGTCCATAGTTCATCAGGCACTCTGTCTATCAGATCTAGGCCCTTAAATCTATTTCTCACTTCCACTGTATAATCATAAGGGATTTGATTTAGGTCATACTTGAATGGTCTAGTGGTTTTCCCTACTTTCTTCAATTTAAGTCTGAATTTGGCAATAAGGAGTTCATGATCTGAGCCACAGTCAGCTCCTGGTCTTGTTTTTGCTGACTGTATAGAGCTTCTCCATCTTTGGCTGCAAAAGAATATAATCAATCTGATTTTGGTGTTGACCATCTGGTGATGTCCATGTGTAGAGTCTTCCTCTTACTAGATATATATTTGTAGATATCTTCTCACATTCAGTAGGTTGCCTTCTCATTTTGTTGATGGTTCCTTTTTATGTACAAAAGCATTTTCAGTTCAGTTCAGTTCAGTCTCTCAGTCATGTCAGACTCTTTGTGACCCCATGAGTCACAGCACTCCAGGCCTCCCTGTCCATCACCAACTCCCGGAGTTCACCCAAACTCATGTACATCGAGTTGGTGATGCCATCCAGCCATCTCATCCTCTGTCGTCCCCTTCTCCTCCTGCCCCCAGTCCCTCACAGCTTCAGGGTCTTTGCCAATGAGTCAACTCTTTGCATGAAGTGGCCAAAGTATTGGAGTTTCAGCTTCAGCATCAGTCCTTCCAATGAACACCCAGGACTGGTCTCCTTTAGGATGGACTGGTTGGATCTCCTTGCAGTCCAAAGGACCCATAAGAGTCTTCTTCAGCACCACAGTTCAAAAGCATAAAATTCTTCTTTCACTTTCACCAAGAGGATTTTTAGTTCCTCTTCACTTTCTGCCATAAGGGTGGTGTCATCTGCATATCTGAGGGTATTGATATTTCTCCCCGGCAATCTTGATTCCAGCTTGTGCTTCATCCAGCCCAGCGTTTCTCATGATGTACTCTGCACATAAGTTAAATAAGCAGGGTGACAATATACAGCCTTGACATACTCCTTTGCCTATTTGGAACCAGTCTGTTGTTCCATGTCCAGTTCTAATAGTTGCTTCCTGACCTGCATACAAGTTTCTCAGGAGGAAGGTCAGGTGGTCTGGTATTCCCATCTCTTTCAGAATTTTCCACAGTTTATTGTGATCCACCCAGTCAAAGGCTTTGACATAGTCAATAAGGCAGAAATAGATGTTTTCTGGAACTCTCTTGCTTTTTTCTCGATGATCCAGCAGATGTTGGCAATTTGGTCTCTGGTTCCTCTGCCTTTTCTAAAACCAGCTTGAACATCTGGAAGTTCACGGTTTTATATATTGCTAAAGCCTGGCTTGGAGAATTTTGAGCATTACTTTGTAGTGTGTGAGATGAGTGCAATTGTGGGGTAGTTTGAGCATTCTTTGGCATTGACTTTCTTTGGGGTTGGAATGAAAACTGACCTTTTCCAGTCCTGTGGCCACTGAGTTTTCCAAATTTGCTGGCATATTGAGTGCAGCACTTTCACAGCATTGTCTTTCAGGATTTGGAATAGCTCCACTGGAATTCCATCACCTCCACTAGCTTTGTTCGTAGTGATGCTTTCTAAGGCCCACTTGACTTCACATTCCAGAATATCTGGCTCTAGGTGAGTGATCACACCATCGTGATTATCTGGGTCATGAAGATCTTTTTTGTACAGTTTTTCTGTGTATTCTTGCCACCTCTTCTTAATATCTTCTGCTTCTGTTAGGTCCATACCATTTCTGTCCTTTATTGACCCCATCTTTGCATGAAATGTTCCCTTGGAATCTCTGATTTTCTTGAAGTGATCCCTAGTCTTTCCCATTCTGTTGTTTTCCTCTATTTCTTTGCACTGATCGCTGAGGAAGGCTTTCTTATCTCTTCTTGCTATTCTTTGGAACTCTGCATTCAGATGCTTATATCTTTCCTTTTCTCCTTTGCTTTTCGCTTCTCTTCTTTTCACAGCTATTTGTAAGGCCTCCCCAGACAGCCATTTTACTTTTTTGCATTTCTTTTCCATGAGGATGGTCTTGATCCCTGTCTCCTGTACAATGTCACGAACCTCAGTCCATAGTTCATCAGGCACTCTGTCTATCAGATCTAGGCCCTTAAATCTATTTCTCACTTCCACTGTATAATCATAAGGGATTTGATTTAGGTCATACTTGAATGGTCTAGTGGTTTTCCCTACTTTCTTCAATTTAAGTCTGAATTTGGCAATAAGGAGTTCATGATCTGAGCCACAGTCAGCTCCTGGTCTTGTTTTTGCTGACTGTATAGAGCTTCTCCATCTTTGGCTGCAAAGAATATAATCAATCTGATTTTGGTGTTGACCATCTGGTGATGTCCATGTGTAGAGTCTTCCTCTTACTAGATATATATTTGTAGATATCTTCTCACATTCAGTAGGTTGCCTTCTCATTTTGTTGATGGTTCCTTTTTATGTACAAAAGCATTTTCAGTTCAGTTCAGTTCAGTCTCTCAGTCATGTCAGACTCTTTGTGACCCCATGAGTCACAGCACTCCAGGCCTCCCTGTCCATCACCAACTCCCGGAGTTCACCCAAACTCATGTACATCGAGTTGGTGATGCCATCCAGCCATCTCATCCTCTGTCGTCCCCTTCTCCTCCTGCCCCCAGTCCCTCACAGCTTCAGGGTCTTTGCCAATGAGTCAACTCTTTGCATGAAGTGGCCAAAGTATTGGAGTTTCAGCTTCAGCATCAGTCCTTCCAATGAACACCCAGGACTGGTCTCCTTTAGGATGGACTGGTTGGATCTCCTTGCAGTCCAAAGGACCCATAAGAGTCTTCTTCAGCACCACAGTTCAAAAGCATCAAATTCTTCTATGCTCAGCTTTCTTCACAGTACAACTCTCACATCCATACATGACCACTGAAAAAACCATAGCCTTGACTATACGGACCTTTGTTGGCAAAATAATATCTCTGCTTTTCAATATGCTATCTAGGTTGGTCATAACTTTCCTTCCAAGGAGTAAGCGTCTTTTAATTTCATGGCTGCAGTCACCATCTGCAGTGATTTTGGAGCCCAAAAAAATGAAGTCTGACACTGTTTCCCCATCTATTTCCCATGAACTGATGGGACCAGATGCCATGATCTTCGTTTTCTGAATGTTGAGCTTTGAACCGACTTTTTCACTCTTCTCTTTCACTTTCATCAAGAAGCTCTTTAGTTCTTCACTTTCTGCCATAAGGGTGGTGTCATCTGCATATCTGAGGTTATTGATATTTCTCCCGGCAATCTTGATTCCAGCTTGTGCTTCTTCCAGCCCAGCATTTCTCATGATATACTCTGCATAGAAGTTAAGTAAGCAGGGTGACAATATACAGCCTTCATGTATTCCTTTTTCTATTTGGAACCAGTCTGTTGTTCCATGTCCAGTTCTAACAGTTGCTTCCTGACCTGCCTACAGGTTTCTCAAGAGGCAGGTCAGGTGATCTGGTATTCCCATCTCTTTCAGAATTTTCCACAGTTTATTGTGATCCACACAGTCAAGGCTTTGGCATAGTCAATAAAGCAGAAATAGAAATTTTTCTGGAACTCTTTTGCTTTTTCGATGATCCAGCAGATGTTGGCAATTTGGTCTCTGGTTCCTCTGCCTTTTCTAAAACCAGCTTGAACATCTGGAAGTTCATAGTTCACAGACTGCTGAAGCCTGGCTTGGAGAATTTTGAGCATTACTTTACTAGTATGTGAGATGAATGCAATTGTACAGTAGTTTGAGCATTCTTCGGCATTGCCTTTCTTTGGGATTAGAATGAAAACTGACCTTTTCCAGTCCTGTGGCCACTACTGGGTTTTCCAAATTTGCTGGCATATTGAGTGCAGCACTTTCACAAGCATCATCTTTCAGGATTTGAAATAGCTCCACTGGAATTCCATCACCTCCACTAGCTTTGTTTGTAATGATGGTTCCTAAGGCCCACTTGACTTCACATTCCAGGATGTCTGGCTCTAGGTGAGTGATCACACCATCGTGATTATCTGGGTCGTGAAGATCTTTTTAATTTAATATATTTTGTTTAGCTTTTTTTTTTTGTTGAAGCATTTTAGTTTAATGTAATTCTATTTGAATATTTTTGCTTTTGTTTCCCTTGCCTAAGGAGACACATCCAAAAAATACATATATATTTCTAAGTTCAGTGTTTAAGAGCTTACTGCCTATGTTTTTTTCTAGGAGTTTTATCATTTCAGGGCTTACATTTAAGTCTTTAATCCATTTTGAGTTTATCTTGGTATGTGGTTTAAGAAAATGGTTCAGATTTCCCAGACTACTTATTGAAGAGACTTGTGTATTTAATTTTTCAATTATCTTTGTTAAAGATACTTTATTATCTTTGTTATTGTTGTTGTTTAGTCTCTAAGTGCTGTCCAATGCTTTTGTGACACCATGGACTATAGCCCACCAGGTTGCTCTGTCCATGGGATTTCCCATGTAAGAATACTGGAGTGGGTTGCTGTTGCCTTCTCCAGGCGATCTTCCAACCCAGGGATCAAACCGGTGTCTCCTGAATTGGCAGGTGGATTCTTTACCACTGAGCCACTTGGTACAAATACCTGAATCTAAATTCTGAATTTCTTACAGAAGATGAAGAGGTTGGCTTGGATGTGTTGATGGATGCAGCAAACACTTTTACAGGTGAGTAAGAATTTGTATCAGATGTTATAAAATTGAGGTCTTGATGTTTTATGGAGAATTACTTACTTACAGCAGTAGTTTACTCTGTCCAGTCACTAGTAAGTTCACTCTGCTCTTTTATCTATTTATTGATAATTTTGACTTGTTGACAATAGTTTAGGTTATTAGAGATTTAGAGAAAGTGTGGCCCCTTCCATAAGGAATATTAACTTGTCCAGTGTTTTGGCCAGTAATGTGCTCTCATTTCTCTAGTGCTTAAAAAAATCAAAATATAGGTGAACACAATAAATCTTAATGTGAAGTTTTTGCATCAGGAAATGTGATGTCTTTGAACAGTCAGTTCCATAATTCAGGTTAAGAAGCAGTAACAGAGATATTACTTGCCTGTAGACTCTACTTACCATTACGAGTCATTGTGCTTCTGTGTTACTCTATGCCACACTGACCCATACACAGGATAGAAATGTTATCTATCTTCTGATTTGAATTTAAAAAGCCTTTCAAGTAATGGATTTCACAATAACTCTGTGTAAGTGAAGTCAGCTCATGTATTTAAACTTCATCCTGCAGTTAAAAGTAAGGTTGTACTGGATTATTTTTTTATAATTTAGAATAATTAGACTTCTTAATATTATCACCTGAAACAATTCCCATCTATTCAAAGGAGACAAGGTGGAAGCCAGTGACTTTAAAACTGTGCTGGGAAACATGGGACTCGAGCTCACTGAAAAAGAACAGTTTCTGCTGTCAAAAACTCTGCCAATCTCTAGTGAGTAGTTAACGTCCCATCCTGGTGCTCAGGGAAATGTGATATTGTGGGCTTTGGAGTGAGAATTGTCCAGTGTCCTGAGAAACCCCCTAAGAAAAATGCAGATGAGACAGAAGAAACTTTGTTACTGTTACTTGTGTTTTCATTTGGAAGTGAGAGACTTCTCTCTTTTCTATTCATTCAGTGATTAAATATTTTTTTATTTTAATAGCTACACAGCTAAATCGTTAGGTAGTCCTCTGAAAATGCACCCCACATCCTAAGTTCCTCCCCCAGTAGCTCTCCCACAGTCCAGCAACTAAATTGTAAACATGTAAGAGCCAGGAAGATTTTGGACCATGTGCTTATATTGTCAGTACCCATTCTGATTGGTCAGTGTCCCAGTGAGTTACTTCCTCAAAAGTTTCACCTTCTGGGCACCTGTGTAGACTCACCCACAAAGACCCTAGAGGCCAGCCTGTGCTTCAACTGTACCTCCTGCCTAATTCCAGAGACCTCAACATATAGACATTCTTCCCCTGCCCCATAGTTCCCATCCCTCATTGTTCCCCAGGCAAGAGAGCCTCAGTTCAGTTCAGTCACTCAGTCATGTCTGACTCTTTGTGACCCCATGGACCGCAGCACGCCAGGCTTCCCTGTCCATCACCAACTCCCAGAGCTTACTCAACTTATGTCCATCGAGTCGGTGATGCCATCCAACCATCATCCTCTGTCATCCCCTTCTCCTCCTGACTTCAATCTTTCCCAGCTTCAGGGTTTTTTCTAATGAGTCAGTTCTTCACATCAGGTGGCCAAAGTACTGGAGCTTCAGCTTCAGTATCAGTCCTTCCAATGAATATTCAGGACTGATTTCCTTTAGGATGGAATGGTTGGATCTCCTTGCAGTCCAAGGGACTCTCAAGAGTCTTCTCCAACACCACAGTTCAAAAGCATCAATTCTTAGGCACTTAGCTTTCTTTATGTTCCAATGCTCACATTCATACATGACTACTGGAAAAAAACATACCTTTGACTAGAAGGACATTTGTTGGCAAAGTAATGTCTCTGCTTTTTAATATGCTATCTAGGTTTGTCATAGCTTTTCTTCCAAGAAGCAAGCGTCTTTTAATTTCATGGCTACAGTCACCATCTGCAGTGATTTGGAGCCCAAGAAAACAAAGTCTGTCCCTGTGAGAGAGCCTACACATCACTAAGGAAGTTAGTGACCCTAGCGGCAGAACTGGCACCCTGGGCAGCAAATGCTCAATGCCTCCTGTGAATCCTCCCACATACACCTGAGGCTGTGACTACTCACTGTGTCTAGCATCCCCCCGCCCAGCTGCTCTCAGGGGCCAGTTGTGAGAAATGCAACATTCTTAGGATATTGGCCCCAAGAAAGCAGGATAGAGATGCAGGAAGAAGCAGATGGACTGTAATGGAGATGACTGCCTGCATATGCCAGGTGCTGAGGGTTCTGTGCACTCTGCAGACACTCCTGCCACAGAATGGAGGCCTCTCCCCAGAGGCAGATAACACCTGTGGGGATGAGTTAGGCTGGTAGGTGTCCATTGCTCTCTGTCTCTGTTGAATTTCACCTCCATTTATGAAAAGATTTTGTTTAGAGAACAATTTTTTTTTTCATTTCTGTATTATGTTACTTCTTGGGTTGCTACCTGTCTTTAATGTCATCCCTTTTTAGGATCTATCATTAGATCTAAACATATACTTGTAGGAATACGTCTGGGCCTAGAGCATAGGCAAGGAAAAAAGAAAAAGGCAGAGGAGTCAAAGTGCCATTAAAGAAGAGAAGAATGAGAAGAAGGAATCTTGTGTGTGTGTGTGTGTGTGTGTAGCCTGCATCAACTACTGCTGTGTGTTCTACATAAAGGATAGATTGAGAACAATCCTTATCTTTTGTTATAATTTGAAAGTGAAATAGAATAATTTTCTAGGTGAATTGTGTAAAATGTCTTATAAAATGACAAGAGTTTGTCCTTTTTCTTTTGACTTGAATTTTACCATATCTTTCAGGAGATGGAAAGGTATATAAGAAAAGATTACTGAATAGTGTGAAACCTCTCAAAGGTAAGAATCATGAGAATAGCATCTAAAATTTATTGTGTTTTGCATCTACTTTTTAAAATGTCTGATTAGAATTTTGCTCTTTTAATGTTCCACTGATGTACTGATGCTGAATTTAGGCCGGGTAACCTACTATTCTTCTTTGGGTATAAGTACATTTGAAGAACTCATTGTTAGTAACATGTAGCAAGTTTGAAATCTTTATTTCATTAGGTTGGTTATCTTTATCACAGTTCATATGGTTATCTAATTCTTTTTTTCACCCATGATTACTTCAATTAAAAGCTACAGCACAGTGTTAAGAGAGCATTTTCTCTTCTTGACTCCAATACTAACTCTCTGGGTTCACTTAAATGGCCAGTGTTTCACCCTCCACTTAGGGTGAAACTCAAAGATAGAATCCACTTAAAGACATAATCTTCCACTTCTTGGACTTGCTTATATTTCTTATGTACATCCTCTTCTTTCCTAAGGGAAAAAAATCAGTGTCAATAAACTGGACACTCTAATGAAGAACATGGGAATTCAGCCTGAGAAAGAGGACTATGAAGATTTTCGGACCCATCTGCCGGTTGATGGTAAGTGTTTCAGATACCACTGTAGCTAGGGGGAACCTTAGGGTTTCTACATAAGAGCTTCTGAAAGCAAACCTCTTTTTTAATCTCTTTTGAAAACTTATGAAATATTTCAAACATATATAAAAATGGAGACAATATAACAAATACAGGCTAAAGTTAACAGATGTTATCATTTTGCACGCACCTTCCTTCCCTCATTCTCTCCCTCCCATGTATACCTTTTCTTAAGTAAGATAAAGTTTCATTAATGACCCAATAAGACCAATTAACCTTGATAAAAGTGTCAAAAAGGCAAAGTTAGGATAATTCATTAGGAAGAAATTGCTAAGGGATGAGCCCCAGTCCAAGATTCCCTTATTAGGGTCTAACAAAGCCAGTGGCCTTGAATTAAAAAAAAAAAGGCAAGTTTCTGTAAGAAAGCTAAATAGCACATCTTTCAGCAGAGCTAGTACATGCCGATCAAAGTGAACAAATTGCTCTTCTTCCTTCAGTGTTCTGTTCTCAGCTAGGGCTTGGCAGGTATAGCTAAGGTAGGCTGCGGCCACCAGTAAACATCTTCGACGTTACCCTTACCTATATCTGGGCTTAACATAGGAAACAGTTTTAGCCTAGCTTCTGGCCTTAACAGAGGAAACAGTTTTAGCCTATTTTTTAGTTTAAAACTTCACTCTCCTAGGTTTAACAATGCTGGTGATCATGGTCCCTATATATTAGCTAGGAGTCCTCAAAATGATTCCTACCAGAAAAGATATTATTACCAATAAATTATTTTTAGGATCCTTCATTCAATAACACAGTCAAAATTTTTTTCTAATCCAAAAGTGTGACTATTTTTGCACACTGAAATTCATTTGTCTAGCTAGCACGAACTATATGCAAAACCCTGAATGGTAGACAAATTATGCCTGGTAGTATAAAGGAAATGAAGGCATGGTCCCTGCTCTCATATAGTTTACAGTCCTGAAGGTTGGTGGTGGGGAACATAAGCAAAATTTAGAGAGTGGGAAGATAGCATACTGTTAAGCTTTAAGAGTCAGATGCTTATGTAAATAAATGACTTCAGGGTTTCAGATTCTATCTTGACCATTGAAATATGTTCCAGGTATTGGGTTTGAAAAAAGGGAGAGGCCTCTTTTAATAGTATAGATTTAGATTTATACTATTTATATAAATAGATTTAATAGTAATCCCTCTATTAGAAGGGATTGCTATTAAACTTGCTTCTTTACATTAAGGATTATTTGATACTATACAGAAAGTGATATTAATTAAATGAATGCTCATGCTAACATTTTGATCTTTCCTGTTTCTTGTGTATTTTGAGTTAAAAAAGTTACTAGAGAAAATCATGAAAAATAGATGAATTCCAATACTTTACAACTTAATTGTTTACAACTTACAACTTAAATGTTTTATAACCTTTTTCTCTAAGTTTTGAGTTGTGCCTGAATTGTCTTTTCTGACAGAGACTCAAATGGTTGATTTGGATGTGGCAATGGATGATGCAAAAGCTTTCATTGGTGAGTAAGCAGTTACGGGGAAAGGGAATTCATTATTAACTAAGACCTTAATGCTTTATTTTTTCAAAAAAGATGTTTTTAAACAGTCATTTTTTATTTGGGCTATTATTGACATGCTAAATTGACAAAAGACCCTGATGCTGGGAAAGACTGAAGGCAGGAGGAGAAGAGGACAACAGAGGACAAGATGGTTGGATGGCGTCACTGACTCGATGGACCTGAGTTCGAGCAGGCTCCAGGAGTTGGTGATGGACAGGGAAGCCTGGCATGCTGAGTCCATGGGGTCACAAAGAGTCAGACATGACTGAGCGACTGAGCTGAAATTGACTCCCTACAAATTTAATGTTAAATGTTTCTTTTATAATCTGATGTGGGATTTTCCCACATAGAGCTATATTATGTGATGTTTTTATCAATAATGTTTTCCACTTCACCATTGTTTAAACAACCAAAAACCCAGGTCTCCTGCATTGCAGGCAGATTCTTTACCAGCTGAGCCACCCAGGAAGCCCAAAATATAGGTCCACACTGTCCAATCTCAAGGTAAATTTTTGTAGGGTAGCTAGGAAATTCAATTACTGTGTCTAAAGACACAAGAGTTCAGGAAATTTAATGGCTGTTGACTTATATCTGGAATTATAAAAACTTTTCTTTTGCTTGATTTAAAAGTATGAATTCTATTTCTGACTCAATCCACCCACCCACATGTCCTTTGAATCTACATAGTTTAACAAATTTCATAGTCAGTGTGCTCATCTAATTAAAGATGATGCCACATAGGTAATCTGTTTCATAGTTTGAAATCTTTAGTCCATTCCTAAAATCGCTGTTGTTGTTCAGTCACTAAGTTGTGTCTGACTTTTTGCAGCCCCATAGACTGCAGCATGCCAGGCTCCTCTGTCCTCCACTGTCTCTCACAGTTTGCTCAAATTCATGCTGGTAATGCTATCTAACCACCTCATTCTCTGCCACCCCCTTTGCTTTTGTTTTCAGTCTTTCCCAGCATCAGAGTCTTTTCCTAAAATGAGTCCTAAAATTGTTACATATTAACAATTCCCATCTTTCCAAAGGAGAGAAGGTTACTGTCAGTGATCTGGACAATGTGATGAGGAGAATGGGGCTAGCACTCACTACTGAGGAGCAGAAGGAGCTGCTGAAAACTCTGCCAGTTCATGGTGAGGATTTAGCTCAGCCTGGGCTTGTGTGTGAAAACTGGTGAAATTATATATGTGTATTGTCCAATAAAACCTAAATTGTAAAATGCAATCCTCACACAAGAAGAAATCTTGTTCCTAACATTTTAATACAGAAAATTGACATCTTTTGTTGTTCAGTTGCTAAGTCGTGTGACTCCATGGACTGCAACAGACCAGGCTTCCCTGTCCTTCACTGTCTCCCAGAGTTTGCTCAGTCAGGTCCATTGAGTCAGTGATGCTATCTTTCACTAATATCCCACCATAAGGGCTAAATTATCCCATCTCTCTGGGAGCAATGCCTAATCTAAATCATGACCAAGTCAAAAAGGGAAGTCAAAGGAGAAACAGAAGGAAGGGAAAAGGAAGAAACAAAGAAGAAAGACTATTTTTAATTCAACAGATCAGTTCAGTTCAGTTGCTCAGTCGTGTCTGACTCTTTGCGACCCCATGAACTGCAGTATGCCAGGCCTCCCTGTCCATCACCAACTCCTGGAGTTTACTCATACTCATGTCCATTGAGTTGGTGATGCCATCCAACCATCATCCTCTGTCATCCCCTTCTCCTCCTGCCTTCAATCTTTCCCAGCATCAGGGTCTTTTCAAATGATTCAGCTCTTCACATTAGGTGGCCAAAGTATTGGAGTTTCAGCTTCAACATCAGTCCTTCCAGTGAACACCCAGGACTGATCTCCTTTAGGATGGACTGGTTGGATCTCCTTGCAGTTCAAGGAACTCTCAAGAGTCTTCTCCAACACCACAGTTCAAAACCATCAGTTCTTCGGTGCTCAGCTTTCTTTATGGTCCAACTCTCACATCCATACATGACCACTGGAAAAACCATAGCCTTGACTAGATGGACCTTTGTTGACAAAGTTATGTCTCTGCTTTTTAATATGCTATCTAGGTTGGCCATAACTTTCCTTCCAAGGAGTAAGCATCTTTTAATTTCATGGCTGCAATCACCATCTGCAGTGATTTTGGAGCCAGAAAAAAATAAAGTCAGCCACTGTTTCCACTGTTTCCCCATCTATTTCCCAAGAATAGGTAGATTTATATCAATGAAAGCTTCCTTCAGCTTTGGTTTCATTCTTACTTGAGGATAAAACAGAATAACTTCTAAACAAATGAGAAAGGAGTTTTTTTTCTTTTTCTCCTGAAATTATGGATGCTATGTTGTCTCTGTGCTGTCTTTGTTAATATTTCCATCGTTTAACCTATATTCTTAATTGTGTCTTATATTACAGCTGATGGAAAAGTATTTAAGAATAGATTGCTAAAAAGTGTGAAGGCCCTCAAAGGTGAGTGAAAAGTATGATGAAAGGACAAGTAAAAATAAAATCCTTAGTATTTTCTTTTAAATATTCCAAGTTTACTTCCTGCCAATATATTGATCCATTGTTATGACTCATAACCTATCATTCTTCTTTGTGTGCACTGCCCTTTAAGATACAAGTTAAAGTATATTACTGTAGGAAGTTTCTAACACTGTTTTCTGGATAGAACCACGTAAGTTGGTGGTTATTTCAATCAAAAATCATTAGACTGACCTGAAAGTAAAAGTGTAAGTCACTCAGTCACGTCTGACTCTTTTGACCCCCTGAACTGTAGCCCACCAGGCTCCTCCAGATTTTCCAGTCAAGAATATTGGAGTGCATAGCCATTCCCTTTTCCATGGGATCTTCCCAACCCAGGGACTGAACCCAGGTCTCCTGCATAGCAGGCATATTCTTTACCATCTGAGTTACCAGGGAAGCCCCAGGCTTACCTTTTCCTCTCTAAATGACCTCTCATGGAAAATGAAACAGAGTCCCCTGGATAGACATTAAGGAAGATATCCTATTTCCACTTTCTATACTAATTCAATGTAAACAATTATATTTTTAATTAGAAAAAATATTAAACACAAAATTATAAGAAAATTAATTCTACCACCTACAAAAATTGATATAAAGAAGTAAAAGCCAAGTCACAAGGATGTAATGTACAACATGGTGACTGTGGTGAAGAATACCTTATTTTATATTTAAAAGTTGCTAAGAAAGTAGATCTTAAAAGTTCTTACCACAAGGGGGTAAAATATGTAACTATGTGTGGTGATGGAGGTGAACTAGATTTATTGTGGTGATCACTTTGCAATATATACAAATATTGAATAATTACATTGTATACCTGAAATTAGTATGTTACATGCCAATTAGATCTCATTTTTTTAAAGTGGAAGTCTCCCACTTCCCAGTGATCTAATCCCTCTCCATACAGATAAACACTGTTTACTGTTTAGCTTTGTCTCAGTGGTTACCTTTCTGAATTTTTTCTTACTTTCAAATCTAAATCTTACAGGCAAATCTAAATCTTGGGAGAGATATATGTTAATAGTTTCTTTGTGCCCTTGCACTTTATTGTCCAATGAGGTTTCTGATGCATGATCATGATTGGCATTTTCCACTCTTAAGTGTCAATACTCTTGTTTTTATTCCATGCTCTGCTTTCCAAAGCACCAAGGGTCAAAATAAAAAAACTGGAATCTTTTGTGGAAAACATGGGAGTTAAACTCAAAGATGAGGAACTTGAGGAACTAATGACCCAACTGTCAGCTGATGGTGAGTGTCAGACATCTTTATGTTCTTCAGAGAAACACTGAGCCCTTGTATTAGAACTACTGTAAGTAGCCTTTTTAGTACAATAATAAAGTAAGTGTAATAGAAAGACTTAATCTTGACTCAAGAAGAAATATCATCTCCAAAAACACTTTTTAAAAAATACATTGGGAATGTCGTTGCAGGACTCAGCCATGCCTGGGAATACCACACACTTAATGAGTTAAAGAAAAATAAAATTTTAAATTTCATTCATAAGGGAACATGGTAATAAAGGAACATTTAAGAAAGTCAAAAGTCAGATGATGAACTAGGAGAAAATGGTAAGGTCCCTAAGGCATAAAAAGCCCTCATACATTGATTAAAACATACTGACAGTAGAAAAATAGGCAAATATTCATAAAAGAGGATATCTAAAAGTCCAATAACATATGAAAAGATATTTAACCTCACCAGTAATCATGAAAATACAAAATAAAGCAAAGCATGGGAATATTTTCAGTTCTCAGGTAAAAATTAATAAGACTGAGAACATTTAGTTCTGGTGAGAGTATGGGGAAAGGGACTTACTGATAAATTTGGGTGAAAGTTGCCATTGCTCTTGGAAAATCATTTGGCAGTACTTTGGGGGGAAAAAACATCCCTTTTCCCTGGTGAATCTAGCCTACATGCTTGATCTATAATATATGGTATTTCTTTTTGCTGAGGTCTGGTCTGGTCCCTAATTCTGGTCAGGGCATAGACTTGGATTACCGTGGTATTGAATGGTTTGCCTTGGAAACGAACAGAGATCATTCTGTCCTTTTTGAGACTGCATCCAAGTACTGCATTTCAGATTCTTTTGTTGACCATGATGGCTAGTCCATTTCTTCTAAGGGATTCCTGCCCACAGTAGTAGATATAATGGTCATCTGAGTGAAATTCACCCATTCTAGTCCATCTTAGTTAACTGATTCCTAGAATGTTGATGTTCACTCTTCTCATCTCCTCTTTGACCACTTCCAATTTGCCTTGATTCATGGGCCTAACATTCCAGGCTCCTATGCAATATTGCTCTTTACAGCATTGAACCTTGGTTCTATCACCAGTCACATCCACAACTGGGTATTGTTTTTGCTTTGGCTCCATCCCTTCATTCTTTCTGGACTTATTTCTCCACTGATCTCCCGTACCATTTTGGGCACCTACTGACCTGGGGAGTTCATCTTTCAGTGTCCTATCTTTTTGCCTTTTCATACTGTTCATGGGGGTCTCAAGGCAAGAATACTGAAGTGGTTTGCCATTCCCTTCTCCAGTGGACCACATTCTGTCAGACCTCTCCACCATGACCCGTCCATCTTGGGTGGACCCATGCGGCATGGCTTAGTTTCACTGAGGTAGACAAGGCTGTGGTCCATGTGATCAGATTGGCTAGTTGTCTGTGATTGTAGTTTCAGTCTGTCTACCCTCTGATCCCCTCTCTCACTGCCTACCATCTTACTTGGGTTTCACTTACCTTGGACATGGGGTCTCTCTTCACGGCTGCTCCAGTAAAGTGCAGCTGCCACTCCTTATTGTGGATCACAATAAACTGTGGAAAATTCTGAAAGAGATGGGAATACCAGACCACCTGACCTGCCTCCTGAGAAACCTGTATGCAGGTCAGGAAGCAACAGTTAGAACTGGACATGGAACAACAGACTGATTCCAAATAGGAAAAGGAGTACGTCAAGGCTGTATATTGTCACCCTGCTTATTTAACTTCTATGCAGAGTACATCATAAGAAACGCTGGGCTGGAGGAAGCACAAGCTGGAATCAAGATTGCTGGGAGAAATATCAATAACCTCAGATATGCAGATGACACCACCCTTATGGCAGAAAGTGAGGAACTAAAGAGACTCTTGATGAAAGTGAAAGAGGAGAGTGAAAAAGTTGGCTTAAAGCTCAACATTCAGAAAACTAAGATCATGGCATCCAGTCCCATCAGTTCATGGGAAATAGATGGGGAAACAGTGGAAACAGTGTCAGACTTTATTTTTGGGGGCTCCAGAATCACTGCAGATGGTGACTGCAGCCATGAAATTAAAAGACGCTTACTCCTTGGAAGGAAAGTATGACCAACCTAGACAGCATATTAAAAAGCAGAGACATTACTTTGCCAACAAAGGTCTGTCTAGTCAAGGCTATGGTTTTTCCAGTGGTCATGTATGGATGTGAGAGTTGGACTATAATGAAAGCTGAGCGCCGAAGAATTGATGCTTTTGAACTGTGGTGTTGGAGAAGACCTTTGAGAGTCCCTTGGACTGAAAGGAGATCCAACCAGTCACCCTAAAGGAGATCAGTCCTGGGTGTTCATTGGAAGGACTGATGCTGAAGCTGAAACTCCAATACTTTGGCCACCTGATGTAAAGGACTGACTCATTTGAAAAGACCCTGATGCTGGGAAAGTTTGAGGGCATGAGGAGAAGGGGACGACAGAGGATGAGATGGTTTTATGGCATCACCGACTCAATGGACATAGGTTGGGTGGATTCTGGGAGTTGGTATGGACAGGGAGGCTTGGCATGCTGCAGTTCATGGGGTCACAAAAGTCAGACATGACTGAGTGACTGAACTGACTGAGTGGTCCCTATTCCATCACTAACTTGCTGACAATTTAACCCTACTGAATCTAAGTTTCTTCACCTGTAAAACAAGGGGTTGAATTAAATTATTTTCTATGGTAACTTCTTGCCCTGAAATAATTTAGATAATGCATATAAAGGTCTTACTTGGTGTCTAGAATACTCAGTAAATGTTGGTCATGATGACAGTGGTAGTGGTGAAGATGACAGGGAAGATGGAGAAAATGTTGAAGAAGAAAAGGAAATTCTGTGATCTATGAATCAATATTGCTTGTTATATAAGTCCTAAAAGAATAAATATTTGTTCCAAATTATGACCTTCATATAAATACATAAGGTAAAAATACAACTTAGAACATTTTACATGAAATAGCACTGAGCTCACTGGCTTCCTTCTCCACTTCTCCTGTTCTTATTCCTGGCAACTTTAATATCCTCTGTATAGATCAGAGGCCATAGACCTCTTCCACAGTCTGATGAATTGGACCCCTTCTGAAAAATAATATTTTTAAATGCATAAAATGAAATACATAAAATTACCGAGAAGCTAATAAAAATGCAATTTATGAAAACACTAGTGGAAGAAAGTATTAGTACTTATTAATACATTAAACAGTTTCTGGTGTGATCACTCACCTAGAGCCAGACATCCTAGAATGTGCAGTCAAGTGGGCTTTAGGAAGCATCACTACAAGCAAAGCTAGTAGGGGTGATAGAATTCCAGTTGAGCTATTTCAAATCCTAAAAGATGGTGCTGTGAAAGTGCTGCACTCAATATGCCAGCAAATTTGGAAAACTCAGCAGTAGCCACCGGACTGAAAAAGATCAATTTTCATTTCAATCCCAAAGAAAGGCAATGCCCAAGAATGCTCAAACTACCCCACAATTGCACTCATCTCACACACTACAAAGTAATGCTCAAAATTCTCCAAGCCAGGCTTCAACAGTACGTGAACCATGAACTTCCAGATGTTCAAGCTGGTTTTAGAAAAGGCAGAGGAACAAGAGATCAAATTGCCAACATCCGCTGGATCATGGAAAAAGCAAGAGAGTTCCAGAAAAACATCTATTTCTGCTTTATTGACTATGCCAAAGCCTTTGACTGTGTGGATCACAATAAACTGTGGAAAATTCTGAAAGAGATGGGAATACCAGACCACCTGACCTGCCTCTTGAGAAACCTGTATGCAGGTCAGGAAGCAACAGTCAGAACTGGACATGGAACAAGAGACTGGTTCCAAATAAGAAAAGGAGTACATCAAGCCTGTATATTGTCACCCTGCTTATTTAACCTCTATGCAGAGTACATCATGAGAAACGCTGGGCTGGAAGAAGCACAAGCTGGAATCAAGATTGCCGGGAAAAATATCAATAACCTCAGATATGCAGATGACACAACCTTTATGGCAGAAAGTGAAGAAGAACTAAAGAGCCTCTTGATGAAGGTGAAAGAGGAGAGTGAAAAAGTTGACTTAAAACTCAACATTCAGAAAAATAAGATCATAGCATCTGGTCCCATCACTTCATGGCAAATTGATGGGGAAATAGTGGAAACAGTGTCAGACTTTATTTTGGGGGGCTCCAAATCACTGCAGATGGTGACTGCAGCCATGAAATTAAAAGATGCTTGCTCCTAGGAAGAAAAGCTATGACCAACCTAGACAGCATATTAAAAAGCAGAGACATTACTTTGCCACCAAAGGTCTGTCTAGTCAAAGCTATGGTTTTTCCAGTAGCCATGTATGGATGTGAGAATTGGACTATAAAGAAAGCTGAGCACCAAAGAATTGATGCTTTTGAGTGGTGTTGGAGAAGACTCTTGAGAGTCCCTTGGACAGCAAGGAGATCCAACCAGTCCATCCCAAAGGAAATCAGTCCTGGATATTCATAGGAAGGACTGAGGATGAAGCTGAAAATCCAATACTTTGCCCCCTGATGCGAAGAACTGACTCATTGGAAAAGACCCTGATGCTGGGAAAGATTGAAGGTGGGAGAAGGGGATGACAGAGGATGGGATGGTTGGATGGCATCACTGACTCAATGGACATGAGTTTGAGTAAACTCCGGAGATGGTGAAGGACAGGGAGACCTGGAATGCTGCAGTCCATGGGGTTGCAAAGGGTTGGACACAACTGAGCTACTGAACTGAACTGAACTGAACAAACTCTAGTACCAGGTCTAATAATTATTGTCATTTTAAAGTAGTGAAGAGTATAAGTAACTTTTCAATATATTTGCATCGACTGTCATGTGATATGATAATGGTAGTGATTTTTTATTATCAATAGTAACAAAGTCACAGGTTCTTCTACTACTACTATGGTTTGTGGACTACATGAATAATTAAAGAAAATGCTAAATTTAAGTTAGTGATTAATGAATATAAAGATGTTTTACAGGGAGTCCTTCAGCTTGAATGGAAAAAAATCTATATATACAGGATCCACGGACCCCAGATTAAGACTCTTGTTATGGGATTTCCCTTCAGTTCAGTGGGTTAGAGTCTATGCTTTCATTGCAGGGGACACAGGTTAGACCTCTGTCAGGGAGCTAAGATCCCACATGCCACAGGGTGCAGCCAAAAAGAACCAAAAAACCAAAATTAAAAAAAAGAACTCCTGATATAGATCACCGATCTAACGTCCTGACCTGCTGTTCCTTGACCTCTTTAACTTCAATCATCTTTTCCTTTGATGACCTGAATCTTGTCCTTGCCTAATACTTCATCACCCTGAAAATATTTATTTTATGTATGCACTGTCTACCCATTATCCTTCATTTACTATGCAAGCTGTTCTACCATAACACAATGTAGGAATGCCGGAGAAATCTCCCATTCTGTGAAAGTACACTGAAGTAACTGAGCTTATGGGGGAAACGGGGAAAGCCCATTCAAAATCTATGCCAATTTGTAAGCAGAGCACTAACAAAAGCAATAGTTGATACTGTGTGAAGAAGTTTGAAAAGCCCAGGTAAATAGCTCAGAGCACCTGGAAGCCATTCAAAAATACACACATACACACAACCCAAAAAAAGAGTTGGAAAGCTGACATGCAGCTCTGAAATAATGTAGATGGAAGTAGAATTCTGAGTCAATGAACCTGATTGCCCCTCATACATTATAGGCACTTATTTTTTAATTTTATTAAAATAGAGCTGAGAGGGCCCCTACTATAGCCAGTCCAGGGTTTTGGGTTTTTTTTTTTTTTTCCTGCTGAGGTTTATAATTATGATTCTCTTACTTAGGAAAAATTATGTATGAACTAATACAACTTCCACATTATTGTGACGTTATTCCATTTACCAGTTGAATATAAAGCATTGGTGCTATTGAACATGGGGTGTAGCCGAGCAGAATGTAGAAATCCAACTGCAGCTAGTCCCCATCCTTCTGGAGGCCTTCAGTGCCTTACTTCAGCCAGTCTTCCATTATTCAGCCCCTCCCCGTATGTCCTTGTTCGCTTCCTTAAATTAGGTTCAATACTTCAACATCATATAACCTTAAAAACTCTCAAAACTCCTAACAAACTTGCTTGGCAAAAACCCAGCCATCGCCTTACTCTATGCTTGCTCCTGAAAAGCTTTAACGTTGAAGAAAATCACAAAACTGCACGAATAGAACTCACTTGAACACATTGGCCATGAATATCAAGTCAGTCCTTAATGAAGCCAAAGTCCCTACTACCTTTTCCAACTAAATTCACTTTTCTCACTCTCAGAGATAATTTCACCCCTTCTCTCTTCAAATTTCCAACACCTCATCTCAGACTTCATAGAGGAAGAAGATTCAGTTAGATAAAAATAACCTCATTTTCCTCCTTGATATTTATGAACCCACCTATATCTATGCCCGCATACCCTGCTCTCATCTTGTTATAAAGGAATCTCTGCCCCCACTGTGAGCCAACCCTTCCATTTGTGCCTTGAATCTCATTTCCACTTACCTTTTCCAAGACTTAACTGCTGTGATTTTGCTCTCTCTCTCCTGCATCATCAGTTTCTCCCTTTCTACTAGATCCCTGCATTCCATTGACAGGGAGTTGTGTCTCTTATTCCTCTTGTCCCTGGCCAGCTACTACTAGATTAGTTCCTCTTCACAGCAGAACCTCTCAAAAAGCTGTCATTACTCATTATCTTTACTTCCTAACCTCCCATTCACTCTCCATTGCTCGCTTCCCTGCCAGGGAGCTGAACCAACTCTCAATCATCAGTGACCTATCTCTTAACAAGCTTCATGATCAATTTTCTGTTCTTATTTACTTGATATCTCAGCTGTGGCCATAGTGACCATCCCCTCTTTATTGAAACATTTTTTATTTCAGACTTTCAAAGCTCCATATCTATCTGATTTTCTTCTTTTTTCACTGACAACTTCTTCTCAGTTTCCTTTTCTGATTCTTCCTCCCTTCAAGATCTCTGAATAATGAAGTGCCCCAGGGCTAGACCCTTAGCTTCTTTTTTGAAAGTCTACATCCTCTTTTTATGAGATTGCATCCAGTCTCATTGGGCGGCATATTGTCTTTGACCTGATAAAAGCAAATTTATATCTCCAGGGCAACCTCCCTAAGTCAGGAACGGTATATCAAACTAGTTATTTGATATCTCCACTTGGATGTCCAAAAGGCACCACAGATTTAATGGACTTCTTTAATTCCCCTAAAAAGTCTCAAGCCCTCTCCTCCGCCTCCCCGCCCCCATTTCAGTAATGTCATTTCATCTATCCTGTTGCTGTTTTCGGAGGGAAGGGGGAAGAAAGACTAGATTTCATTCTTTTTCCCCCTCTTATTCCACATTCAAATCTAGGCTGTACTTGAGAAATAGGTCCAAAATCCACGCATTATCACCATCTTTACTGCTGCAACCATAGCCCTAGCCAGCACCATCTCTTTCCTGGGCCACTAATACAGACTACTATCTAGTCCTCATTCTTCCAATTTCCCCATCTGGCATACACCAGCCAAAGTGATCCTTTGAAAGCTGAAATCATAAATTACTCCCCTTCTTCTAGGCCTCCAGACATTCATTGCAACCAGAATAAAATCCAAGCTTTATCATCATGGCCTACAAGGCCCTGCATAATTTGGCACCTTTCACACTGGCTTTTTCTCTATCTCTCAATCGTGTCAAATTCATTCCCATTTTAAGCCTATTGCACATACCATTTTTCTGCTTGGAATGTTCTTCTCTCAGTTCTTCACATGACTCTCCTCATCATTCAGGCCTCAACCCAAATAGATACACATCAGAGAGGGCTTTCCTCAGCCCCCCTGTCTAAAGCAATCCCACCCACTATTACTCTTTACTTATATTGCCCTGTTTCATCTTTTTTTAAACTTTTTTTCTTTATAGGTTTTTTTTTTTTTTTTTTTATTTTGCACTGTTTCATCTTTGATAGCATCTTAACAATACCTCAAAAAAACAGTACCTTTCTGCTCACTTGTTTACCTGCTCATCGTCTGTTTCCCTCCACCAGATTGTATACTCCATAACAGCAAGAACTCTGCCAGTGTGTTTACTTCCGTATCCCTGAAGCCTAGCAAAGTGCCTTGCACACAAAAGGTACTCCTAAGTGCTTGTTGTTTAGTCACCAAGTCATGCCCGACTCTTTTGTTACCCCATGGACTGAACTGTAGCCCATGAGGTTCCTCTGTCCATAGGATTTCCCAGGCAAGAACACTGGAATGGGTTGCCATTTCCTTCTCCAGATCTTCCCAATGCAGGGATCAAACCTGCATCTCTTGTATGGGCAGTTAGATTCTTTTCCACTGAGCCACCAGGGAAGCAAAGTGTTTGTTGATAAATACTCAGGGTTAGGTTTATTTGTCCTGTCTCCCTACACTTTCTTGTAACCAAACACTTCGTTTTAAATTTTTATTTATTTATTTTATTTATTGTTGGCTACGCTGGGTCTGCTGCTGTGTGCAGGCTTTCTCCAGTTGCATGAAGTGGGAGCTACTCTTCCTTGCGGTGCTTGGGCTTCTCATTGCAGTGGCTTTTCTTGTTGTGGAGCACAGGCTCTAGGCTCATAATCTCAGTAGTTGTGTCACATGGGCTTAGTTGTTCCACGGCATGTAGAATCTCCCCAGACCTGCCACCAGGAAAGTCCTACCAATCACTTATTAATTTAGCTTTATTCTAGTAGCCTCTAAAAGCAAATAGGAAAATAAAAGAATGATTTATTACAGACTGCAAGCTTTGTTTCTAATACTGTTATCTCTAAGGATAAGTTCATAAAATTCTAAGGAAAATTAGAAAAAAAGATGACTGAATTCATACTTTCAGAACTTTATGCATCCTAAGTGTGAATCTCAGTAACATTAGCTTCTCTGATTATGAAGTTTATTTCCCTTTCCTTACAGGTAATAGTACAGTTGGTCTGAATGATTTGATGGATGCTATCAGTTACATCAAGGGTGAGTTGCAAGCTATGATGAAAAGATATTATAAATAGCATCTTAATATTTTGCAATTGGTGAAGAAAAATATATTCCCTTATAAATGTTTAAATTCTTTCATATGTGTTCCATTTTTGTGGATGCTGCTAAAATTCAGTAAATTACATTTAATATGGGCTTATATGTCAATATCCATTAAATTCTCTGAAATTTCCCCCGAAGAATTCTTCAACATAGTTATAGATCTCAGGAGCCACGGAACTATTCCTTTTCCCCATGGCCCCAATCGTAGAAATGTATCCTCTGGAAATAATTTAATTGAATAAAAGAAAAAAAAATCTCTTCCTAAAGACCTTCAGAGAAATTTGAAACAGCCTAAATATCTAACAGTTATGGGAATTACCACATCAACCATGGTAAGTTAGGCTTATGGGATATCATGTGTTGAAATTTTAACTGTAAAAATTATGTAGCAACTTGGAAACAAGTTTATGAAGTAATTAAATTACACTAGGTGGGAAAAGCAGAATACAAAGATATATGTATGTTAGGTTTCCACATTATAAAAATATAGCTTTATTGTTAAAGACCAGAAATGGACTATGAAAAACTAAAAATGGTTTTGTGGTAGGGTGGTGTAATTATATTTTTCCCACTTTATAATAATCTTAAATGTTATTACATTATTTTTACAATGAATGAGAAAAAAATTACTTCTATGTTGAGATGAATGAAATTCTTGAAATGCTAAGTGCTCAGAGAAGCAAACTATAGGCAAACATTTCCTTTTCCCCCTTTTCCTTTTTCATACTACGTTAACTTTTTTTTTTAATTGGAGGATAATTGCTTTACAATGTTGTGTTGGCTTCTGCCATATAACATGAATCAGCCATAAGTATACATATATCCCCTTCTCTTAAACTTTCCTCCCACCACCCCTATCTACTCCACCCTCCTTCCCCATAAATCACAGAGCACTGGGTTGAGCACCCTGTGTTACACAAAGACTTCTCGAACTTTTTTTTTAATAAATTAAATACTGTCTATAGATAAAACTTAATTTCCCTGTAGGGTGGGAGGAAGAGAAAAAAAACCTATATATAGCTTAATTTGCTACATTCAATTTTGCAATAACCCATCATCAAATTCTTTTTTGTAACCACTTTCTGATTGATTTTCTGAACCAGAACTTAAAACAGGAATTTTTCTGATTTTCCTGATTATTCTGGATACATATAGGTAATGTTATATGTAAGCACAAATGGTGTTTTTAATCTTTTGTAGATAGTCATATAATATTTCTGCAACTTATTTCTCACCTTTTCTAAGGAGAGGTGATTGATATCCCGGACTTAGACAACTTTCTAATGAGCGAGGGGATTGAGCTCAGTGAAGAAGAAATGAAGAAACTGATGCCTCATTTGATATTCAATGGTGAGTTGTTTTTTTTTTTTTAATTCTGTTGTCTTCCTAGAAGTTATCTTGTATGTAAGATCCTTAGAAATGATCCTTATCTTTTGTATCACTTAAAACAATGCTTTTCAAACTGGAATATGCATATGAATCACCTGGGCATCTTTTGAAAATGCAGATTGTGATTCAGGTCTGAAGTATAGCCTAAGAAATCCTGCATTTCTAACAAGCTCCCAGATAGTGGCAACATGGCTGATCCAAGGTCCACACTTGGCCTGTCAAGGATCTAAAAGATGGAGAAACGATATATTAAGATTGTGCCTGGCCTTTCATTTCTTAAGTCACAAGTACAACCAATTTATTATGTACCTGAGGGCATGATTCCATCCCCAAAACAAGAAGGAAAAATATTGGAGTAATTGAAATTAGCAAATAAAAATGAGTATTAGGGAGAGTATTAAGGAAAGCAGGGTACTTAGGGACTGGTTGGTTTGCTTATTGATTTTTATTATTACTTATTGAGTCTAGTTGCATGATTTATCTGCTGGCTTTGCATTTTATAATTACTTTAGCTTAGTCTTTTTACTTCTATTACTCTCTTTGTTGTTCTGATACAAATTAAGAAAGAAAAAGATGATCTAGGGAGTAGCATTTTAGCGGGGGGCAGTTCTAACTAGAATGGTATATCTAGAAAGCTTATGCACAGCTCTGGCTTTGAATGCAAAGATTGTATGTTGATTTATTCAAATAACAAACATTATTTGATCACTGAATATGTCTAGGAACTAAAATGGTAAGGAAGGGAGTACATGTGCTAAGCCCAACTGACAATAGGAAATAAAATACAACCATTATGTTCTCAAACCATGGTTTTAATAAATTTGAACCAATTCATTGCAAACATCAGTTTCTATTTTTTCCAGTTTATCATTTCTTCTTATTCAGGAAGATATACCATCTCCCTCTCCTCTTCAGTTGAAGAGGTTCTTCATACCCCTTCCAAATCCATTCCTCTTGACCTGATTTTCTCCCACTTCTTCAAAAAATATTTTTTATAGAGAGATAGTTGGTATATTGTATTAGTTTCAGCTGTACAATGTAATGATGCAATATTTGTAGAAAAGTTATTTATTTCATAATTCAACACTTTTGGTTTCATCTACTTCTCTCTACTTATAAAGTAGCATATACTCTTCCATTCCTTTTAAAAACTAACCTTGACTTGGTTCTGGTTCTTCTGCCTTATAATTATGACCATTCATTCATCCCTCATTTCTTTCAGCCACTTCCTAAGTGGTCTTGAGGTGCTGTTTCTGCTTCCAGACTTTACATTCTGTCTTTGAATCCCTGCAAATGGCTTCCCCCCTCATGTAGTCCCCAACTACTGAAATAGCTCTCAGAATCGAAAATAATCAATGACTTCCTTTCCCAGCTCCACTTATTCTAACTTCCTAATGTAGAAACAATCCAGGGCTTATTTTTCAGTCTTCTCAGTTTTAATTCCTTCCCTCCCTCGACCATACTTGACTATTACGCGAGCTATCAACTCTCCAGGCTAGCAGTTCTCAAATCATAATCCAGGAACACTTCTGTCTTTCAGGGGGTCCATGAGATCACAACTATTTTTAAAATAACAATAAAACACTATTTGCCTTTATTAAAGAGTCAGACACAATTGAGCAACTAACACTTCACTTTCTTTTCACTTTTCCCACTAAATTTTTTAGGAAACTTATTTCTATTTTTCATTTTCAATTGATATATATTTTTTCACTAAAAAGTATGTTACCATATTCAGAATTTTTTAAGAATATAAAGAGGTTCTGAGACCAAAATGTCTGAGAACCTTTGCTGTCTGGGTTATTTGCTGTCACTACTGTTGCAGTGTTTCCAGCTGACTGCTACATCTTTCTTCCTTTGTATCTTACCAAGACCTTAGACTTCTTTCGCAGGAGAAAAGTGAACTTTTTCTTAAATATCAGATGCGCACAGTTGAGTTAATCAAATTCATCAGTATAGCGCAGTATCACCATTGTTCCATGAAAGGACCTTTGTGTTTTATTACAGTAAGTTCCCTACGCATGAACGAGTTCCATTCTGAGAGCGTGTTTGTAAGTCCAATTTGTTTGTAAGTCCTACAAAGTTAGCCTAGGTGCCCAGCTAACACAATTGGCTATATGGTAGTGTACTGTAATAGGTTTATAATACTTTTCACATAAATAATATATAGAAAACAAGCAAACACAAAAAATAAAGAAAACGTTTTTAATCTTATATACACTACCTGGAAAAGTACAGTACAGTACCAGCTATATCACAATTGCTTTTATGCTTGCTTCCAGACATGCTGGATTTGAAATAAAGATGCTATACTACTGTACTCTGTACAGTACTGTACAGTAAAGTACACAAAAACACAGCCACTTGTCGAGGATGTATGCATGTGACAATATACCCCAGACCTGTGAACTAACTTACATAATTAGACATTTGAACACATATTCAAATCTTTGAAAGTTTGCAAATTGAAGGTTTGTATGTAAAGGACTTACTATATTTTTCCTGTTACCTCCTATTTCCACTTCTATTTCTTTTCCCCCATCATAAGTCCATTCTCTATTATATCTAATACTTATCCTACCAACCCACTTTCCTCAGGTTTATTTAGATATATGTATATCCCTTTAAAAATTCAATGTGTGTGGTATTTAATTTATTTAAGTGGTATCGTGTTATAAAACTATTTCTTTTTATCACTCAACATTTTTAATATCTTTATTGAGATATGGTTCACATAATATACAGCTCATTCACTGAAAGTATACAATGCAGTGGTTTTTAACATTCATGGATACGTGCAGCTGTCACCACAGTCATTCTCAAACATCTCCATCACCTCAGACAGAAGCGCTGTACCTTTAGCTTTCACTCCCTACCCTTCCATCCCTAAGCAATCATTAATCTACATGCTGTGTCTATAGGTGTGCTTTTCTGGACATTTCATATAAACGAAATCATATAATATATGGTCTTTTGTGACTGGCTTCTTTTGCTTAGTACATTTTCAAAATTCATGCATGTTGCAGCATTTATCAGTACTTTATTACTTTTAATGGCCAAATAATATTCTACTGTATGGATATGTCTCATTTCATTTATCCACTCATCAGTTGATAGACATTTGGATTATTTCCACCTTTTGGCTATTATGAACACGGTTGCTATAAACATTTGTGTGCAACTTTTGGTGTGGATGTACTTCATTTTTCTTGGGTACATACCTAGGAGTGAAGCTGCGGGGTCATAAGATAACTGTGCATTTAACCATTTGAGGAACAGACTGTTTTCCAAAGTGGCTGCATCATTTTGCATTCCCACCAGAAATGTAAAAAGGTTCTGATTCCTCCACTCCCAAATCAATACTTGTTACTATCTGACTTTTTTATTCTAGCCATCCTAGTGGATGTGAATCAGCACTATGTTTTTGAGGGACTTCCTGTTGGTCCAGTGGTAAAGAATCCGCCTTGCAATGCATGGGACATGGGTTCAATCCCTGGTTGGGGAACTAAGATCCCACATGTGGCAGAGCAACTAAGCCTGTGCACCACAACTTCTGAGCCTACGAGCCACAACTAGAGAGTCTGTGGGCTGAAATGCAAAACCCCTCATGACGCAATGAATAACCAATGCAGACAAATACTTTATACAAATTTTTAATAATTTTTTGAGACCCATGTTTCTATAAACCAGTCTAATTCTGGCTGTTGCAAAATATCCCTTCAATACAATTACTGAAATTTACCTACTCACTTCCTCAGTAATGAACACCAAATATGGCAACACTTAATTTTTTTTGTTTTTCAATACTTCTACTAACTATATGGTTTTACCTTTCACATTTAGATCTTTAATTCAGCTATATACCTCTGCATATGGTAAGACAAGGATCCAACTTGGGGTCTTTCCCCACATAGCAAGCAATTTTTCCAACACTGAACCAATTTGTGATACTATCATGTATAGAGGAAACCCAGAAATTCTCCTATATCCAGGGACTTTTGGGTAGGTTAGGGGAAGGACACATATTTGTCCTACTAACCCATAGTTCTGACTTGCCACTTTGAATTCTCTGCTTTGCATTCCTTCTACTATGCTCTTGTCTTTTTTTAATTCTGTTATTCCACTGGATGCTAATTCCATCATTTCTCAACTCAAGGCTGGGTTGGTAGCTTATTTTACTGAAACTGCTTAAAATTAAATAATAGGTCCTTATTCTCATAGATTCTGCTACAATTCCTGCTTTAGGGGAATTTTCACTTTTGTTTCTGTTCCTCAAGTTCCAGCCTCCCATTTTGTTGCTGAGGAGGGAAGACTGAAAATATATTCAGAGTTTGGGGAGAGGAAGAGAGAAAGAGATATATGCTGTTAGTCTTGAAACAAGAGTGTGTAATATTTTATAGACACCAAAAATTACTTCCTTGCCAGAATTCTTGAAGGTGCCATTCAGGGTTTCTTTTTGCCCCTTCTCACACGGGATGACATCATGAAAGAAACATTCAGTCCCACTTGTCTCACAGCTGCTCTTCTTCTAGCTTATTTTTAGTCTTTTCTCATGCAAGTGCTATTCTGTCCTAGATACAATATTTAAATCTCTAGATTTCTCATGCATTTGCATTAACTTCTCAGGTATCAACCACTGTTTCCTGTTTTTCTGGTCCTGTTCCCCTCCACATTTCCATCAGTGTCCTCCACTACTCAGACTGATTCCCCCTTAGCACTCTTTCTTAGGTCAAACTTATACTATCTCCCAACAAATTGTTAAGTCGTTAAAGGAAGGGATCCTATGTGCTAGGCTCTATGCCAAGTACTAAAGACACAAAGATGAATGAGTCAAAGCCTTTGTCCTCAAAGAGCTTATGGTCCAACAGAACAGACAGACACATAAAATGATTTTGATATAATGTAATAAATGTATGCAGAAGGTGCTAACGGAGCATTTAGTCAGGACTGGGGTTTCCTGGAGAAGACCTTAAGGTTGAACAAGTGTGAGAAGATCATTCAAGTCAGAGAAGCATACACTGTATCCTCGGGAGTAATACACTGTCATCTCAAATGGGTTGATTCTCAGGAAACACCTGTCAGAACAAAAAACAGAGCAAGTCCTTCTCTCCCTATTCCAACTCTGAGCTTTTGCCAACATAGTCTCTTCATAAAACGTCATTGATCTGAGTCTGAAAAACATACTGCCAGACTCAAGCCCTGGTTCTTTCTGTAATATCCTTTTTCCCATGTATCACCTTTGAGGTTTAATACCTTGAAACACAGAAAAGAAGAACTGCATTAAGGAAGTCGAGCTAGTTCTCTTATTGATCTATACTTTTTTCCATCATACTCACTTGAGAGATAATCCAATTCCAAGGCAAAACAGTATCTCTAGTTCTTCTAATTCATGGAAGAAGTTCCAATCTGCCATGTTGTTTTAATAATTTCATAACTTTTATCTGCTTTAATAACTTTTACATGGCTTCTATATCTGATTCAAAATGTTTTATAGAACATGGGAAGGTTAAAGTGCATTCAATAATGGATGGCCTGAAGAAGATTAAACGTGAGTAGAAATTTTTTGTTAGTAATTGATAATCTGATGCTGTGCATTTATTTTCATGTGTTTTCTTGGTTATAAAACTAGTACATAATATGTATACCTATGGCTGATTCATGCTGAGGTTTGACAGAAAAAAACAAAATTCTGTAAAGCAATTATTCAATTAAAAATAAATTTTAAAAAACTAATACATAGAATAGAAAATTTCTATAGTCACAAAATAAAAGAATGAAAAATATTTGAATAATCCTTAATTCTATCACCAGTGATAATCTATAATCTCACCACCCCAAATTTTTTTCATTATACATACACAACTTTTGTGCATTTAGCTTTAAAGTCTCACTTTCAATGTACTTTCCCATTTTCTTTTTAATATTAAAATCTTACCTATTGATGGGTGTGTCTGCTGGCCTAAAATTTCTTCTTGAATGCCTCTGAAATTTAATACATAATCTCAGTACTTTTAATGTGCAGGTCTTTTATCACATTTATGTCTAAAATAATTTTCCCAGTGCCACAATACTATGTTCTATAGTTACATAGAAAACAATTAATGGAAAGTTTGAAAATTATACTGTGAAATTGATCAGTAGAGGTAAGTAAAACTTGTCTTCTGCCCTCTTTTCCTCAACACATATACAACCTCAATCTGTACTTGATTATTAAGTAATTTTAATTTGCTCTCTGCACCAGCATTTTTCAATGAATATGATTTTTAAAAATTGAATTGTCTCTGAAAGACTGTGTTTCAAAAAGAAGGATTGAAAAGTAACTTAAGGTACTTAATGTAAGTATCTATAAAATGAATCTTAGAGAAAATAAGTTTAAATTCTGGGTACCCACATTTAAACTTTCCAAGTGAGGGCTGTTGTATTTTACTATTTGTAAAAGAAAAAAAAAAGCATCTCTTTGAATAAGTCCACTTGATCTCATCTATTGCTGTTTCTGTAGCTGGTGCCAGAAAACTTTCAGAAATGTCTACTTGGTAGCCTTTAATCGTGCATTGAAAGTCATGCTGCTGAATTTAGGGATACTGGAAGCAATCCTCCATGGCCATGTATAACATCAGAATTCATTAATAAGCATTTACTGAGTACCCAAGCAACTGTAAAAATGAAAGTTCAAAAATTAAAAAGAGACAAGCAAAGTTCCTGCTTTCAGCAAGGCTCAGTTTTTGAGTACACAGTATATGCTCAATAAGTGCTTATTGACTAATAGAGGTTCTAGTCTCTTGCTTTCAAATAATTAAACACTCACTAACCCAAGCAGTTGTATCACAGTTATTCTTGAGCTAACCCTCCCAATCCAGGCCACTCAGAAGAAACGGTTCTGTGAGTTATAAGTGAGCCACCCAAATCAGAATCAGTTGTTTAAAAAAACATTTACAAAGCTGAGACAGCACAGTTTTATGGTGGTGTCTGCTTACCTTTCCATCACCCTTCTTCTTCCTCTTTCACTTCTTTTTTTCTTTTTAAATTATAAATTTGTAATATCACATTTACAGGAGACTTGGAAAATACTTCCCTGGTGGCTCAGACGGTAAAGTATCTGTCTGCAACGCAGGAGACCCAGGTTCAATCCCCGGGTTGGGAAGGTCCCCTGGAGAAGGAAATGGCAGCCCACTACAGTATTCTTGCCTGGAAAATCCCATGGATGGTGGAGCCTGGTAGGCTACCATCTGTGGGGTCGAAAAGAGTTGGACATGACTGAGCGACTTCACTTTCACTTTGGAAAATACAGAACAAAGTTACATATAGTTCCACTATATATTACAGTTATTTCTTAAGTAGCTAAATTAAGATTTTTAGTTGGAGTTTCAATATCAAACTCTCAAAAATTAATAGAATGAAAAGACAAAAGTAGAAGGATATAGTAGACCTGAAAAACACTATCAACCAATTCACCATAATTAAGATTTATACAGTTTTCACACAACAGCAGGATATAAATTCTTCTCAAGTTCCCATAGACTATAAACCAGGAGACACTGGATGGACATTAAACAAGGTGCAAAATTTTTCTGTTTATTTTTCTCTATTTTTTTAACTCTTCCATATTTCTATTAATTATTTTTCTTTCACTCATACTTCCCTGATTTTCCTAGTGGTGTTGCATTTTTGTTTTTTTCTTTCCCTTCCAGACTCTATCAAACATACACATTTCACATGCTCACCCGGCTCACCCACTTGCTTTTGTCATTACAAAAGCCCCATTCCACTTGCTGTCACCAAAGTATGTTTTATTCTGTGACGTCTACAGTGCATTAAAGAAAATTTAGGCATTTAAAAGTGTATTTCAATATTTTTAGAAATTTCAAACAGTAATGTCTGTTCCACAAGCTCACCAAATAATATTCAATTTCCCCTTATTAAGTTTTCTGTATGAAAGTGAAAGTGTTAGTCATTCAGTCATGTCCAACTTTGCAACTCCATGGACTGTAGCCTTCCAGGCTCGTCTCTCCATGGAATTACCTAGGCAAGAATACTGGAGTGGGTAGCCATTTCCTTTTCAAGGGGATCTTCCCGACCCAGGGATCAAACCCTGGTCTCCTGCACTGCAGGTGGATTCTTTACCGTCTGAGCCACCAAGGAAGTCCAAGATTTCTGTATAGACATAGATATTGAGGAAATAGATTTTATTTCTGAATCCTGCATTGACTTTTTTGTGCATTCGAACATGTACTACTATGATTTAAGTTTTCACCCTCAAATTTCAGACGACTAGACAGTTACTTTTTAGACAATAACATTTTTCACATTAAAAATCTTTCCTGCTAATTCCTATTTCACCATTGCTAGTTTTCTAAGTCATAAAGGTAGATTCCAGTTACCTAGGCACGAACATGAAAATGACATGTCTACATGAACAGCTCAAGACCTGCTAATATTTATGTCATCTGATAATGAGCATTCAAAATTCCATTCTGACCTTCAGTGGTGCTTGGGTTGTGGGATTCTATGTGAGAATTTTTTAATCACACATATTAGGAATATAGAGAAATTTTACTATATATTTATTAAAAAAATAGTGTAGAAAAATAAAGCCTGCTTCTTGTCAGGAACAGAGATATCTTCCAAGTCACATTCCCAGTCAGAGTTGTGGTTCTCCATGCAGTACCCAAGAATGGTATAAGATGTCTCTAAGCAAACTAATGTCTAGGCAGGAGAAGAGCCTGAGAAGAATGAGAGAAGTATGAGAGAATGGAGTAGGGGAGAGGGGAGGGGAAAGAAATGTTAAGCTTTGCTTAATTCTACAAATTATGTTTTTTGTGGCAACCTACTCCAGTATTTTTGCCTGGGAAATCCCACGGACAGAGGAGCCTCACAGTCTACAGTCCATGGGATCGCAGAGTCGGACATGACTGAGCAACCAACACACGTACACACACACACACACATATTAGTATTACTATCTCCTCTCCCATAAAGACAATATATCTGTTTTATGTGTACTCCTTTCTGCATGATACATTATGCTGTACAACCTTCATAGCTTAAAGTTACCACAGAATTTTCCATGTTTCCATAACCTGCCCTGTCTTTTCTTGGTATTATAACAGTACATTATTGACATTATCTAGCCAGATTAGACCAAACCTAAGTAACTGAGCCCTTTTTTCCTGAGAGTTAATCTCCTCACATTAAGAAAACCAAACTGCCCCACATTTTGAGAGGAAAAAGACATGAATCAGTACTTTTAAGGTATTTGATGGTTATTTTTCTGGCCATGGGATGGAGTACACTGAGGGATGGAGGTTCTATAGTTAATATTATGACATATATTGTACCCACACATTCCACAGAAGTATTCACTAAAAAGAAATATCTATATCATTAAAAGGTGTATAGATTAGTCAAGGGTTCACAACCAAAGCACTAATGAAAATGAAATGCCTAGCAGATCATTTCTCTTGAGTCAAAACAGGTTTCCAAAGTTACTTCACTTCTTTACATCCCAAGAGATGATAAATGAATAGTCTTGACCTCAATGCTGACTCTATGATGCTTTTCAAAAAAATTTGCCTTTTGAGTTTTATACATTAAATCAGGAAAGAAAGCAATTTTAATTAAGATGTATATCAGATACAACTGACACTTTCTTCAGCTTCCCTCTCATCTAAGGAAAAATTAATATAAAATGACATCTTCCTATTCTACTTTTCATTCACTTCAGAAATTTGTATAATTTTGACTCTGAATCTTGTCTTTAATCAAAAGGAATGGGGTCTCTACAGAAACTAATGAAAATCACAGATGATACCAAAGGTGAGTGAAACCTGATGGCATCAGGCAAAGGCATTATAATGATGGAGTTTAATATTTTGACTTATATTTCTTACTCTGTGGTTATTTTCCTTAGTTGTTTTGTCAATTACTACCCTCTGTCTACTTGTTGACAGGTAACTGAACACCATTGTTTCCCCACTTGTTTTTCTGAGTTCCTTTTGCCTTTTTATTGGGTTGGTCAAAAAGTTCATTTGGGTTTTTCCACTACATCTTAAGGAAAAACCCAAATGACTTTTTGGCCAACCCAATGGTATATGATGCAATGCATCTCATATGATAGTTGGTATTTCATATTGTTTTCTAATGGTTTCAACTCTGATGAATTGTTATCATCTCTAATTACATTGTAACCTATTTGATGCAATTTACAGTACAGTTATACAAAGCAGATATTCCTAACTCTGCCACTAAAGAAATTAATTCAACTCATTGGGCTTTAGTGTCCTTATCTATAAATTGAAAAAAGTAAATTAGATGAATGATCAGTTCTCTTTCAGCTTTAAAATTCTAGGACTAACTTTTGTGGTTGACAGGTTTTCACTGTCAAGAGAGTGAGAAAAACAAAGGTAATATCTAAAACATATAAAGAAACCTTGTTAGCTCAACCAGAAAAAGACTAATAACCCAATTTTAATAATGGGCAGTGTAAATTTCTATTTTGATAAATTTCTATCAAAATATAAATTTACTAAAAGAAGATATAAAAATGTCTAGTAAGCACATAAAAAGATGTTCAACATCATTAGTCTTTAGAGAAATTAAAATCAAAACCATGAGAGACTACTTTACACCCATTAGGATGATTATAATTTTTTAAAAGACAGTAACAAGTGTTGATAAGAATGTGGAAATATTGGAATCCTCATGCATTGCTGATGGGAATGTAAAATGGTGCAGCTACTGTGGAAAAGTTTTGCAGTCCCCAAAATGTGAAACATAGTCCCCAAAACATGAAACCATATGACCAAGCAATTCCATTCCTAGCAATATGCCAAAGAGAAATGAAAACATATGTCCAAATATCCATCAAATTATGAATGGATAAACAAAATGTGGCATACACATAAATGGAATATTTATGTGTATAAATGGAATATTTATGTGTATAAATGGAATATTAATATTAATCCTAAAAAGGAATGAAGTACTGATACATGCCACAGTATATATGCACTTTGAAAGCATGATGCCAAGAGAAAGAAGACAGACTCAAAAGGCCACACATTCATAATGCTACTTATATATAGGCAAGTGTCCAGAGTAGGGCTATCTATGCAGTCAAAAGACGGATTAGCAGTTGCCCGGAGACAGTCACTGTGGGAGGAGAGAATGGGGAGTGGCCGTTAGTGGGTACAGGGTTTCTTTTTGGCTGATGGAACTGCTCTGGAATTAGGTAGTGGTAATGGTTGCACAACTTTGTAAATATACTAAAACCCACAAAATTGTACACTTTCAAAAGTGTGAATTTTATGGTATGTGAATTATAGTTTACTTTCTTTTGTAATTCCAGGACTGACCCAAAAACATATTTGCTAAAAAACAAAACAAAACCCACAAGTACTCAAAATCCATGCCTGTTTGCTTGTCAGGCTCTGTAAGTAGAAATAATAAACAATAGGCTGGCCCCAAACATAAGTCCTAACCCCAAAGCACCTTCCATCTATACAGTGCCTCAAGCTGTGGAACCCAGCTTATGTCCTGGGACCATCAACCCTACAGATAAATATCATACCAGTCCTCCAGTTTTAAACTATGAAAGATACACCTACCAGTAAATTAAGCGAAATCAGCCCTTCATCCCATTTGGTTCTAAATAGATGACTATTGATGTAACTAAATTATAATACATGTCTACTCCCCAGAATGGTTTAGTTCCTTATGTATTCCGCCTTATTAATTTCAATGATTACTGTCACCACTATTCACTCACAGTTACAGAAATCTGAATTTGAATGAAACTGTCCCACTTCCCTGTCAGCTACTTTAGGATAGGCATGCCATCTCTTTTTTTGTTTTTTGAGGTATGGATGGTTTACAATATTATATTAGTTTCAAGTGGACAACACAGTGAACCAAAATTTTATAGATTATACTCCACTTATAGTTATTATAAAGTATTGGCTATATTCCCTGTGTTGTACAATGTATCCTTATTTACTTTACACATAGTAGTTTGTGGAGAAGGCAATGGCACTCCACTCCAGTACTCTTGCCTGGAAAATCCTATGGACGGAGGAGCCTGGTAGGCTACAGTCCATGGGGTCACGAAGAGTCGGACATGAATAAGCGACTTCACTTTCACTTTTCACTTTCATGCATTGGAGAAGGAAATGGCAACCCACTCCAGTGTTCTTGCCTGGAGAATCCCAGGGACGGCCGAGCCTGGTGAGCTGCCATCTATGGGGGCGCACAGAGTCGGACACGACTGAAGCAACTTAGCAGCAGCAGCAGCAGTTTGTACCTCTTAATCCCCTACCCAGACATCACATTTTATAAGTCTTTTTATTTTCTGTACCTGCTGTTAGCAGGTGTCTGCTGAAGCAATGAAGGGGTGTGTGTATCCATTCACGTAACATCAGTAAGAGTCTAGCATGTGCCAAGTATTAGTCCAGGTGCTTGGGACAAAGCTCACTGCTCTTGTGGATCTTAATTTCTAGTGAAGAGATATACACAATAAACAAATAATAGTATGACCAAGATTACAGAGAAAATAAAGCAAAGAAAATGAGTATAGGAGATACTGTAAAAGGAGGAAGGTAATCAAGAAAGACCTCACTGATAAAGAGCATTTAAGCAAAAAGCTAAGGAGATTGGGGAGCAGAAATCTGGAGCAAGAACACTCCATGCAGAAGGAAGAGCAAGTGCAAAAGCACTCATGCAACAGCATGCTCGGAATACTTGAGAAAGAACAAAGAGGCCACTGTGGCTGCAACAGAGTGAGCAAGGGCAATGTAGGAGGAGATGAGGTCTTGAAGGGAATGGGACCACCACACAGGCTATGCACTGTACAGTTTCAGGATTGTGCAGTGAGGTGTCCCTTGGGGGAAAGGGGTGATACAGGTGTGGGCAGTAGCCCTGAAGGCTAATGTAAAGGTTCCATTTTTGTTAATACTCTGAGTAACATAGGAAACTGAGGACTCGAACAGAGACATCACATGATCTGGCTTAGTTTTTAGAAAATTTTCCTGGTTCCTGTGTGTAGAACAAACTTGGCAGGGGTGGATACAGCAAGAACAGAAGCAGGGAGACCAGTTAGGAGGTCTTTTGCAGTAATCCAGAGCAGGAAGTAGAGGTTGAGGTGGTAAGAGTGTTATAGTGATGAAAGCAGGGTCCTGAAGAGAGATGTGAACACCAGTGTATCACAGCAGCATTATTTATCACAGCTGAAAGATGGAAGCAACCCAAATGTCCATCAACAGATAAATAAATAAAAAGTGTGATATATATAATGGAATATTGTACATGTGCATGCATGCTAAGTCTCTTCAGTCACGTCCAACTCCTTGCAACCCTATGGACTGTAGCCCGCCAGGCTCCCCTTTCCATGGGATTCTCGAGGCAGGAATACTGGAGTGGGTTGCCATGTCCTCCTCCAGGGGATCTTCCCAACCAAAGGATCAAATCTGAGTCTCTTATGTATCCTGCACTGGAGGTGGGTTCTTTTCCACTAGCACTGCCTGGGAAGCCCCATAATGAAATATTATTCATCCTTAAAAGGAAGTTCTGATACATTGTACAACATAGATGTACCTTGAGGATATTATGCTAAGTGAAATAAGCCAGTCACAAATACTGTATGATTCCACTTATGAGATTTCTAGAGTAGTCAAATTCCTAGAAACAGAAAGTACAATGGTGGTCATTATCTTCATTTTAAATCTTGGTAGCCCCTAACATAGTAAGCCCTAGTTAAATATTTGTTTAATTTATAAATTGAACCTTGTCTTTCTTTCCCTCTGTATAGTAGGCCCTAGTTAAATATTTGTTTAATTTATAAATTGAACCTTGTCTTTCTTTCCCTCTGTATGCCTAGCCAGAATGAAAGGCAATGTACCAAGTTTGGAAAGACTAGGGTAAAGTCAAATTATGCACATAATAAATGAATCCCCCAGAGCAGGAAAAGAAAATCTCTAGAATTACAGCCAAGTGAAGCCTGAAACAACCTGAGGGGCTCAAGCTAAGCCTTTGCCAGAGGTATCTGTGCTTAGCCATTGTGAAAACTAGGGACACTTCCAACTTCTCTGCTTAGATGATTTAAATGCCAAGACCTGTCGGATCTTGAATACTAAAGTTAAAACAATTATAATGCTTTCTTTAATTGCTCTTTTAAAATCACTCTTTTCAGTAATACCATAGACTACAAATCTATGAGAGTTTGATTTTGTCCTTCTTTCTGGATATAAACAATTAATGAAATGGTTCTTAATCAGAATTCAACCAAAGCAATTGGTTAAAATTTTTTACTTGAACAACTTTCAATTCACAACTGTTTAGTGTGAAAATATGTTAATACAGAATTAAAAACAACAACTCCCCCTTCCCTGAAATCCCACCAGTGTCAAAATGTTCTGACTCTGTTACATACCCACACATAACCTACAGGTGCTGAATGAAGCACATTGAATTGAAATCACAATTACTCTAAAGCTGGAAGGAGCTTTTGGGTCATTCTCACCTGGGCCTGAGCCTGAGAAGTGAATGAGGTCACAGTTGTGTGATGGAACAAACCCTTTATTGGATTCTTAATCTGATTGAAGCCCAGAAGTTATAAGTAGCACCACTTAGAAGTAGGTAAATATCCAGATTGTATAGGAATCTATGAAGAGTCCTTTATTTTAAAGTCTATCATCTCAGTGAGAGATTGAAGGTAGTTTTTTAAAGTAATGGTTATTTTGAGCCATGAGGATGATTTCACAGCACCTTTCAACTGCCTAAATTGTCAAGCCTCTCCAGAGTTCCCAGCCCTGTGGTAGGTTTCTAGATTTTGAGCACATGTAGTTGAGTTATTTAGAAACAACAGTTTTCCAGAGAATGAGATAAAAACTTTGGAAAATTGAATTCTAACCAAACATTAGAGACTTTTTCTTCATGGTTTAATAGTATATGATAGTCTACTATTCCTAAGTCAGAACTCTATATTAAAAAGAGAAAAAGATCAACAATAAAAGGGGGAAACCCTACCAACCCAGCTTCTGGTCCACAGGTCCTGATTTATAAGCTATGCAGAAGTAGAAAGGAAGGACTAGGAAGACCATAGTGGTTGAGAGTCCATTCAGGAGGGTCTAAGGTAGCAAAACAGCATTATATCCCACACATATTCTTACTTTTAATAAAGACCAGTGGGTTCATAAGAACTGATTGGGCAGGGCTGGACCAGAAGGAACCTCTGGGAAAGCTACTTACTACCAGGTAGCTATCCAAGACACTAACAACTAGCAAATTGCAAATGCTATAATGTCTTGAGATGAAAAATAAATGTTGTCTTTAAACAATTTTTTCTAAATATTTCCAGGATGCTTTACCACTTATTTTTATATAGGATCAGAATAATACTAATATATTCAGGGGGCTTCCCTAACAGCACAGATGGTAAAGAATCCACCTGCAATGCAGGAGACCCCAGTTTGATCCGCTGGAGAAGGCATAGGCTACCCACTCCAGTATTCTTGGGCTTCCCTTATGGCTCAGCTGGTAAAGAATCTGCCTGCAGTGTGAAAGACCTGGGTTCGATCCCTAGGTTGGGAAGATCCCCTGGAGACGGGAACGGCTACCCACTCCAGTATTCTGGCCTGGAGAATTCCATGGACTGTATAGTCCATGGGGTCGCAAAGAGTCGGACACACCTGAACGACTTTCACTTCACTATGAAGGAGGAGCAATGGCAAGAAATTTTGCTTAGAGATCTTGGGATACTAAAGGGGCCTGTCCACATGGCCTTCCAACTCCCAACATGCACATATCTCTCACTTGCATTTGTACATATTATCATTCTTTGAGGCCCAGGACTTCAAACTCCAGGTCCTGAGCTGGCAAAGTTGTAAAAGTATAGAAAAAAATTAATCTGTGATTTGATCCTTAATGGTATCTTCTGAATTCCAGACAGAGTTACTGGCCCCATGGCAGTTTCTGAAATTAAAGCAAAATTTAAACTGAATCCTTTAACAAAAGTACCCAACTTCCACAGTAGGAGGTAAGTTATGAATTTATTAAGATGATCTATATATTAAGATAAAGAATTATTATGATGAATATATTAAATACATAAAGGCTATAATGAAACAAGTGAGAAACCTCCTCATGGATCCATTCTGTGATAGTTAATTATAAAACAAAACATCTGAATTGAAGATAAATATTTTTATGAAATATATAATATATATATATATATATGTCCTTTTGACTAGAGAAACAAAGAGGGAGAATTCCTTAGTGGTCCAGTGGTTAGGACTTGGTGCTCTCACTGCTGAGGGCCCCAGTTTGATCTCTGGTCAGGGAACTGAGATCCCACAGCTGTGTGGTTCAGCAAAAAAGAAGAGAAACAAAGAGTTCTTCCAAACAAGAGGCTATTTTTGTGTGCTGGGACAGAATACTCCAGAGGGCTAGAGGTTGTCAGTTACACATTAAGACATATTAAGTATCAGTTTAAAGGAGAATGAATTTAGAGGATAATAAACTCCTAAGCGTCTGAATACAGAAAAAGAGTATGTAGCTCAAAAATGGCCAGTAAAATGAAATCTGTAAATTAACTCTGACTAACCTTGGGCTAAAGTTGGGATGGGGACTTCCCTGATGGTCCACTGGTTAAGACTCCAAGGGGGTTCAATCTCTGATCAGAGAACTGATCCCAAATGCCAAGTGGCTCAAAATATAAAAAGTAAAATGAAATTTTAAAAATAAAATTGGGAAGGGAGGTTTGCCTTTTTCTCAGTATGATTACTACAAATTCCAATAAACAGTAACCACTAATGACTGAAAGTAAAAGCCTGGTGCAAATTTTATCAGATCATAAGTCGAGAAGCCTCTCTCCTCTCTCACAATTATCCATTTTCCTTGTCATTTTGAGAGTGTTTCTCCTAATGTCCTTAACCGTGCATTTGCTACAAGAATGTATTACTAACTTTCTTTATTGGGACATGGGTAAGACAACCTTGTGTGTGTGTATGCATTCACACACGCACACACACACACACACACACACACATGCACACTCATTTGTGAACAACTCTTTGTGACCCCATGAACTGAGTCTGGCTGTCCATGGAATTTTCCAGGCAATAATACTGGAGTAGGTTGCCATTTCCTTCTCCAGGTTATCTTCCCAACTCAGGGACTGAAACCGAATCTCCTGCATTGGCAGCCAGCTTCTTTACCAGCTGAACCGCCAGGGAACCCCAAGACCTTAGAGCAGCCAGATCCCTTGATCTCATTGTTCCTTTACCCTTTATTGCAAACTGCCTTTTGAAGTGGTGACTTCCTTGTTACTGAAAGTAGTCAAGCAAAGATTAGATAATATCACATGTAGAGGGAATTCCTACATGAGATGAGAAGCTATACTGGGTTCATTCCAAATCTAAAGTTTTTTGAACCTTTGAAACTCTGTAAAATAAAATAATTTTTTAAGTAAAAAAAAAAAAAAACAACATTTCTCATGTTTGAGCAAAGATAAGGTTTGGAATTCTGCCAAGAGTATGTTTTTTTAATCGTAACTAATAAAGACTTCATAGAACCATTCAACTTCAGCATCTTCAGCATTACTGGTCGGGGCATAGGCTTGGATTACCTGATATTGAATGGTTTGCCTTGGAAACGAACAGAGATCATTCTGTCCTTTTTGAGATTGCATCCAAGTACTGCATTTCAGACTCTTGTTGACTATGATGGCTACTCCATTTCTTCTAAGGGATTCCTGCCCACAGTATATCTACTACTATACTATACAAATGATCTATACATCATTTGGCCTTGGAATACAGAATGAAGCAGGGCAAAGGCTAATAGAGTTTTGCCAAGAGAACACACTGGTCATAGCAAATACCCTCTTTCAACAGCACAAGAGAAGACTCTACACATGGACATCACCAGATGATCAACACCAAAATCAGATTGATTATATTCTTTCCAGCCAAAGATGGAGAAGCTCTATACAGTCAGCAAAAACAAGACCAAGAGCTGACTGTGGCTCAGATCATGAATTCCTTATTGCCAAATTCAGACTGAAATTGAATAAGTGGAGAAAACCACTAGATCATTCAGGTATGACATAAATCAAATCCCTTATGACTATACAGTGGAAGTGAGAAATAGATTTAAGGGACTAGATCTGATAGACAGAGTGCCTGATGAACTATGGACGGAGGTTTGTGACACTGTACAGGAGACAGGGATCAAGGCCATCCCCAAGAAAAAGAAATGCAAAAAAGCAAAATGGCTGTCTGAGGAGGCCTTACAAATAGCTGTGAAAAGAAGAGAAGTGAAAAGCAAAGGAGAAAAGGAAAGATATACCCATTTGAATGCAGAGTTTCAAAGAATAGCAAGGAGAGATAAGAAAGCCTTCCTTAGAGATCAGTGCAAAGAAAGAGGAAAACAATAGAATAGGAAAGACTAGAGATCTCTTTTAGAAAATTAGATTTACCAAGGGAACATTTCATGCAAAGATGGGGTCAATAAAGGACAGAAATGGTATACACCTAACAGAAACAGAAGATATTAAGAAGAGGTGGCAAGAATAAACAGAACTGTACAAAAAAGATCTTCATGACCCAGATAATCACGATGGTGTGATCACTGACCTAGAGCCAGACATCCTGGAATGTGAAGTCAAGTGGGCCTTAGAAAGCATCACTACGAACAAAGCTAGTGGAGCTGATGGAATTCCAGTTGAGCTATTTCAAATCCTGAAAGACGATGCTGTAAAACTGCTGCACTCAATATGCCAGCAAATTTGGAAAATTTAGCAGTGGCCACAGGACTGGAAAAGGTCAGTTTTCATTCCAACCCCAAAGAAAGGCAATGCCAAAGAATGCTCAAACTACTGCACAACTGCACTCATCTCACACGCTAGTAAAGTAATGCTCAAAATTCTCCAAGCCAGGCTTCAGCAATACATGAACCATGAACTTCCAGATGTTCAAGCTGGTTTTAGAAAAGGCAGAGGAACCAGAGATCAAATTGCCAACATCTGCTGGATCATCGAAAAAGCAAGAGAGTTCCAGAAAAAACATCTATTTCTGCTTTATTGACTATGCCAAAGGCTTTGACTGTGTGGATCACAATAAACTGTGGAAAATTCTGAAAGAGATAGGAATACCAGACCACTGACCTGCCTCTTGAGAAGCCTGTATGGAGGTCAGGAAGCAACAGTTAGAACTGGACATGGAACAACAGACTGGTTCCAAATAGGAAAAGGAGTATGTCAAGGCTGTATATTGTCACCCTGCTTATTTAACTTATATGCAGAATACATCATGAGAAACGCTGGGCTGGAGGAAGCACAAGCTGGAATCAAGATTGCTGAAAGAAATATCAATAACCTCAGATATGCAGATGACACCACCCTTGTGGCAGAAAGTGAAGAACTAAAGAGCCTCTTGCTGAAAGTGAAAGAGGAGAGTGAAAAAGTTGGCTTAAAGCTCAACATTCAGAAAACGAAGATCATGGCATCCGGTGCCATCACTTCATGGCAAATAGATGGGGAAACAGTGGGAACAGTGTCTGACTTTATTTTGGGGGGCTCCAAAATCACTGCAGATGGTGACTGAAGCCATGAAATTAAAAGATGCTTGCTCCTTGGAAGGAAAGTTATGACCAACCTAGATAGCATATTGAAAAGCAGAGACATTACTTTGCCAACAAATGTCATGTCGTCAAAGCTATGGTTTTTCCAGTGGTCATGTATGGATGTGAGAATTGGACTATCAAGAAAGCTGAGTGCCAAAGAATTTATGCATTTGAATTGTGGTTGTTGGAGAAGACTCTTGAGAGTCCTTTGGACTGCAAGGAGATCCAACTAGTCCATCCTAAAGGAAATCAGTCCTGGGTGTTCATTGGAAGAACTGATTTTGAAGCTGAAACTCCAATATTTTGACCACCTGATGTGAAGAGCTGACTCATTTCAAAAGACGCTGATGTTGGGAAAGATTGAAAGTAGGAGGAGAAGGGGATGACAGAGGATGAGATGGTTAGACGGCATCACAGACTCAATGGACACGAGTTTGGGTAAACTCCAGGAGTTGGTGATGGACAGGGAGCCCTGGCGTGCTGCAGTTCATGGGATCTCAAAGAGTCAGAGACGACTGAGCAACTGAACTGAACTGAATAAAGACATGAGATGATTCCCTTGAGGAGGGCCTGACAACCCACTCCAGTGTTCTTGCCTGGAAAATTTCAAGGACAGAGGAGCCTGGTGGCCTCCATGGGGTCACAAAGAGTCAGACACAACTGAGCGACGGAGCACAATAAGATTGCATTGCCTGGCCTTCTACTTTCCTCTTGCTTCTTAAGAACTTCATATTTCTCCATCTACTGCATCATTTATATCATGCGAAAGTAATCTGTTTATATTTAGAATTATAAACAATGAATATAAAATAACCTGAGTAAAGGTATCAAGTCAGTAATAAAAAGCAAACACCAGAAGAAATCAATGTTAGTAAAAGCTGTGAAAATAAGACTAATTAGATAAAACTCCATGTCAAAAATGTTGAGATTAGTGCACTTTGAGACCTTATCACCTTCTTTTTTCCCAGGTCCCTCTTTAAAAATGAGCTGATGAATTAACTAGATACTGTAGAGGAAACTACATTCATAAACCATAATTTTTTAATCTAACTTCTATGTTTATATTTCTTCTAGTTTTACTTTTTAAATTTATTATTGTAAAAGCACAAAAACTGAGAGATTACATATTTCTTAAAACCTTTAGTTCTACGAGTGTCAAAACTAAATGTTGGGTGGGGATATATGTGTACTTACAGTAGATTCACATGGTTGTTCAGCAGAAACTAACATAATGTTGTAAAGCAATTGTCCTCCAATTAAAAATATATTTTTAAAAAATAGAAAAAATTTAAAACCAGATGTATTTTAAATAAAATATATCCATAAAATTGTGTTTATTATAAATTTATTATTAAATTACCATATTATTAAAAATCCAATTTTGCATAATACATTTTTATGTTCCTAAAATAATAACACATCACTGCAGATATATATAAAATAATCCCCAAAGTATTCATCTTCTCCTTTTTTTCAGATCTTATTTTCTGAGGAAACAAAAGGTCATCCAGGGTTCCAAACTTTCCAGAACTGTTCTCCCTTGATGAGAGATGTTAATAGATAGATACAGTTGACATGAGACACTGAGCAGCAGGGGGAGGTGGGAGATCGGCAGAAATCAATCTACTGCTCTCTCCCCATATGCTGGTAAAAATACAGTTTGGCAAAGTTGTAAAATAAACATGAAAGCAAAAGTTTTGCTATAAGTATATTCATCATAATAAGATTATTTAAACATTAAAAATTTGAAACAACTTATATTTCTAACAATAGGAATCGTGTAAGGCTTATATTCTTCAGCACTGGAGTCAAATAAACCTGGATTTGAATCCCAGGGCTTCCATTTATTATCTTTATGACTCAGGACAAGTTATTTAATCCCTCTGAGCCTCAGTTTCCTCTTGTAAAATGGAAGAAATAAAAAATTTTAAGGGGTTAGGATGATGGGCAAGTCTAGGGCAGACGAGGACCTCCATAACCAATATCACTGCCCATCCTGTAGCTATTGGCAATTGACAGTAACAGGACCCTTAGGTAGTGTGACTCGATATATTTTGGTACTTACAGCCACTCCAGTCAGCAAAAACTGATGAATGGAACTAATATTTGCTGGTTTCAATACACATCTCTTTCCTCAGGGATAAAGATTTACCAGGACTTCTGCCATGTCAATTACAGCACAAAGAAAGGAAGTTGAGCCCTTCACAAATGCGAGGTAATGAGAACCATGCTCTAATTAGTATGAAACAACTAATTAGTATAAACATCTAACAAGTTGTTTCATAGGGGTATAGATGAACAATTCTAAAACTATTGTACATGTATACATAGGTTGAATATGTAAGTGACCGAATGGTAGATGGTGGGATCCAGGTTTCTCTCTGTTGGAGTGAGAGGTTTCAGATAAACAAGGGGAGAAGGCTAAAGTGAAACAGTGGAACTGGATTAGAGTGAGAGGTCAGTATAAACTCATGTTTAGCTTAATATGGATGCAGATGGCTAGATCAAGAAATAGAGATACGTGTATGTACACGGGTTAGTATATGTACATAAACTTGCTAGCTCTGTTTGCTGAGAAGACAGAAGCACTGACACCCCCATAGCCGCAAGCATACCTAGCACCTAGATCGTGATTTCCAGGGTCAGTCTCCTGTCAAAGAACCAGAGTTCCTTGGACAAATGGCTGATTTGAGGGCTTGGACGGAGAATATACAAGATGAACATGGAACATCTTGCAGTGCCAGAAAGTTAGGAGATGCTCAGAATGCAAAAGAACAGGAGCGTGTCAAGGGATACAGAAGCCAACCTTAAAGACCTCCCAACAGCCAGAGCTGGAACAGTTTGAGCAATAAAATGAATAGTAGTGGATTATAACTCAAAGCATTAAAAAAAATTGATGTCCCTAATATAAATATAAATGACAAAATAAATGATTGAGTTTTTTAAATGAAGAAGATACCAATCTCTCTTACAAAAGAAATCCAAATAGTGTATTAATAGATACTACCTCTTCCAGGAGGTGGAGCTTAATTCCCCATTCCCCTGGGCCCTCTGTCCCTTTAACCTAGACTACCCTTAGCGACTTGCTTTCAAAGAGTAGAATATGAAAAGGAAAGGAAAGAAATTTACACTGGAAAAATCTGACAGACCTCAGATTTTTACCTGAAGTTACCTCATCAGTGATAAGTCATGTTGATAGCCTTGACATAATGATGAGAACAGCACTTCACTTCTGTGGTTTCCCTTCCCCAAACCCATAATCTCAGGCTAACCAGGGATTTCCTTGGAAGGAATGATGCTAAAGCTGAAACTCCAGTACTTTGGCCACCTCATGTGAAGAGTTGACTCATTGGAAAAGACTCTGATGCTGGGAGGGATTGGGGGCAGGAGAAGAAGGGGATGACAGAGGATGAGATGGCTGGATGGCATCACTGACTCGATGGACGTGAGTCTGAGTGAACTCCGGGAGTTGGTGATGGACAGGGAGGCCTGGCGTGCTGCGATTCATGGGGTCGCAAAGAGTCGGACACGACTGAGCAACTGAACTGAACTGAACTGAACCATGAGAAAAACAGCAGAAAAACCCAAATTGAAGGACTTCCACAAAACACCTGAATAACACTCCTCAAAAGTTGCAAGAGTGTCAGCAAAAAAAAAAAAAGGAAAGACTGATAAACTGTTAGAGAGAAGAGGCCCAAAAAACATGACAACTAAATGTAATAATGTGGTGTGGACAGGATCCTGGAACAGGAAAAGAGTGGAGGGAAGAACCAGTAGAATCCAAATAACGTGTGCAGTTTAGTTACTAGTACTATCCCAATGTTGGCTTCGTGATGTGACAAATGTACTATAGTAATGTTAGATGTTAATGATACAGGAATCTACAGGAACTCTCTGTGCTCTCTTTGCAACTACATCTAAAATCAATCTGAAATAAAATCAAAAATAAATTTTTAAACATAGCCCCACATAACATCACCTCTCTGACCTCTCCTACTCCATTCCTCTTGCTCACTCTGCTCCAGCCACACTGGCATCCTTGCTGTTCCTGGAATGTGCTGGGCCCATTCCCCTAGGATCTTTGCTCTAGCTCTTCCCTCTGCCTAGTTCTCTCTTCCCTTCCTCCAGATACCCACTCTCTCACCTTTCAAGTCTTTGCTCAAATCTTACCTTTTAATACAAGCGACCTATCTTTCAATCCCTAGAAATCCTAAACCCCCAACCCTGTGTTATTTTTTTTTTCCATAGCACTTACCACCTTCTAACACGCTCTCTAACTTACCTATTTACTATGTTTGTATAAGGGCAGAAGCTTTATTTAGTGCACTAATGTATCCCAGGCACTTAGAGCAGCACCTGGCACATAGAGGCATGTAGTAAGTACTTGTTGATTAAGCTTCATGAATGTCTACTACAAGCCAGAAATATTGGGAGGAAAAAAAGAAACATAGTTTTTTTTTTTTTTTTTTTTCTGGAACTATCCAGAGATAGTTCCAGCCCTTGAGAAGCCTGCCTTATATCAAAGGAGAAATATGTTAATTTTTCACATAACTATAGGGCAGTAACATGTATAATATCATATAAGAAACAAATCGCCAGTCCAGGTTTGATACAGGATGCTTGGGGCTGGTGCACTGGGATGACCCGGAGGGATGGTAGGAGGAGGGAGGTGGGATGAGGGTTCAGGATGGGGAACACGTGTACGCCTGTGGCGGATTCATGTTGATGTGTGGCAGAACCAATACAATATTGTAAAGTAATTAGCCTCCAATTAAAATAAATAAATTTAAATTAAAAAAAAATTTTCTATAGAATTAATCACTCTTGTACATAGAGGTACTAAAACTCGAATGCAATATGAAATCTTTTATTCTGGTGCCACTTAGCGACTACCTTGTTCTGGATTTACCCCTTCATTTACTAATTTGGGGCTTTCCTGGTGGTTCAGATGGTATAAAGTCTGCCAGCAAGGCTGGAGACCTGAGTTCAATCCCTGGGTTGGGAAGATCCCCTGAAGAGGGCAGTGGCAACCTCCTCCAGTATTCTTGCCTGGAGAATTCCATGGACAGAGGAGCCTAGTGGGCTATATAGTCCATGGGGTCTCAAAGAGTCGAACAGGACTGAACAACTAACACTTTACTAATTTTAGAAAATATATACCTAATTTTGACTCCAGTTAATGCCTTGAGTTCTTCTTTGAAAAAACTTTGAGTCTGTACAGAACATTCAGACCTCTCAGTTCTATGTAAGTTAGAAGTCAGATGGGCTCTCCTGGTTCCTCTTCACTGGGGTCTTACAAGGCCAAAATGAAGGTGTTGGCCAGCCTGGCCTTTTATCTGGAGGCTCTGGAGGAGCATCCACTTAGTGGCTTGTTCAGGTTTTTGGCAGAATGCGGTTCCTTGCAGTCATAGGGCTCAGGTCCCAACTTCCTTGCTGGCTGATACCCAGGAGTCTCTCTCAGTCCCTTAAGTCTACCTAAATTCCACATCACCTACCCTCTCCATCTTCAAACCAGCAACAACCTGTCAAATCCACCTGCTTTGAATCTCTCACTTCTGCCACATCTCTCTTGCTTCATAAGGGATCCATTCAGATAATCCAGGATAATCTACCTTAATTACATCTGCAAAATCCCTTCTGTCATGTAAAGCAATACATTCACAGGTTCTAGGAATTAGAGTGCGAAAAATTTTCAAAAGCCATTTTTGCCTACATTTTGCTTTTCCACCAAGTAGTTTAATCTAGTTCAAATCTCATGGAAGGACACTGTTCTTTATAAGAAATGCCTATTAAGTACACAGATTTCTCTAAATGCGTTTTCAGAACATGACCTCCAATCAACAGTATTGTCTGTCCCAGTTCCATTAGAATATGTGTTTATTCTTAAATAACTGTCTTAACTTAATTCTATTTCCCCAGCTTTCCAAGATGCCTACAATTTCTTTAACAAGGATAAAACTGGCTGTATTGATTTACATGGAATGATGTGCACTTTAGCTAAGTTGGGAATGAATCTAACGAAGCACGATGTCCATAATGAATTAAGATGTGCTGATATTGATCGTGAGTTTGACTTGTCATTTTTTTGTAGAAGGTTTTTATAAATACATTTTTCTCTCAAACTAAACATGAGAAATGTTTCTCTCAAAATAAACATGAGAAGTAAGCCTCATTTATTTGCCAAAAGTACATATATGTGTTTCTCTTTAAAGTTATCAGTGAGGTATGTGTATAAGTTATGAAATTGAATTAAAGCTACAAAATGGGCTAGTTTTTGAAAAAGCCTGTGTGGAAACCAAAAGTGACTTGTATTTAATATCAGATTCAGATTACCTGTCATAATATACATTTTGGAGAGTATCTTGAAATAACAGAAAGACATTGACAATTTCAAAAATAACCTGTTACTGTTACTCAAAAACTGGACTCACCTCTTACTGGGTGTTGAGCCAAAAGACACAACCAAGCCTAAGAGCAGAAGAAGGGAGGATTCATTACTTGCAATAAGTAAGGAGAACACTGAGGATATTTCCCAAAGCAATTTCTCCCCAACTGCAATATTGGAGAGGTTTTTAAGCTAAGGATGCATACCTATTCATGGAGGGGCTTGAGCAAAGGAGTATGCAGCACAGAACTGGGGCAAAGGTCAAACAGAGCCCAGCCTCTAGTTGATGGAGGTCATGCTGGTCAGCAAAGGTCAGCATCTACCATCCTGAGGCTCTAGGTAGTTTGGTGGTTTAGAGCTCAAGGGGGTTTGGATCCTGCAAAACAGCTCAAGAATGTGCTTCAGGCTAATCTTTACCTTAGAAACTGAAGTGGGAGTCTTTACAACTGATATATTATCTCCTGGTAATACCTGTTTGGTTTTACATTCTTCATTCCTTTAAAATAATTAACTATGTAACTCAGCTGGTAAAGAATTGCCTGCAATGCAGGAGACTTGGGTTCGATCCCTGGGTTGGGAAGAACCCCTGGGAGAATGGAAAGGCTGCCCACTCCAGTATTCTGACCTGGAGAATTCCATGGACTGAATGGTCCATGGAGTCACAAAGAATCAGACATGACTGAGTGACTTTCACTCACTTCACTAGAATATAGCTTATTCTTCTACAAGGACAAGCACTGTGGCCAGATTTAGATGACAAAATGGCTTAGGCCTAAGGTGACTTCTCTTATATCAAGATGCTGCTGCTGCTAAGTCGCTTCAGTTGTGTCCGACTCTGTGCGAACCCATAGACGGCAGCCCACTAGGCTCCTCTGTCCCCTGGATTTTCCAGGCAAGAATACTGGAGTGGGTTGCCATTTCCTTCTCCAATGCATGAAAGTGAAAAGTGAAAGTGAAGTCTCTCAGTCATGCCCGACTCTTAGCGACCCCATGGACTGCAGCCTACCAGGCTCCTCTGTCCATGGGATTTTCCAGGCAAGAGTACTGTAGTTAGGTCTAGTTTTCTTCTTCCCAGAATGCTCTACCATATCTGCCTGCATTAGCAAGGATATCCAAGCCCTTTGTTTCTGTTTGAATCATAATGGTACAAATCTTCCTTCCATCACTAGAGCTACCTATATTGAATCTTAAATGCCACACCACTTTTATTGATATTTTTTTAAGCATGTAAGTAGTGTTTTCTTTGGATACTAGTGGTTAGTAGCCCAAGCTGGTATGTTGTGTGGAATAAGTATTCAGCACAATACCTTTTCCCACCACACCCCACTCACCTGCCAGTGTCCCAGTCAATCAGCAGCACCCTTCATGGGAGTCAGTCACCATTTAATTGAAGTGTCACTTGTTTCCACTAACTCTGCCCAAATTTTTATCCTTTCATTGAAACACACTCTAATAGCAGTTGTTATCCTTTAATTTTAGAGGAAAGGGGTACAATTCAGGGATAGCCTAATAATAAAATATAGAGATATATGTGAAATGGGAAGGTGAATATAGCCTTGTTCTGACCCTTGGATCTCTGTTGCAGAGGATGGGAAGGTGAACTTCTCAGACTTTTTAAAGGTGCTAACAGATAAGAACCGCTTCCTTAAGGCTGTGGGTAAGTATGTTGCTAAATAGATGGCAGTGGGGTAGTTGCAATTCACTGCATAGTAAATATTGTTCCTTTAGACCTCCAATCAGGCAGGTGTAGTCTGGGATGTGATTTACTTTTGTACTGCTTCTCTTAAAACAAATTTTGCTAAGGAAATTGATACAGTTTTAGAATTTTAACTTAAATCCATCAAGTCCTTCTGCAGGACACACTGCTTTTTGGACTTGAGTGAGAACCGTCAGGCAGTGGTGTAGAAAATTTTGGTCACCTTTTATATTTATCTACCACTCCAGTATTCTTGCCTGGAGAATTCCATGGACAGAGGAGCCTGGCAGGCTATGGTCCATGGACTTGCAGAGATGGACACAACTGAGCGACCTACACTTTATATTACTTTAATTCTTTACCAAATGCATGTGCTACTTTGGGAGGTACTACTCTTACAAAAGAAAAATGTATACCTATAGCACTGTAAATGTTTGGGGCTTCCCCAGTGGCTCAGGCAGTAAAGAATCTGCCTGCAATGCAGGAGACCTGGGTTCGATTCCTGAGTTGGGAAGACCTCCTGGAGGAGGAAATGGCAATCCACTCCAGTATTCTTGCCTAGAGAATTCCATGGACAAAGGAGCCTGGTGGGCTACAGTCCATGGGCTAAGTGACCAACACTTTCATTTCATATATTTTTAGGAAAACGCTGTCTCTCTCATGCATATTTGGGTATAGATAATTCACTATTCTTGAAAAAATCTTCCTCACCCCAATAAACCTCTGCCCTCAGTGTGAGAGCAGGAGAGTCTGCTGGAGGTTCCAGAACATGTTCTCACACAAGGTTTAAACAACTTGGAGATACACTCAAATTATTGCTATTAGTTCTCCATGGTTTGTTTACAAGTTTAACAAGCTGCCTTGGAAAATCTGACCTTATTCATATCATGTTTTCCAGATAAATACATTCCAAATTCCAGATACTGTATACAGTTTTTAAAAAGACATCCTTTCATAAGCTATGAACTGTCTTAGTATAAACAGAAGTTACTGTTTCAAGTATCGCTATAGTAACAAGGGTTTGCCTGCACACCAGAGTTATGTTTATCAGCAGTTCCTTTTCGTAGACGAACGGAACAATAGTCCTTAACACATAATTCATGTTTATGTTAAATGTATTACTACATTTACTTAGAAGTCACTGAACTAAAAGTATTTCATTTTAAATCCCATGATTATTTTGTCTGTTCAGTAATCAAAATGACCTTCCTGCCAAACAGAACAGACTTCTAATGTTTGTTTATAATTCTTTAGTTTTTGACTTGGTTTTAATATTGTATATACAGTAAAATGACTGTCACTTTAACACTTTTTATGATAATTTTTTTTCAGAAGGCATTTTGAATCTTTTTTTTCCCCTCCATAGTTCCAGAAAAGGGGACCTGTTTAGATTTAGCTGGCAACCCAGGGATCCTGTTGTTTGAAATCCTATCAAAGCTTATAGAGACTTCAGCCTTACCCAAAAAGGCAATATCGGAAATAGTAAGGTAGGTGGCAAAGGAACAAAAATGACTTCAGCAACACTTAGGAGGACTTTACAAGGCAACTGCCTCTCCCTGACATCCTAACATCTCCACAGATCTGCCCCGAAACAAGGAGAAGGTGCGCAGGCAGCTAGCTACTCATGTGCCGCAACATGAGACCTCATAGCACTGCCTAGTTCTGAAACTGCAAGGCTGATTCAGACCATCTCAGGACCCCACTGAGAGCCTAAGATAGCCCAGAAAGTTCAGCTTCGGAAGTTCCCTAGTGGCCTGGTGGTTAAGATTCCAGGCTTTCAGTGTGGTGACCCAGGTTCAATCCCTGATAAGGGAACTGAGATCCTGCAAGCCCAGCAACATGACCAAAAAAATAAAAGTTCAGCTTCTCCTGCTCTGGGCTGGAAAACTACAGAGGAATAAGACTGTTCTGGAATGACTTGGGGTGAGCTTGGAAACTGAGTTTGAATGTAAGATACTCCCATTCACTCTGGATCTCTCGGGAGCTCTGAAAAAGTCCTTTGGGACAAAGGGCAGCAATGTCATACCTCCCAAAGTAGTCTTTGGACTGGAGCAGAGCCAAAATTAGACTTTAGAATAGGATAAGGGAATATTCTCACACCCAAATGTGTTTATTCCAGCAAATGTCACTAGAGGTACATTTCCTCAATATAGTTCTATCATGGTATTGCAAAAATTAAATGTTGCCATTATCAGTCTTTTCAAAGCATTCTACTTTGAAAAGCATTATTCTTTCAAAGAATTCTACTATCCCACTTAAAGAGATTTAAAATTATAGAATACCACCAACAATGTAAAATATCCTCTGCTCCTCAACAGGTAATTTCTTTATACTGTCCCCCACCTCGATCAGATGTAGAACAGAGGGTATGCAACATTCTACACTTCATTCCAAGTCAAATACATGTGTTAAATCACTGATATTGGTACACAAATGTATCACATTCTTAACCTCTGAGCCTCAGTTTCCTCATCTGTAGAATGAGAATAGTAATACCTGTAACACAATTATAGGGCAATTGTAAGGACATCTGGTAATGCAGGTACACTGCTTAGCAAACATAAGACCTCAATGAATGTTAACTATTATCATTATGTGTTATGTATATGGGCTTCCCTGGTGGATCAGAAGGTAAAGAGTCTACCTGCAATGCAGAAGACCTGGGTTCGATACCTGGGTTGGGAAAATCCCTTGGAGAAGGCAATGGCTACCCACTCCAGTATTCTTGCCTGAATTCCATGGACAGAAGAGCCTGGCAGGCTATAGTTCGTGGAGTTGCAAGAGTCAGACATGACTAAGCGACTAACACTTTCACTTTCACCTATGTATATAAGCATAGAATATACATATTATCTATTCTAATCCTCACATACTTGGCAATGAAGATCCCACATGCTGCAACTAAGACCCAGCACAGCCAAATTGAAAAAAAAGAAGAGAACCAGGATAGTAAGGAATAGAGAAACCAAGGTCACAGATAAATTCAACAGGAGAGGTTTTATACCAGTATTAAATACTAAAGTGAGGCCAGGTAAAATGAGGACTGAATGGATGGAATTAGCTTTGGTAGTTTAAGAAATCGTAAGTGAACTTCAGTTCCAAAAGGGTGATGGGAAGAAAGCCAAGGTTTAGAGGGTTAAAAAATAGCAGTCATGTTAAATATACTAGAATAAGTGCATGTTTTAACTTTTTCTCCCTTCTGAAATTGCACTAAAATAATAGTAAAAGCATCTTAGAGGGCATAAAAACAGGAATAAGAGCTGAAAAATGATATCAACATAATTGGAAGTTGGACAGGAAATGAATGACTCTTTATAGGCTAGTGAGATCAGAAGAAGCTTAAACTTGAATGGCTTCAGTAGAGAAGGTCAAGAAGCAAGCCAGTTCTCACTGCAGAACACTTGAAACACTCAGGAATTGAGACACTAGGAACCTCTAAAGGCAGCAGAGGTGTCAGTCAGTCAGCTCAGTTGCTCAGTCGTGTCTGACTCTTTGTGACCCCATGAATCACAGCATGCCAGGCCTCCCTGTCCATCACCAACTCCTGGAATTTACCCAAACTAATGTTCATCAAGTTGGTGATGCCATCCAGCCATCTCATCTTCTGTCGTCCCCAATCCCCATCCTCTCCTCCTGCCCCCAATCTCTCCCAGCATCAGGGTCTTTTCCAATGAGTCAACTTTTCGCATGAGGTGGCCAAAGTATTGGAGTTTCAGCTTCAGCATCAATGCCTGATGAACTATGGACAGAGGTTCGTGACATTGTACAGGAGACAGGGATCAAGACCATCCCCGTGGAAAAGAAATGCAAAAAAGCAAAATGGCTGTCTGAGGAGGCCTTACAAAGAGCTGTGAAAAGAAGAGAAGCAAAAAGCAAAGGAGAAAAGGAAAGATATAAGCATCTGAATGCAGAGTTCCAAAGAATAGCAAGGAGAGATAAGAAAGCCTTCCTCAGCGATCAATGCAAAGAAATAGAAGAAAACAACAGAATGGGAAAGACTAGTGATCTCTTCAAGAAAATTAGATTTACCAAGGGAACATTTCATGCAAAGATGGGCTCGATAAAGCAGAGGTGTAGGGAGCCCAGAATACAAATACTAGTTGAAAGTAGCATTGAGAAGCAGGTTGACCCTTAGATTCCTCTCTCTAACCCCACACAACCAAGTGACTGCTTGGCAGTTAACTCTCTGAAGAGGTTGTACCAGAAAGATTGTTTGGGCTCAGGGAGATCAGACATAACTGAGGATGAGGGTATCAGTGAAAACAGGGTTACATGCAATTCCACTTACTGAATGGTGAGACTCTACCAGCCACCTTCCCCTTCCCTAAATCCCATTAACAGCTAGATTTTTATACTAGATAAAATATTAGAGGACCCCTCTCCAGAGAAATTGACTAGACAACCACAGAGAGAAAAAACCCGGACAACCACAATTAAAAGACCCGTAATGAAACAATGCTCCAATCAGTTACCTGACAGTAAACTTCCTACTCAATAAGACCCACCATGCCAAAGAGCTTCCAGTTGGCCTTAAAGAGTATTTATTCTCACTCTTAAGTATGAATCTACATCCAAAGATCAAGAGATAGATAAGGAAAACCTGTGTTAGTGAAGAAAGATTGAAACAGGAAAAAAGGAAGGAAGGAAAGAAGGGAAAGAGGGAAGAAAGGAAACAGTTGTAAACATAGCCTGGTATACAATTATCAGACAAAGATTAGAGTTTCAGGGAAGGGGAAGTGTAGACTAGAACAACAGTTTTCAAACTTGGGCATGCATCAAGATTACCTAGAGCAATTGTCAAACCACATCACTGGACTCCAGGGTTTCTGATTCAGGAGGTTTGTGTGAGGCCCAAGAATTTATATTTCTAGGAAGTTCCCAATGCTGCTGCTGCTGCTGCTGCTGGTTTGAGGACTACACCAGAGCCATCAAGTCTGTAGGGATTCCTTTGAAAGAAGAGAAAGATGAGCCTTAAAGAACCTGGTAGGAATTAAATTACACTGAGAGAAACAAGCATTATTCTGTATTTAGAGGCAAGTGAGAACATTGTGGATGGATGGATTCAAGATGAGAAGAGGAAGTACAAGTGGCTCAACATGAAAAAAACAAACAACCCTGCACTTCCCTGGTGGCTCGGTGGTAAAGAAACCACCTGCCAATGCAGGAGACACAGGTTTGACCCCTGATCCAGGAAGATCTCATACGCCACAGAGCAGCTAAGCCCAACAGAGCAGCTAAGCCCACACGCCTCAGCTGTTGAGCCTGTGCTGTAGAGCCCGGAAGCAGCAACTGCTGAGCCCATCTGCCGCGATTACTGAAGCCCACACGTCCTACAGCCTGTGCTCAGCAACAAGAGAAACCACCACCACAAGAAGCCTGTGTACCACAACAAGAGTAGCCCCTGTTTCCCTCAACTAGAGAAACGCTTGTGCAGCAGTGAAGACCCAGCACAACCAAAAATAAATAAATTAATTAATTTTTTAAAAATCAACGAATCAAAAAATGAGCAGAAGACCTAAATAGAAATTTCTCCAAAGAAGGCATACAGATGGCCAAGAAGCACATGAGAAGATGCTCAACATTGTTAATCATTCAGTTCAGTTCAGTCGCTCAGGCATGTCCGACTCTTTGCAACCCCATGAACCGCAGCACGCCAGGCCTCCTTGTTCATCACCAACTCCCACAGTCCACCCAAACCCATGTCCATCGGATCAGTGATGCCATCCAACCATCTCATCCTTTGTCATCCCCTTCTCCTCCTGCCCTCAATCTTTCCCAGCATCAGGGTCTTTTCAAATGAGTCAGCTCTTTTCATCATGTGGCCAAAGTATTGGAGTTTCAGTTTCAACATCAGTCCCTCCAATGAACACCCAGGACTGATCTCCTTTAGGATGGACTTGTTGGATCTCCTTTCAGTCCAAGGGACTCTCAAGAGTCTTCTCCAACACCACAGTTCAAAACCATCAATTCTTTGGCGCTCAGCTTTCTTTATAGTCCAACTCTTACATCCATACATGACCACTGGAAAAACCACAGCCTTGTGGTTGACTAGATGGACCTTTGTTGGCAAAGTAATTCCCCTGCTTTTGAATATGCTGTCTAGGTTGGTCATAACTTTCCTTCCAAGGAGCAAGTGTCTTTTAATTTCATGGGTGCAATCACCATCTTCAGTGATTTTGGAGCCCCCAAAAATAAAGTCAGCCACTGTTTCCCCATCTATTTGCCATGAAGTGATGGGACTGGATGCCATGATCTTCGTTTTCTGAATGTTGAGCTTTAAGCCAACTTTTTCACTCTCTTCTTTCACTTTCAGCAAGAGGCTCTTTAGTTCTTCTTCACTTTCTGCCATAAGAGTGCTGTCATCTGCATATCTGAGGTTATTGATATTTTTCATGGCCATCTTGATTCCAGCTTTTGCTTCATCCAGCCCAGTGTTTCTCATGATGTACTCTGCAGGTTAATAAGTTAAATAAGCAGGGTGACAATATACAGCCTTGATGTACTCCTTTTCCTATTTAGAACCAGTCTGTTGTTCCATGTCCAGTTCTAACTGTTGCTTCCTGACCTGCATACAGGCTTCTCAAGAGGCAGGTCAGGTGGTCTGGTATTCCCATCTCTTTCAGAATTTTCCACAGTTTATTGAGAAATACAACTCAAAACTACATTGAGATATCACCTCACATCAATCAGAATGACCATCATCAAAAAGTCTACAGCCAATAAATACTGGAGAGAATGGAGAAAAGGGAACCCTACTAAACTGCTGGTGGTGCTATAAGTTGGTCACAGCCACTATGGAAAATAACATTCAGGTTCCTTAAGAAACTAAAACTAGAGCTACCATATGACCCAGCAATCCCACTCCTGGGCATATATCAGAGAAAAACCTGGTTTGAAAGGATATATCCAGCATTCATTGCAGCACTGTATACATGCATGCAACCAAAATGTCCATTGATAGATGAATGGATAAAGAAGATGTGATACATATATACAATGGAATATTACTCAGCCGTTAAAAAGAACGAAATCATGACATTTGCAGCAACATGGATAAACCTGGAGATTATCCTACTAAGTAAGCCAGGCAGAGAAAGACAAGTATGATATGATAACGCTTATATGTGGAATCTTTTAAAAATGACACAGATGAACTTATTTACAAAACAGAAACAGACTCGCAAACAGAGAATGAGCTTATGGTTTCTGGGGCGAGGAACAGGGGGAAGGAATAGTTAGGTGATTTGGGATGGACATGTACACACTGCTACATTTAAAATGGATAACCAACAAGGACCTACTGTATAGCACATAGAACTCTGTTCAGTGAATGTTACGTGGCAGCCTGGAAGGGAGGGAGTTTGGAGGAGAATGAATGCATGTGTATGTATGGGTGAGTGCCTTCGCTGTCACCTGAAACTATCACAACACTGTTTGTTAATCGGCTATACCCCACTACAAAATAAACAGTTTAAAAAGGTAACCACAGGGACTTACAGGGAACTCTGCTCAATACTCTGTAGTATCCTAAATGGGTAAATAATATGAAAAAGAATAGCTACATGGATACGGATAACTGAACTACTCTGTGGTACACTTGTAACTAACAACATTGTTAAGCAACTATACTCCAATATAAAATAAATTTTTTTAAAAAAGGTTAGGGAAGGAAGTATCTGATTACAAACCAGATTCCAATCAGAACACGATCAGCACATCTCCTACCCAACCACTGCTGCAGCTCCAATATTTAGAACAAGTTCTTTCCCTCTTCCTGAGAGGAAAAGAAAGGTTGCTCATCACCATCCCAGAGAGAAGTGAAGCCTCCTGATGCTGTAGTAGAAAGAAACCTGTGAAGTAGTGAGAAGCAAGGTCCTATATCTTGTTCTCTGGGACATTCCTCCACTCAGCACACTGTGAGATCTTCCACTTTGGTACTGAAGCCCCCACTGCAGCAAAGCAGTGAGAAACACATTTTTCCATCTAAGCAGTGAGCAACCAGATCCGTACCTCAGCTGCTAAGAGGAGTCTGTGTCTCAGCAGCAAGAAGGAATCTGACCTGTCACTGATATTCCAAACATACCTTTGGGAATGTTTGTGCTGTGAATTAGAGTCCTTTATCATATGTAGCCTGTGGTACATAAAGAATTTATAACCTAAAATGCACAGTAACATATCTCCTAAATACATTCATACACATGACTGCACACACATGTACACACACACACACACACTATAAAGAATTACAGTAGTGATTTACTGTAGACATCTGTGGATAATAAGATTACTGGTAACATTTTCTTTATACTTTTCTAACTCTTCCAGATTCTCTGCAATGAGAATTTCTTTTAATTTAAAAAATGTTGCATTTTAAAACCCAGCATAAAATTACTATATTATACACCTGCAGCATATGATATTGTACAGAAGCTGCACTTCAATTTTAGAAAACAAACCACAAAATAATATAATAGTAGGCATGACTAATGTTTATAGTCAAGTTGATACCATTTAAGGGTTTGTCAGAGATCAAAATTGCTAGGTGTTTTGCTAGACAAGACTGGGAAGTCTTGGAGCAGAGGAAGGAAGCCAGAGCCCAGGGACTGCATATATAAAGTAATCAAATGGTCTGTGGAAAATGTCAGTAGATATTCTATAAATGTCACATAAATGATATTAAATGACTATACAAATTAAACTTAAACATATTCAGCATATATAACTTGCAAATTAACTTCTTTTTTCTTTCCATCCAACAGTCAGGCACTTTTTAACCATCTCTTAAATTATCTTTATTTCTTAGCTATTTCCGAAGAAAATTCCAGGAAACCACCTCAGGAATGGTGTGGAGCCCTGATACTACGGGTTATGGAAAAAGGAGATTTAAGCCAGACATATGCACACCTCCAAGCTCAAGCACAGCTGCCTTCGCTAATGCTGCTCGGATTGCAATAATGAAAGAAAAGGATTTATTTAAATTTCTTGACGAGCTCAAGAGTAAGAGTCATTTGTCCTCTCCCCACCATTGTAAAGGATGTATGTGTATATTACTGGTCAGAAATAAATACTAGATGCCAAGTACTTTAAGAGTAGGGCCACAGCCTATTCTGAGTGACTGGTCTGTCACACAGATATCATTTGAAACAAATGTACATTTTACCTGAATCCCTAGACACCTGGATGAAGCTGAAAGTCTGTGGATGGGTGGGGTGGTGGGAGCAGGAGAATGAAGAAGGGGTGGCAGGGCCACTGAGGAGATGAATAGGCAAAGAGTAAATTAGGCATCACATTTATGTCTTCTATGGGAATTTCTTCTTACATTTTTTCATGATACCAGTTTTTATCTTTTCAGAATGCAATCCTCCTTCAGATAGCCCATATTCAAAAATACCCATCTTTCCACTGTTTCCTAATGTGGATGGAGTGGTAATGGGAAAGCCATTCAAGGACATACAGAAATTAGAAATGCTGAAGAGAAAGGAACCTCTGAATTTCTTTGAGAACTATTTTTTCCATAAAAAAGACTGGAAAACACAGGTGGGATTTGGATTATGTCCTATCAGTTCAATATTTAGTTTTTTAAGTTCTAACTTAACAGAACTAGTAATGTGCTTATTAATGACAAATATTTTCAGTCATGATATTTCAAACCAGACTCCATAGCCATGTTCCTAAATTTAAAGTCCAGGTATAAATAGTTCAAGGCTTCCCTCATAGCTCAGTGGCAAAGAGTCCATCTGCCAATGCAGAAGACACATGGGTCTTCTGGGTCAGGAAGATCCCCTATAAAAGGAAATGGCAACCCACTCCAGTATTCTTACCTGGGAAATCCCATGGACAGTGAAGCCTGGCAGGCTATAGACTATGGGATCACAAGAGATGGACATGACTTAGCAACTGCTACTGCTAAGTCACTTCAGTCGTGTCCGACTCTGTGCAACCCCATAGACGGCAGCCCACCAGGCTCCCCCATCCCTGGGATTCTCCAGGCAAGAACACTGGAGTGGGTTGCCATTTCCTTCTCCAATGCATGAAAGTGAAAAGTGAAAGTGAAGTCGCTCAGTCGTGTCCGACTCTTCGAGACCCCATGGACTGCAGCCTACCGGGCTCCTCCGCCCATGGGATTTTCCAGACAAGAGTACTGGAGTAGGGTGCATTGCCCTCTCTGGACTTATCAACTAAACAACAACAATAAATATTTCATTTAATTTAAAAAAATCATTAAAATTGCTGAAAAATGTATAATACTATAATTTTAATCTAGTCTATTATAACATCTAATCTAATGTACTATAAATGTTGATTAGAAACCAAGGAATGAAACTTTCAAGTTTCAGGGACTTCCCTAGCAGTCCAGTGGTTAAGACAACATGCTTCTGCTGCAAAGGTCATGGGTTCAATCCCTGGTTGGGGAACTAAGATTCTGCATGTTGTGTGGCACAGTTAAAAAATAATTATAAAATTCTACATGGCAAAAAAGTCACATTTGCAGCTCATAATACAAAGAGCTATCTTCTCTAATACATCAGAGAGCTTCAAAGTGATTAGAAAAAACTAACCTATAAAAATGAGCAAAAGATATGAGCAGACAGTTCTCAGAAACATAAAAAGGTACTCAGTCTCATCTTCGTAAAAGATCCAAATTAAAACTACCCTGAGACGTTATCTTTCCATATTAGATTGCCCAAGACCAAAAAGCTGGAGAAAACATGGGACTTAAGACATGAGAGATAAAAGAGAGAAAAGCATACACATTTTATTAAATTTTACATATACCCGGGAAAATGAAAATCCAAAGAAGCAATTAGAATTAAACATTTATATACTGAAATAAAAACAGAAGTACTGGTTTGGAGAGTATCAGACAATAAGAACTAAAATACTACACCATGCTAACATGGAAGATGAGGAGGGTGGTGCTCAGAATGAAAGCTAAGTTCTTTTTATTGTTTGGGGAGAGGCTTATAATATTGAGTAAATCTATAATTTGTTGCATTAATTGTAAATGTTAAAAATGTGAAGATAATAAGTAAAAACTAAAATGAATATTGCCAAACCATAGAGGAATAAAAAAAAAAAAGAAAAAAGAGAGAACATGGGAAAATAGAAAGTACAAAACAAAATAGGCAGAAAAATCCAAATATATCAGTAACACAAGAAACGATTAAAGACACCAGTTTAAAAAAAATAATAAGGAGGAAGGAAGAAAAAATTATTTTCAAGTTTAAAAGAAAGAGTGCTGATTTATTTTTTAAGTAGTTTTAAGATTTATATCCTTTTACCTAAATGATGACACAGAAACTTGAAAATAAAGGGACAGAAGAAGAAATATCAGGCAAATACAAATCAAAATAAGCTGTTATCCATATATTGTGGTGGGGAGAGAAAATTTAGGGAAAACATAAAGATGCTATTTAATGGTTTTTAATAATCAGGAGAATCTTAAAAATAAAACAGACACAAATTCACAGATACAGAAAACAAACTGTTTACCAAGAGGGAGAAGGGTGAGGACAGGAGCAAAATAGGTAAAGGAGATTAAGAGGTACAAACCACTAGATATAAAATAAGTTACAAGGATGTAGTGTACAATACAGGGAGTATAGCTAATACTTTATGATAACTTTGTATGGGGTATAATCTATTAAATGTTGAATTACTGTTTGTTCATTTGAAACTGAAATGGAAAGTCAACTATACTTCAATTTAAAGAAATTTTTGATCATCAGAAAGATAAAACTATTTTGAATCTGTATGTATGTAACAGATTGACAGATAAGGTGATATTTAATGGAATAATAAGGATTAGCTTTAGACTTTTTAGGCATTATACATGGTAAAAATAAATATTAAATGAATAAGCAAATCCATAATCACAGTGGAAGATTTTTATCATGCCTCTTCAGAAACTGATAATGCAAAGGAGCAGTGGGGAGGGGGCATCAAATCCTCTTACAAAAATTTAACTGTTTTTGTAACAGGAAGAAAAACATGAAACTATAGCTTGATGGAGAATCAGAGTCTATAAATATCTGTTTCAGGATGTAAGAGATGAGCACTTTTATAGCCAGGAAGAAGAACCCTTGGAACTCTGGTTCTCAATCTTGGTTGCACAACAGAACCCCCAGGGAGAGCTTTTACAGTCCTGCTGTCCTAGCCACAACTCTGTCTAGTTAAATCAAATCTCTGGGAATGGGGCCCTGGCCTCAGGATTTTTTAAAGTTCCACTATGCAGCCAAAGCTGAAAACCACTGCCTAAAGAGAAACTGAAGATGTTTGAAGATGTAGAAGAGAGGCAAGACTGGCTACATGACTGGCTAGGCCCAGTACAAAATGAAAATGTAGGGCCCCTTGTCCAAAAATAGTTAAAAATTTAAAAACAGCAATGTAAAACATTAAACTAAACTCAGATCAGATCAGTCGCTCAGTCGTGTCCGACTCTTTGCGACCCCATGAATCGCAGCACGCCAGGCCTCCCTGTCCATCACCAGCTCCCAGAGTTCACTGAGATTCACGTCCATCGAGTCAGTGATGCCATCCAGCCATCTCATCCTCTGTCGTCCGCTTCTCCTCTTGCCCCCAATCCCTCCCAGCATCAGAGTCTTTTCCAATGAGTCAACTCTTCGCATGAGGTGGCCAAAGTACTGGAGTTTCAGCTTTAGCATCAGTCCTTCCAAAGAAATCCCAGGGCTGATCTCCTTCAGAATGGACTGGTTGGATCTCCTTGCAGTCCAAGGGACTCTCAAGAGTCTTCTCCAACACCACAATTCAAAAGCATCAATTCTTCGGTGCTCAGCCTTCTTCACAGTCCAATTCTCACATCCATACATGACCACACGAAAAACCATAGCCTTGACTAGACAAACCTTTGTTGGCAAAGTAATGTCTCTGCTTTTGAATATGCTATCTAGGTTGGTCATAACTTTCCTTCCAAGGAGTAAGTGTCTTTTAATTTCATGGCTGCAGTCACCATCTGTAGTGATTTTGGAGCCCAGAAAAATAAAGTCTGACACTGTTTCCACTGTTTCCCCATCTATTTCCCATGAAGTGGTGGGACCGGATGCCATGATCTTCGTTTTCTGAATGTTGAGCTTTAAGCTAACTTTTTCACTCTCCACTTTCACTTTCATCAAGAGGCTTTTTAGTTCCTCTTCACTTTCTGCCATAAGGGTGGTGTCATCTGCATATCTGAGGTTATTGACAAGGCCCTGTGTAATTACATACCCCTTCATGGGTATATGACCCATGAAGCCAGCGCTGGAAAGAAGTAAATTGAAGGGAGGTGAATAAATAAAGATATACAAAGAGACCTTGAAAATCAGGAAAAACTCTCACATATAAGAGGGAAGGAGGAAAAAATGAGTTTAAGGATGGAGAAATCCTAAGGTGGAAAGAAGAGCAAAAAGAATTCATGTTAGATAGACTTGAAGAGACAAGATCATTAGCTAAGGGAGTTTAAAGGTTTGGTTTTCCAGCAGCCTCTGTGAGAGCTGTAAGAGCTGCAAATGAAGAAATGTAATGTCAAGCAGTACTGAGGACCTGGATGAGCCTCGGCCATACACATTTTCAAAGAATGCAATCTGCATATTTATATGATTTCCATCAACACTGTTCAGCAGCCCAGGAACAGGGAAAACCAGATGGCTGGTTCCCTGTGAGAATTTTGGAAGTAGTCCAGGTTGTGCTCTGTGGAGGGCACAGTCATTTTCAATGCTTTGCAAGTTTGCGTGAGGATGAGTTGGTGCCTCTCTATACTCCCCATATCCATCCCAAACATAAACCATCCTCTGGTCTATACTTGTCTTGTGACTAGGGTTCACTATTAAGAAAGAGAGTTTGCTCGGTGCCATTTACACATGGCACTATACCAGGTGCCCTGAAGCAACTGACAAGTGGTGTAGAAATAATCTTATAAATCATACACACACCCTTTCATAATACAGTATATTTCTGTGTATTTTGTCTTTGTTATGTAATTCAACTAAAATATGTTACTAACCTTCTTTTTTAAATGTTTATAAAGGCAGCAAATATAAAACCTGTTGACCCTACCTCAGGCTACTCAACTGATATCCTCACCATTGATCAAATGCTCAAGAGAAAGCAGAACTGGACAGTGGCTGATGCAGCTGCTATTAAACCACACGTGAGTATTCACTGTTGAATGCCTTCCCAGAAACCATTGACAACAATGTTTTCCACTTCATTACTACAACCATAGAACTTCCCTGGTGGCTCAGCAGTAAAGAATCTGCCTGAAATACAGGAGACACCAGTTTTATCCTTGGATCAGGAAGATCCCCTGGAGGAGGAGATGGCAATCCACTCCAGTATTCTTGCCTAAAAAATCTCATGGACAGAGGAGCCTGGCAGAGGGCATGGACCCATGGGCATGGGGTTGCAGTGCATTGGAAATGACTGAGCACTTACACACTACAACCATAAAACCAAGATTTTTTTTTCTGTTCTCTGTCTTTAAGACCAGATCATTTCTCCTTTGGAGTTGTACCCAGCATCATTTCTGGCACTCATTTGTTTCATGCTGGAGACAGCAACTAGTTAAGGTAGTAAACCAGCAGTCACAGTGAGGGTTGTACTCAGGGAGGGAATTGTGATGAGTGACTGAATCTTTATTATGGCAGCTAAAAGAATAATAGTAGTTTAATCATGCTTCCTAGGTGCCAGGCAGGGTGCTCTATAAGTACTCCACAAGTACTTTATAGGTACTAATTCATTTACTTACCACAACAACCTATGATTTAGGCACTATTACTCCTTGTCATTCTACTGATATGCACAGAGAGGTTACATGGTTTGCCCAAAGGCACACAGCTAGAAAGTAATAGAACCAGAATTATAAGCCTGGGTAAGTTGGATTGTGAAGAATCCACACTTTAACCACAACTCTGTGCTGCGTGTCTGCTTTCGTGCCCTCACTTCTTAGCAACTTTTGTCTCCCGGAAAGAAACTGATGTATTTATTTTATGCCAGCTTCCTTCTGCATTTGACACTAATGATCAAGCTCTCCGAGACACATTCTACTTCCTTAGCCTTTACAATGGGGCTTCCCTGGTGGCTCAGATGGTAAAGAACTGGGAGAAGGAAATGGCTACCCATTCCTAGTATTCTTGCCTGGAGAGTTCCACGAACAGAGAAGCTTGGTGGGCTACAGTCCAAGAGGTTGCAAAGAGTCAGACACAACTCAGCAACTAACACTTTCACTTTCTTAGCCTTTACAACACTGCATCTTCAATTCTATGTGTATCTCTGTATCTTTCCTCTCTCTTCTTTTTCCTGAGGTTCACCCTTTTTTTCTATAGTTGAAGTACAGTTGATTTACAGTATTTGAAGTATACATCAAAGTGATTCAGTTATACATACACATATAAATATATTCTTTTTCAGATTCTTTTTCATTATAGGTTATTATAAGATATTGATTATACTTCCCTGTGCTATAAAATAGGTCCTTGTTTTTTATCTATTTTATATATAGTGGTGTATATCTGTTAATCCCAAATTCCTAATTTACCTCTCTCCCCTTTCCCCCTTCAAACTTTGGTAACCATAAGTTTGTTTTCCATGTCTGTGAGCCTATTCCTATTTTGTAAGTAAGTCAATCCATATCATCTTTTTATGATGTCACATATAAAGTGAAAGTGGAGTCGCTCAGTCGTGATATCATATACAAGTGATATCATATATCTGTCTTTCTCTGTCTGACTTACTTCACTCAGTATGATAGTCTCTAGGTCCATCCATGTTGCTGGAAATGCCCTTATTTCATTCTTTTCTATGGTTGAGTAGGATTCCACTGTATATATATAAACCCGCACCTTCTTTATCCATTCATCTGTCAGTGGACATTTAAGTTCCTTAAGTCTTGATATTTCCTAGTTTTCTAGTCTCATCTTATGCTCTTCTTATTAAACATATTCATTTGTTCAGTAAATATTTATCCAGTGTTAACAAGGTTCTGAGATTAGGAGATACCACAGAATAAAAAACACCGTTCCTCCCCTCAATCTTCCTACGCTCTGATTCTCCTTTCAGCTGCCACCGATACACCTGATCAGTCTTAACTGTCACTGGCCTAGACGTCTTTCCAGTACTGCCTCATTTCACTGATTACCTGCTGAGCATGTTTACCCTGCTGTCTCATAGCATATCAAGCTGGACACGTCCAAAACCAAACTCATCATCTTACACATCAAACTGGCCCTTCCTTGAGGATTCCATACTACCATCTCCCTAGGCACTGAGACTTGAAGGCCAGGAGCCATCCTTCAGTTCAGTTCAGTCGCTCAGTCACATCCGACTCTTTGCAACCCCATGAACCGCAGCAGGCCAGGCCTCGCTGTCCATCACCAACTCCCAGAGCTTACACAAACTCATGTCCATTGAGTTGGGGATGCCATCCAGCCATCTCATCCTCTGTCGTCCCCTTCTCCTCCTGCCCTCAATCTTTCCCAGCATCAGGGTCTTTTCAAATGAGTCAGCTCTTCTCATTAGGTGGCCAAAGTACTGGAGTTTCAGCTTCAACATCAGTCCTTTCAATGAACATCCAGGACTGATCTCCTTTAGGATGGACTGGTTGGATCTCCTTGTAGTCCAAGGGATTCTTCAAGAGTCTTCTCCAACACCACAGTTCAAAACCATCAATTCTTCGGTGCTCAGCTTTCTTTATGATCCAACTCTCATATCCATACATGACTACTGGAAAAACCACAACCTTGAATAGACGGACCTTTGTGGACAAAGTAATATCTCTGCTTTTTTAATATGCTGTCAAGGTTGCTCATAACTTTCCTTCCAAGGAGTAAGCATCTTTTAATTTCATGGCTGCAGTCACCATCTGCAGTGATTTTGGAGTCCCCAAAAATGAAGTCTGACACTGTTTCCACTGTTTCCCCATCTATTTCCCATGAACTGATGGGACTGGATGCCATGATCTTCGTTTTCTAAATGCTGAGCTTTAAACCAACTTTTTCACTCTCCTCTTTCACTTTCATCAAGAGGCTCTTTAGTTCTTCTTCACTTTCTGCCATAAGGGTGGTGTCATCTGCATATCTGAGGTTATTGATATTTCTCCCAGCAGTCTTGATTCCAGCTTGTGCTTCATCCAGCCCAGTGTTTCTCATGATGTACTCTGCAGGTTAATAAGTTAAATAAGCAGGGTGACAATATATAGCCTTGATGTACTCCTTTTCCTATTTGGAACCAGTCTGTTGTTCCATGTCCACTTCTAACTGTTGCTTCCTGACCTGCATACAGGCTTCTCAAGAGGCAAGTGAGGTGGTGTGGTATTCCCATCTCTTACAGAATTTTTCACAGTTTATTGTGATCCACACAGTCAAAGGCTTTGGCATAGTCAATAAAGCAGAAGTAGATGTTTTTCTGGAACTCTCTTGCTTTTTTGATGATCCAGCAGATATTGGCAATTTGATCTCTGGTTCCTCTGCCTTTTCTAAAATCAGCTTGAACATCTGGAAGTTCACAGTTCACATATTACTAAAGCCTGGCTTGGGGAATTTTGAGCATTACTTTGCTAGCATGTGAGATGAGTGCAATTGTGCAGTAGTTTGAGCATTCTTTGGCATTGCCTTTCTTTGGGATTGGAATGAAAACTTACATTTTCCAGTCCTGTGGCCACTGCTGAGTTTTCCAAATTTGCTGGCATGTTGAGTGCAGCACTTTTACAGCATCATCTTTTAGGATTTGAAATAGCTCAAGTGGAATTCTATCACCTCCACTAGCTTTGTTCGTAGTGATGCTTCCTAAGGCCCACTTGACTTCACATTCCAGGATGTCTGGCTCTAGGTCAGTGATCACACCATCGTGATTATCTGGGTCGTGAAGATCTTTTTTGTACAGTTCTTCTGTGTACCACCTCTTCTTAATATCTTCTGCTTCTGTTAGGTCCATACCATTTCTGTCCTTTATTGACCCCATCTTTGCATCAAATGTTCCCTTGGTAAATCTAATTTTCTAAAAGAGATCTCTAGTCTTTCCCATTCTATTGTTTTCCTCTGTTTCTTTGCATTGATCGCTGAGGAAGGCTTTCTTATCTCTCCTTGCTATTCTTTGAAACTCTGCATTCAAATGGGTATATCTTTCCTTTTCTCCTTTGCTTTTCGCTTCTCTTCTTTTCACAGCTATTTGTAAGGCCTCCTCAGACAGCCATTTTGCTTTTTGACATTTCTTTTTCTTGGGGATGGTCTTGATCCCTGTCTCCTGTACAATGTCAGGAACCTCCATCCATAGTTCATCAGGCACTCTGTCTATCAGATCTAGTTCCTTAAATCTATTTCTCACTTCCACTGTATAATCAAAAGGGATTTGATTTAGGTCATACCTGAATGGTGTAGTGGTTTTCCTGACTTCCTTCAATTTAAGTCTGAATTTGGCAACCATCCCTAAGTTATGCTTTTTCCACACTCCCACATCTACTAATCACCTAATCTGGCTACTCCCATTTTCCCAAAGATTTTTCAAATCTGTCCCCTTCATTCCATCGTATTGCTATTGCCTAAACTGAAGCCCTTGTTAGGCTTTACCTGGACAACAACTTCCAACCTGCTATCCCTTCCTCACAGCTCCACGCGTTCTCCACACAGCTGCTATGGAGAATGGGTCCTAAGAAGATCCAACCTGTCACTGTCCTGCTTAAGAAATGAATGCTTCCCTCTCGGCAATGGCAGCGTATTTCAACTGTATTTTCTGTTCCACACAACTGAGGGTCTCATTGCACTTCCCACAGAGCAGTGTCTCACTACAGCATGATTTTCCCTGACAAAAGGGCTCTCCCCAACCTCACTGAGAGCAAGTCTTAGGCCTGACTTGCCTCTCCTCAAAGTTAACTCTTTAGTGATACCCTAGGGCCTGGACTCCCCTACCAGCTCTGGGATGAATTGCCTTGGAGCATTTGTTATGCTGTCTCCTTTCCCTGGAATACTTTCCCATGGCCACCTACTCCCTAGATTTAATCAAATCCTTGTGGACCTCCAGGCTTCCCTGGTAGCTCAGACAGGAAAGAATTAGCCTGCAATGCTGGAGACCTGGGTTCAAATCCCTGGGTTGGGGAGATCTCCTAGAGAAGGGAAGAGCTACCCACTCTAGTATTCTGGCCTGGAGAATTCTGTGGACAGAGGAGCCTGGAGGGCTACAGTCCATGGGGTCTCAAAGAGTCAAACACAACTGAGCTATTTTCATTTCATTTTTCTTGTGGACCTCCTTAGCTCAGCATCTTCTCCCTCCCTGCCCTGGGCTGGACAGAATGCCATCCTTGGCACTTCTGTTGTACTAAGAGCTCATCTCCATCCCACATTTCCTCCTTGTTTTAGTCTACCATGTTTTTAAATTCTTATAAAATTTCTTAATATCTCACTACTCCTAAATAATGCATTTCCTTTGTCCATCAACTACTAACTCATGTGTCCTCAAGAGGCACTACCTAATATATAAATTCAGTGACTTTCAAGTACCTTGAAAAAATAACCTTTAGGGTATCTAGAATTGCGGTCCAGAAACCAAAGATATTTTGAGGTAACTGCTATAAACTACTGCTCTCTCACTGCAGGTAAAGAGAGCTACAGAAACCTATAACTTGGGAATTGCCCTTGAGCACCGGAAACAAATGCTCAACCTCTGGCGGAAGATTCGAGGAGATTTGATTGGAATAGAGAGTAAAAATGAGGCCTTTTATGACACCTTTTCTACTTATACATGGTCCTGGAATGTCTGCCAAGAATTACTTTCCCCGAAGGACCTAAAGTTATACGATGCCCACGTGAACAGGAATGCCCTCCACAACTCTGTATTCTCGTCCTCTTCAGATATCAGTGAATGTGACACAGACACAGGAAGAAAAAGAAAACGGAAAGGCTTCAAGGGCTTTCGACAATGAAACTACGTTTTCTTAACAGCTCATCGCAAACTACTTTTTCATAGATATCAAAATTATTCTTGCTTTCGTCTAATACATCCTCAGCAGCTGGAAACGTTGACATCTTTTGAATTCTGACCAGTAAAAAAGTTTAAGTCATAGTATGGTTTCCCTTTCCTAATTCTTAACTGGTAAATAGATGCCTTGGGGAGAAGGCAGTGGCACCCCACTCCAGTACTCTTGCCTGGAAAATCCCATGGACAGAGGAGCCTGGTGGGCTGCAGTCCATCGGGTCGCTAAGAGTCGGACATGACTGAGCGACTTCAGTTTCACTTTTCACTTTCATGCATTGGAGAAGGAAATGGTAACCCACTCCAGTGTTCTTGCCTGGAGAATCCTGGGGAGGGGGGAGCCTGGTGGGCTGCTGTCTATAGTGTCGCACAGAGTCGGACACTACTGAAGTGGCTTAGCAGCAGCAGCAGCAGATGCCTTGGTGTGATTTCTCTAGCAACCAGCTGCACTCTGCTGCCCCCACCTGGGGCACCTCAAAGCTGCCTGGGCCCCAGCAGGAAGGATAAAAGCAAAGATGGTACTTAACACAGGGCTGCCCTCTGACCTCCTAACAGCCCTCTCAACAATAAGCATCTGAGTTTATGTGACTTAAGTGGCATCCTTTTTATTTTTTATTGTTTGTGAAAGAGGCCAGAAGCAGCAGATGACAATGACCTTTCAGTTTCAGGGAATAATTTTGCAATCCCCCAGGGAACCTTGATTAGATCTGGGTTTTCCTAAGGATCCTAATCCTAAACCCCTGGATTACTCTGAAAAACAACTGATCTCACATCGTCTTTCTTGGTGAGTGGTTGCAATTTTTTATTGTGGAAAAATATAAATACCATAACATTTATTATTTTATCATATTTAAGTGTATATAATCCATTACCTTTTCTCTTTTAGAAAAAGGAAAATACATGTTCCACACTGATGGAGACAGTGGCTTATAATGTAAAATTATAACATGCCAGGAGCAAGTAATGAAAATAGCTGCTGCTGCTAAGTCGCTTCAGTCGTGTCTGACTCTGTGTGACCCCAGAGACGGCAGTCCACCAGGCTTCCCCATCCCTGGGGTTCTCCAGGCAAGAACACTGGAGTGGGTTGCCATTTCCTTCTCCAGTGCATGAAAGTGAAAAGTGAAACTGAAGTCGCTCAGTCATGTCCGACTCTTAGCGACCGGATGGACTGCAGCCTACCAGGCTCCTTTGTCCATGGATTTTCCAGGCAAGAGTACTGGAGTGGGGTGCCATTGCCTTCCGGCTCCCAAAACTGTTCAATGAAATAAGCCTGAAGTAATTTTGTGTTACCTTGAATATTCAAAACTGTCTAAAAATATTTGCCATTCTTTATAATTTTTATGATTGGGACAAAAATAAATAACATTTTCTATCCAAAAGATGAAATTTACAGTTTGACAAGAGGGTTTTTTTTTTTTTTTTTTGTATGGCTGTGTGAGTATAACAGGAAAACCTAAGAGATTTCATTTGGATGCCAAAATATTAGAATTCCTGGGATATTTCCTTGAATCATTGGGCTAACAGGACAGAATATTTTTAAGTAGATCTGTCCTGGAAAATCTAGGATAGATTCTATTAAAATTATTATTCACAGAAATACATTCTATTAAGTCACCACACACTGTTGACAACAGCATAAGTTGGCATCTCTCTGATGGAACACAGTATAGCAACAGTTACTCGGCCAGTCCACCAGTTATTTCCTGAGTTGCATACTGTGAACTGGATCCTGTTCTCAGACCTAGATACGTAACCGCGAACAGACAGATAAAATGCTCTGACCAAAGACCGAGGGCAGGAGAAGGGGGCAACAGAGGATGAGGTGGTTAGATAGCATCACCAAATCAATGGATGTGAGTCTGAGCAACTCCAGGAGATAGCAAAGGACAGGAAGGCCCAGCATGCTGCAGTCCATGGGGTCACAAAGAGTCAGACATGACTTAGTAACTGAACAACACAGAGCTTCGTAACAGAGCTAATTATAACCATTGACTCAGCACTTCCACTTCTAGAAATTAATCCTAAAGAAATAATAATGAATGTACAAAATGATTTAGTTATAAGGATTTTTCTTATAGTGAATTTTTAGTAGTAAGAAACAAAGTAGCCTAATTGTCCGATACCTCATGGTATAACTATCCAAAACAATACCAGGGTCATTAAAATGATGTCGTAAGATACTTCAAATAAAATAATAATATTTACAATTGCAAAGCAGACCACAGCTCCTAAAAGGAATGAAAGAACTTGATGGAGTTGTTCTAAAACTTCATCATGATTGAACCCAGGTCTCCAGCATTGTAGACAGACTCTACCGTGTTAGCCACCCAGGGAAGCCCCTAACTATGATGGTGTTGCACAAATACATATTCTTATGAAAACTCATCAACCTGTACATTTTAAATGGAAAATTTAATTGTATGTCAATTTTACCTCAGTGAAACTGTAAAACAGCAGGGAGGGGCACAAAGTAGTTTGTTCTAAAACTATTTAACTTAAAAATTATTTCTATAAACAAGAAACATTGGAAGGATAGAAATCAAAGTGTCTAATGTGCTAAACTAAGGGTGGGGTATGATATTTTCTTTTCTTCTTCTGCCTTATCTATATCTTCTAAATGTTCTACAGTAATCATATATTTATTTGCAATAAAGAAAAAAATCACAAAATCTTTTTTAAATTTAACATTGTTAAACCAACTTATTCAATATATAGGACTGCTACAAAGGCTGTCCAGGGTCTATGAAACGTTAAAGAGAGCAAATTAGGACAGTAGGTTCCCTTCACCAGTCTTCAGTTCCAGAGCACATGCTTACACAGCCCAGAACCTTCCACTGAGTGGAACTGAAAGAAAAGCCTGAAACAATTAACTACCTCAGTCCAGGGTTAACACTCAAGGCCATAATCCAGAATGAAATTTCTCAATCTTTCCCTGCTTTGAACCCCTGCCACCCACTAAGCTGGGAGAATTCTCATTACTCACCAGCAGAGGGACCCTTAGCTCCTCTGAAAGGTAGTTCTTGCTGACTCTACAGCCTGATACCACCAAGGACTCACAGACGTCTTCCAAATTCCTTCTGAAATATTATTGTGGGTGCTTCAAAAGATGGAGAAAAATGAGTTTTACAGGCCAACCAAAGATAATTGTAATAAAAGTTAAAATTAGGATACTTTGTCACATCTTATTTAAAGGCCCAACTTGCTTGACACTTTAAATGACTCTAATTGGAACTAATATAGCTAGTAACTTCAAGTGAAGACAGGGTGAGCTATCTGGAAGAAAATATGCAATAGGACTGTTGACCGGCACCACAAATCTTTCGGTGTGGGGAGAGAGAAAGAAACCTGTAGATGACAGAACAAGATATCAAGAATAAACATGAACCAACCACCTTATCTACAAACAACCAACCTTGAGAAAAGATAAAAATTCTTGTACTTGCTTTTTGGAAAGGAGCTTTTGTTCAAAATGTTTCAAAAGACCATGAGAATGGCAAAACAATATTGTTTCCAAATAAAACAAGTTCTTTACTATCATCTTTTTTATTCAGTCCTGTATTTTTATTTGTGACTTAGGGTTTGTTTCCTTTTTTTTTTTTTTTGGTGGGAAAGTTATGGAATCATCGCTCCCTTTGGTTTTGCCAATGGAAAGACTTAGGTTTCCCTGGTGGCTCGAGTTGGTAAAGAATCCTCCTGCAACGCAGACTCAGGTTCAATCCGTGGATGGGGAAGATCCCCTTGAAAAGGGAATGGCTACCCACTCCAGTATTCTTGCCTGGAAAATCCCACTGACAGAAGAGCCTGGTGGGCTACAGCCCATGTGGTCACAAAAGAGTGAGACACGACTTAGCGACTAAACCACCACCACCACCATGGAAAGATTCAGCAATAAGCTATCACTGGTTACCAGTGTGTTAAACCTAGAACTATATACTTAAATAGCTAATCCCTTCTCTTCTTGCAAATGGTAGTCATCCCTCTTCTGGAAATCTTCTCAATTAACTTTATCTTATATTGACAGCATACTTTCTTCTTTTGTAAGTTTGTAGCAATTATCAAAACAAATGTAAGGCTGAAAATGTATTAATATAACTATATATGTGTATGTATTACAATTCTGATTGTACAAATAAGCTTTCATATGGATAATTTAAAAAGTTAGGTGGTGGGGTTACACTTTTAAACTTGTCCTTGGATATTTGATTTGACAGTTAAACTTCGTGTTCTCGAAATTCATTTCATATCCTTCTCCAGAAAAACGGTGTGGGGATACACAAAACACGCACATAAAACACACACTTTTTTCTTTCCTTTTCCACACCGTGAAAAGCTGGAAAATTGCCCTATTTCCTCACCCTGCTTGCTATTTTTCTCAATTATTTTGGCCATTGCTCTACAGTAAAGCTAGGTAATTATCTAATTATTAAAGTGATTCAAAATTCTTCCTTAAGACAAACTGGGAACTTGTTAAAGCATCCTAGAATTAAAAGGAGGCTCAAGTGGAACGTCTACCACTTTCTCGCCCGCCTGTTGAAGGACTAACGACTCTGGGGCGAAAACCCGCTGAGTCTCCTTCCCAAATAGCTCCGTCCCACCAGGAAGAGCCCGAACGCCGCCTCAACGGGGGACTCATGACTGCCCCACCCGGCCTCCGTGTTTTCCCGCCCAGACCCGGCGATTTCCGAAAGGGGTGTGGCCTGCAGAGCGTTCACGCGTGAGGGGAAAGTAGGTGTTTCCGGTTCCGGTGTCATGGACTGCTCCTTCCCTGAAGGCGATCCTGCGGCCGTCTGCGGGAAGAGGCAGCAGTTCGGGAGCCGGTTTCTGAGCGACCCCGCTCGCGTCTTTCACCACAATGCCTGGTAAGTGCCCTACCCTTCGCCCGGCCTGCCCTTCGCCCTCAGTCCCAGCGCCGCAGAGCACTCTGAGAAGGCCCTGACCGCCGACCAGAGTCCTGCGGGCCTACTCTTGGCACTCTCCTCCCACGGAGGAGGCGCTGCGGGGCCAGCGACTCGCTGCCCGCGGCGAAAACCTGAGGCGCCTAAGCTGCCCATTTAATTTTCCCAGGGACAACGTGGAGTGGTCGGAGGAGCAGGCCGCGGAGGCAGAAAGGAAAGTCCAGGAGAACAGCACTCAGCGGGTGTGCCAGGAGAAGCAAGGTGCGCCCGGGTGGACCCTCAGTGATATTGACAGCCTGCGTACTGCTGGACGTGCTCTCCGGAGAGGCCAGAGAACCGAGGCCCCGAGAGTCTTTGTTACTAGTCTGATACAGAACTCTGGGATAGAACGAGAAGGGGAGGGGTTGGGCAAGGCTGGGAAAGGGCTGTGCCTTGAGATCTTGTTAGGGCATAAAGGGTGTTTTGGTTTTGATTTGTTGTTTGGAAGAGGATAACTGTATCTCGATAGCATTTTCTAGTGACTTAAGTCTTTAATTATGTTGACTAGACCCATATCAATATGACTGACCTGTGGCAACATGATTGTCTTGGAGGATATACTTTCTATTGTCATTACATTTTGCCAGAGGAAATGTTGCCATTACAGCTGGATTCAAGTGATCAGATTCTAAATAATGGGGGGTGGGGGGCGGCTGGCTAATGAATCGTGAGTTATGTGTCTTTTCCTTGTGTGGTGGCTATGAGGTGGTACAGCTTCTGCAAAGGAAAGATGGATGAATCAGAGTGGAAATAAGTCTGGGCAAAGGAAAAGAGGCCTCTTCTGAAGAGGTGGATGATTTCACTGAAAAATACACCTAGTTAGTAAAACTAGGACTAGTTGGGCCTGTGTTCTAAGTGACAGTTGAAGGTGGCACTAGAAATTGCAGAGTAGTACCCACAGAAATAGTTCTGAACAAGTAGAAGAGTCCAGTTATGGAATATTAACCTTACATAGTTTGACAAAGACTACATCAAACCAAATTAAGGTTGAGAGGGATTTTGAAAATCATATAGTCCAATATCCTCTTTTTACAGTTAAAGAAACTTGGACTTCAGGACATTAAGTGCCTTGCCCAGAGGTAAGCAGTTTAGTTAGTAGTGGTGGAATTGAGATCCAATTTCTGAGGTTTTTCTTGTTCTACTACACTAGTCAAGGCCCTGTATTGGCAAAGAGCAGAAAGCTAAAATCTAGTTATAAGCCAGTGTTATCTCAAAAATAAAAAGTAAAACTGAAATCTAGGACTGCCTTGATCACCTTCAACAACACAGGTTTCTTTTAAACAGTCCATACTTTAGTCTGTCCTGTCCTCTATCATCAGATCTTCTCATCGAAACACTTTTCCTCTTGTCATCATTTTCTGTTTCCATGCTTGGTATCTGTTAGTAGTGAATTCATTTCTGGGCTCCACACTAAAGAACCACAGACATAGGAATATAATGTAAAGAAGATAGAGTATCATACCTGTACTATAACCATTGACTTCACGTGGGGAATAACTGAAGAACCTGGGGCATTTAGCTTGTAAAAGAGGTTTTAAAAAGGGAAATAATTACCCTCAAATACGAAAGAGCTGTTCTGTATGAGAGAGAGTAGGATCTTTTGACCAGAAATGATTAGACATATTTTTTGCTTAATATTAGAATTTTCTAATAGTTAAGAGCCATCTAAAGATGTGGGAGGAGAATTGATAGGTAGTAAGTTTTCTGGCAGAAGTTGAACTCCCTGGAAGGAAAGATACAGAGCAAATTCAAGTGTGATAGGACCAAATGACCACCAGCTCTGAGACTGAGGTTCTACTTGAGTATAACTTTTGGTATAAAATTTGATGAAGCAGGGTGGTAATTTATATTGTATACAAATAAAACTGAGAGATGGTTCTTAAAATTCTTTCTTAAATATTTACAGCTGATTATGAGATTAATGCCAACAAATATTGGAACAACTTCTACAAAATCCATGAAAACGGGTTTTTCAAGGATAGACATTGGCTTTTTACTGAATTCCCAGAGCTGGCACCTAGCCAAAATCACTTGAAGAATTTGCTCTCAGAGAATAAGAGGAGTGAAGTATATGAATACTATAGAAGCGGTGAGGATGGACCTGGTTTAACAATAGAAGAACAGCTCAGTTGTTCTTCTGTTAGCCTTGGAGATAAGACACAGCCACCTCTTACGGAAGAGAGTGTAACTCAGAAACTCCATCACCTGGAAATCTGTGCTAATGAGTTTCCTGGATCCTCCGCCACCTACCGAATACTTGAGGTAACCTCCCTTTATTGTCCTGGCAGTGGGGTTAGCGAGGCTGTCTTATGCACAGAGGGTGGCACTAGAGAGGATGAGCCCCAAAGTAACTTCTGATGATGAAGCTGACTAGACTTACCTCCTTTATGTTGGCCTGGAATCACCTGCATTTTTGAGCTTTTGAAATGTCCTAGTTGCAGACCAGATGCCTTGGTCATGACAAACAAAGATAGATCACCTGAGGTGCTACCTGGGAACATTATATTCTGTCCAAAAGTTGTAGTGTCCTGCTAACCCTGCCATCTAGTAGAGAGTCCCAGGTCAGAAGACAGCTTCTGTTACTTCTGATACAGTTATGAGATGGAGAGGTTAGTTAGGATGGTGTCTGCTTTTCAGGTGTGGAGATTTTTTGTCTTCTCAGTCTGTATGTGTGGTAGAGGCTCGGCTAGGCCTGAAGAAGAAAAGTGTGCACTGTAAAGTGACTATTCACAAAAGTGACTACACACCCCACCAGAAGCTGATTAGTTTTGGGACTGAGTTCTCTGGCATGACTTTGTGTTGGTCCCTGATCCTCCCCAAGCGGAGTGGGACTTCTGCCTCATAGTTATTACGGGGTTAATTGAGATAATGTATATATAATGGCTGAGGATAGTGTCTGATACATAGTAAGCTCTTAGTAAATGGTGCTATTTTCATTATTACCACACCCAGCACTGAACTTAGGACCGTGTTGCAGTGGTTCACCTCATGACTTTTTCAATCCAGTCTCCTAGAAACATTTTTCCAGTAATGGTATAGTGGAGCTCAGTAAGAAAAGACTCTGTTTACAGGACCATTTGCCCAAACTCAAAAAGTAAAAGCGGCCCATGCTCTTTTTCCCAGACCAGGTCCCATGCTGCTAATAAAAGCCCATATTCTCGTCTACTGTGGCTACCTCTTTAAGGGTTCCTGAGGTCACGGGCAGGGAATGTCATGATTACTCTAGCTCTGGTCACTACACCTTTCCTAATACAGTAAGACAAATTGTTTATTGTTGATTATTTATTTACTTTAGGGAATTAACTCTTTGGGAATTTTGTGATTAATAGTTCATTTCTGATTTCTGTCTACAGGTTGGTTGTGGTGTGGGAAACACAGTCTTCCCAATTCTACAAACTAACAAGTAAGGTTTGTTGTAAAGTCTAACAGCATGTCAGCAGAGAAAAAAGTGATGCATTGTTGTTTCTTGGAACTCTTACTATATTCGAATGGTAACAGCAATTATGGGGAACTGGGTTACAGGAGATTAGATGTCTACACTACCCATTTATGGATTGTTTTGACTTAATTGACTATAAGTTATCTTTGTCATCAGGGAAAGTAGTGAGTGTTAAACCTGTTACTTTGTTAACATGTGGTGCCTTTGATATTTTAACTCTGCTGCATAGTATAGAGAATAGACATAATCCAGTTTGTAATCTAATGCCTCTGCTGTGTTTTTTTCCTGCCCATTTCAGTGACCCAAGCCTCTTTGTGTACTGTTGTGATTTTTCTTCCACAGCTGTAGAACTGGTCCAGGTAAGTCCAGTGCTCCTATCAGTAATTTTCACTGACTTAAGGGGAAAAGGGCCTCATAAAAATCAAGGTCTCTAACTATTTGCTTATTGTGCTGTGGTCTGAAATAGCCTGGAGTAGAGGAATTGGCCAAACATGATGATGGAACCTGCTGCTTCCTGCTGTGGAACTTTGGGCAGGTCTCTTGACCTTCCTAAAGTCATGTTTTAAGGATTGAAATGAAATGATTGTTTCATTTAGGATTGAGTTACAGAAACTTGTAGACAAACGCAGCTAATTAAAGGGAATGTCATAGATCTCAAGGGTATATGGTGTAGCCAGGACTAAAACAGCCCTGACAAAGTATCAGGTACCAAAGACACACTGGTGAGATGCTGCCACCCCCTTCACAGCACCTCCCTCAAGGTCATAGTGTTTTCCCTCCCATTGCCCATTTGCCTTTTGCTTGCTTTTTGCCTTTGCAGCTGGTTTTCTCTGACAGGTTTTTCCTGGTTTTATACATGGCCCAATATACTTGCCCCTCTCAGTCCCTTATAAGTCTTCCCTCTTCAGATATTCCCAGAACCTCACCTAAATGACAGTGTCTTGATTCCAGAGTCCCCAGAAAGTCTGATTGACTCAGCTCAGCTGACCCTCTACTTGCCCTGTTAATTAGCTGTGACCAGTGAGGAACATGGAGAAGGCAATGCACCCCACTCCAGTACTCTTGCCTGGAAAATCCCATGGACGAAGGAGCCTGGTGGGCTGCAGTCAGACACGACTAAGTGACTTCACTTTCACTTTTCACTTTCATGCATTGGAGAAGGAAATGGCAACCCACTCCAGTGTTCTTGCCTGGAGAATCCCAGGGACAGGGGAGCCTGGTAGGCTGCAGTCCATGGGGTTGCTAAGAGTCGGACATGACTGAGCGACTTCACTTTCATGCATTGGAGAAGGAAATGGCAACCCACTCCAGTGTTCTTGCTTGGAGAATCCCAGGGATGGGGGAGCCCGGTGGGCTGCCGTCTATGGGGTCGCACAGAGTCAGATATGTCTAAAGCAACTCAGCAGTAGCAGCAGTGAGAAACAAAATCACATTTCAGAGGAGAGAGAGAGAGAGATAGGGAAGTTACCCTAAAATGTGTATTACAATCATGTATGATGCTCCTAGCACAGGAGCTCAGGGATCGCCAATATTTCTGGTTGGCTTTTTTGTTGTTGTTTTTGTCTTGCCACTCGACTTGCGGAGTCTAAGTTTCACAACCAGGGATCAAACCTGAGTCCCTGACAGTAGAAGTGCTGAGTTCTAACCATTGGACCACCAGGGAATTTCAGATTCTGAAACTCTCCTTAAGGGCCAATGCCTGATGAATAGTGAGACTTTTTAAATTAGTTTAATGATAATAAATTGTAGGTGAAATCTTCCACATCTGGAGAGAGAGATTTTCCTGGAGAATTCTGTGATCTGTGTAATATGCTGTAGTGGGAGTTGCTTTAAATCATGCTTTTTCAGTATGTTTTGTTTTCCTACTTATGAGGTTTCTCCTTGCCCTTTTGGTCACTTACCTTCCTCATTTTTTTCCAGTCCTCAGATCTGACTCCTCATCAGAATAAAGACTAGAAGTAAAGGAGTCAGGAATGTACCATTTTAAACATACAAGTTGGATTTCACAGGCTCCTAGAGTTGTTCCTGGTTCTTACCCTAAGAGTAACAATGTTTGCTGTAATGGCAAGAGCTATCTCCCTCGGTGGGAAGCAGCAGGGATTATGTTTAAAGCAAGATGGTTTTTCTTGAGGCTATATGAACATTTTCTAACCTCTCTTCCATCTGTCTGCAGACAAATTCGGCATATGACCCTTCTCGGTGTTTTGCCTTTGTTCATGATCTATGTGATGAAGATAAGAGTTACCCAATGCCTGAGAATAGTCTTGATGTCATCATCCTTATATTTGTTCTCTCAGCAATCGTTCCAGACAAGTAAGTTTTAAGTCCCTTAACCAGTAGCATAGCAAAAACAAAGCTTTGATCAGGGACCTTGATCTCAGAGTTGGAACCTTAATAAAAATGATTTTAATGTTCTGATAGACAGGAAGAAGCTATTTCATTCTAAGCGATACAAGCTTGGCAACCACTTTTCTAAGTTTGTCTTGGAGTCCACGTTGGACTCCAAGCATCTAAACCTCTGCCTGTTGACTGCAGTGGTTGGTTCTTCTTATGATAATGGTTTAACATCTCCAAAGAATGAGGGAGTCATCTTAGTGGGTATGTGGAGAAATTTCCTGTTAATGATCACATAGCATGGTATCTTAGAACTGTGAATGCCACAGCTATTCAAGAACATCTCATTATTGGCTTTTTAAATAAACCAGGCTTATTAACAGCACAAAATATACAGTGAAACTTAACTCATCAAGTGTTTTCTGATATTTAAGTTCTTTGGAAAACTTCTCTAGTAAGGAAAATTCCATAAAATCAAGATTAAAGGAAAGTGGATTGGTTTACCTTAAAAGATACCATTAAAGGCTCCTGGACATAGGCAGCCAGTCATCCCAATGAAGTTGAAATATTGTCTCAAGGAAGCGGCATCAGTCGGGGTGCTTTGGGGGGTGGGGTGTGATTGACTTTCTCTAGCCCACATTTCCTCTAGGATAGCACTGTGTCACTTGACCTGATAGGAATATTGTGAGTGTGAAATAAGGGCAGTGGAAGACAGCCCAAACAGCCTGGCATGGTTTTAAACATTAATTGCAGAAGCTTACATGCTGTAAATTTTATATAGTTTCACTTATTTATATATTGGCTGTACTGGGTCCTCGTTGCTGCTCGCACTTTTCTCTAGTTTCACAGAGCAGGGACTACTCTGTAGTTGCAGTATACGGGCTTCTAATTGCAGTGACTTCTCTTGTTAGAAGAGGCACAGGCTCAATAGTTGAGGCGCGTAGGCTTGGATGCTTCGCAGCATGTGGGGTCTTCCAAAATCAGGGCTCAACCTCATGTCTCTTGCACTGGCAGGCGGATTCTTTACTGCTGAGCTACCAAGGAAGCCACCGAGTTTTAAACTGACATGGACTGAAACAAAACATTAAAATTAAAAACATTATTCAAAAAAAAATTTGTTATTCAGTATTTAATCAGACTTTCATGTGGTTTTTATAAGTTCAAAGCATTTATACTTCTTCAGTAGTTAAAGCTGAAACCTACGCTGAGACTCTATATATGGAAAATGCAGTCGGAAGTGTAGAGCACTCTGCCCAGAGTACTCATTTGCATACAGATTGTGTCACCTTGTAAAGTTCTTGAGATTCAGTCCTCATGTAACAGATGGAAATAGACAGGCTGCATTCAGAGATCTTGAGCCTAGTGGGCAGGTAGGCGGGTCAACTAGCAGTTTCCTCACTGGGTGGTCAAGGGTCCTCTCAGAGATCCATGGGAGCCCAGCGTGGGGATGACTTTCCCCTGAGGAGTGGGAAGTGAGCCAGAACGAGAGCATGTAACTTCCCGCACAGTGGATCCCTACTGAAGGAGCAGCCCTCTTCATACTGAAGGCAGTGGATAGAAGCCACAGTTGTAAGCAGACAGTAGAAGGTACATTAGAGGTTTGGGCGTGAGCTCAGGTTATAACTGAAACAAGAGCACAGGAGCTAAGATTTCAGGGCTGATATGTCAGTGTTGGGAAGTTCACTGGCTTTTCCAAATAACGCTACAGAGAAAAGGGACCTGTTCTTTTTTGTGGGGGGTGGTGGGGGTGTTAGGAGGGGACTCTGTTCTTGAAGAGATCTGATCTTCGTTCCCTGCTGCCCTTCAGGATGCAGAATGCTATCAACAAGCTGAGCAGGCTTCTGAAGCCCGGGGGGATAATGCTTCTGCGAGATTATGGCCGCTATGACATGGCTCAGCTTCGGTTTAAAAAAGGTATTTTTCCCCACTATAATCAAAACAATGGCTTTGCCCTCAGAATAGTCTCACAAATTAGTGGAATAAAATAGAGACTCTTGAATTATATAGCTCCATACAGAGAGCCATTTCATACATGATAAGAGTGGTATGTTTTAAGTGTGATATGGCAAAAGATGCCATTAAAAAGTTAAAAGATAAATGACAGATTGAGGACAAATATTTCAGTTAATAGAACAGTAAAGACTTAATATCTATGCTGTTCAAATAGGACTGCTGGCAAATTGATAAGGGAAAAGATCAGTGACCCACCCGGAAAACAGATGAGAAGTGTGTTAGAGTTGATTTACTGAAGAGCGTATCCAAATGGCCGAAAACAAAACTTCAAGAAAATGGAAACAGCAAGGAGATACCTATTGCTGGCTGACTCAGAGAGAGCAATGTTCCTCCATGGAAGGCAGAAATAGGAATAGTTGTGGCTTTTTTTTCAAAAGCACCTTGGTGTTATCCATTCAATCCAACAATCCTCTGTGGATTTATTCAGGAACCAGCACATAGTATGTATGTAATAAGCAAAACCTTGGAAACAAAGTGACTGCCTCTGCATAGGGTAATGTGTGTTATCACATGGGGTGGACCCCATACCACTGGTCTCGTGGAGGGTGGACTTGGCTGTGTGACCAACTGAGAAAAGCATTGTGCGGGTTGGTATTTTGCACTTAATCCTGTGTTTAACAGTAGCTAGGGAAAAATAAAGCACAGAGAAGGCAATGGCACCCCACTCCAGTACTCTTGCCTGGAAAACCCATGGACAGAGGAGCCTGGTAGGCTGCAGTCCATGGGGTCGCTAAAAGTCGGATACGACTGAGCGACCTCACTTTCACTTTTCACTTTCATGCATTGGAGAAGGAAATGGCAACCCACTCCAGTGTTCTTGCCTGGAGAATCCCAGGGACGGGGGAGCCTGATGGGCTGCCATCTATGGGGTCGCACAGAGTCGGACACGACTGAAGCAACTTAGCAGCAGGGGAAAATAAATAAGATTACTTTGACATTCAAAAGGTGTAGAAGGATTGATTACACATCAGGTTGTTAAACTGAGAAGGTCAGGGGGCTTAGCAGCAGAAGGGGAAGTGTGTCCTTGATAAAAAACAGTTTGTATGGGATCCTATTTATGAGTGTGCATGTGGACACCGTGAAGAGACATGCAAAAGGACAGTCACTGAAATGGGAATAGTGGCTGTCTCAGATTTCCTTAAACTTAGCTATATTCCTTGAATTTTTACTATGTGTTTTTAAAGGGGCAGAAAGCCACTTAAAAGTTGCTTTTGTTTTTAAACAAAGTGTATGTGTTATTTATTTAATGGAGGAAGGGAGAAAACAAGCTATTTTCATCCTGAAGCAGAACTGTAAAATAGGGGGCTGAGAATTACATGTGTTCACTGATACTGAAGTTTGATTATTCTTCTGGAGCTGCTCTTCTCCAAAGCATCATTCCTTTGTAGGAGAGAGACTGCAGATTCCTGCAAAGTACCAGAGTAGCTTAGAAAAGGATCTGTTCTCTGCCCAAGAAATTGGTATCTTGATATGCACATTTAATTGGCCGTGAAATTGACAGAAGTGCTTTAAAGTTTCTCTGGTCTTTACCACATCACTCTGCAGGTCAGTGTCTGTCTGAAAATTTCTATGTGAGAGGCGATGGCACCAGAGTGTACTTCTTCACACAAGGTACGACGCAAAAACACTTGGCTTTGTGCTGACAGCCCTCAGGACTAGCTTCCATATTCCTCCGTGTGCTTTCAGAAGTGACGTCATCTGGCCCCGCCTACCTTTTGCAGCCTCTTCCCTGCCCTTCCCCACCCCTTAGCCTACCCCCAGCCACCTGGAACTACTCAGTGTTCTCTCAGTAGGCTCAGCTTATATGAGCCTTTGGTCCCTGCCTTGTTCTTCTGCTGCCTGCTCTTCCTCTCCATCACTTTGTCCAAAACAGGACACGTGCTCATTTTGCAAAAATGCACTGTAGCTGTTTCTGCTTCGAAGCTGGGTTGTACCTTAGGTGCACCTGAGTTTAAGTGAACCCATTGCTCCCTGGGTTCCAGGTGTAACTCAGAGCTGCTTGTCCTGCTGCCAGTTTTCACCTCCACCGGTGCCATATGAATACTTTGTCCCTGGGCCATCTTCAGGTCACGTACTTTGCTGAACCTTTAGTGAGTGATGAAACCTCTCCCCTTAAAAACAAACAAATGGCTTTGACATAACACATCAATTTTTGCATATGATTGTAAGATGTACGTAGAACCCTAGAAAATTCTTTCCCATCAGCTGACTCTTAGAAAGGCTTTCCTGGTGCGTTCCAGGCCACCTTTCACACGTGGTTTGCCTTCCTCTGCCTAAACAAGGACTTGCTGCTACCAAGTCACTACTGCGATTGTAGGTAAACCATACTGCCCAAACCACTTAAAGTCTGTGAGGCAGGACAGCAGTCTCACAGAGTACCATTTAGCATGGGGAGTGGTAGACACGGTGCCTTTTATTCAGGGGAAAATATGTAAATATCTCTTTCCAAACTAGATGAACTGGACACACTTTTCACTACTGCTGGACTGGAAAAGGTTCAGAACCTGGTGGATCGCCGGTTGCAAGTGAATCGAGGAAAACAACTGACAATGTACCGAGTGTGGATTCAGTGCAAGTATCGCAAGCCTCTTGGGTCTAGCACCGGCTGAGAGGCAGGATCTGTGCTGACTCACAGGCTCGTTGGGCTTTTTTAAAAGAACATTCACAAATGGTGTCTTGTTATTGAACCATTCAAGGATTCAAAACAGATTTGAACCTGGGAAGAATTATTTTATATCAAGATTCTAACTGTTTTGCTTCATATTTGTGAAGCCCTGTGATACACTTTTCTCAAGTTTTTTTCTTATGTGGCGATCTCAATCTTTCTTGCCATTTTGTAACTTAATAATTGAAATGTTATTCATGGGAATCAGGAATTTATATCTATGTGAAAGTATTATATGATAAAGTGAATGACTGAGTTGCATTAAATTATCTGAGGATTCAGATATGTGGACTAAGCAGTTGATGCCTGGAAAGATAAATAAAAATCTCACTCAGTGATCATCAAGGAAGCAAGCTGGGAAGAATTGCCTGTCTTTGGATCTTCTCCTGACTCAGAAAAAAAGCATCAATATAGAGTGTCCCTGTTAAATATTTGGTTGTGATCTCTGCTTAACCTTAGTTCCTTGGAATTTTAAGTAGTGTTCTCCCCCCACCCCCGCCCCCATCTTAAGTAACCTGTGTCTAAAAACATTAAAAAGATCTTCACTTTTAGCAAATTGTCTTTTGTGTGTGTGTGTGCGCGTGCTCTTATATTTTTGACGCAAAAGACATTGGGAGAATTTTAGGCATTTCACTTCTGAATGTGATCATTCCATCCCTGTTACTTTTTTAATGTGATTGCTGCCCTCCCCCACCCCCTTGATTTATTTTTTTCTTCTTTTTTTGAAGAAAGTATTTATTTATTTGGCTGCTCTGGGTCTTAGTTGTGGCACACGGGATCTTCCATCTTCATTGCAGCATGTAGGATCTTTTTTAGTTGCAACACATGGGATCTAGTTCCCTGACTAGGGATCAAACCCAGGCCCCCTTCAGTGGAAGCACAGTCTTAACTGCCAGACCACCAGGGAATTCTGCCCTGAATCCTTTTTAAGAGTAAGTTGCAGGATGATGTCCCAACACTACAGTGTATCTTATGTAATATTTTGTAGTGTGTAATTCCTGTAACTGAAGATATTCTCTTAGATCACCAAACATATCCATCAGAAGTAGAAATTAACATGGAAACACCCAGCCTCAGATAACCAAGTTTTCCCAATGGGGTCCAAATAATATCCTTTATCATCAAAAAAGAAAAAAGCCATTGTGTTGCATTTAGTAGTCATGTCTCAGTTTCCTTCAGCCTGGAACAATCCTTGAAGTTTGTTTTTATGACCTTGACATTTGAAGATTAAAGCCTTTGCAGAGTGCCCTCAAATTGGGTTTGTTGGTGCCTTCCTCATGATTTGGTTTTAGTTACGTATTGTTGGCAGGGATATCAGAAGTGTTGCTGTTGCAGTATGTTGATTTTGAAGTATCTTAAATTGTTGATGTTAACTTTGATCACTTAATTGAGGTGGTGCCTGGTGGGTTTCTCCACTGAAAAATTCCTAAGAAGTATTTTGTAAGGTAGTGCTTTGAGACTAAATACCCCATTCCTCTTTAAACTTTACCCCATTGTTTAAGCATCTGTTGCTGTTTCTTGGCTAAATTACTCTCATGATGGTAGCCAGGTAGTGTGTTTGAATCCCACATCCTTCCTACACTTACCGGTTGGTGCTCTGTGTAAGGAAGGCTTCCTTTTCTCTCTCGGTTTACTTACGGATTCATGGGTTTCTATTTTACTCAGTGCTTATTGTACATTGCTATCATTTTGATACTTTGTGATTTTTATGCTCATTGTCCCAGATTTGGCCACTGGGAGCCCCTTCATGTGTTTCTGTGACCCTTTGTCATGTGCAAAGAGGAGGCAAAGACTCCACTTTTTAAGGTGCAGAGCACAAGACAGGAGCTGGGAAGATGGAATAAAAACTGTTTCTGTTGTAAATGCTTCAGAGATGCCAAAGGGAATCGTTTAGTGTATCTAGTCTTCATTTCAAAGGATGAATGAACAACCATTCCAGCACTTCAAGCACAAGTTGTTCCAGGCTCATCGTGTACCTTCTCTGTCTCAGTCTGAACCAGCCATGCCCCCCAAGGAGGTCTAGTTTCATTTAGAAGAGCCAGGTGTTTAGAAACCAAGCTAAGGGTGCTCACTGGGTGCCTGTTCCCTGGCCCCCTCAGTGGATGAAGTACAGCGATATGTGTATATATACATACTCGAGTCTGTATTTCTCTACTTAAATATGTATTGAAAACCATCAGTTCAGACGAATACCTTTGATCCCAGTCCAACACCGCAGGATTTTGTGTCTGTACTTGTTCCCTTTTCAACAATCACCAATGCCCATAATCCTAAACATAATGGGCTGATCCCCTCACATATAACCATTTTTTCTATGTCACCTACACCCAGCCAGCCAAGGGAGCGCCTCCAACAAGGTTGTCATCCGCATGGCAGTGACAGGGCTCTCTGTGGAGATTTCCTGCCACAGTGCTGGCTGGCGTCACCACCACCATGACAAGCTGGTGCTGGCAGACGCTGTAATCGAGAACTTTGCTCCAATGAAGATGAAACAAGATGAACAAGGACCACTAGGGAAGCTTTTTAAGGTGTGTTGGGAAAAGCCAAAGAATTAGCATATCTGTGTGCCGAGAAGTGAAAAAATTTGGTGGAGTTTAAGAAGTTGCAACTAGTTATAAAAAGGCTTTTATTTATTGTGGTCTGCACACTTCAGTAAAGGCAACTTTTCTCACGAGAGAAAAATTATAGTTTGGAGACACTTAATTTGGTACACCTGATCATTGCCTTTTTTAATTTTTCTGGCTCAGATGGTAAGGAATCCACCTGCAATGCAGGAGACCTGGGTTTGATCCCTGGGTCAGGAAGAGCCCCTGCAGAAGGGAATGGCTACTCACTCCAGTATTCTTGCCTGGAAAATTCCATGGACAGAAGGAACCTGGCAGGCCACAGTCCATGGGGTCACACGACTGAGTGACTATTTCCTTTCCTTTTAAAGTAATTCTGTTATTTTATTTTTGGCTGTGCCGGGTCTTCATTCCTGTGCGGCTCGCTCTCTAGTGCCGGCAGGCAGGGGCCATTCTCTAGTTGTGGCGCGCAGGCTTATTGTGATGGCTTCGCTTGTGGAGCCCGGGGTCTAGGGTGCAGGGGCTTCAGTAGTTGTGGCACCTGAGCTTTAGAGCACAGACTCTAAAGTGGTGCAAAGGCTTAGTTACTCCGTGGCATGTGGAGTCTTCCCAGATCAGTGATCAAATGTGTGTCTTGCGTTGGCAGGCAGACTCTTTACCACCCAGTCACCAGGGAAGCTCAGAAACAGTTTTTATTCCTTTATCCCAGTACCTGCCTGTGCTTTGGGTTTAGGTATATAAAAGTTGAGCCTTTATCTTTCCTTCCTATTGCCCCCACCCCCCATCTCTTTGCCATTTAGCCATATGCCAAGCTCTCTTTTTATCTGTCAGGCTAACTTGAACTCTGTAAGGGACTTTGCATAATTTTTCAGCCTTGGAATCACTAATGAGGGGCAGCGGACAATTAAACATGGTCAGGGTAGATTAAAGTATGACCTCAGTGCCACTCAGGAAAACACAGGCTGCCTGGGCTTTCAGTCTGACTCTCTTGACCCTCTTCAGGCAAGAAAAGTGCTGTGTTGGCTGGGAAGGTAGCTCCACATATGAAACTTCTCAGAAAGTTGTGTGGTTTAGATTCAAGTCTAGCAGAGTAGTGTTTCTGAAACTCACTGATCTTCCTAAGTGATGTTAATTTGGCTGAGGAGACAGATTCAACATTGTTTAAAAAATGAGGGACAGTTTGATTTGAGATGGGTGCACCAGGGCTATCAGAGAGGAGCTGTGTTCCTGACGGCGTTGCCCAGGGTCAGGTTGTGACACTCTTCCCCGGAGACCTTGGGTCCTTATGGCTCAGAAGTGATTCGTCTCCTGGTGTGCGTGCTTCATCTTGAACCTGGCCTCTGCTGATGCTGCCAGACCTATTGCTTTGCAATGGGTCCTCTAGCTGCCTTCATGTGAGTTCATAATCTCCTGGGCTCTGGCTGGGAAATCAGGACCTTGGAAATTTAGCAGGAAAAGGAAAATCTAATGTGCTAGGACATACTGCTTTCCTCTAATTGATTCCTATCTTTGATTAAAGGTGTTACTTTAGTAGTTGGGCAGGGTGGGGGGGCTTATATCTGACTTAAAAGATGAACTCACGACTAACAGCTTCTTTCACTCTTCACAAAGGCCTGTTCTTTGGTTTGTGGCTACAGCTGCTATTTTCAGAGCCGAGCTGCATCGATGCGTTGCACATTTTTATATGCATCTTAATTCTGTGATTTGGGAACCTGGGTTGAGGGGTGGGAGGAATGCTGGTGATAAATTTTGTCAGTGAAAAAGGTGAAATGATGCATCACGGCTGCCTCTCCATTCCAATGAATTTCTAGGTTCAAGATTGGGTATGGATTGTCTGTTGACTAGTCAGTGGGATGTACTGCATGACCAAGTTAGGGGACCAACAGCCACAGTCAGATTCCACCCTCTGGGGGCGCCCCCTGAGACACAGTAGCCAGTAACCTTGACCAAAGGCACAAACTTGGCCTCTTCACCTTGAGGGAAGCCCCAGATTGCATACCTAGAGAATCCCCATGGACAAAGAAGCCTGGTAGGCTACAGCCAATGGGGTTGTCAAGAGTCAGACACGACTGAGAAAGCACATACATTCATTCCCCACCTTCCTTTCTCTGAGTTTGGATTTCTTCATTAAACCTTAAATATCACCTCCCTTCTCTGCCAAAAATGAAAGAAAGAAAAAATATATATATATCCTTTTAGAAGGAACCATACTTGAAACCCTTAAGACAGCAATAGCTTGTTAGAGAAATGCCTCCGAGGGGAGGAGCAGGACAGAAGAAAAGCCCTCTGATGCACGGTGCTGCCAGTGAACCCCACGCCCTCCTCAGCCTTGCTTCCCATTACTCAACATTTATTGGGTGATTAAGACCGACACTCAGTGGAGCCCACTAAATGATGAATTTCTTAGGGGAGCTTTGTGTTCTCAACATTTAGCCAGGTGGCAAACACCTGACCCACAGCCGTGCAGAGATACGTGAAGACTGAATAGCTTCTTCCTGCCGTGCCCTCATCCCCCTCAACAGACATGCTTCGACACCCAGTTTGTATTTAACTTCAGAAGACTGTAGTGTACAGGGCTTTGATTGCAAGCACGAGCAGCTCAAGCTGGCTTAGGGAGAAAACAGAAGGTAGAAGGACATGGGGTGTCTCATGGACCCCCAGGCAGAAAGGAAGAGGGGCCTAGGGAGCCCTGGGAAGTGTGTACTCCCCAGAACCCTCCAGTCTGGCTAAGGACCTTCCCTGCTGTTTGGTCCACTTGTAGGAAATGACTATAACCCACCTCCTAATGCTGGTGTGTGTGTGTGTGTGTATACAGTTGCCAGAATGGGATTACAGACCAAGCAGAGTCCCTAAAAGGCTTCCACAGAACACCATTTTTGTGACATGTAGGCACCTGAAATTACTTACAGTTTTAAACTTATTTTTAAAGGAAACTTTATATCACTATGATAAATGTAAAATAAGTATCACTCATCATGAGCAAAAGTCTTTAAAAAATAAATACAATGAAAACAAAAGAATAGTATAAGTTCTATCTGGATCTGATTGCTGGTGAAAGGCCCTGAGCCCCAGGCCTGGAAACCCCACAGAGCAGAGTCTCAGCTCTCTCGGAGCTCATGTTTGGATGGGGTGATCCCAACAATATAAACCCATAAAAAATGAATCAGGTGAGGATGTACCACGAAGAGTCAAACACAGTAGGAAGGATACAGAGGTGGCGGGGAGCGGGGGAAAGGGCCCTCTGAGGTGGGGTGGGCAGGAGGAGGTGACATCCTTCATGGGATATGTGAGGGCAGAGCCTTCAAGACCAGAGGAACAGCCACTGCATCTCCACCCCTCAGCGTGAGCAACACTGCATCACAAAGAGAAGCTTCTGGGACCATTGCTCACTCTTGTAATAAATGTATCTGCCTTCAGCACATTTTAATAAGAGTTACCCAAACTGACTAAGCAACAAGTAAGAATAATTACTTGTCTCCTTCAGAACCCTCAGGTCCAGGATCTGGATTCTTTCTTCTCGGTTCATTTAGGGACTATTAAAATTATGCAGGCAGCCCAACTCACAAGAGCCTGGTACATAAATGAGGATTATTGATCTGTGATCTGAGGCATGACTGACAAGCCAAGGGGATCTCCCCAGGAAAGGAAGCTGCTGCTTGAAAAACTGAAGATCAGAAGTTGATTGTTAAAAATACACTAGAAAACGGGGGGAAAAAAACAATACATCAGAGTCTAGGAGTCAGTGCTATGAAGAGAAGCTCCCATCCAGCCTTGGTGCTGTCCACCCCGGGGAGGCAGCAATGGAGCAGATCTGTAGTAACACTACCTAGCATCTGGTTAAACCTTAGTACTCTTTAAAAGGCTTTTCATATGTTTAATCCTCACAGCACCCCTGTGAAGTATCAGTACAATCATCGCCTTTTTACAGATGAGGAAATCTGAAGTTCAAGGACAGTAAACGGTTTACCAAGGTCAGACAACTAGTGTTAATCGTTAAGGTAATTAGCCTAAGATTAAGGAGGGGAGGTTTGATAAAAATGATATTTGACATAATATAGGGGTTTAAACATTCTTGGCCCCAACCAGCTGTGCCTGCCTGGGAACATGGCACACCTGCTCAGCGGTTAATCCTGTCCCCTTCCATGTGGAGCATGAGGAGGAGACAGGCGCCGCCCAAACCCCCCACCCCCCGCTAAGCCTTCCAGGGGAAAGGAGACTACTGCAGCTGTCAGAAGTGTAATATCAAGACAGCTCTTAAAAGTCCATGAAATCAGCTACATTATGTTGGTTGTGCAACACTGTACAATTTGCAACTTTTTCATCAAAATAGAAAAATTTTAATCTACCGCATTTACTCTGTGTTTGGGGCCCTGCCGGCAAGGCTCGGCCTGGGGTGAAGGGAGGAGCCCTTCATCTTCCCAAGGCTGTCTGCTGGGCTGTGTCCTGTGGAGTGGCACCGTGCCAGCTGCTCAGAAGGACATACGCCAAGTTAGATGTTCTGCTGTTGCCATCTTGAAATTCTTAACAATTTTTTAACAAGGGCCCCAGTCCTGCTGCTGCTTCTGTCTTGCTGCTTCTTCCTCCCTCTTCCTCCTTTCTCAGTAAAAAGGGGTCTTTTCTTTTCTTTTTTGGCCACACTGAGAGGCACGCAGAACTATCCCAACCCAGGCCCCCTGCAGTGGAAGCATGGAGTCTTCACCACTGGACCACCAGGGAAGTCCAAGAGGGGTCTTCTCTTGACTTATTTTTTCCCTTCCCATGTTAGGTGTCCTTGGTAGTCCTGGCTTGGGTCTTCTCACCCAGGGAGGACCCCTGCCCACCATGGCTTTTTCTGCCTTTCCGAGCCCCTCTCTTCCCTCCTATCAGTTGGGCCTTCCAGACACGCCCAGCCTGGACACCTCAGACTCACTGCTCCTGGAAGGACTCCGCACAGGCTCCACCTTCTCATGACTGCTGCCTTCTTCTCATTCAGGGTTCAGCTCCAACATTCCCCCCTGAGGTTCCTTTCCCACCAGGGGCCTTGCCCTGTGTCATTGCCACTCCTCAGAGCCCTCCGCTGCCCTCACACCACATTGTGAGGCTTTATCGTATTCATGACACCTGGAACCATTATTTACTTATTGTCTGCCTCCTGCCTCTAGACTGTAAGCTCCTTGGGTTCAAGAGACTTTGTCTGCTTTGTTCACAGTGGTATCCTCGGGATCTGCAATGGCGTCCTGCACACAGTTGGTGCTCAGTATTTACTGGTTGGATGACACAGAATGTCACCCAGGTGACGGGTCCCTATGGAGATCAGGCATCAAAGCAAAGAAAGTCAAGTTCTAGCATCTAATCCAGCAAGAAATAGTGGAGGGCTCCTCTGACAGTCCATTGGTTGGGACCCTGGGCTTCCACTGCAGGCAGGGGGCATGGGTTCGATCCCTGGTCAGGGAACTCCACATGCTGTGCAATGACCCCAAAAAAGAAGTAGTGGGACTGGAGGTGGAAGCCTGTGCTGGTAGCCCAGGGACTGTGGACAGAAGGTTCCCCATACATGTTTCTCAGGAGCCAGGCACACCTGGAAGAGAGCAGGGGTAAATACCCACAGGACAGCAAAGCTGCCAGCTCCCTGAGGAGGAGGCCCACTCAAGGTGGTTTCATGATAACAGAGGCTGCAACAGATTGAACAAGCTGTTCCACTCTGAATCTTTAAATGCCACCAGCACTCGGATAATTCCCAAATCTATGTCACAAGCTAAGGATCCCACTTGAGCCTTGAACTAGTTTATCTAACTGCCTCCTGACATCTCTTTCCTTAGAAGACCCTCAGGCACCACAAACTCAGTCTGTCCGAAGCACAGACCAGGGTTGAAATCCTGGGATCACTGTTTCATTTGTTCTCTGCATCATCTTGGCCCCATTACTGGTTCTCAGTTTCCTTAACTGTCAGTCAGGTATAAAAAATAATCCAGCAGCCCGAGCGGCCCCCTATAACTTATCAGCCCCTTATAGCGGCCCCCACTATAACTTGCAGAGAACAGCATTGAAAACCAACCTCTGTAGGCTATTCTGTATTTACAAGACTAGTTTGTGTAAGACACACTTTATCATATATTGTATATTTAGCAGTTATATATGTGGTATGTCCCCAGGTAACTTTTGCCTGGAGAGAATAACCATGTGTTAGTAAGTGAGTCTGTAGCAGGAAGCACTGATCTGCATTTCTTCTCTAAAGTCCCAGAGACCAGTGAAGAGGAGATAAAACCCTCAAGCTTTTGATGAGTTTCAGGTTGTTGCCTTCAGCCAGAGTCAGCTTCTTCATGAGGCATGGGGCACAGTCTCCTTTGCAGTGCAGTGACTTGGGCCCATCATACTTTTAGGGGCTTTTGAAAATGTTTTTAATTTTGATTTATTTTAAAACCAGAAGAGAGGAATTCCCTGGTGGTCCAATGATCAGGACTCTGAGCTTTTACTGCTGAGGGCCAAGGTTTGATCCCTGATCAGGGAACTAAGACCCCACAAGCCAACAAGCTGCACCATGCAGCCAGGGATTAAGTTTTTTAAAAAATAAATTAAAAAAACAAAACCAGAAAGAAAAAATGAATAGGATGAATAGGATGATAATGAAGGCAGCCTCAATTATGTTTGTTTTTATACCAATCAGTTCAGTTCAGTTCAGTTGCTCAGTCGTATCCAACTCTTTGCAACCCCATGGACTGCAGCACACCAGGTCTCCCTGTCCATCACCAACTCCCGGAGTTTACTCAAATTCATGTGCGTTGAGTCGGTGATGCCATCTGACCATCTCATCCTCTGTCATCCCCTTCTGCTCCTGCCTTCAATCTTTCCCAGCATCAGGGTCTTTTCAAATGAGTCGGGTCTGATTTCCTTTAGGATGGACTGGTTGGATCTCCTTGCAGTCCAAGGGACTCTCAAGAGTCTTCTCCAACACCACAGTTCAAAAGCATCAATTCTTCAGTGCTCAGCTTTCTTTATAGTCCAAATCTCACATCCATACATGACTACTGGAAAAACCATAGCTTTGACTAGATGGACCTTTGTTGGCAAAGTAATGTCTGCTTTTTAATAAGCTGTCTAGGTTGGTCATAACTTTTCTTAGGACTGACTGGTTTGACCTCCACGCTGTCCAAGAGACTCTCAAGCGTCTTCTCCAGCACCACAATTCAAAAGCATCAATTCTTCAGCTCTGCCATGGGCAATGATAAGACCCAGGGTAAAGGTGTAGCAGCCAGAAGCAAGAACCTGGAGAAACAAAAGCCCTGAGGCGGGGAATCTTAGACATTTGAAGAACTAAAGGGAGGTGGGGAAAAGGTCACCAAAAAAGAATGGTGGAGGAAGTTGGAAAGAGGACTAGACCACCAAGGGCCTCATAAAGCCTGCTGAGTTAGGCTGTCGTCTTATTACATGGAGAAGGTGGGGGAGAGTTTTAGGAGAGGGAGTGGTCTGACCTGAATTACATCTGAATTTCCTGAATTACATGGAAAATATGCTGTGGGGGGTGGGACAATCAGAAGGAGCAATTGGGAGGCTCCCGGTGATGCAGGCAGCTAAGGGTGCACTGAACGTCAGGGGTGGCTAGGAAGATGGAGGGATGGAAGCTCAGAGGGGGACTAGTGGTTGGGGGGCTGCTGAGGGAGGAGTGGAATCAGGACAGATGACAGATGAGGTGAGGGTTGTTGTTGGTCGCTCAGTCGTGTCCCATTCTTTGCCACCCCATGGACTGCAGCATGCCAGGCCTCCCTGGCCTTCACCATCTCCAGGAGCTTGCTCAAACCCATGTCCTTTGAGTCAGTGATGCCATCCAAACATCTCATCTGTCGCCCCCTTCTCCTGTCTTCAATCCCTCCCAGCATCAGGGTCTTTTCTAATGAGTCAGCTCTTCAAATCAGGGGACAAAAGTATTGGAGCTTCAGCTTCAGCGTCAGTCCTTCCAATGAATATTCAGGACTGATTTCCATTAGGATGGACTGGTTGGATCTCCTTTCAGTCCAAGGGACTCTCAAGAGTCTTCTCCAACTCACAGTTCAAAAGCATCAATTCTTTGGCAGGAGAGAGGTGCTCAGCTTCTTTTATGGTCCAACTCTCACATCCATACATGACTACTGGAAACACCATGGCTTTGACTATACAGTCCTTAGTTGGCAACATAATGTCTCTGCTTTTCAATAAAATGTCTAGATTTGTCATGAAGTAATGTAACCGGATGCCATGATCTTAGTTTTCTGAATGTTGAGCTTTAAGCCAACTTTTTCACTCTCCTCTTTCACTTTCATCAAGAGGATCTTTAGTTCTTCTTCACTTTCTGCCATAAGGGTGGTGTCATCTGCATATCTGAGGTTATTGATATTTCTCCCGGCAATCTTGATTCCAGCTTGTGCTTCCTCTAGCCCAGCATTTCTCATGATGTGACAATATACAGCCTTGATGTACCCCTTTCCTATTTGGAACCAGTGTCTTGTTCCATGTCCAGTTCTAACTGTTGCTTCCTGACCTGCATACAGGTTTCTCAAGAGGCAGGTCAGATGGTCTGGTATTCCCATCTTTTTCAGAATTTTCCAGTTTATTGTGATCCACACAGTCAAAGGCTTTGGCATAGCCAATAAAGCAGAAATAGATGTTTTTCTGGAACTCTCTTGCTTTTTCTATGATCCAACAGATGTTGGCAATTTGATCTCTGGTTCCTCTGCCTTTTCTAAAATCAGCTTGAACATCTGGAAGTTCACAGTTCACGTATTGCTGAAGCCTGGCTTGGAGAATTTTGAGCATTACTTTACTAGCGTGTGAGATGAGTGCAATTGTGCAGTAGTTTGAACATTCTTTGGCATTGCCTTTCTTTGGGATTCGAATGAAAACTGACCTTTTCCAGTCCTGTGGCCACTGCTGAGTTTTCCAAATTTGCTGACATATTCAGTGCAGCACTTTCACAGCATTGTCTTTCAGGATTTGAAATACAAATCTATTTGAAATGGCAAATAGATGGGGAAACAGTGGCTGACTTTATTTTTCTGGGCTCCAAAATCACTGCAGATGGTGATTGCAGCAACGGAATTAAAAGACGCTTACTCCTTGGAAGGAAAGATATGACCAACCTCAGTTCAGTCGCTCAGTCATGTCCAACTGTTTGCGACCCCACGAATAACATCACGCCAGGCCTCCCTGTCCATCACCAACTCCTGGAGTTCACTCAAACTCATGTCCATCAAGTCAGCGTTGCCATCCAGCCATCTTATCCTCTGTCGTCCCATTCTCCTCCTGCCCCCAATCCCTCCCAGCATCAGGGTCTTTTCCAATGACTCAACTCTTCTCATGAGGTGGCCAAAGTTTTGGAGTTTCAGCTTTAGCATCAGTCCTTCAAATGACCACCCAGAACTGGTCTCCTTTAGGATGGACTGGTTGGACCTCCTTGCAGTCCAAGGGACTCTCAAGAGTCTTCTCCAACACCACAGTTCAAAAGCATCAATTCTTCGGCGCTCAGCTTTCTTCACAGTCCAACTCTCACATCCATACATGACCACTGGAAAAACCGTAGCCTTGACTAGACGGACCTTTGTTGGCAAGGTAATATCTCTGCTTTTGAATATGCTATCTAGGTTGGTCATAACTTTGCTTCAAAGGAGTAAGCGTCTTTTAATTTCATGGCTGCAATCACCATCTGCCGTGATTTTGGAGCCCCCCAAAATGAAGTCTGACACTGTTTCCACTGTTTCCCCATCTATTTCCCATGAAGTGATGGGACAAGATGCCAAGATCTTAGTTTTCTGAATGTTGAGCTTTAAGTCAACCTTTTCACTCTCCTCTTTCACTTTCATCAAGAAGCTTTTTAGTTACTCTTTACTTTCTGCCATAAGGGTGGTGTCATCTGCATATCTGAGGTTATTGATATTTCTAGACAGCATATTAAAAAGCAGAGATATTACTTTGCCAACAAAGGTCCGTCTAGTCAAAGCTATGGTTTTTCCAGTGGTCATGTATGGATGTGCAAGTTGGATTATAAAGAAAGCTGAGCGCTGAAGAATTGATGCTTTCGAACTGTGGTGTTGGAGAAGACTCTTGAGAGTCCCTTGGACTGCAAGGAGATCCAACCAGTCCATCCTAAAGGAGATCAGTCCTGGGTGTTCATTGGAAGGTCTGATGTTGAAGTTGAAACTCCAATACTTTGACCACCTGATGTGAAGAGCTGACTCATTTGAAAAGACCCTCATGCTGGTAAAGATTGAGGGCAGGAGGAGAAGGGGACGACAGAGGATGAGATGGCTGGATGGCATCACCAATTCAATGGACATGGGTTTGGGTGGACTCCGGGAGTTGGTGATGGACAGGGAGGCCTGGTGTGCTGCAGTTCATGGGGTCGGAAAGAGTTGAACACGACTGAGCAACTGAACTGAACTGAACTGAACTGAAGGTTTGTCATAGCTTTTCTTCCAAGGAGCAATAAGTGTCTTTTATTTTCATGGCTGCAGTCATCATCTGCAGTGATTTTGGGGCTCAAGAAAATAAAATCTGTCACTTTTTCCATTGTTTCTCCATTTGTCATGAAGTGATGGGACTGGATGCCGTGATCTTAGTTTTTTGAATGTCGAGTTTTAAGCCCGCTTTTTTACTCTCCTCTTTGACTTTCATCAAGAGGTGCTTTAGTTCCTCTTCACTTTTTACCAAAGAGGTAGTGTCATCTGCACATCTGAGGTTATTGATATTTCTCCTGGCAATCCTGATTCCAGCTGTGCTTCATCCAGCCTGGCATTTCTCATGATGTACTCTGCATATAAGTTAAATGAACACCTTGAGCAGAGGTGAGGGGAATGCTGTTATTGAATGAGAAAGAAGACCTCTTTAAGACCTCTGTTTGGATGTGTTAAGTTGGTGTGTTGATGGCATGTCACAGGGGAGATGCTGAGAAGAAAGTAGGGTACCTGGAGCTGGGTCTTCCCTGGTGGCTCAGGTGGTAAAGAATCTTCCTGCAGTCGAATGATGCAGGAGACCTGGTTTTGATCCCTGGGTTGGGACGATTCCCTGAAGAAGAAAATGGCAACCCACTCCAGTGTCCTTGCCTGGGAAATCCCATGGATAGAGAAACGTGGTGGGCTACAGTCCATGGGGTCGCAGAGAGTCAGACCCAACGGGGCTACTAACATCCATACATGGGGCTGGATGCGGGGGATGTCAGAGCTTCGATGCTGGAAGTGTGGGCGGCATCAGCATGCAGCAGGTATTAAAGCCACCAGCCTAGATAAGACCACCTGGGAACTGAAGAGGAAGGGCCCAGAACAAAAGCCTGGGTTCCCCCAACATTCACAGGACTGGTGGAAGGGAATGATCAAGGAAGGAGGGGGCAAACTGAATGTGTGGTGCGGCAGAAGCCCAGCGGAGACTGCCGTGAGTGACCCCTGGCCAAGGCCAGAGAAGGTCTTTTAAGTTTGGTGAAGAAGTCACCCTGACTGTGGACAGTCTGAGTGGAGTGGTAGAAATGGAAGTTAAATTTGGGTGGGCCTGTTCTTTGCCTGAAATCTGGATTAAAAAGTAGCTATGGAGGATCTTCTGGAGAAGGCAATGGCACCCCACTCCAGTACTCTTGCCTGGAAAACCCCATGGACGGAGGAGCCTGGTAGGCTTCAGCCCATGGGATCGCTAAGAGTCGAACACGACTGAGCGACTTCACTTTCACTTACTTTCATGCATTGGAGAAGGAAATGGCAACCCACTCCAGTGTTCTTGCCTGGAGAATCCCAGGGACGGGGGAGCCTGGTGGGCTGCCATCTATGGGGTCGCACAGAGTCGGACACGACTGACGCGACTTAGCAGCAGCAGCATGAAGAACCTTTGGGGGTCAAATGAGGGAATATGAAATGGACTTTATATTAGATTATTGTATCATTATTCGATTTCTTGGATGTGATAATGGTCTGCAGTTATGATACAGGAGGGAAATGGGCAGGGGCACAACCTTTAAAAGAATTGCATAACCATTGAGGATACAACAAAAACTAGTTAGAACTGACCAGGCCCAAGATGGTGGAAGACTCGACTTCCAGTGGACCCTGAGCCTTGTTATACCCTCACTGTGATATGTTGTTGTGCAGTCGCTCAGTCGTGTCCAACTGTTTGCGACCCCATGGACTGCAGCGTGCCAGGCTTCCCTGTTCTTCACCATCTCCCGGAGCTTGCTCAAACTCATGTCTGTTGAGTCAGTGATGCCATCCAAAAATCATCTCATCCTCTGTTGTCCCCATATATTAGCATCCACATGGCACACTCAGACTTCCTGGGTGGTCCAGTGGTTTGGACTCTTCACTTTCAGTGCCATGGCCAGGTTGAATCACTGGTCCGGGAACTAAGATCTTGCAAGCCAAGCAGCATGACAAAAGAAAAAAAAAAAACCCCTACCCCATATTTTGGGTCCCGCTCGCCTTTTGAGGTGGATGGCATTCTGTCTGTGGAGGGTGGATCTCTAAATATCCTCTTCTTACCTAAGACTTTGCCTCTTGCTGAATTACTTTTGCACTAAGACATTAAGAACCTAAGCTTCACTACATCCTGAGACCAGATGTGCAATCTCAGTTAAAAGACAGTGGGTTCAAGTCCCAGTGTGAGTTTTGGCTGGGTTGGAGTCCCATCTGAGTTGTGCAGTTTGTTATGTAAGAGAGGTCTGATCCTTAGGAGATACACGTTTTAGTGTTTATTGGAATATTTAGGGTTGAAGGAGCAAAATGCCTGAAACTTTCAAGTGGTTCAACAGTAACAACAAATTATACTTGTATATTGGAGAAGGAGATGGAAACCCACTCCAGTGTTCTTGCCTAGAGAATTCCATGGACAGAGAAGCCTAACAGGCTATAGCCCATGGGGTTACAAAGAGTCAAACACGACTGAGTGACTAACACATATATGTATATACATGTATTATGTATAATATATATAAATTGTTATATGTGTTGTATATGGGCTTCCCAGGTAGCTCTAGTGGTGGAGAACTCACCTGCCAATGCAGGAGACATAAGAGACTCAGGTTCAATCCCTGGGTCGGGAAGATTCCTCTGGAGAAGGGCATGCAACCCACTCGTTATTCTTGCCTGGAGAATCCCATGCACAGAGGAGCCTGGCGCGCTACTGTGCACAGAGTCACAAAGAGTCAGACATGACTGAAGTGACTTAGCACACACACCTGCATGTTATATATAGGTATGTGTATAAGTATATTATTTATTAGAAAGAGATAGCATATGTGGCAGAATGATAATTGGAAAATCTAGGGAAGGGGTAGTTCAATAGTTTTTCAACTATTCTATAGGTTTAAATTTTTACTTAAAAAGATTAATGAGCTGGCAGGGCTGTGTTCCAACCCTGTGGTTGTCTGACCTGAGGCATCCAGCACTGGCGCCTGCGGGCTGCGGGGTGGGGCCAGGTCTTGGTACCTCCTGGAGAGCTCATGCAGGTTAGCGTTCCCAGTGCATTTGCCATCGGCCTCCTTGTCCCCACAATGAGCCCCGGTTGCCCCCACACACACCCACAACCCCTCCCCCCTACTCAGGAGACCCTCCATGACCCGAAGTTTTTGAAGAGCTGGACGATCCAAGTAGCAGGTCATTTTCTCTCAAATGATCTCTTTGATTTTGGATATGAAGTTCAGCCACAATGGGAGTCTCATGACCAGACACTATCTGGCCATCAGAATTTGGGATCTCAACAAGGAAAACCACCCCACTGAGACTTAACTTCGTTCACAACTATCTCTGCAGTAAGCTGTGCTCCGCCTTGGAAAACGACTGCATTTTTGAGTCGAGTGTGTGTGTAATGGGTCAGACAGTCTCATCACGACAGCTACTACAACAACAACTTGAGGATATTTGACTGAAACACCAACTGTGATGATACGCTTAAAGCCTCAAGGGAAAACAGCAAACCCCTAGCTATCCTAAAAAACAAGCCTGGGAGGCAAGCAGAGAAAAGACATCAGTGTCAACTTTAGCAAAAAGTTCCTGGACTTTAGCAAAACAAGATCTTGCTTACAGCTCAGCATCCTTCAGAAGATGTTGTAGCAGTGATGAATAACCTATATGTATTCCAGTTATTACTTAATAATCTCACATACTGAGTACTAGTTAAACATGTTAAGTGTTTCTTTGGATGTTCACTTGATGGATCAGCCTTATCTTCCCTCTTCTGGAAACAATTGGGAAAGAATTCAGTAGAGTTCCACTTTTCCAAATCCCCAGCTCTAAGAAACTTTGTCAAACCCAACAGGTTCTGGGACATTTCTGTTTAGAATTGAGAACTGCCAGCTAGCAGTATTTATTCCATAGCTGACTTGAATTTCTGATGCTTTTATTGCCCCATTTTCTCTGGTGGATCCAGAGTTTTGTTTCTAGGTGCCCGCAGAGATAAAAATGAGATCATAGTGTTTAAAGAGAAAAATATATATAAGTTTTTTTGAATTAAGCAATTCCATTTGATTGGAAAATTTCAACAAAAAATAAATACCTATTTACTCTTAAAAAAAAAAGAGTGAACAGCAGGTGAAGAGGAAGTGGAAACAGCCAAGTTGTCAAGGAGAGTTGTCCAGGTAATAGTACCTGAGAGGATAGTGAGGTCAAGAGAGGGTTTTATACCAAAATGTTTAAAACGAGAGCCAGCATAGTTGCTGACAGGAATGCGCCAGTGGAAAGGGAGCAATTGACGATATAAGAAGGAGGTGGAAGGTTCGGAGTGAAGTCCTTGGGAAGGCAGGTGGGTGGCCCCGGGCCCGGAGGGGACACTGTGCTGAGGTGCTGTGCCGGTCCCTGGGGTCAGCGGTCAGGGGCGTCCTTTTCTGCAGGAAATAGAGTCTGAGGCTCTCAGCTGACAAGAGTTAGGAGGGGCAAGTAGTAGTTTCAAGAAGATTGGGCACAGAGCCAAGAAAAAACGGACACATTTGCTGTTTTGTGTTTCAGATCTGAAGGGAGGTTGTTCGTCAGCTTAGCACAAGGGCCAGCAGAGGAGAGAGGCTCAGTCTGCACATCTCTGCTACTCAGTGTTCAGTCTATAACATGAGGGGAACTGAACCAGGGGCTCTCAAAGGATGCTGCAAACTCCTGTTCGTACAGGGCCCCTTATGACCCCTGATGGGCTGCTTTTACTGAGTAGCACGTGTTTGGCTGGTTTAAGGATTCAAGATGGCTAGTAAAAATTGGACACTTGCCTAAGAGGTTTCTAATTGAGGGTAAAAGCCAAGAGGTAAGAGAGACACTTGAAGCCTACTTAAGGCTTGAGGGCACCCCGGGGGAACAAGGGGGTGGCCCAGAGGTCGCTGGGGCTCCGAGATGCCTTGACAACGTGTGGGCAAACACAGTGCGAGGTCCCTTGGAGAGTAAACTCTGCTGTCTCCGGGCTCTCATGGAAGCTGGCATCGCACAGCGTGAAATGAAACAGCACATTAATGTGATTAACACTGAATAAACCTCCATGTGTGGGCAAATATAGCATGAAGTGGGTTTAGGAATTTTAAAATACCTATTATTAAAGACAGCCTGCAGGGCTGCAGTGGCATCCGATGACAAGCCAGAGGCTGCTACCAGCATCTGACGTTCCCATAGTCCTTTCCTTCGGCAAAGTGCCTTTGCAGGCTTCTGTGCCAGGCACTTCCCTGATCCCCCCAGGGGTTATCACCACTACCCACTTTATAGATGAAGAAACTAAATGGATTGTCAGTAGATCTCTCAGACCGTGGAAAGCAGAGACCATGGAGATCATCATCAGCTCCTCATGGCTGGCAGGGCGTCTGGAAGGGAAGGAGCCTCCAGCCTCTGAGAGCCTGCCCAGCAAACTGTAAGCTCTGTGCTGGGACCTGCACGTCTGGCTGGCAGCTGAGCATCAGGCCCTGGGCTGCAAGCCTTGTGCAGATGGTCTCACTTAGTCCTGATGACAACCCTTGGCAGTGGGTATTATTAACCCCAAGAGGAAACTGAGGGCACACAGGTTAAATAATTTGCCAAAGGTCACCCGGCAGAATTAGGGTTCAAGTTCAGATTTGTCTGAACCAAAGTGAGTGCTCCTGACTGCCAAACTGGACGCTGTCTTCCAGGAGGGCACAGTGTGGGCTTCAGGAATTTTCGAGGCCCCTGTGCTGGAGAGAGGTTAGCACAGAGCTGAGCTCAGGTAATAGGACAGCACCAGTGTCAGTGCCTATTGACTGAAGGGCTGACAGTCTGAACGGTTGTACGAGTAGAGATGTGAATTACTGTCTCGTGGGGTCTTCCTCTTCCAGTTGATGATTTCCCCAAAGCTTATGAATGCTTAATCTAATCAAGGCAAAAAGGCATCAGAGAATCGCAAGGCCTTTCCTTTATTAACTGTCAAGTCCAATCTGTAGGCTGTTTACGTGCCAAGGTCAGAGATCACACTTCAGCTGCTTGCCTTTCATTCATCTCACAAAGCCTGGAACATAAAGTTTATTGATGCAAAACTGATTGGCAGGCAGGGGTAACGAGGTGGCCGGACAGGGAATATCTGAAGGAGTCCTAAGCCTGCTAAGTCCTAAGTCCTAAGCCTCAGGTCAGTCCTGCTCCCCAGCGGTGCTAACTCTGCAGGCTCCAGGTGACTGGCCGTAGCTCAGAGCTTTCCACACCACAGTCTAGATGAGCAGTACACGCCTGGACCATGGGCAGAGTTCACAGAGCCAGGCAAGATGGGGAGGGAAGGAGTCCTTTCTGCCTGTTAGTTTGGAAAGGAGATGGTGAAGCACAGAAGGTTAGGTATGGAAGGTCTTGAAACCACACACATCCAAGGAATTCCTGTGTCAGCCTCCACTGGAGAGGCCTGGGAATTGGGAAGAGGGAGGCATTGTTACACCTGCAGCTTTTGGCCAGCCCTGGACTAAGTGGCCCCGTCTCTGGCGAATTCCTGCTGGGGCCTCCTCTGTGCGCATCAGCAAGGGGAGGTGGGGAAGCACACGTGAGTCCATGCCTGACTCTCTACTTGCAGTGTCCTCAAGAGAAAAACCAGGAGGGAGGCGCTAAGTTCCAAAAGAAGGCACTGGACCCAGGGATTGTTGCTCATGCCACTCGAGATGGGGAGGGGTCTCAAATATTATTTGTTCTTTTAAAAATAAATTTATTTGCTTATTTACTTAGCTGTGTGGGGTCTTAGCTGTGGCACGTGGAATCTTTCGTTACGATGTGTCAACTTCTCTTTAGTTGATGCGCCTGGTTCAGTAGTTGCAGTGAGGGCTTAGTTGCCCCGAGGCATGTTAGTTCACTGACCAGAGATCAAACCTTCCCCTGCATTCTTAACCACTGGATCACGGAGTGAAAGTGAAAGTAAACTTGTTCAGTTGTATCCGACCCTTTGCGACCCCGTGGACTGTAGCCCGCCAGACTCCAGTGGGATTTTCCAGGCAAGAATACTGGAGTGGGTTGCCATTTCCTTCTCCAAGGGATCTTCTCAACCCAGGGATCGAACCTGAGTCTCCCGCATTGCAGGCAAACTCTTTACTGTCTGAGCCATCAGGGAAGTTGGATCATGGAGGGAGTCCCTCAAATATTACTCATTTTTATCAGGACCAAACTGAATTTTGCATCATCTGAGAAAAAGCCCTGACTATAAGTCATTTTAAAAGATTTCTTAATCTCTGCAATTCAGTAATAGTGGTTTTCCACAGCAGTCAGCTGTCTGGATTGAACCCCCCAACACTCACACATCACAAAGCAAAAAAATAACAAAATTAAACAAACCAAATCCCCCGGCCTCAGTTTATTTCCAGTCCAGGTTCAAGGTCTAGTCTGAGCAGTGAATGCCTCCTCTCCTGGTCTGTTTCTGGACAGGCAAGGGGGCAAAGTCCCTCCTCCTCTTGTCCATGATAGGGCCAGGCCTGGGCTGTACAAAGCTCCAGAGAGAAGTGCCCACCGACGAGTGGGGCTGGGCCAGGGCCCCAGTGGCCACGACCTCCCTCGAGTTCTGTCAGTAAATGATGAGCAATTGCTACCGTCGGGCACTGGGATAGGAAGATGATTAACACAGGATCCCAGAGACCCACACATAAACCACTGACCATCGTAAAAACCAAGAAACGCTCTCTTTGTAGTAGGAATAAAATGTTTCAGGGGCACAGAGAAAGAAGGGAGAGGGAAAAGCTTCGGTGGTTCTCAAAGTGGTTCCCAGACCAGCAACCTCAGTGTCACCCAGAAATTGTTAGAAATGCAAATATAAGCTCCAGCCCAGACCCACAGAGTCAGAAATGCTAGAGGTAGGGCTCAGCAAGGTGTGTTGCAAGATACCTTCTAGGTGATCCTGGTGTGAGCTGCAATTGGAGAGTCATGCAGGGGCTGGCAAACTGCCTATTTTTGCAAATAAAGTTTAACTGGAACATGGCCACAGTCGTTCATTCTGTGTTATCAGTGGCTGTCTTCCTGCCGTGCTGGCAGGGTGAGACTCGCAACAGAGACAACAAGGACTGCGCAGCCTAAGGGCCTCTGGCAGCCACGCTTCAGTCAGCTCAGTGCTGGGACCCAGCTCTAGTTTGAGGACTTCCTGAAAACACTAAACAGTCTATTTTAAGTGTGAGGAATATATATTACTCACCACAGTTAGAAAGGTAGGTTAAAAAATCAAATGAGGAAGAGAAGAAATCATAATTCTAGGGAAGCCCCCAGTTAGACTCCCTGTCCCACTCTGCTGTGCTGGATGCTTTAGGAAGCCTAACTACCCCTCTAAGATGGGCACCATTTCCCCCTCCCTTTAAGAAAAATGTATTTATTGATTTTCCACTCTGCTGAGTCTTTATTGCAGTGTGGACTTCTCTCTAGCTGCAGTGTGTGGGCTTCTCGCTGCAGCGGCGTCTCTTGCTGCAGCACGGGCTCTAGGGCACGCAGGCTTCAATTGTTGCGGTGCGTGGGCTCAGTAGTTGTGGCGCCTGGGCTCTAGAGCAAAGGCTCAGTAGTTGTGATACACCGGCTCAGTTGCTCCACAGCATGTGGAATCTTCCCCGATCCGAGGTCAAACCCGTGTCTAAGGCATTGGCAGTGGATTCTTTACCACTGAGCCACCTGGGAGCTCCCATCATATCCCCTTTAATAGATAAGAAAGGGGAGCTGGGAAGGTGAAGTAAACAGCTCAAACTTAGGGAGGAGAGCTTGGACTGGCCCTGGATCAGCTTAGCTCCCAGGTCAGGCTCTCTGCTTCACACCTACCACCTCTCTTTTCCCAGTTACAAGATGGAAACTCCCTCAGTGGGCAATGGGGGGCCCTCACAGGAACATGTTAACATAACAGGCACAACTTTCATACTTTTTCCAGTGGGGGAGATGAGTCACCAGGGGCTGGAGAACTAGACCCAGGGCTACTTCCTGGGGGTTCCAATCCTGTGGGGAGCACAGCAAGGGGAGGGCAGGAGCTGTAGAGTCCATAAGGGCCCAGGACCAGCTCTCACCTGTTCTAGCCAAACAGGGCAGGTGAGACCATGCACATGCTGAGTGCCAGGTGGGACGCAGCCTCTGGGCAGTGTGACCACCGAAGGCCTTCCGGCGCTGCCCCTGCCCCACAGACCAACCCGCAGGTCCTTCTGTCCAGCTTCTGGATTGTCAGGATGGGGGTGTGTATAAAGGGTGCCCCAGGGAAGGACTTGGTAACTGAGGTGAATCTTGTATCTGTGAGAGGAGAAAAGAACCTATCAGGGTATTTCCTGCTCTGATACAGGAGTGGAGTGGATCATGTGGTCAGTCCCTAATGACTGAGAGGCCAAGTCCCTAATCAGATTGGGAACCTGTTACGATGTGGTGTCCTCACGGGTGACTGAAGGAGCAAAGGTAAAATCTTGCCCTGCTGCCACTGAAGAAATGCGGCAGCTAAAACACCTCCATCTGGGTGGCTCAAACAGTGACCAAGCAAGTCTGTCCCCTGCCCACACACACAGTATCTATTTTGGTTTCCAAATATTTTGTTAGAACAGGAAAGCAAAAAACATTCTTGACAAACAGAGGAGCGTGGTACATCAGGCAAAGGTGATGAAGGCAAGAATTTTGAGAAGACTAGTGACCAACTGCTTTCTCTAATCAAATCAGTGCGGTTCAGTTATTTTTAAACAAGCATCATCAGAGTGTCTTCTGCATGCCAGACGCAACACTAATCTTTCTCTTTTAAACTAGCGTTTTTTCATATCTTTTCTCTATTATGCATTGCATTAAAATCAGAGCTATTTACTTATTTAGTTTTTTTCCTTTTTGGGGGGGCCTCAATGAGCCACTTGTGGGATCTTATTTACCTGATCAGGGATCAAACCTGGGCCTTCAGTGAAAGTGCAGCGTCCTAACCACTGTGCCACCCGGGAATTCCCCACACTAATCTTTCTGAACCTTGGTTACCTCATCCCATCCTCACATCAACGCTGAGGGGCAGGTCATGTGAGCAGCCCCATTTTATGGGGTGAGGGAGGGGCTCAGGCAGGACACTTGGCTGACCCTCACTAGCACGCATGGAGATCCGAGTTTTGAACCCAGAGCTTGTGACTCTGCATCTTGTATTCTTTTGACAGCATCACGTTTACTCTGTAAGTAAAAACTAAATCTGGACAGAGCACAGGGAGACCGGGAAAAGACAGTACCCAGAGACTGTGGATGGCTTCACACTGAGATAGCATTTATTCAGGCACTGGTTCTTGGAGCTGATGGAACCACATTCCCACTGATCCATTGATAAGGGCTACTGGGCCACTGTGTAAATAGCCATTGTCGCAACAGGCCATGTGCCGGGCCAGCTGTATCAAAACCCTGTTTCTTTGTTGCCTAAACTATTGTTTCAGGGGAAATTTGCCTCAAAAGAATAATTTCATTTTGCATTTACAAATGGCACTTTTTTTTTTTCTTCAAATTTCAGAAGACTTTCGAGTGTTAACTGACTTAATCCTTAGAGCAACACTGGGAGAAGAACAGGTGTTAGTTCCCAGTCTGATAAAGGAGGAAGCTGAAGTAATTTTCCAAAAGTCTTATGCTAATGAACACTACATAAGAGTTTTTAAATGTGAGGCCTCACCAGGATACCTGCAAAACCAGAGAACACCACTTGGGAGACTCCATGATGATGGACGAAATCAACTACCAATGTACCTCTGAAGCTGCTGCTGCTGCTGCTAAGTCGCTTCAGTCCTGTCCTACTCTGTGCGACCCCATAGACGGCAGCCCACCAGGCTCCGCCATCCCTGGGATTCTCCAGGCAAGAACACTGGAGTGGGTTGCCATTGCCTTCTCCGTACAAAGCTGCAGGGTTGGCTAAAAATGGGTGATCCAAATTTCTAAGGAAATGTAAGCCTAAATATAAAATAAGCCTATATATAAACTGTCATTGCAGGAGAGGTGAGTCCAAGAGAAAGAAGTCAAGAAAGCAGGGTTTTGATGTAATTTCATGAGAGGGGACAGACCTAGCATCCTGTCCTTTTAGAAGACACACTATTTCAAGGAATTGAGAACAGCAGCTGTCTTCAGCTGGCATCCAGGGTTGTGTACTGTGCTCAGCGTTTTGATGACTTTCTTTGGGAACTGGGTTAACTCTGGGGCTGGGGGACCTGAAGACCTGAGAACCAGATTCTGGGTGATGAGAGTTTGGTAAGAGTCTTGCCTAAGTGACTAACCAACTGCCCAAGTCTACACTTCCAGAGTAGGTGGAAACTAACAGCCAGGTAGGAAAGTTGTGGAATACAACAAATATGGGTAAGAAGCAGGGAACCAGAACAAGGTGACAGGGATTTAAGTGTTAGCTGAAACAAACTCAAGGAGCAGGTGGAACCTGGAGTTGGACGGGGGCGGGCAGAATCGAGCGCCCTGGGCCAGCCATATGCCGCAGAGCAGGGGGCAGAGGGCACAGGTCCTGGAGGCAGACCAGCTTTCAGAGAATTCTCTCACCTCCTCTCCACTTCCTCCTCCTCCTGTATGTGGTGGGGCTCCCTCAAGGTGGAAAGGATTAAAAGTGATCATGAGCATGCTCGCATTCCAGTGCCTGCCCCATAAACGCTCAATAAGTGCTTTTTGCTATAATCCCTGCCCTTTGGGATCAAGCATTAAACACAGGCTCAAGACACTGAATCTCACTGCAGCATAAAAGCGCCTGTTTTACTGAAACCTTGGTGAGATTGTGGCCTATGTGCGTGCCGGCTCAGCAGCAGGCATCTTCTCACCCTGTCACAAAAGGCCCGTAAGGCCCAGAGAGACGCTGCAGCTCCGCCTGACAAGTGGTCCTGCTGCCAACACGCCAGTTCTGGCCCGGGGCCATTTTCACTCACTGTTCTCTCTGCCTGGAAGGCTCTTCCCCAAGACGGTGACAAGGTTTGCGACTTCATTTCGTTTAGGCCCCTGCTCAGACGTCAGATGATCAGAGAACAGCCGTCCCTGACCTCCCTCCCTCTGTGACATAGCATCTCCGCCACCACTAGAGTCCAGCTCTTGGTCCTTATCCCTGCTCCCTATTTCTCCTGCCACTCCGTGCCTCTGACGTACGATTTTGCATTATTGTCCATTTCTCTCAGTGGCATGCACCTAAGGGTGAGGATTTAGTTTTGGGCTTTAAAAAAAATTTTTTTTTTCTTCCAGTTTTATTGAGATATAGTTGACATACAGCACTACAGGCTTAAGATATACAGCATGATGACTTAGGTACATCACTGAAGTGACCATCATAGTAAGTTTAGTGAAACAGCCATCATCTCATATAAACAGAAAATGAAAGAAATAGAAAAAAAAAGTTGTTTTCCTTGTGATGAGATAGTCTTTCTTTTCAAACTGTCCTCACTTCTTTCTACTGAAAAACCTAGCCTGGAGGTTTTTCTCACTCTATCATGGAAAGGCAGTTACTGGCCAGCTGCGTATCACTATCACACAGACGCAGAAGATAACGCACAGTCCATGCAGTGTAACGTGGCCACACCTGCTAGGTGTCTGCTGGAAAGTGCACCAGGTGGATGGAGGGGAAGGGCAAAGGCCTTGAGGTGGGAGCAGGCTGGTGAGGCTGGAGTGGAAGTGCTGGGGATAAGGGTGTAAGAGAGGATGATTCCAACGTTTTTGAAGTAATGAAAGAATGGAATTGACATTTGCTAATTTGGGTTAAATGGGCTTCCCTGGTAGCTCAGTGGTGAAGAACCTGCCTGCAGTGTAGGAGACAGGGATCTGATCTCGGAGTCAGGAAGATCCCCTGGAGAAGGAAATGGCAACCCACTACAGTATTCTTGCCTGGGAAATCCCATGGACAGAAGAGACTGGCAGGTTACATATTCTATGGCATCACAAAGAGCTGGACACGACTTGTCGACTAAACAATAGCATGAGTTAGGTAGGGAAAGAGGCAGGTTTTGCCTGTAAGTTTTATGATGATTTCAGGTTGGAAGCACCTGGCCAGGGATCCAGCAGTAACCCAGGTGCTTTATATATATTATCTCCACGGTGCAGATAAGGAAATCTGGATCCAAAAGTCAGGTGTCCTTGGGTCTCAGAAGACCTTTTACATACTTCTCATGTGTGCAGAAGTGTTGAGATTTGAATCCAAGCTGCTTTTCCAAGGGTTTGTCACTGAAGAAGGAGCTGAGAGAGGATGTGCCTGAAGGTGGAAAAGCCAGTACTGTTTTGGATAAGGTAAGCTCAGACCCCCTTTCCAAATACTGGAACACCAGGACACAGAGGTTCCTTCTGTAGCTGGACTGGTACGCTTAGGGCTAATAAGAGGAAGCACTCACAAGAGCGTTCGGCTGCAATCCCTTTGGTCTCAGCCAGGTGGGTAGCAAATCCATTTCCCTGTTTATTCGGCTGTCACGTGATGCCAAAACAATGGAGTGAAATGTGGAAGATTCGATTGGGGTTATTATCCTGGGTTACACTACAGTTTTTTCCATATTTTAAAAGATTTGCTCACTGTACATACAAAGTCTTCACAAAGGCATTTCCTACTAATATAACCGACATGCCTTTGAGAGCCTTGACCTCCCCAGTGTGGTCTGCAGACCAGCAGCAGCAGCGTCACCTGAGGGCTAATAGAAAAGCAGACTCTTAGGTCCTGTCCCAGACACACTAGAGCAAGATGCCCAAGGGATTCATGAAGTGAAAGTGTTGGTCACTCAGTCGTGTTCAACTCTTTGCGACCCAGTGGACTGTAGCCCACCAGGCTCCTCTGTCCATGGACTGGAGTGGGTAGCCATTCCCTTCTGCAGGGGATCTTCCCAACCCAGGGATTAAACCCGGGTCTCCTGCACTGCAGGCAGATTCTTTACTGCCTGAGCCATCAGGGAAGCCCAGAGGGATACATCTGCTCTCTGAGAAGCCCTGGCCTAGAGCAGGAGTTGACAAACTTTTTCTGTAAAGGACCAGATAGTAAATGTTTTAGGCTTTGCCTAAAACTACTACTCAGTTCTGCCATTTTGCAAATTCAGCCACAGACAGTATGTAAAGAAATTAGTGTGGCTGTGGGTTTTTTTTTTTTTTTTTCAGTTTTACTTCTTGATGTAGACCATCTTTAAGGTCTTCATTGAATTTGTTACAATATTGCTTCTGTTTTATGTTTTAGTTTTTTGGTGGGATGTTAGTTCCCCGACCAGCTATTAAGCCTGTACCCCCTACATTGAAAAGCAAAGTCCTAACTACTGGAGGGCCAGGGAAGTCCCAGTGTGGCTGTGTTCTAAATGAAACTTTATTTATGGACACCAAATTAGATTTTATATCATTTTCAAGTCGTGAAATACTATTCTTCTTTTGATTTTCTTTCAATCATTAAAAAGAAATGGACAAAGGTCCATATAGTCAAAGTGATGGTTTTTCCAGTAGTCATGTACAAACATGAGGCTTGGACCATAAAGAAGGTAAGTGTTGAAGAATTGATGCTTTCGAACTGTGGTCCTGGAGAAGACTGAGAGTCCCTTGGACTGCAAGGAAATCAAACCAGTCAATTCTAAAGGAAGTCAGCCCTGAATATTCATTGGAAGGACTGATGCTGAAGCTCCAGTACTTTGACCACCTGATGCAAAGAGCCAACTCACTGGAAAAGACCCTGATGCTGGGAAAGATTGAGGAGAAGAGGGTGACAGAGGATGATGATTGGATGGCATCACCATCACCGACTCAATGGACATGAGTTTGAGCAAACTCTGGGAGACAGTGAAGGACAAGGAAGCCTGGCGTGCTGCAGACTTAGCCACTGAACAACAATTAAAAAAGAAAACTCAACCCTCCCCCCACCAAAAAGAAAAAAAACAAACAAACCCCACTTCATTCTTGTCATTCAGAGGCCATAAAAAACCACACACATCTTCTGATGCACCTTTCTGGGCTGACTATGCCCAAGTCTCCTGCCAGTAGCTGAGTGATCCCTTTCTTTCTTCTCTGTGGGCTCAGGGCTGAGGTCCCCTTTCCCTCCCAACCTGTCAGTGCGTCTGAAGGTTGCTTACTTAAGCCTGATACGAAAGGTCAATGGAAGGAAGATTGATAAAATATATTTTGCTAGTGTCCACAGATGCAGGGTGTTTGCTGTTGTTTCCTATCTTGAGGCTTTCTGAGAAAAACCAAAATGGAGGATTCAGTAGCTCAGCAGAGGGGGCTTGTTACACTTAAGGGGCTCGGCACACTTAAGTGGGCATTCATTCTTGTTGCAGTCGCTGGGAAGGAGGAACACACAATGCAGAGAAGGCAAGTATTAAAAAGTAACATTTGGGGAGGGAGTTGAAGGAGGAAATTAGAGAAGGGAGGTGCTCTCTAGGAGAATAAGAACATTGTTCCAGCATCACTGGGGTGTGGGGAAGACAGCATGACTTGATAAATAAACTGTGTCAAGGAGACTTGCCCAGGAAGAGCTTCTGAAGCAAGTTGGGCAGGAGGAGGGTATGAAAACCAGAGATAGGGGAGAGACTGGCAGAGAGTCCTGTGAAGGCTGAGACCTGAGACGTGAATTTCTTTCATCCATTGAGCACTTGCCTGGCCGCCAGATGCTTTTCCATTTTGTTAGAAATGGGGAGTCTGGAGGAAATAGCACTGACCAAATGTCTACTGTATGTCGGGCGCAGTTAGAAGGCAATTCCCATCACTATTTCAACTTTATTTTTTAAAAAATGTTTTCCTTATTTATTTGGCTGCACTGGGTCTCAGTTGTGGCATCTGAACCCTTAGTTGTGGCATGTGGGATCTAGTTCCCTGACCCGGGATCGAACCTGGGCCCCCTGCATTGGTGGTACAGAGTCTCAGCCACTGGACCACCAGGCTAGTCCCACTATTTCAACCTTCCCTAGAGCCACCCATGGGATTAGGTGTGCAGGCCAGTTTTCAGATGAAGAAGCTGAGAGGTGAAGAGATGGGGTTTGAGCCTAGTTCTGTGCGACCACCACCACCCTGACGTTCTACATGGCCCTGCCCACCAGAATTTCTGGTGGAAATACCGCCTTCACAAAATCTCTTATTTCTTCACACCATTAGAAACCCTCAAGGGCAGGGGAAGAAGAACGTAAACAGACCAGGTGACTTTTATATTTTTGTCTACTGGGCCCTCCCCTCCCCCCAACAAAAGTAGTGCTTTCTTTAATGAGACATTTTTCCTGTTATCAAGTCCTTTTTCTGTTATGAAGAAGATAGCCCCATGAGCGACTCAGCACATTGGCAGCCTGATTTCTGAAGTTAAACTGTGTGCTGCCAAGACAATCTAATGACAAATGTAGACATCCTTGGTAGAAACATGAGGTTTGAGGACCATTTATTTGGAGATTATTCTGTCAGGCATATACATCATCTCATTTTGTCCTCCAACAGCCCTGTGAGGTGTTTTTTTTTTTTTTAATTTTCTCTCCCTTCTGTGGAGTTGATTCAATTAGAACCAAACAGTTGTATTTTTCAATAATTGTGTGCAGGCTCTGCTGCTGCTAAGTCACTTCAGTCGTGTCCGACTCTGTGCGACCCCATAGATGGCAGGCAGCCCACCAGTCTCCCCCGTCCCTGGGATTCTCCAGGCAAGAACCCCGGAGTGGGTTGCCATTTCCTTCTCTAATGCATGAAAGTGAAAAGTGAAAGTGAAGTCGCTCAGTTGTGCCCGACTCTTGGCCACCCAATGGACTGCAGCCCACCAGGCTCCTCCGTCCATGGGATTTTCCAGGCAAGAGTACTGGAGTGGGGTGTCATTGCCTTCTACGTGTGCAGGCTCAGCTGTGTCCAACTCTTTGTAAAGACTACATGGACTATGACCCGTCAAGCTCTCCTGGCCATGGAATTTTCCAGGCAAGAATACTGGAGTTTCCATTTCATCCTCCAGGGCTTGTGAAGTTTTAACACCATTTGATGGGTAAAGAAACTGAAGCTTAGAGAAGTTAAATATCTTGCCTAAGGCAACACAGCTGGTAAGAGGCAGGGCCAAGATGAAAACCAGGGCCCTGGACCAAGAGTTTGTCCTCTTAGCCATCATATTGCAGGCTCCTTTTAGAAAAGGTGCACGTGAGGGTCCCCTGCTTGGTAAAACATGCCATAGTCTTTTTGCTGAGAATGGTGGATATTATGAAGCATTTAAGAAGACTGTGGACATGCATTACTTGTGGTACAGGTGAAAGGGCAAAGAAGGGCTAAACTAGTTTTCTCCAGTGTCTTTCTCAAAGTATCTCCCATGAGTATCAGAAACCATCAACCAACCAAAAAAATACCAGGGTGGTGGTTCAAAAAATCAAATTAGAAACCAGTGCATACCCCAATCCCCCTCCTGAAGATTGTCTTGTGCATATTATACATTTTAGGTTCTAAGAAGTACTGAAATAAAGTATTCCACTTAACTTTAACCTAGAGTCCTGAGGACCAATGTACATCCACTCCCTTTAAAGCATTTAACCTGTCGAAACCTGCAGAGCACAGCTTGGGGAACGCCAGCTCCCTTGTCCCTTCTGTGACTGTGAACATGGACCTGGAGGACTTGTCATATGCTACCCTGAAGGCAGGATCAATGGGAACATCTAGATGAATCCATGTTTGAGCCTTCTGATAGCAATTGGGCTTTTGCATGGGGAGTGTCACCATTTGCCAGCCTTTGACAAGCTGCTCAAAGTTGCTCTGTGAGCCAACACACTTTAAACAAGTGGGTTCATGAACCCAAGGTTAAATTATATCGTGAGAACCATTGCTGCTAAGTCACTTCAGTCGTGTCTGACTCTGTGCGGCCCCATAGACGGCAGCCCATCAGGCTCCCCCATCCCTGGGATTCTGCAGGCAAGAACACCAGAATGGGTTGCCATTTCCTTCTCCAATGCATGAAAGTGAAAAAACAAAGTGAAGTCGCTCAGTCGTGTCCGACTCCTAGCGACCCCATGGACTGCAGCCCACCAGGCCCCTCCGTCCATGGGATTTGCCAGGCAAGAGTACTGGAGTGTGTTGCCATTGCCTTCTCCTGAGAACCATTGGACAACAACAAAATCGTCCATCTATTGCTTCTTGTTTCTGACTGTTAGTATTTGATATTTTCACTCATATGCTTATGTGTGTTAGTTGTTCAGTCGTGTCCAACTCTTTGTTGGGACTGTAGCCGGCCAGGCTCCTCTGTCCATGGAATTTTCCAGGCAAGGATACTGGAATGGGTTGCATTTCCTTCTCCAGGGGATCTTCCCGACCCAGGGATCGAACCCAGGTCTCCTGCATTGCAGGCAGATGTTTTACCATCTGAGCTACTAGGGAAGCCTAGTAGTTTATATGCTTATAAACAGAAGCAATTAAGAGGGTATCAGAGGATGAGATGGCTGGATGGCATCACTGATGCAATGGACATGAATGGGGGGAAACTTGATGGAGATGGTGAGTGACAGAGAGGCTTGGCATGCTGTAGCCCATGGGGTCGCAGAGTTGGACAGGACTGGGTGACTGAACAACAAACAGAAGTACACCATTTTTGTGGTAAGCAAATCCATGAAATTCCTATGAGCAATTCCTCTCGGGATGAGTGTTAGATGTGGAGTGGGCTATGAACAGACCCTATGATAGTGTCAGTTTTCGGACATGCAGGGAAAAACACACTAGGCAAAGTGAAACAAAATCTCATCTTTTCCTGAATTTCAATGACTAGTTTTATTTTTATTTTTTCATAGTTACCTCAAAAAATGGAATCATAGCCCTTTAGACCTGGAAAAGACTCTGGGAATCCTCTGGTCCAAACTCCTTCACAGATGAGGTTGGCGAAACTTGACAGGTTAGGTAACGGCCTGAGCAGTTTGTCTGTGGAGGAGCTGGCCGGAGCTCAGCTCCAGCTCTGTCCAGTGTTCTTTCTCTTAAACTCTTCTCTTTTGAGATGTTCCAGTGTCATTTTAAGGAGTTACTGTTTTGATCATTCACTGTAAGGACAGAACTTGTCTCATGTGCTTTGCTTTTTTGAGTTGTAGAGGAAGATACTCTTGGTTCTCCTGCTCCCTTGATAGTCCTTTACCTTGCCCTTTTTCCTGCCCTCTGCCTGGAACTTGCTCCCCCCCTCCCCTTCAAACACTGTTATCTATCGAAATATGTGTGTGCAAGGCCCAACCTGGCTGGGATTTGAAGCAAGGTGACTTTTGGCGGAATGGATTTTTTTCTACAGTGCTTGAATGTGCCCAAGGGTTGGGAAGGCTGAACAACGAACAATAACTAAACTGCCATCCTTAGCCCGTTCAGCAGGTCTGTGTTCCATGAATACAGGAAGAATTAAGAGTAAGGAAGAAAGAAATGCAGAAACATCACCTGAATACTTGCCTACCCCCTGGAAAAGTTCAAGGCTCTTGCTCATTTTATGAATTTTCCCCAAGCCACTGGTTCTCATACATCTTCAGACATCTGATCAAGGAAGCATCAGAGGAAAATAAAAAGTTGGGTATCTGCGTAGAAGTCAGTGTCCCGGCTCAGATGTCGGTGGAGAATGTGATTTTTTCTCTGGTGCTGGGCGATCAGAATGGGAGCCTTCTGTGTAGGAAGCCGCCTAGCTGAAAGAGCTATTGCACCCTGGCCTATTTCCCATTCCTCGGTAGAGAGGGGCAGGCCTGTTTTCCCCATTCTAGCACTTATTCTTAGAGCCCCCTAAATACCCAGGAGAGCCTTGTTTTTAATCAAAGGTTGAAATGGAACCTCCCCCAGGGCGCACCGATAGAGTCCCTTTGGGGCAGCGCCCCCCCAACCTCCCGCCTTCCGAAGGGCAGCGCTGTGGTGGGGGTGGGGGCTCAGCCTTGATCCCAGAGCACCACTTGACCCTAAAAACGCCCTGCCAACCAGGTACGTGGAGGTGAAGCTCTGTCCGCTTTCCACAGCGCAAACGTGGATTTGGGGAGCCGAGAAGGTGAGTTTGGAGCCTGGCGGGGCGTGGGAGCTAGCCAACACGGGGGGACACAGCCAACTCACTAACTGGGCGTCTCCGGGGAAGTTCGGGCGGGGTTCGTCGGCTCACGGCTTTCTTCCTTTAAAATCCATCCTGGGCAGAGCAACCCCACTTCTCACCCAAACTCGTGGAGATCAGGGATTAGGCGGGCGCAGGGTTCGGCGAGGCGGATCCGGGAAGCGCCCGGCCCAGGCAGCGAGGCCCCTCCAGCGTTGGTCCGCGACCCAGGGCGCCGGCCCAACCGCTCTGCTGGGGCCGGTCCCGCGGGGCGGGGGCCGATTTTACTAAGACGGCTGCGGGGTCTCCGGGACTCCGGCCCAGCCGGGTCAGACCTCCCCTCGCGTCGCGGTGCGTCCGTCGGCGCCGCCCGTCAGCCCGCCCTCAGCCGCCCGGCGAGGCGGCGGCCTCCTTCGCCTGCGCGGGGTCCCCTGGTTAACCCCTGCCCGGCAGGCCGGCCGCTGATTGGAGGAGGCGGGGCGCCGGGGCAGCGGGGACCCCCCCACCTTCCTCGTCCCCTCCCCCTCCTCCCCCACTGTCGGCACTTCCCCCACCCCCCCCCAGGACCCCCCCCTGCCTCCCAACCGTGCAAATCTCGCGAGGAAACACGCGGTTTCACTAGTGTGTTTACACCGATCACTACTAATCCGGACCGAACCGATCCGGATTAAGGGGCCGGAGGCGGGTCCTGGGCTCCAGCGGTTCCGACCCCCCCGCCTTCCGTGCCGCACCCGAGTGGCCCCTAGCCGAGCGGGCCCCCACCTCCCGGCCGAGCCTGGGCCCTTCTGCGCCTCCCTTGGCCTTTGTCCGGCGCCAGGAGACCGGTCCCGCGCCCCCCGCGGCCGCCCGGGCCCGGGCCCGCGTCAGGCGCCTGGCTCTGTACGCGAGCCCGGGGATCTGCGGCCTCCGAGGCCCCCCTCCCCCGCCCGCCCTCTCGTGGAGCCCGGCGCCGGCGGCGGCTGCCCGGGCGGGGGGTTGCGGCGCTCAGGAGAGGCCCCGGCTCCGCCCCGGGCCTGCCCAAGGGGAGAGCAGAGCGGTCCGCAGCCGGGTCGGGTCGGGGCCCCTCCCGGGAGGAGCGTGGAGCGGCGGCGGCGGCGACAGCGGCGGCAGGTGAGAGGCTGAGCCCCGGGCGGGGGAGGGCGCCGGGCCTGAGGTATTAACCGTCCGGGCGACCCCCTCGGCTGAGGAGGCTGCGGCCCGGGCCCACCCGAGGGCCGGCGCCGGGCCGCAGCTCCCCGGCGCTGAGGCGGGAGGGGCTTCCCGAGGGCTGCGGGTCGCCGAGGGGCCGGGTCGAAGATGGGAGAGGCCCAGGCGGCCCCGGCCTGGGAGTGGGTCTTGCGGCCGGCGGGGAGAGGGGGGCACCCGGGCAGCTGGAGGCCCCGGCAGCCTCCCTGGCGCCCCCGAGAGCTGGCCCGCCCTCCCTCCGTGACAGGTGGGCCTGGAGTTGGGGAAAGTTTGGAGCCGGCGGGAGACGAGGGGCGCCGGGACCAGGCCCCATCGGTCCTGCTTTCCGGCTGTGGGCTACAGGGAGGATCCCAGTCCAAGGCCCCGCTGGAATGAAACTGAGTGGATCTTTCCTTAACATGAGTTGACATTAAATGGAATAACCGCTGGGGCGTCATTTTCCGGGCCAGGCCTGGGGATGGAGGTTTAGGAAACGTGCCGAGAGACCCTGGGGCTTGAAGGGAGGCTGCAACCTCTGCCATTCCGGCCTCGATTAGGGCAGGGCGAGACTCGAGGAAGGCCACTTAGGGAAACATTCTCTCAATCTCTCTTTTTTCTTTTTCTCTTTTCTTTTCTAAGATACCTTTCTACCCTTCTGAGAATTTCCTAATTCCCTCTCTAACCTGCACTTGTCTGTGTGGGTGAAACTTTAATTTGCCACCCTTTCATTCCTCTTTGCCCCAGGCTCTCAATCCAGGAAGGGAAATGAAACTGGAGGCTTTGTAGGGGTTGTTACTGAAAATTGTGGAGTTGTTAGATTGCAGAGGGGCATGTTTAATTCATATTTTCAGTGAACTTTTAAATTATGCCAATCATTCCAGTAGCTATTTAGTAATATGTTCAAAGGGGTTGTAGGTAATGGTATATGTACCTTTTCTACTTTTAATATTTGGGCGGTTTCCAGTGCGTTCTGCAAGAGTTGATTTCTTGCAAACGATGGAGGTATTTGCTGAGAGTAGCCTGTGCATTAATTGGTCGTGGAAGGAGTTTAAAAATGGTGTCCTCTTGCCCCTCCCTGCTTGGAAGGAGTGCTAAAAGCAGATGTCTAGAGCAACCTACTGCTCCAGGGAGTGGCAGAGAAAGATTTTGTAAAGGGGTGGTTATGGAGCCATACTAATTTCCTGAATGGATGCAGGTTGATGGTTTTACCATGGGTTCTCTATTAAAATGAAGTAATTAATTCCTTTTTTCATGCTCCTCAGAGAAAGGAGGCATAATATAATAGCGTTATTTTAAGTTATTAGTAGCTTCTGATTCATGCTGTATTATTTTGAAGTTATTATTAATGATTCATATTTTTAGTTTAAGAACCAGTTTCTGTGTGTTTGGGAAGGAAGTATCCTTAAGTACTTACCTAAATTCAAAGGTTGATAGAAGAAATTTTCTTTTTTTGTAAGCTAGGCTTTGCTCAGCTTTTACAGAGATTATATGAAAGATTTGAGGGGGTTTTTTGCTGTTAAAGTCAAATTAGAACTAGTTAAGAATAAGTGACCCTCAGAAGAAGACTTTTGAGCCACTTTGTAACTTTAAATGTATTACTGTTTGATATAGTGCCTTGTGGTTTATTACTTGTATGTCCTATTTATTTGAGGTTTACCTGTATGTGAATATTCTGCGAAATAGTTACTATGCATTTTGTTGTATCCAAGAATTGGTTCTTCATGTTTTAGCTTTTAGGGTCTCACAACCTACTTTTTCTTTTTCAGTAGAAATGATGGAAGAATTGCATAGCCTGGACCCCCGACGGCAGGAATTATTAGAGGCCAGGTTTACTGGAGTTGGTGTTAGTAAGGTGAGTAAAATGATGATAATGAACACTGCTCATGGCCAACTTTAAACACATTTAAAAACAAAGAGCAAACTGGATGGATCATACAGATACATTGAAGGGGAGAAGATCTGGCTCACAGTTCCAGTGAACTTTTAAATCCTATCAGTTACACTCATTTAACAGTACTCTTGAAGGTACTCTATATGGAAATATATACTTCTTTTTACCCTCTAATGTGGGAGAGGTTTCCCATGGGTCTATTGCAAGGATACTAACAGGATGTGTCTCGATTCTATGCCACATTTTGTCAAAACTCCTCAGTCACTCAGACAAAAACTGTTAATGAAAAGGTATTGGCATAGCTTCATCACGCTGGGCTTTTTGTATGGTTACGTGTAGAGTTTTGAAAAACATGCCTCTGCTATGTCACCTCTCCAAATCTGCAGTTCAGCAGATTCCTCATGATTGTACCCCAGACTCCTTTTCCTTTCCTCCTATTTTCCCTTCTTGTTCACTGTTTTTGTTCCAGTAGCATAAGATCAGGCCCCATTCATGGGCAGTGTTATGGCTTCCTGTGCATCTTTATGAAACTGCTGCCTCACCCCTCTGCTGTGATAGGAGAGCTTTAGAACAAAATATAAAACCTATTTATGATTTTAGTACAATATGTAAGATATATTTGTGATGTTTTATTTAAAATCTTCACCAATCCAAGATGTTGTTTACTTGGACCTGAGACTAGAGAATTTTTGATCTTTGACTTCTTCCTGTACTTTCCAAGAAATATTATTTCTCATGGCAACTTGGATCTTAGTCTCATGCTTTGGTCAGTTGCTTCTTAAAGGAGAAGGTGTTTGTCAAAGTTTAGTTAGAAAAACTGCTTTGATGAGTGTCGTAATTTTGGTGGGCTGGAATAACTTGATAGTCTTTGTTCATTCAATAGACATTGAATATCTGCTGCCTCCTAGGCATTGTGCAGGATGTTAGGGAGGACACCTCAATACAGTGCTTCCAAGCCCTTACTGTAGAGGGGAGTGTGGTATAGATAGAGGATAACTGGGATGGGAGCTGTGTTAGATCTGTGGTAAGGCACTATAGAAACACAGGATATGTTACACATTTTAAAATTCTTGGTTTCTTGGCCTCTCTAATTAAGTAACTGACTTTTGTGGCACTTTAGAGCAGCTGTGCTCCTGGCTGTTGTTACATGTTTAGTTACATGTCTAAATTCTCTGATCTAGGTGAAGTAGCTTCAACTGTACTTGAGTAGTATATTTGAGTGTTAAATTGATCTCTGATTCAGTTGATTGCCTAATAATGACTTTTGCTGGTAATTCAGTAAAAATCTTGTATCCAAATCTGTCTGTTCAAATGCTCACCCACTGTGTAAGAGTAAGTTTGTATTCAAATTGTATACACTTTAAACTAATTGGGCTTTGTTAGAATGCTTTTCTTTCCTTCTGGTTTTAGGTTCCTGGTAGCTGTATCCAAGCATACTTTCCATGGGGTAGAGCATAAGTTATGGGAATGAGTAACATTGTGAATTCTGCTGCCCAGGCCCAGCTAAAATCATGTAACTGAGATGTAAAAAACTTAATCTGTTTAATAGGAGTTCTGCTTTAATATATAGAAAGAAGTTCATTTTTATCCAGATGTTTTTGTATCATTAATTGTGTTATTTTGAAGTTTCCAGTCATGATAAGTATATTGATTACAATAAATCTGTTATTCTTGGACCACTAGGAGAGTTTTTACCCATAGCAAAGAAACTTGGGGGGAAAAAAAGCAAGTAATTATCCTCTAGTTTTGTGTAGTTAGGAAGAGAAAAAAGAAAATCTCCATTTTGTAGGACTTCTTAAGCATGCAAGCCGTTGTTTCTCTCAGACCGCTTATTTGAAATAGGAGCGGGCGGTGGCCCTGGCCCTGGGAAGAAAGGTGCTTTTGGATAGACGCTTCCTTCAAGCCTGGAACTCCTCATTATGGGTCATCATTTCTCAGTGAGGATGTCGCTGTGTTGATGACAGCTTTCAGTTTTGCAGAGATCATGAGTGCTTTCAGCCCGTGTAAGTGGGAGAGCAGAGTGGCTTTCCTGTGACAGTGCCATCTAGTGGGGCTGGTGCAGCCGCGTGGCTGTCTCTCGAGTTTCTCCTAACTATTCATAACATTTTCAGTACTTTTTGATGTCCATAGAAGGAAGAAAGTCGGTGCCACTGTGGATTCTTTCCTAGTGGACAGGATGTTTTAAGGAGCCGCAGTCTTTGAACTTCCTGGTGATTGTAGATCTTCTGTCTGTTGCCTTGAGGGTTTTGCACCTGCAAATTAGATACGAAACTTAGGCTAGGAGAAAACGGCCATGCCGCCACATTTATTGCTTGCAGTATTTAAGTTGCTCTTTGCTTATATTTAGGTTATTTACAAATTAAAATTTTTCTTTCACATTGCATTTATGCACATTAATTTTATATTTAATATTTAATTTATAATAACTGGTAAAACAGAAGCATTTGTTATGCACTTTGGGATGTGCCATGTGATTTTGTTTAAGAGACTGATGTTTTCTGTCATCAGTGAGTGGGTAATAGAGGGAAGGAACCTGACGTGCACTGTGGAGCTGTAATTGACTTTCCTCCTCTACTCTAGCTGCCACTTTTTAGGACGACCTGTAACCATTCTCTTAGCATTTTTGAGATGATAGGTTAATTGGGCTATGAACCTACTGCTTCATGTCTTATTGACTTGGCATGTGAACACTGCTCTTTTTTTAAGATCTCTTCCTTAAAGTGCTAGATAATCCAGTAATGTGAAACTGACTACCTTGTATTCATATGTTTTCAATGAGAACTTAGCAGTTTATATTCCCTACTCTCTCCCCTTTTGACTACTTAAATACAGGTAGTCTCATCTCTGTGATTCTGGAGACTGTAAAGGAGGTGGAATTCTGCCCTTGTGTGTACTATTTATCTGTACCTAGTTGACTTTTAATGCTAATATAGTAACAAATACTTCCATAGTATTTTCTGTGTGCCAGATACTGTCCTAAGTACAAAAAAAGCAATAAGTGAATTTAGATCTTTCATAACAGGGATACTAGTCTTAATAAACATTCCTTCTCTTTTTATGAGACATGCTAACTGATGCCCAGTGCATTCATTGCTCCCACCAGTTGATTTATAGACTCACCAAGGACCACTTTATGACAACTTGCACTTGTGTTATAATTATATGGCTCAGTACAAACTTGTGATAACCATTGACATAAAATCAAAGAATTGTTGATTCTGTGAAAACTAATTTATCTACCTTGGAAAGACTGGATATAAAATGAAGCAATAAGGAGATAACTATAAAAATTTATTAAGAGAATTTTTTTTAACCTGGAAGAATTTTTCATTTAGATACATGGCAAGTATCTTTTAAGTTCTTGCTTCACTTTTAAAGAAATCGAAACTGGAAATAGTAGATGATGCATTATGGGTGTGGTTTGTGTAAGACAGTGTGAAACTACAGTCAGTAGATCTGTAACTCAGCAGGCCTATATCAAAATATTGGCAACAGAATAAGCATTTCTATACTTTAAGTTCAAAGAAAATGTTTGTATTTTTTTTAAGATTCCTCACTATAACTTACTTTTTTGATTAATGTCCTTGGTTTCAGTTGTATTGAATAGAAAGTGTGTTGATGGTGTTGAAAAGAAGAGCAAAATGAGAACCATGGAAAGTGGGACTCCCTCTTTTGGCACAATAAGAAACTCATTTCCTATCTTTTATAAATTTGTGAATGTGATGTGAGTCAGATGATCACATCTGACTTCTGAGAAGATCTTGAACCAGCTGATGCCTTTCTCCTGTCATGTAGTAAAGTGTATCAACTAGAAGCTGTCAGTCATGGATGCCTCGTGTTAGCTCTTTCACATGCCAGTGCAGGAAGTTTTGAAAAATATGTGTAGGTGTTTACATTTAGTACATAGTTAGATGGTCAGTAAGCATAAATGCTGAAAAACAGTCTACACGTAGACCAGTTTTAGGAGTGACTCTTCTCATATTTAGTGTTATGTTTGTTTGCCTTTATGTTCTCTTCTTTTCATTTACAAATCTTCCTCTATTTATGTCCTGATAAACCCATTGTAAGTTGAAAATATCAGAAGTTGAAAATACATTTAACATACCTAACCTAGCATAGCTTAGCCTAGCCTACCTTAAACACGCTCAGAACACTTACGTTAACCTAGGGTTGGGCAAACTCATCCAACACAGAGCCTGTTTTATAATAGTGTTGAATATCTCATGTCATTTGTTGACTTTTGTTCCGAAAGTGAAAAGCAGAATGATTGGGTACTGAGCAGTTGAGAGTGTATTGGTTCTCTTACCCTCAGGATGGCATGGCTGACTGGTAGCTGTGCTGCCCTCACCACTGGGCAGCGTGAGAGAGGATTGTGTCACATGTGACTAGCCCAGAAAAGATCAACATTCAAGATTTGAAGTGTAGTTCCCACTGCATGTGTATCATTTTTGCACCATCATAAAGTTGAAAAATCGTTAAATGGAACGATTGTAAGGCAGGGACCGTCTGTACTTTAAAATTTATTTAATTCTACCCTCATTTCATACGTAGTCAAGTATCAGCTCATTTCTCTTCTTCCTCTAGCATTTGTCTGCCCCACTGCTACTGCCTTAATCCAGACCTTCCTCATTCATAACTGTAACAGTTAGTATCTCCCACCTCATTCATCTTTTTGTAAACTGCTACCAGTTATATTTCTAAAAATACCAGTAGTGTTGTTTTACTCCCTTACTTTAAAGGCTTCACATTGTCTACTGGGTGGAGTTAAAACTCCTGACTTTTTAGCTTCCTGGATTGCTGTCTACTCGCCCACTGCTGTGTGCTGCTGGCTCAAACCATGGCTGGCCTCCTGACTGTACTGCTGTCTCCTCCACTGCTCCTTTTCATTTGTCACATGAACTTTCAGTTTACTCTTCAAGGCATAATTCAGATATCCCTTCTGTATAGCTTTTCTGGATCGCCTCACCAATCTAGTTGTATTATCTTATTAGCACCTGATGACCTGTCTTTATTGTAACACATTTGTTCTCCCTGTTAGTCTCCTTGAGAACATGGATGTTGCCTTTATTTCTGACTGTTCAAATGCTCAGCACATTGTATATACTGAATAAATCCTTGTCGAATTGGGAAAGAGTTGAATTAAAAACAGTGGTCATCCAAATAGGCATGTTTCTTGTTTTAATGTAGTTTCCAAACTCTAGGCTGAAATTGCATTTAATGTAATGACATATTTGTATTGTTGTTTCGTCACTCAGTCATGTCCAACTTTTTGCAACCTCATGGTTGTATGTAGCCCACAAGGCTCCTCTGTCCGTGGGATTTTCCACGCAAGAATACTGGAGTGAGTTGCCATTTCCTACTGCAGGGTATCTTCTTGAGTTAGGGATCGAACTCGTATCTCCTGCAAGTCTCCTACATTGCAAGCAGATTCTTTACTGCTGAGCCACTGGGGAAGTATTTGGGCTTTAAATTTTTCTTAGGTTTCTTTCAAAATCTCTCTTATGATTCTTCTACTTTCCACTGAAATTTTTTTCATTTATTATCTATAATAAAAGATAAAATTCTCATTCTATTTCCCCCACCCTCAAAATTTTGCCAGCTATTTGTTTTTTAGCATTCCATTTTTCCTCTTTTCTAGTTTGAAAGTTATGTACTGTTTTATTACCACAGAAATTACAGTATGGATTCTTTATATCAAGGATTGATGTTAATCAATACCTCTGCCCTCCTTTTTGTCAATATAAGGGCCTTGAACCTTTAACTTCATTATTCCTCTCCCACTTCACATGCTGCTGTTCTATATTTAATTGTACATGTATGTATATTTAATTAGTAGACTTTATTTTACAGAAAATTGAGCAGTTAGTACAGAGTTGTCATATACTACTATCCCATCTCTCCAGTTTCCCCATTATTAACGTGTTACATTAATGTGGTAGACTTGTTACAGTTGATCAATGAGTATTGATACCTTTATTATTAAGGAAAGTCCTTAGTTTAACATTAGGATTTACTCTTTGTGTTGTATAGTTCTGTGGGTTTTGATAAATGAAAGAGTCACGTGTTAACCATTTGTATATGTGCGTTTTTAAGAACACAGATTTTATTGGGTCTGTTTTCTAGTTACATTCATTTAGCCTCACCTACATGTTTACCTGTGTTGTGTTTACCATTTTCTTTGTTGTTCGTTCCTTTTCACATCTCTGACCTTCCATCTGGAATACTCTTTCTTTTGCTGAAATACATCCTTTGGAATTTGTCTAGTGTGGGTCTGCCAGTAATTGTCTTCCCATTGTGTCTGCTTTAAAATGTCTATTTGGAGTTTTGTTCTTGAATGGTGGTATTTTGCTGGGTTTAGGATTCTAGGTTGGCCTGCTATGTTCTTTTAGTACATGGTTTACTGTTGTCCACTGATTTCCTTGATCTCATTTTACTTTTATTATCACTGCCATGCTGTTGCATGTAATCTTTTTTTTTGCCTGTTTTCGAGATTTTCTCTTTGTCTTTGATAGTCTGCACTACAGTGTAGAGACGAGAGATATGTCTAGGTTGGATTATTTACACCTGAATATTTTGGAGGAACATGAACGTACACATAAAGTAAGTAGATTTTCGTTTTTGGAGCGGTTTTAGTCTCACAACATAATGGAGTGGAAGGTATGGAGACTTCCCAGATACTCCTGCCTCTGCACATTTTGAGAGGTGATGAACCTGCATTGACAATACGTTACCATCCAAAGCCCATAGCATACATTAGGGTTCACTCTTGGTGGTGTATATTCTACGGATTTAGTCAAGTATATAATGATATGTATTTATTATAGTATCATACAAAGTTTTACTGGCGTAAAATCCTCTATGCTCCAACTGTTCATCCCTGCCTCCTCCCCTAGCCCACTACTGAGCTTTTTACTGTCCCCATAGTTTTCTCTTTCCTGGAATGTCATATAGTTGAAATAGTTGGAATCATACAATATGTAGCCTTTTCAGATTGGCTTCTTTCACTTAGTAATATTCATTTGAGTTTTCTCTGTGTCTTTTCATGGTGTGTAAGCTCTTTTTTTCCCTAAAGCCCTGAGTAGTATTTCACTGTCTGGCTGCTGTTGTTGCTCAGTCGCTGAGTCGTATCCAGCTCTTTGCGACCCCGTGTACTGCAGCGCGCCCCTAGTTTAAAGACTTATTTGCTTGTATGTCTCTGTCAGGTCTGAATTTTGGCAGGATCGATCGTCCTTGTGGATGTGGATCTTTCATCGCAGCGCACAGACTCAGTGGTTGTGGCGCTCAGGCTTAGTTGCTCTGAGGCACGTGGGATCTTGGTTCCCTAACCAGGGATCGACTCTGCATGCCTGCATTGCAAGATAGATTCTTAACCGCTGGACCACCAGGGAGGTCCCTGTGCCACATCTTATTTGTCTGTTCACCTACTAAAGGATGTCTTTGTTGCTTCCAAGTTTTAGCATTACGGATAAAGCTGCTATAAACATCTGTATGCATATTTCTGTGAGTGGTTGAAATATTTTGATTTATTCTGCTTGGAATTTATTGGATGTCTTAAATCTGTGGGTTGCTGGTTTTCATCAGTTTTCGAATTCTCAGCCATTGTCTTTGCATATATTGCCTCTGCCTTACTCTCTGTCTTCTTCTTGCACTCTATTTAAACATATGTTAGACTTTCTTACTTTATTTTCTCTGCCTTTTACCTTGTCTTCTGTATTGCTGGTCTTTTATTTCCCGGGGCTGAATACTGAGTAGGTTCATTCTGAAATTTCCATCCACTTTTTTATTTCTTCTTATACCTTCCCCTTATTTATTTTCTCTTTAAATTTGTCTAATCTGCATGCTTCTATCCATTGAGTTTTGTTGAGGGTTGGTTTATTTTTAGGTGGCTCTTATCCTCAAAGGATAGTGCTGTGCTACTTGTTTAAAGTAGAAGGTAAAATTTCCCAGAATCATCTCATTGGGCAGGTCCTGGGCTTTGTGGTTTCCTTTACTGAACTTCACCCTCATTAAAATTGTAGTAAATGAGTTCTTTTTGTCGAGTTGCTAAGTCATGTCCACCTCTTTGCCACCCCGTGGACTGCTGCAGCACACCAGGCTCCTCTGTCCTCCAGTGTTTCCTGGAATTTGCTCCAATTCCTGTCCATTGAGTTGCTGATGCTGTCTAACCATCTCATCCTCTGCTGCCCCCTTCTCCTTTTGCCTTCAGTCATTCCTAGCATTAGGGTCTTTTCCAGTGAGTCGGCTCTTAGTATCAGGTGGCCAAAGTATTGGAGCTTCAGCATCAGTCCTTCCAATGAGTTTTCAGGGTTGATTTCCTTTAGGATTGACTGGTTTGATCTCCTTTTAATCCAAGGGACTCTCAAAAGTCTTCCACAGTACCAGTTTGAAAGCATCAGTTCTTTGGTGCTCGGCCTTCTTTATGGTCCAGCTCTTCACATTTGTACACAACTACTGGAAAAACCATAGCTTTGACTATATGAATCTTTATCAGCAAAGTGATATTTCTGCTTTTTAATATGCTGTCTAGTTTTGTCATAGCTTTCCTTCCAAGAAGCAAGTGTCTTAATTTCATGGCTGCAATCACCATCTGCAGTGATTTTGGAGCCCAAGAAAATAAAATCTGTCACTGCTTCCACTTTTTCCCTTTCTGTTAATATTTGCCATGAAGTGATGGGACCGGATGCCATGATCTTCGTTTCCAAGAGGCTGTTTAGTTCCTCTTCACTTTCTGACATCAGAGTGGTTCTAAAAGCTGTGGTAGGTCTTACTAGAACTGGTCAGCTTCAATTTATTTGGCATCAGTAGTTGGGGCATAGACTCGGATTGCTTTGATGTTGAATGATTTGCCTTGGAAATGAACTGAGATCATTCTCTTGTTTTTGAGGTTGCACCCAAATATGCTATATTTCAGACTCTTCTCTTGCCTATGAGGGCTATCCCATTTCATCTAAGGGATTCTTGCCCGTGTAGTAGGTATAGTGGCCATCTGAATTAAATTTACCCATTCCTGTCCATTTTAGTTCCCTGATTCCTAAGCTGTTGATATTCAGTCTTGCCATCTCCTGCTTGACCACATCCAGTTTACCTTGATTCATGGACCTAACATTCCAGGTTCCTGTGCAATATTGTTCTATACAGCATTGGACTTTACTTACAGCACCAGACACATCCACAACTGAGCGTCATTTCCACTATGTCCCAGCCACTTCATTCTTTCTGGAGCTATTGGTAATTGCCCTCCACTCTTCCCCAGTAGCCTACTGGACACCTTCTGACCTGGAGGGCTCATCTTCCAGTGTCATATTTTTTTGCCTTTTCATACTGTTCATGGAGTTCTCCAGGAAAGAATACTGGAGTGGGTTGATATTTCCTTCTCCAGTGGACCACATTTTGTCAGAACGCTTCACTATGACCCATCTGTCTTGGGTGGCCCTGTATGACATGGCTCATAGCTTCATTGAGTTATGCAAGCCCCTTTGCCATGACAAGGCTGTGATCCTGAAGGGAGTAGTAAATATATACATAAAAAAATTTACTATTCTAACCATTTTTGAGTGTATAGTACATTCACTTTGTTTTGCAGTCATCATTGTGATCCCTCTCAAGAACTTCTTCATCTTGCAAAAATGAAACTATACTCATTAAACCATAACTGCACATTTACATCTTCCCTTAGTCCCTGGCAACAATCATTCTACTTTCTGTTTACATGAATTTGACTGCTCTAGAAATCTCATATAAGTGGACTCATACAATATTTGTCTGTTTTGTAACTGGCTTAGTTCATTTAGCATAATATTCCTTAAGATTCATCCATGTTGTAGCATCAGAATTTCCTTCCTTTTTAAGGCTGAGTAGTATTACACGTACCATATTTTATTCATCCATGTGTCTGTCATTAGTCACTTTGGTCGCTTCTAGCTTTTGGCTACTGTGAATAATGCTGCTGTGAACATGGGTGTACAAATGCTGTTTGAGTTCCCACTTTCAGTTATTTTGAGTGTATGTATGGAAGGGGAATGATTGCATCTTAATTCAACTCTTTGTTGAAGCTTGACCTCCTCTCATCCTATATTGTTGACAAAGTACAGTCAGAAAATTGTGATTGTTTTTCTTTTAGTCTACCCTTAGCAAAAGCCTTAGAAGTCTTAAAAATTTTGTTAGCTTCTACAGAGGGACTGGTAATAATACTCAAATTGCAGTTATTTTTTGCAAATAGTATTATTGGCCCAGGAAGTTGAAGAACTAAGTAACTTGGTGAGTTACATAGGATAGCTTTTTATTTTAACCAAACCATAGTTTAATTTTAAAATGATAACAGCAAGGGGCTATCCAGATTTGCTGTACTCAAATTTTTTAAAAACAGATAACTTTATTTATTTAAATATTTATTTATAAGTCTGCCCCAGATCTTAGTTGCAGTATGCGAACTTTTAGATGTGGCATGTGGGATCTAGTTCCCTGACCAGGGGTTGAAGCCAGACCCTCTGTATTGGGAGCACAGAGTCTTAGCCACTGAACCACCTGCTGTATTAGAATTTAACAGCGTATGCATGCTCAGTCACTCAGTCATGTCTGACTCTGCGACACCATGGACATAGCCCATCAGACTCCTCTGTCCATGGGATTATCCCAACAAAAAATACTGGAGTGAGTTGCCATTTCCTCTTCCAGGGAATCTTCCCAACCCAGGGATCGAACCTATGTCTTGTGCGGCTACTGCATTGGCAGATGGATTCTTTACCACTGAGCCACTTGGGAAGCCCATTTTAACCAGTTTTGTCTGATGAAGACTGTTAATGTTGCTTATATAAAGATAACAAGGTGATGGTGTCTGTTCTAATAGTTGTGACCTGTGTGACTGATAACTTTGCTTTTATAAAGAGTAAATATGTGACTTTCATGGAGAAGGAAATGGGAACCCACTCCAGTATTCTTGCCTGAAAATCCCACGGACAGAGGGGTCTGGCAGGCTACAGTCCATGGGGTCACAAAGAGTCAGACGTGACTTGGAGAGATATTGCAAGGTAGCAAATGAAGGGGCTCCTCTTGTTCCCAGCTTGTATTGTGTTCAGTTGATGACGAAGCCTCCAGGAGCACACAGAAGACCCACTATCATTTGCTGTAAAGCAAGCTTTCTCAGCATGCCAGTGGACACCAACTGCAGCCCAGGGCACCCGGTGAACTTCTCTGCCACCAGCAGCCAAGCCATAGTCTCTCCAGTATGTCGGAATCTCAGCCTTTGGGAAGGGAGTACCCCAGATGTGGTTTCAGTCTCCTGACTAGACCCAGGCTGATACATAGTATCAACTATTTCCCTTCATGCGTCCTTTCTCAAGAAGCTTCTAGAAGATACAGTCCATAAACACCAGACAGAAAATCATAACAGAGAAAGCCAGCATATTAAGGAAGCAGATGATCCAACAAAGGAAAAAAGTCAAGAAAATTTTCAGGACAAGGCCTAGGGAGCCAACAGCCCAGAGTGTTGTAGAGGATCACAACACCTGAGAGGATTTATGTCTCCAGAGAGGGGAAAGTGGAGCCTGATACATCACCTGATGTATTTGAAATAAGCATTAATTCCGGGAAATGGTTCCCTTTTTGGTTTAGTGGTCAAAACAATGCAAATATTACTATGACATATAATATTCATTTATAAGAAATTTTAATTCATTTTAAATTTAAATTAATTAAAAATAAGATATATACATAAATTAAATAAAATTGATTTAAATTCTGTTAAAAAAAAAAAAGTAAACATGTGACTTTCATTGCATAGACTGTTGCCAGAGTTGGTGTTGATTTAATTCCTGTTTTGTCTGTCTCCAGAGGAATACTAAGGATTAATTGTGAAATTAAAATATAATCTGAAAGCCCAGCTAATCTCAGATGAAGATGCCTCTAGTTCGGGATGTTTTGTTATATTAATTAACTTTTATTGTACACCCATTCAGTCGTGTCCGACTCTTTGCGACCCCATGGACTGTAGCCTACCAGGCTCCTCCCTCCATGGGATTCTCCAGGCAAGAGTACTGGAGTGGGTTGCCATTTCCTTCTCCAGGGGATCTTCCCAACCCAGGGATTGAACCCAGGTCTCCCGCATTTCAGGCAGACGCTTTAACCTCTGAGCCATAACTTTAGCAGGCAGATTTAATGTCCAAATTTGGCAGAAACCACTAGCATTAAACCAAAACTCACTTGTCCAAGTTCCATTATCGAATCAAGGCACAAAGTATTCCATCAACTTCTGAAAAGCTGTTTGACCTGCTGTGTGATAATCTGGATGAGGTGAAGGGAAAGGGACATGATAGCTATATTGAAATTTTAGTGCCCCCATTTTTCAGCAGTTGAGTTCTGCTGACTCTTTATTTATTTACTGTTTGTTTGTTTTGAGTTCAGCTGACCCTTAGTAAGTCTGTACTGTGTGTAGATGTTATGGAGGATTAAAAAAAAAAATCAACCAGATGTACTACATACACTTGGGGCACTTATATAATAAGGCAGGAATGGACCCGTATGTCTATGGCACACAGCTGATGGTGGATATAGAGACGTGAAGGTGTTATGAGCCTAAAAGAAGGGGCACAAGCACGTATGTATATTTACTCCCTCCATTAAAAACAATATGGTGATATGAAGGCATTATGAGCCTAAAAGAAGAGAGCTTAGAAAATAATTTGCTCAGAGGTCAGATTGTGTGTGGAAGGACGAAAGTTTTTGTTTTGCAGTAGGATCACTGTAGCTAAACACCTCAGAAAAATTCTGATAAAATATTATGAATAAGTTGCAGAATGATAGTATAGAATAGCTTGGTTTTAAAGCTTAGCAAAACTGCTTAGGATCTAAGGCAGAGTTGGTTTTTAAGAATTAATTTTGATTAGGTGATATATTTACATAGTACAATATTCAAAAGATTTTAAAGATACACAGTGAAACATCTCTGCTACCCTTTTCCTTTTTTTTCTGGTCACACCCTGCAGCATGGGTGATCTTAGTTCCCCGACCAGGGATGGAACCTGTGCCCCCTGCAGTAGAAGCGTGGAGTCTTAACCACTGGACCACCAGGGAAGTCCCTGCTATGCTTTTCCTATATCCGTTTGGTTTTCTTCCCTGGAGACAACTATTAGCAGTTTATTGTATTTTATTTATGTGTGTGTATATATCATACATGATGATATATTATGCATGTGTGTGCATGTGCAAATATGTATGTATATTCACCCACTCCTTTAAAAAAAAATACAAAGAGTACGTTATATATATTATTGTGTATTTTCCTTTTTGTGTTTAAAATATTTTAGAAATTGTTTTAGTACATATAGAACTTCCTTCTCTTTTTTCAAGGCTGTTTAATATTCCATTGTACAGCTGAACCATAATTTAACCCTTTTCTTGTCTATGGACACTTAGATGAAAAAGTGTTTTACTGACATAAACAATGCTTCAGTGAATAGCCTTGTACAGAATGTCATTTCACACATGTTTACTGGATAAGCCCCTAGAAGTAGAATTACTGGGTCAAAGGATATGAACATGTGTAATTTTTGTAGTTACAGCCACAGTCCTCTCCATAGAGAATAGGAATATAACTATATTTCTCCATCAGTGAATGAAAACATTTGTTCCCCGTAGTTAAGTATGTTAAGGGAGTTATTTAAAGGAGTATGTGGACAGATGCTAGGGTTCTTGAACCTTGTAAAATAATAGGTAAAAATTTGTTTATATGTGTTTATGGCTGTGTCTTTTCCCTAGAAGACAGGTCCACATTTTTTGCTGCATTCTTTAAAAGTTCAGTGATTCAAAATAGGGTTAAAAAGCATTATCTGGCAGTTAGTTGTTTCAAATTAGAACATGTTGCTTTGTATGATATTTCTCTTTTATGGAAATATTTGAGTAGAAGCATGTAAGTAATCATTAGAGATGTTGTATGGAAAGTTACTGTGCAGGAGAATGGTCTAAATCCAATTCCCAATCTTTTATTATTTTTCGTTTCACTCCCTGGGAGGCCATGTTTTAAAAAACCTGTTTTCTATTAAACTGAATTTATTAAGCAATACCTTATTTCCCCAATTTTGTTAATTAGAGCTTTAGAACAGTATGAGGTCAGTTTTACTACATAGAATTAATCTTTTCATCTATACTTAGTTGATGAAATTTTAACTAAAGTCCAGTCAATTTGACATTTTAAATCGGCTGTATAGGTGAACAATAGTTCAGGACCCCATTATTATTTTTGGGACTTAACTAAGAAACAGATCTCTACTCTATATCAGATAGCTTCCAAGGGTCTTTTGAGTTCTGTGTGTTAACAGTACACATTCAGAGATTTTGTTGAGGACCAGTATTAAGTTCTGCCACAAGTTTTGTTACAAGTAAATGCTCACCATAACAGATTCCTTAGAGCTTTCATATCATGGGATAATGGAGTTAATTTGCAATTATAGTATACATATTATTGAAAGTCACAATTCTGTATGTTCTGGAGAAAAAAACAGGAAGTCTCCATATGAATTAGAAAGTTAAAAGGTTTAATTTAGAGACAGTTGGTGATATTATGTAAAATCTTTTTTTTTGATACTATATTGTTATTTGGTGGCTTGTTTTGAAAGAGGATTTTTCTAGGGATTATTTAAAATATTTCATATAGGGGAAAGTATGGTGAACCTATATATCATGCTAGACCCTGGAGCAAGAGTTAAAGGTCTTGTCTGTTGGTAGCACTCAATTAGGAAACTTTTTAAAAAAATCGTTACATATTCTGGAATAAAACCTGAGGAGCCGTTTGTTATATAGAATTATGTGTTGTAGATACCTTATTTTATCTAGTTCTTCAAAGTTTTCTTTATTTCTGAAATAGAAATTTAGAACAAAACTTTTATTATGGGCTGTCCTTACAGAACTTTTTGTAGTGATATTTGCTATAAATGGGAATTTGCTTTTACTAACAAATCTTTGACAGTAAATTTTTTTTTTTATTGGAGTATGGTTGATTTTCAATGTTGTGTTAGTTTTAGAAGTATAGCAAAGTGAATCAGTTATATTAATACATATACATATATCCTCTGTGTTTTAGATTCTTTTCCCATAGACTATTTAGAAGTTGACTATGATAAGTTAAATATGTATACCACTAAGAAAATAACAAAACAGATAATAGCTAATGATAAAATAGATTAAATGAAATACTTGAAACAAATATGTTTCACAGTTCTAAAGAAAGATGGGGAAGAAGAAAAGAAACAAAAGCTAGGAAAAAAAGTAACATAGTACATTTTAACTCAAATACATGATAAGTAAATGTATTATAAATGGTCTAGCACTTCAATTAAGAGTGCCAGGTTAGATCACTGTGATCTAACCAGTTAGATACCCACCTTATTTGTAACCTGTATCTTTATATTTAAAAGATGAAAAAAGATACTGTATAAACAGTAAATATAAAAATATTGGAGTGCCTATATTGTATTAGACAAAGGACACTTCAGAACAAGGAAAATATGACAAGGGGTAAAGGGCATTTCATAATGAAAAAAGGATCAATTCATTGAGAAAACTCAGCAATTGTAAATGTTACACGTCCAATAACAGAGTGAAGCAAAAACTGACAATTGAAAGGAGCACTGGGCAAATCCACAGTTGTAGTTGGAAATTGCAGTGTTCTCAATAATGGATAGAACAAGCAGGCAAGAAAAAATCAAGAAGGATATAAAAGGTTTAGACAACACTGTGAATGAACTGTACCTAATTGACAGAACACTCTACCCACATACTTTGCAAGCGCACATGGAAGATTTACCAAAACAGACTGTGTCCTGGGATATAAAACATATTTCAACACATTTAAAAGGATTAAAATTATATAGAGAGTACTCTGACTACAGTGAAATTACAAAGATACCTGGAAAATCTCCCAGGTATTTGGAAGTTAAGAAACATACTTCGAAATAAACTTTAAAGAAGAACTCACAAGGCAAACTAGAAAATCTTTGACCTGATTGAAAATGAAACCCAGTCTGTCAAAACTTGTGGTATGCGGCTAAAGCAGTGCATTAGGAGGAAACATGTAACTGCTAAAGAAATGTCTAAAATCAATGAATGACCCAAGCTTCCCCTTTAAGAAGTTAGAAAAAGAACAAACTAAGTAGGAGAGAAATAAAGAGTTGAAATAAATGAAATAGAAAGCAACCCTGAATAATCCTATATTCATTAAAAAAAAATATGGGTTTGTAATTAAAAGCATTTCCACAAACAGAAGTCCAGGCCCATGTGACTTTATTGGTGAATTCTATCAAACATTTAAGGCAGAAATAATAACCGAATTTTCACAAATTTTAGAAACACGCCACCAGTGTTACCTTGATACCAAACCAGGTAAAAATGTTACGAAAAAAGAAAACTATATCTCAGTATCCTTTATGAATATATATGTAAAACTCATTAACAAAATATTAGTAAATTGAATCTAGCTCTTTATATGTTTTATCCTATATGATACATCATGACTAATTGGGCTTAACCCCAGTTGCAAGGTAGGTTGAACATTCAAAGTCAGTGTTAGCTACCATATTAATGAAATAAAGGCAAAAAGCTAAATAATCTTGTAATAGGTGCATAAAAAGCACTTGAAAGAAGTTTAGCACTAGTTTGTGATAAAAGCTCTCAGCTGGCTGTGAATAGAAGGGAACGTTGTCAATCTGATAAAAGATGTCTATTAAAAACCTACATTGAATCTCACACTTAAATGGTGGAAGATTGAGTGCTTTCAACCCAATGTCCAGAACAAGTCAATTCACAACTTCTTTACAGCATGGTCCTAGCCAGGTGCAGTAAGGCAAATAAAAGGAATAAGCTTATAGATTGGAAAGGAAAAATAAAATTATGTTTATTTTTAGATGTCTTACAGATGACATGATTATGCATTAGAATGTTCTGAGTAACTGATTTTTTTAAAAATGGCTAGAGTTTAAGTTTAGCTAACTACAAGTTGAATTTATGCAACACATCAATTGTGTTTCTTTACACTTGGAATGTATAACTGGCAATTGAAATTTGAAAAGCAATACAATTTGCAGTAGCATCAAATAGTATAAATACAGAAATGTTCCCTAAGAACAGAAGAGTGAGAATATTTCTTAGAGATCCTTGTAATAGAAGTTGTTTTGTATTGCCATTTCATTAAGGTACAAAGGACTAAAGAACATGGACCCCCTTGCAGTCCAAGGGACTCTCAAGAGTCTTCTCCAACACCACAGTTCAAAAGCATCAATTCTTCGGCGCTCAGCTTTCTTCGCAGTCCAACTCTCAGATCCATACTTGACCACTGGAAAAACCGTAGTCTTGACTAGACGGACCTATATTGGCAAAATAATGTCTCTGCTTTTGAATATGCTATCTAGGTTGGTCGTAACTTTCATTTTTTATTTAGATCATGTTCAAAACCTTTTGCCTTTTAGTTAGAACTTCAGTATTGTGACTTGCTGAATAATTGGGCCTCTGTGGGGGCAAACTATTTTGTTGTAATAGGGTAGTTAAAACTTGTTGGTTTGGTTGGTTAAAGTTCAGTGTTAAGGATGGTCCATTCGTATCTCCCCATACTCCCATTGAGCGCCAACTTTATTTCAGGCACTATTCTACACCTTTCTGATATATACTATTATTTTATTTAATCCTTACAATATCTCTGAGGTGGGTGGTTTTTCCTTTTTTATCACAGATGAGAAGACCAGAGCTCATAGTGCTTAAGTGATTTGCCTAGTTCCATACAGGGATTCAGTGATTCAGTCCCATACCAGTCTGATTTTAAACTGTTGGTATCAGCTGTTCTCAGTCATTTTTCTATTGGTCACGCCACTGGGCCATCCCATTCTTTCCCATTCAGGAAATGCAAGTAAGTGAGATTAATTTTTATAGTGCTAAGTTTGAGTCTATGTTTTACTTCAAAAGTAAATCAGAAGAAAAAACAAACTGTTAAGTGATATAGTTTTTGGTACTCTTCACAGATATCAAGATACAAGTTTTATATTGGCTTTAATATACTTTAATGGAAGGCACAGTCCATTTAAAGTTTGATGTTTAATTCTGAGCCATGGGCTGTGTGCCTTGGAAAATAATGTGTTTTAGGGATGTAAGTAACAGTAACCTAGCTAGGTCTTTTACATGGGTTTTACCAAAGGTTAGTATTGTGATTTTTGGAATTGAAAGGTGAACAGATGAGATTGCCAGGCCTTGGTGGGAAACCTCCCAACTGTCTTTCCCCAGTCAGACAGGTGGAAATTTGAAGCAGCTAAAATCTGTGTGTGTGGGAGGTAGGGCGATTGATTATATAAACTTAATATTACTGTCTTAAATTCTAGCCCTTGATGGGACATAAAGGGCATTAGTGATGTCTGCCTGGCCTTTTTTTTGGCCATGCCATGCAGGATTTTAGTTCCTTGGCCAGGGATTGAACCTGTGCCCCCTGCAGTGGAAACTCAGAGTCCTAACCACTGGACTACCAGGGAGTTCCCTGCCTAGCTTTCCACAGATGAGTAAACTGAAGATCAGGGAATTCTCTGATGGTCCAGTGGTTAGGACTCCAAGCTTCCACTGCAGGGGTACAGGTTCAATCCCTGGTTTGGGAACTGAAATCCCACAAGCCGTGTGTAGCATGGCCAAAAATAACTGAAGGTCAGATAGAGCACTGACTTGCTAATGATTGTGCCATAATCAGTAAATGACAGAACTGGAATTTAGACTTCTGCCTCCTATCCTTATACCAGTATATCGGGGTCTGCAGTAAGAGTTTTGTTATACTGTTTCCTGTCGGCAAGGATTTGTTTCTTACCAATTAATTAATGCTCTCTTCAAAACAGTAAAAGTCAGGAACCTTATATTTATTGCTCATCAAACTTTCTTTAGACATTTTAATTCTGGATTATGCTGATATTTTTATTTTTGTTCTTACTATGATTTCTTCTCTGTTATCTCTACTGTAAATGTGCCCCATGATTTTGTTCAGAGTTTCCTTTTTCTATCTAAATATCTGTAAGTATTGAATTTATAGTTTTTAGTCAAAAAAGGAGAGTTTTTTTTTTTTTTTATCATAAGGAGTAAGGTTAATGGAGAAGGAAATGGCAACCCACTCCAGTATTCTTGCCTGGAGAATCCCAGGGATGACGGAGCCTGGTGGGCTGCCATCTATGGGGTCGCAACTGAAGTGACTTAGCAGCAGTAGTCCTATCCACATTCTACTTAGAACACTTGAAGTTCATGATCAAACTGTACAAAGAAGCAACTTTTAATAGAGTTAAGTTCTGGTCTATGAGCCATTTAATGGTCCTGGTGTTGTGTCAGCCATTCAGTTTTATGTTAATTCATCTATATGAAAGTAAGCAGAAAAGTTGAACTTAAAACTCCAAGCTATTTAACATGAAAAAAAAAAGAGGCTGAAAAATGTAATAAACTATCACTGTGCCTATCAAAAAAAAAAAAAAAAAAGGAGTAAGGTTAAAAGCTAAATTGTAAGCTTTATAATAAGATATGTAGTCCATATACTATTGCTTCTATGTGCGTGGAGATTATATTTCTTTTCCTTTAGGATTAGTGTTTTTTTTAATGATTAATTTTCAGAACACGTGCATACTTTTATAATAGGACTATCATTGTTAGGAGAAGCTTGGGTGTGTATCCACCTAGATTTTAAAAATACTGTACTTAACCCACTTGCATGCATATTTACCTGTAGAAAGCATACCGTATTGATTTTTATGACTTTTACAAAAGTTGAATCATACTAATCATTATTGTTCTGAACTTACTTTTCACACAGCAGATAATTTTAAGATCTGCCATAAAGATGTTGTTATATATAGACTTAGTTCAGATCACTATTTAAATAATCATCCTATAAACATGTTTGTAGACTGGTCTTTTGTCACTTAACTAAAGAAATATATGAGATAAGAGATTTGGAACTTAGAGAGAGAAAACGGTACCCTGATCCTTTCTGTAGATGATCAGGAAGCTCTGGAGGGCAGGATTGTGTTTGCTGCTCTTCTGTACCCAGTAACAGTGTATGCAGCAGCAGTGCAGCCCCATGTGTGTAAGTACTTCCTGTATTGAGCAAGAGTACACTGGATTTTTTTTTTTTTTCTAATTTTATTTTATTTTTAAACTTTACATAATTGTATTAGTTTTGCCAAATATCAAAATGAATCCGCCACAGGTATACATGTGTTCCCCATCCCGAACCCTCCTCCCTCCTCCCTCCCCCCACCATCCCCTCTGGGCCGTCCAGTGCACCAGCCCCAAGCATCCAGCATCGTGCATCGAACCTGGACTGGCAACTCGTTTCCTACATGATATTTTACATGTTTCAATGCCATTCTCCCAAATCTTCCCACCCTCTCCCTCTCCCACAGAGTCCATAAGACTGTTCTATACATCAGTGTCTCTTTTGCTGTCTCGTATACAGAGTTATTGTTACCATCTTTCTAAATTCCATATATATGCGTTAGTATACTGTATTTATGTTTTTCCTTCTGGCTTACTTCACTCTGTATAATAGGCTCCAGTTTCATCCACCTCATTAGAACTGATTCAAATGTATTCTTTTTAATGGCTGAGTAATACTCCATTGTGTATATGTACCACAGCTTTCTTATCCATTCATCTGCTGATGGGCATCTAGGTTGCTTCCATGTCCTGGCTATTATAAACAGTGCTGCGATGAACATTGGGGTACACGTGTCTCTTTCCCTTCTGGTTTCCTCAGTGTGTATGCCTAGCAGTGGGATTTACACTGGATTTTTTTAAACAGCTTTATTGAGATATAATTCTCACAACAGACAATTTACTCAATTAAGATATGCAATTCAGTGACTCCAGGTGTATTTATAGAAATGTGAAACCATTACCACTATCAATTTTCAAACATTTTCATTACCTCAAAAAACAAAACCAAAAAACCCTTACCCCTTAGCTTTCACCCTCAAAATTCACCCCCTTCTCTCGGTGCCTATTGTTTAGTTGCTAAGTCGGTCTGACTCTTTGCAACCCCATGGACTATGTAGCCCACCAGGCTCCTCTGTCCATGGGATTTCCCAGACAAGAATACTGGAGGGGGTTGCCATTTCCTTCTCCAGGGATCTTCCCTACCCAGAGTTTGAACCCACATCTCCTGCATTGCAGCTGGGTTCTTTATCACTGAGCCACCCGGGAAGCCCCCTTTCAGTGCCAGGCAACCATTAATCTACTTTTTGTCTCGATTATATTTCACCAGATCTGAACACTTAGTATAAATGGAATCATACAGTCTGTGGTCCTTTGTGATTGGCTGCTTTCACTTGGCATAATGGTTATAAGGTTCGTTCCTGTATCTGAACTTCATTTCTTCTTATTGCCAAATAATATTCCATTGTATGGATATACTTCATTTTGTCTATTCATTCTTTCAGTTGATGGACGTTTGGGTTATTTCCGTTTTTTGGCTGTTATGAATAGTGTGCCATGAACATTCATGTACATGTTTTTGTGTGCATATGTTTTCATTTCTCTTGGATATATTCCTTGGAGTGAAATTGCTGGATCTTATGGTTAAGAGATAGTCCATTAAGGGATTAATTTAAGACTTAAGAATCTATTTTTTTTAAGTCATTAGTTTAACCATTAGAGGAACTGCCAGACTGTTTTCCAAAGTGGCTATGCCTTTTTACCTCTCCACCTGCAGTGTGTGAGGGTTAAACTTTCTCCATATCCTTGTCTGTCTTGTTGGTTATATGTACCAGACTTCCATAGGAAGGTTGTCCAGAAGAAAAGATAGTTAAAGAACTTTTTATTGTTTTTATGGTTGGATTTGCTTGTCTGAAAATGGATGTTAATAAATACATGGTTAAGATTTTGCCATTTATTTAGGGCTGAAATGCTCCTAAAAATCATTAATATTAGTTAAGGATTTTCCTGACTGTGTACTGTGATATTTTATTTGCTTGTCAAAACACAGTTATTCATTTAAAATCACCCCACTGATTTGACTGTGCTGTGGTGTGAAAAGGTGGTTCTACTAATAACTAAGAATGGTGCGGTTTTAATTCTTTATTAGGTCTACTCTTTAATGGAGTATCCTTTAATTACCTCGGATAGTTTGACCCTGTAGTCGGCTGTGCTCTTTTATACTTAAACTTTTGTCTGCTGTTCTCAATCCCTTTTAAGATGCCAATTTAGTTCAAGGAGGAAATGAAGACTTTAGAAACTCAACAAATGTTGACATTTAAACTTTTACAAGAGTGAAAGAGTAACCTTCAGCCCCTATTTCTACAAGGTTCATGTAGGCTTCATTCATCTGCTAAAGACTGGTTGTCAGCATTTGTATTTTAACCTCAGTTTTCGTAAGTTTACAACTTATCCACAAGGTTTTCTTTAGGCTTGAAACTGAAGTAATTTTAACCGCCCCCCCCCACCAAAAGTTCATTTAGGTATATTAGAGGTGTGTTTTACTTTGTTTTTTGGGAGCCTTGCTTCTTATAAACAAGAAACGTGACTCTTGTCTATTTTTTAAACTGTCCATTTGATGTTTTGCTTAAAAAAATCATTAGTGGGATACAGGATAATTAAAGGTAATCAAAGGGTCGCAAAGAGTCAGACACAACTTAGAGACTGAACAACAGGATAATCAGCTTAAATGTTAGCGTAGAAAATAAGGCTTTCACTGAGGAATGTTAACTTATTATCATACATTGTGTTAAAAATTCTTTTTTCCCTTTATCCTTATGTAAAAAAACAAACTGTTGTGTCAAAGACTTTCAGTAGATTGAAGATTCAGTTCAGTTCAGTTCAGTTCAGTGGCTCAGTCGTGTCTGACTCTTGCGACCCCGTGAATTGCAGCACGCCAGGCCTCCCTGTCCATCACCAACTACCGGAGTTCACTCAAACTCATGTCCATCGAGTTGGTGATGCCATCCAGCCATCTCATCCTCTGTTGTCCCCTTCTCCTCCTGCCCCCAAAATCCCTCCCAGCATCAGGGTCTTTTCCAATGACTCAACTCTTCTCATGAGGTTGCCAAAGTATTAGAGTTTCAGCTTTAGCATCTGTCCTTCCAAAGAACACCCAGGACTGATCTCCTTCAGAATGGACTGGTTGGATCTCCTTGCAGTCCAATGGACTCTCAAGAGTCTTCTCCAACACCACAGTTCAAAAGCATCAATTCTTCGGCGCTCAGCTTTCTTCACAGTCCAACTCTCACATCCATATATGACCACTGGAAAAACCATAGCTTTGACTAGATGGACCTTTGTTGCCAAAGTAATGTCTCTGCTTTTTATTATGCTGTCTCGGTTGGTCATAACTTTCCTTCCAAGGAGTAAGCATCTTTTAATTTCATGGCTGCAATCACCATCTGCAGTGATTTTGGAGCCCCAAAAATAAAGTCTGACACTGTTTCCACTGTTTCCCCGTCTATTTCCCATGAAGTGATGGGACCAGATGCCATGATCTTAGTTTTCTGAATGTTGAAGATTAGGAACTAATAAATCCAGAGTTGGAAAATTAGAAAACAAAGGGAGAAATGGAGAAAGTAAGTGGGTTATGACAAAAGAGAGTGAAGACTTACACAGAAAGAGAAAACTGGAAGTGGATGCTGTTAGTTTTATGATGTTGTTCAGTTGCTAAATCCCGTCCAACTCTTTGTGGCCCCATGGACTGCAGCATGTCAGGCTTCCTGTCTTTCGCTATCTCCCAGAGTTTGCTCAAACTTGTGTCCAATGAGTCACTGATGCCATCCAACCCTCTCATCCTCTGTGCCCCGCTTCTCCTGCCCTCAATCTTTTCCAGCATCAGGATCTTTACCAATGAATTGGCTCTTGATATTAGGTGGCCAAAGTATTGGAGCTTCAACCTCAGTGTCAGTCCTTCCAATGAGTATTCAGGATTGATTTCCTTTAGTATTGACTGGTTTAATCTTGTTGTCCAAGGGACTCTCAAGAGTCTTCTCCAGCACCACGTTGCAAAAGCTTCAATTCTTTGGTGCTCAGCCTTCTTTAGAGAAGCCTAGTGGCTCAGACGGTAGAGCGTCTGCCTGCAATGTGGGAGACCCGGCTTTGATTCCTGGGTCAGGAAGATCCCTTGGAGAAGGAAATGGCAATCCACTCCAGCACTCTTGCCGGAAAATCCCGTGGACGGAGGAGCCTGATAGGCTACAGTCCATGGGGTCACAAAGAGTCGGACATGACTGAACGACTTCACTTTCACTTTTTCACTTTCAGCCTTCTTTGTGGTCCAACACTCACATCTGTACATGACTACTGGAAAAACCATAGCTTTGACTGTACAGACCTTTGTTGTCAAAGTTATATCTCTGCTTTTTAATATGATATCTAGGTTTGTCATAGCTTTCCTTCTAAGAAGCAAGCACTTTTAATTTCATGGCTGCAGTCATTGTCTACTGTGATTTTGAAGCCTAAGAAAATAAAGTCTGTCACTGTTTCCATTTTTTTCTCCATCTGTTTGCCATGAAATACCATGGGATCAAATACCATGGTCTTCGTTTATTTGAATGTTGAGTTTTAAGCCAGCTCTTTCACTCTCCTCTTTCACCCCCATCAAGAAGCTGTTTATAAAGTTCCTCTTCCCTTTATACCATTAGAGTGGTATCATCTACATATTTGAGGTTGTTAATATTTCTTCCGGCAATCCTGATTCCACCTTGTGGAATTTCTCATGATGTACTCTGTGTATAAGTTAAATAAACAGGGTGACAGTATACAGACTGACTTACTCCTTTCCCAATTTTGAACCAGTCTGTTATTCCATGTCTGGTTCTAACTGTTGCTTCTTGACCTGCATAGAGGTTTCTAAGAAGACAGATAAGGTGGTCTGGTATTCTCATCTCTTTAAGAATTTTCCAGTTTCTTGTTGTGATGCACACAAAGTCTTTCATGTAGTCAGTAAAGTAGAAGTAGATACTTTTCTGGAATTTCTTTGCTTTCTCTGTGACCCAACAAATGTGGGCAATTTGATCTCTGGTTCCTCTGTCTTTTCTAAATCCAGCCTGTATATCTAGAGAGTCTCGGTTTACATACTGTTGAAGCCTAGCTTGAAGGATTTTGAGCATTACCTTAGTAGCATGTGAAATGAGCATAATTGTACAGTAGTTTGAACATTCTTTGGCATTGCCTTTCTTTGAAATTGAAATGAAGACTGACCTTTTCCATTCCTGTGACCACTACTGGCATAATGAGTGCAACATTTTAACAGCATCATCTTTTAGGATTTGAAATAGCTCAGCTGGAATTCCGTCACCTCCACTAGCTTTGTTCGTAGTAATGCTTCGTAAGGCCCACTTGACTTTACACTCCAGGATGTTGGCTCTAGGTGCGTGACTACACTGTTGTGGTTATCTGCTCAGTCGTGTCCAACTCTTTGAGACCCCATGGACTATACAGTCTGTGGAATTTTCCAGGCCAGAATACTGGGGTGGGTATTTGATTCACTTCTCCAGGGGATCTTCCCAACTTAGGGATGGAACCCAGGTCTTCCACATTGCAGACAGATTCTTTACCAACTGAGTCACGAGGGGAGCCCTTATCCAGGTCACTGAGACCTTTTTTGTATAATTGTTGTGGGTATTCTTGCCATCTCTTCTACTTCTGTTAGGTCCTTGCCACTTCCATTCTTTATTGTGCGTGTCTTTGCATGAAATGTTCCCTTGGTATCTCCAGTTTTCTTGAAGAGATCTCTAGTCTTTCCCATTCTATTGTTTTCTTTATTTCTTTGCATTGTTCACTTAAGAAAGCTTTTTTATCTCTCCTCTCTGTACTCTGGAACTCTGCATTCAGATTGGTATTATCTTTTCCTTTCTCCTTTACCTTTCGCTTCTCTTCTCAGCTGTTGGTAAGGACTCTTCAACCATTTTTTACTTCTTGCATTTCTTTTCCTAGGAGATGGTTTTGCTCACTGCCTCCTGTACGATGTTATGAATCTCCATCCATAGTTCTTCAGGTGCTCTATCAGATCTAATCCCTTGAATCTATTTGCCACCTCCACTATATAATCATAAAAATTTGATTTAGGTCATATGTGAATGGCCTAGTGGTTTTCCTTCCTTTCTTTAGTTTAAGCCTGAATTTTGCAATAAGGAGCTCATCTTGTTTTTGCTGACTATATAGAGCTTCTCCATCTTCAACTGCAAAGAATGTAATCAATCTGATTTTGGTATTGACCATCTGGTGATGTCCATGTGTAGCTGTCTTTGTGTTGTTGGAAGAGGGTGTTTGCTATCACCAGTGTGTTCTCTTGGCAAAACTTTTTTAGCCTTTGCTCTGCTTCATTTTGTACTCCAAAGCCAAACTTGCCTGTTACTCCAGGTATCTCTTGACTTCCTACTTTTGCCTTCCAGTCCCCTATGAGGAAAAGGGCATCTTTTTGTTTTGGTGTTAATTCTATAAGGTCTTGTAGGTCTTCATAGAACCATTTAACTTCTGCTTCTTCAGTTATAGTGATCGGGTTATAGACTTGAATTACTGTGAAATTGAATGGTTTGCCTTGGAAACGAACAGAGATCATTTTGTTGTTTTTGAGATTGCACTGAAGTACTGCATTTTGGACTCTCTTTTGCTTATGAAGTTACAGGTTCAGTTCAGTCAGTTCAATCGTGTCTGACTCTTTGCGACCCTGTGAATTACAGCAAGCCAGGCCTCCCTGTCCATCACAAACTCCCAGAGTTCACTCAAACTCATGTCCATTGAGTCAGTGATGCCATCCAGCCATCTTATCCTCTGTCATCCCCTTCTCCTCCTGCCCTCAATCCCTCCCAGCATCAGAGTCTTTTCCAATGAGTCAACTCTTTGCATGAGGTGGCCAGAGTATTGGAGTTTCAGCTTTAGCATCATTCCTTCCAAAGAACACCCAGGACTGATCTCCTTTAGAATGGATCGGTTGGATCTCCTTGCAGTCCAAGGGACTCTCAAGAGTCTTCTCCAACACCACAGTTCAAAAGCATCAGTTCTTCGGTGCTCAGCTTTCTTCACAGTCCAACTCTCACATCCATACATGACCACTGGAAAAACCATAGCCTTGACTAGACGGACCTTTGTTGGTAAAGTAATGTCTCTGCTTTTTAATATGCTGTCTAGGTTGCTCATAACTTTCCTTCCAAGGAGTAAGTATCTTTTCATTTCATGGCTGCAGTCACCATCTGCAGTGATTTTGGAGCCCCCAAAAATAAAGTCTGAAACTGTTTCCACTGTTTCCCCATCTATTTCCCGTGAAGTGATGGGACCGGATGCCATGGTCTTCTTTTTCTGAGTTTTAAGCCAACTTTTTCACTCTCCTCTTTCACTTTCATCAAGAGGCTTTTTAGTTCCTCTTCACTTTTTGCCATAAGGGTGGTGTCATCTGCATATCTGAGGTTATTGGTATTTCTCCCGGCAATCTTGATTCCAGCTTATGCTTCTTCCAGCCCAGCGTTTCTCATGATGTACTCTGCATATAAGTTAAATAAGCAGGGTGGCAATATACAGCCTTGATGTACTCCTATTCCTATTTGGAACCAGTCTGTTGTTCCATGTCCAGTTCTAACTGTTGCTTCCTGACCTGCATACAGGTTTCTCAAAAGGCAGTTCAGGTGGTGGTATTCCCATCTCTTTGAGAATTTTCCACAGTTTATTGTGATCCACACAGTCAAAGGCTTTGGCATAGTCAATAAAGCAGAAATAGATGTTTTTCTTGGAACTCTCTTGCTTTTTCGATGATCCAGCAGATGTTGGCAATTTGATCTCTGGTTCCTCTGCCTTTTCTAAAACCAGCTTGAACATCTGGAAGTTCACGGTTCATATATTGCTGAAGCCTGGCTTGGAGAATTTTGAGCATTACTTTACTAGCGTGTGAGATGAGTGCATTTGTGTGGTAGTTTGAGCATTCTTTGGGATTGGAATGAAAACTGACCTTTTCCAGTCCTGTGGCCACTGCTGAGTGTTCCAAATTTGCTGGCATGTTGAGTGCAGCACTTTCACAGCATCATCTTTCAGGATTTGAAATAGCTCAACTGGAATTCCATCACCTCCACTAGCTTTGTTCGTAGTGATGCTTTCTAAGGCCCACTTGACTTCACACTCCAGGATGTCTGGCTCTAGGTCAGTGATCACACCATCGTGATTATCTGGGTCGTGAAGATCTTTTTTGTACAGTTCTTCTGTGTATTCTTGTCTTCTCTTCTTAGTATCTTCTGCTTCTGTTATGTCCATACCACTTCTATCTTTTATCGAGCCTATCTTTGCATGAAATGTTCCTTTGGTATCTCTCATTTTCTTGAAGAGATCTCTAGTCTTTCCCATTCTGTTGTTTTCCTTTATTTCTTTGCACTGATCTCTGAGAAAGGCTTTCTTATGTCTCCTTGCTATTCTTTGGAACTCTGCTTTCAGATGCTTATATCTTTCCTTTTCTCCTTTGCTTTTCGCTTCTCTTCGTTTCACAGCTATTTGTAAGTTACAAGTTACATGATATTAATATGAAAATCTTAGTGAAAGTAGTTAATTTCCATCCAAGATAGTAGATATTAATATTGACAAAAATAAGATGTAAAAATCTGAATAGACTCCTATAACCAAGAAAAAATCAAGGTGATTACAAAATTATTTTCTCCTCCTCCTGTTCCTCCTACTCCTTTGAAGCAGTGCCAAAAAAACCACTCCCTAGTTAGTGGTGGTCTGTCCTAACCTTTTAAGAAATAGTAATTCTCATGTTAAATAATGACATAGGTATAAATAAACTCCGATAACAAAACCTGACACATATGAGGAAGTCAAAGTATAATCTACTCTCATTTATGAATATATGTATGTATGTTTGCTGCTGCTAAGTCACTTCAGTCGTGTCCGATTCTGTGCGACCCCATAGACGGCAGACCACCAGGCTACCCCGTCCCTGGGATTCTCCAGGCAAGAACACTGGAGTGGATTGCCATTTCCTTCTCCAGTGCGTGAAAGTGAAAATGAAGTCCCTCAGTCATGTCCGACCCTTAGCGACCCCATGGACTGTAGCCCACCAGGCTCCTCCGTCCATGGGAGTTTTCCAGACAAGAGTACTGGAGTGGGTTGCCATTTCCTTCTCCAGTATATATGTTTAAGTTCAAGTAAAAATATTTGCAAATGGCCAATTACTTTGTTTCAGGGAGTTTATCTGAAGAATGTCTGACAAGTTCAGTATTTTTAAATCACTGACTGTGGAGATGACTCTATACCAATAACTCTAGAGTACAGCTGAATGACAGTAGCACAGTATACGAATATCTCTAGAGTATAGCTGAAGACAGTAGTACATATTTTGAAGCCAGATTGCTTAGGTCTGGATCCTGGCACTGCTTCTTGGCAGCTGGGCGACCTTGGGAAGTTTACTAAACTTCTCTTATAGTTTTCTCATCTAATAATAAGACTGCTAATAGCTGTCATATAAGTTTGCCATCAGTTTCCTAGGGCTGAGTAACATAGACTGAGTGACTTAAACAACAGGAATTTATTTTCTCACAAATGCTAGAGGATAGAAGTTCAAGATCAAGGTGTCAGTAGGATTGGTTCCTTTGAGGCTTTCTCTCCTTGGCTTGCAGATGGCCCCCTTCTCATTGTGTCTTTATATGGTCTTTCTTCTGAGCTTGCATGTCCGGTGTTTCTGTGTCCTAATTTCTACTTTGTATAAGGACAGCAGTCATTTTGGATTAGTATCCACCCTACTGACACATTTTAGCTTAATTACCTCTTCAAAGGTCATGTCTCCGAATACATTCTGAGGTTTTGGGGTTAGGACTTGAGTATATAAATTTAAGGAGGACACAGTTGAGCCCATAAGAGCTTTCTAGGAGGATTAAATGCACTAATATAGAGTATCCGACCATGTAGCAAGCTCTGCCTAAGTATTGTTTACCATTATTGCATAACCACAGCAAGTAGTTATATAATACATATAAATACTAAAAATAATCATACATTAAAAAGCTTAAAAGTACTTACAGATTCAAAGAAAGTTGCAAAAAAAAAATGTACAAGGAGGTTCCATGTATCCCTTTTCTCCCCTAGTGTGAACAACTTATGTAATTATAGTACAATATTTAAACCAAGAAGTTGACATTGGGGAACTCCACAGAGCTTATTCAGGTTTCATGTTGTGCACGCATCTTTTGTGTCTGTGTGTCCAGGTGCTTCTGTGAAATTTTATTGCTTGTGTAGCTTACTGTATCCACCACCCCAGTCAAGATGCAGAACTGCCCCATCTCAGAACTCTCTCCCACTACTCCTTTGTAGCCACCCCCGTTCTTCCCTCGAAACCCTAACTCCTGACATCCATTCATCTGCTTTTCATCTCTATAAATACTACCATTTCAAGAATTGTATGTGTTTCTTATATATTTATATATATATATATACACATATATATATATATCATGTAGTATATAACTTTTTGAGATTAGCCTTTTTCACTTGGCATAATTTCCTTGGAGCCCATCAAAGTTGTTGCATATATTAATAGCTCATCCCTCTTTATTGTTGAGTAGTACTTCATGGTGTGGATGTATCACAATATAAAGGCTAGTTGGTTTCTAGTTTTTTGGTTATTACCAATAAAGCCACAGTGAACATGAGTGTACAGGTTTTTGCATGAACATTTTCTGGAGCTAATGTGTCTATGATTTGTCCCTTCATCTTATTGGTGGGATCTTTTGCTGAGTAAAAGTTTTTAATTTTGGTAAGGTTCCATTTGTTAATGTTTCCTTTTATGGATCAAGCTTTTGGTGTAAGGCCTCTTCACCTAGTCCTGGGGTTTTGATGACTTTCTCCCTTTTCTCTCCCCCTACATGTTTTCTTTGGGTCTATTTTTCACTTGTTGTGAGAATCAAATGTGCTAATATAGAATACTCAGCCCATAGAAGTACACGTGTTAGTTACTGCAATAGCAAATAAGCATTTTTTGTAAATAAGAATTATATCATTTCTTAAGATTCCGTATAATGAGAGAGATCATATGATATTTATCTTTCTCTGTCTCACTGACTTGGCTTGATAATCTCTAGGTCATCCATGTCCTGCAGGTGGCATTATTTCATCTTTTTGTGGCTGGGTAGCATTCCATTGTATATAAATAACACATCATCTTTATCCATTAAACGTCAGTGGACATTTAGGTTGCTTCCTCATCTTGGTTATTGTAAATAGTGCTGCAGTGAACATTGGGGTGCATGTATCTTTTCAAATTATGATTTTCTCCTGGTATGTGCCCAGGAATGGGATTTCTTGATTATATAGTAGGTCTGTCTTTAGTTTTTCAAGGCATCTCTATACTGTTCTCTATAGTGGTGTACCAGTTTACATTCCCATCAACAGTGTAGGAGAGTTCCCTTTTTTCCACACCCTCTCCAGCATTGTTTGTTGACTTTTTGATGATAGACATTCTAACTGTCATAAAGTGATACCTCATTATAGTTTTGATTTGCATTTCTATGATTGAGTATCTTTTAATGTGTTTTGGCCATCTGTATGTCTGTTTTTTTTTGACTGTGCTGGCTCATTGTTGCTGGCCTCAGGTTCTCTCTAGTTGAAACAAGCAGGGGCTAGTCTCCAGTTGCAGTGCACAGGCTTCTCATTGCAGAGGCTTCTCTTGTCATAGAGCGTGGGCTCCAGGGCACGCTGGCTTCAGTAGTTGTGGGGCACAGACTTCGTTGCCCCATGGCACATGAATCTTCCTGGACCAGGGATCAAACCTGTGTTCTTTGTATTGGCAGGCGGATTTTTAACCACTGGACTATCAGGGAAGTCTTATATGTCTTCTTTGGAGAAATGTCTGTTTAGATCTTCTGCCCACAGCTGCATGTTGGTCGGTTGTTTGTTTGCAAATATTTTCTTCCATTCTGTGAGTTGTCTTTATTTTCTTTATGGTTTCTTTTGCTCTGCAGAAGCTTTCAGGTTTAATTAGGTCCCATTTGTTTGTTTTTATTTTTATTTTCATTATTCTAGGAGGTGAATCAAGAAAGATATTGCTGTAATTTATATCAAAGAGTATTCTGCCTATGTTTTCCTCTAAGAGTTTTATGGTGTCCAGCCTTACATTTAAGTCTTTGATCCATTTCGAGTTTATTTTTGTTTATGGTGTTAGCAGTGTTCTGATTTCATTTTTCACATGTAGCTGTCCAGTTTTTCCAATACCATTTATTGAAGAGACTGTCTTTCTCCACTGTATATTTTTCTTGCCTCCTTTGTTGTAGATTAGTTGACCGTAGGTGCATGAGTTTATTTCTGGGTTTTTATCCTGTTGTGTTGATCTATTTTTCTGTCTTGGGGCCAATGCCATGCTGTTTTTTAGCCACACAGCATGGCATGGGAGGTCTTAGTTCCCTGACCAGGGATCAAACCTGTAGCCCTGCATTGCAAGTGCAGAGTCTTAACCACTGGGCTACCAGGGAAGTTCAGTACTATACTGCTTTGATTATTGTAGCTTTGTAGTATAGTCTGAAGTCGAGGAGTCTGATTCTTCAAGCTCCATTTTTCTTTCTCAGGATTGCTTTGGCTATTTGGAGTCTTTTGTGTTTCCACATAAATTTTAGGTTTCTTTTGTTCTAGTTCTGTGAAAAATGCTATTGGTAATTTGATAGGGATTTCTTTGAATTTGTGGATTGCTTTGGGTCATGTATTCATTTTGACAATGTTGATTCTCCAATCCAAGAGCATTGTATACGTTTTGTTTATGTCTGTCTTCATGCCAGTGCCATGCTGTTTTGATTACTGTAGCTGTGTAATAAGTGGATTTGGGACACCTCCGACTTTATCTTTTACAAGACTGGTTCTTTGCAGTCTTATTACAGTTTTTAATGGTTAAGCACTAGAAGAGTTACTTTGAAAAAGAAGGACACAACAGTGATTATTTTAAAATATAATTTCATTTTATTATTTATTTATTTTTGGCTGTGTGGGTCTTTGTTGCTGCGAGGGCTTTTCTCTAGTTGCAGTGTGCAAGGGCTACTTTTTAGTTGCGGTGCATGGGCTTCTCGTTGCATTGTCTTCTCGTGGAACACAGGCTCTGAGGCATGTGGGCTTCAATAGTTGCAGCACGTGGGGTCCGTAGTTGTGGCTCCAGGCTCTAGAGTATAGACTCAACAGTTGTGATGCACAGGCTTAAGTTGCTCTTCGGCATGTGAGATATTGCCAGGTCAGGGATCAAACCTGTGTCTCCTGCATTGGCAGGTGGATTCTTTACCATTGTGCCACCAGGGAAGCCCAAAAGTGTTCTTTATGGTGATTTATGTTGTTTTATTCAAAGCGGTAAACTGAGAAACAAGAGGTATAAATTGTGGAAAAGTGAAGTCACTCAGTCACTCAGTCTTGTCCGACTCTTTGCAACCCCATGGACTGTGGCTACCAGGCTTCTCCGTCCATGGGATTTTCCAGGCAAAAATACTGGAGTGGGTAGCTGTTCCCTTCTCCAAGGGATCTTCCCAACCCAGGGATCAAACCCAGGTCTCCCGCATTGCACACAGATGGTTTGCCTTCTGAGCCACCAGGAATACATAAACTTATTATTTATAACTACTATGATTTATATCTGGACAAGGAATTCAAGAGGAACAATCATATGATTAGGATGAATAACAACTCAGTAATTGGCTAAATGAAATATATGAAAATTATATAATTCCTGAATGTCAGCAGTATGAGGAAAATAGGAGAAATTGAATCCTAGTTATTCTAACTTGGGAGATGAAGACGAAGATGTCACAGTGGTGAACGAGAGTTAAACTTTAGTAACCCATAAACTTTTATGTCTTTGGGCTTAATTTTCCCCTAGGGATAATAATTGAGGCCAGAGGCTTGAACTGGAACTGTCTAAAGCTGGGGATTGGGAAGGGGCACACTTGTCTATGAATTAGAACTAATAAAACTGTCCACCAGTCCAGGACATAGGATGGAAGAGAACTGCTTAACTTTGGCTTGTGGCTGTTAAAAGCCACAAGAAATGGAAACTCCAGCTTTGTGTGGAAATCCTGGGCCGGAAAACTAATATATTTGAAACTGGTGAATGTTGTAGGGCATTAGCAGAGGTGACCATTAAAATTCCCTTGGGATTGATTGCTCCTTAACCCCTGAAATGTGGAGGATGCCCCCAAAGCTGTTTATGTACTCATACAAAACTCATAAAGCACCTTAGTAAAAAAATCCAACAAATGAGAGAGTTTACAATTGAGGGGCATATAATAATAGACTGGAACTTAATTATCCAATATATAGTCCATATTCATTTTCTGCCTTTGTCCCAATAATGTCCTTTATTTGGTTTTGCTTTTGCTTTGTTTTACAATCCATGGTCAAATCAAGGATCATACTTTGAATTTTGTCATGCCTTTTTATCCTTCTCTAGTTCAGTTTTTTTCTGCCTTTTTTGTTGGGTTTTTAATGATAGCTACATTTTTTAAAGATAACATTGTTTGCCTGAAAGCCTTTGGTTAGCTCTCTTACTAGACAGTAAGATGTTTTAGAACAGGGAATGTGTGTCATTTATCCCTGCTAATTAAATTTAATCTAATGATTTTATAATAATTTAGGATGCTGTGCTTCAGAAAAGGACAGGAAAAGGGAGGATTAAATGATTCTTAATCCTGTTTTTCTTTTGGTTAGCCGCACATACTCCAGGATGCTCCACACATGCGCAAGGATCCTTGTGCCTATTGCTTTGATGTTTCAAACACTACAGTGCACACCACTTTACAGTTCATATCATAATTGCTAAAAAAAATAGGTTCTTCAGTTCTCTTTTGCCTGTATTCAACCCATTTGCCACTGCCTTTTCAAAGTGAGAGATAGTTGGTGGGTAAAATGAATGGTTAAAATATGTTAATAGTATATGATTTTATTACTATCCAAGAGACATAAAATACTTCTTGAAAGTTACAATAAAGATAATTCATAAACAGGATATTTTTAACATTTAGGCATAGGAAGATTCAATTTAAATTATTATAGAATTCTTAAGTAAAGCTTTTTTAAACATCATGGAACTCTATTATATCATTAAAGGAATAAGTCCTTGATTGATTTATGTCACTGGGAATACTTTATTTTATTTTATTTCTTCTTCCTAGTTTCCCTTTATTTTTTTTTCTTTGCCGTTTTGCAAGCATCTCACTATGAAGCTCTCTGATATATTGTGTTGATTACAATTTTAAAATAGTACTTTAAGGATACAGTGAAAAGAATACCCTGAAATGAATGTAAATTGACTCTAAGCCTAGTAACTTATTTTTTTAAATAGCCTTATTGAGATGTTATTCATATGCCATACAGTTCACCCATTTAAATTGCACAGTTCATTGGTTTTTAGTATATTTAGAGGTAAGTACAACCATCCACAAAATCAGCTTTAGAATATTGTTATCACCTCAAAAAGAATCCCATACCCTTCAGCTAGCACCCTGTGTCCCGCAACCCTCCACCTAGGCAACTGTGCTTTACTTTCTGTCTTAGATTTCCCTGGTCTGAGCTTTAACATGAGTAGAATCATTTGATATTTGGTCTGTTGTAACTGGCTTCTTTAACTCAGCAAAATGTTTTCAAGGTTCATTTATGCTGTAGCACGTATCAGTTCTTGATTCCATTTTATGGTCAAATAATATTCCATTGTATGGATATATCATATTTCATGTATCCATTTATTAGTTGATGGATATCTGGATTGTTTTCACCTTTTGACTTTTGTCAGTAATACTGCTGTGAAAATTTGTGTCCAAGTTTGTGGGTGTACATGTTTTTATTTCTCTTCAATATGTTTCTAGGCGTAGCATTCTGAGTCATATGTAACTCTGTGTTTAATTGAGTAACTGCCCAACTGCTTTTGAAAGCGGCTGCCCCATTTTATGTTCCTACCAGCAGTGTTTGTGGGTTCCAGTTTCTCCACATTATTGCCAGCACTTCTTACTGTCTTTGTGAATCTATCCGTCCTGGTAGGTGTGAAGTGGTGCCACATTTTGGTTTTGATTTTTGTTTCCCCATTGGCTAATGATGTTGAGCTTCTCTTCATGTGCTTATTGGTCATTTGTATCTCATCTTTGGAGAAATGTCTGTTTAGACCTTTTGCCCATTTTATATTGGATTATCTGTCTTTATTTCTGAACTATAAGAGTTTTTTATATAGCATGCCAGTACCTTTTCAAATATATGATTTGCAGATACCTTCCATTTTGTAGGTTGTCTTCGTTGATAGTGTCCTTTCAACCACATGTGTGCTCGGTCCCTTCAGTCGTGTCCGACTCCTTGGGACCCTATGGACCCTGTGGACCCTGTGGACCCCCCCAGGTTCCTCTGTCCATGAAATTCTCCAGGCAAGGATACTGTAGTCGGCTGCCATGCTCTCCTCCGGGGGATCTTCTGACCCCGGGACCAAACCCACATCTCGTTACGTTCTCTGCATTGGCAGGCGGTTCTTTACCACTAGTGCCGCCTGGGAAGCCCCACAAACATTTTTAGTTTTTAAAAAGTCTAATTTATCTTTTTTTCTTTTGTTGTTGGCAGTTTAAGTGTCATGTCTAAGAATTCTTTGCCCAGTTTGAGTTTGTGAAGATTTACCCCTTTCATCTAAGAATTGTATGGTTTTAGCGGAGAAGGCAATGGCACCCCACTCCAGTACTCTTGCCTGGAAAATCCCATGGACGGAGGAGCCTGGTGGGCTGCAGTCCATGGGGTCGCTAAGAGTCGGACACAACTGAGCGACTTCACTTTTTCACTTCTCACCTTCATGCATTGGAGAAGGAAAGGCAACCCACTCCAGTGTTCTTGCCTGGAGAATCCCAGGGATGGGGGAGCCTAGTGGGCTGCCGTCTATGGGGTCGTACAGAGTCGGACACGACTGAAGCGACTTAGCAGCAACAGCAGTAGCTGTTGGTTTAAGTACTTGAACCATTTTGAGTTAATTTTTATATGGTGTGAAGTAGGAGTTTATCCTCATTGTTTTGCCTGTGGCTATCCAGTTGTCTCAGCACCCTTTGTTAAAAGGGCTATTCTTTCCCCTACTGAACCGTGTTGGCTCCTTTGTCAACAATCATTTGGCCGTAGATTATGGATTTCTCTCTGAACTCTCAGTTCTTTTCCATTGGTCCATCTTTATGTCAGTGCTATACTGTCTTGATTAGTTTTGTTTGTAGTAAGTCTTGAAGTCAGGAAATGTGAGTTCACCTTCTTTTTCAGGGTTCTTTTGGTGCTTTATAATTCCTTTTTTTTTTTGAGGGCAGGGGGCACGCAACACAGCATGTAGAATCTTAGTTCCCTGACCAGGGGTGGAATCTGTGTCCCTGACTTCCCAAAAAGTCCCCATTCTCTATGAATTTTAGAATCAGCTTGTCAGTTTCTATAAACTCAGCTGGATTTCTACTGGGGATTCCACTGAATCTATAGATCAGCTGAGAGAGAACTGCTATCCTGACAGTGTTAAGTATTCCAGTTCATGAACATGGGATGTTTTTCCATTTATTTAGATCTTTAATTTCTTGCAGTAGTTTTTAAGGTAGTTTTTAGCGTATATGTTTTTTATTTCTTTTGTTCATATCTAGGTAGTTTATTCTCTTTGATGCTAATGTGAATGGAATTGTTTTCTTAACTTCATTTCAAATTCATTGCAGGGTTATAGAAATTGTAAAACAGGTTTTTGTATATTGATCTTGTATCCTACAATCTTTATGAACTTGTTAGTTTAGGTAGGATTTTAGTGGATCCTTTTTGGTTTTATATATACAATAGTATATCTTCTGGGAATGGCATAGTTTTAATTCTTCCTTTTCAAGCTGAATGCCTTATGTATTTTTTTTATTATTACTTTTTTTTGGGAGTATAATTGCCTGCCTAGAACTTCTAGTATAATGTTGAATATGTGGGTGAGAACAAACATCCTTGTCTTGTTTAGGGTCTTAGGAGAAAGCTTCCAGTGTTTAACTGTTAATTATGATGTGAACTGTAGGGTTTGTTTGTTTTTTTCTGTAGTCGCCCTTTTGTTGGGTTGAGGAAGTTTCTTTTTTATTTATCTAAGAACTCCTTCCTTTGCTTTCATTTTGGAAGAACACTTTGCTCAATGTATGAGTGTTGGTTGACCCAACACTCTCTGCCTCTGACCTCACACTTTGAATATATTATCCTGCTGCCTTTGGGCCGTGATTGTTTTTGCTCAGAAATCAACTGTAAATCTTACTTGGATTCCCTTATAAGTGATGTGTTACATTTCTGCTTTCAAGATTTTCTCTTTTTCCTTACCTTCCTTTGAGTATATTTCCTATAATATGTTTGTTTATGAGGCTTTTTGTGTTTATCCTGCTTGGAGTTCATCAAGCTTCTTGTATCAGTAAGTTATTATTATTATTTTTTAATAATTTGAGAAAATTTCAGACAATTTCTTCAAAAAATTTTTTCTACTCCTTTCTTGCTCTCCTCTCCTTCTGGGTATCCCAATTATGTACATGGTGATGTACTTAACAGTTTTCCACATTTCTTTGAAGCTCTGTTCTTTTTTCTTCTTTTTTTTAATTATTTGTTTATTTTTCAGCTTGCATAATCTCTATTGATCTGTCTTCTGATTTGCTAATTATTTCTTCTGCCAGTTCACTTCTTCTCTTGCGCCCCTCTCAGTTCAGTTCAGTTCAGTCACTCAGTTGTTTCCTACTCTTTGCGACCCCATGGACTGCAGCACTCCAGGCCTCCCTGTCCATCACCAACTCCCAGAGTTTACTCAAACTCATGTCCTTTAAGCCAGTGATGCCATCCAGCCATCTCATCCTCTGTCGTCCCCTTCTCCTCTCGCCTTCAATCTTTCCCAGCATCAGGGTCTTTTCAAATGAGTCAGCTCTTCGCATCAGGTGGCCAAATTATCGGAGTTTCAGCTTCAACATCAGTCCTTCCATTGAATATTCAGGACTAATTTACTTTGGGATGGACTGGTTGGATCTCCTTGCAGTCCAAGGGACTCTCAAGAGTCTTCTCCAACACCACAGTTCAAAAGCATCAATTCTTTGGTGCTCAGTTTCTTTATAGTCCAACTCTCACATCCATACATGACCACTGGAAAAGCCATAGCTTTGACTAGACAGACCTTTGTTGGCAAAGTAATGTCTCTGCTTTTTAATATTCTGTCTAGGTTGGTCATAACTTTCCTCCCAAGGAGTAAGCATCTTTTAAGGTCATGGCTGCAGTCATCATCTGCAGTGATTTTGGAGCCCAGAAAAATAGTCTGTCACTATTTGACTGTTTCCCCATCTATTTGCCATGAAGTGATGGGACCAGATGACATTATCTTAGTTTTCTGAATGTTGAGCTTTAAGCCAACTTTTTCACTCTCCTCTTTCATTTTCATCAAGAGGCTCTTTAGTTCTTCGCTTTCTGCCATAAGGGTGGTGTCACCTGCATATTGATATTTCTCCCGGCAATCTTGATTCCATCTTGTGCTTCATCCAGCCCAGCGTTTCTCATGGTGTACTCTGCATATAAGTTAAATAAGCAGGGTGACAATATATAGCCTTGATGTACTCCTTTTCCTATTTGGAACCAGTCTCTTGTTCCATGTCCAGTTCTGACTGTTACTTCCTGACCTGTATACAGATTTCTCAAGAGGCAGGTCAGGTGGTCTGGTAGTCCCATCTCCTTAAGAATTTTCCACAGTTTATTGTGATCCACACAGTCAAAGGCTTTGGCATAGTCAATAAAGCAAAAATAGATGTTTTTCTGGAACTCTCTTGCTTTTTTGATAATCCAACAGATATCAGCAATTTGATCTCTGGTTCCTCTGCCTTTTCTAAAACCAGCTGGAACATCTGAAAGTTCGCGGTTCACGTACTGTTGTAGCCTGGCTTGAAGAATTTTGAGCATTACTTTACTAGCGTGTGAGATGAGTGCAATTTGCAGTAGTTTGAGCATTCTTTGGCATTGCCTTTCTTTGGGATTGGAATGAAAACTGACCTTTTCCAGTCCTGTGGCCACTGCTGAGTTTTCCAAATTTGCTGGCATATTGAGTGCAGCATTTTCACAGCATCATCTTTCAGGATTTGAAATAGCTCAACTGGAATTCCATCACCTCCACTAGTTTTGTTTGTAGTGATGTTTCCTAAGGCCCACTTGACTTCACATTCCAGGGTATCTGGCTCTAGGTGAGTGATCACACCATCATGATTATCTAGATTGTGAAGATCTTTTTTGTATAGTTCTTCTGTGTATTCCTGCCACCTCTTCTTAATAACTTCTGCTTCTGTTAGGCGCATACCATTTCTGTCCTTTATTGAGCCTGTCTTTGCATGAAATGTTCCTTTGGTATCTCTAATTTTCTTAAAGAAATCTTGTCTTTCCCGTTCTATTCTTTTCCTCTATTTCTTCGCACTGATCGCTGAGGAAGGCTTTCTTATCTCTCCTTGATATTCTTTGAAACTCTGCATTCAAATGGGTATATCTTTCCTTTTCTCCTTTGTTTTTTGCTTCTCTTCTTTTCACAGCCAGTCGTAAGGCCTCCTCAGACAGGCATTTTGCTTTTTTCCTTTTTTTTCTTGGGGATGGTCTTGATCCCTGTCTCCTGTACAATGTCACGAACCTCCGTCCACAGTTCATCAGGCACTCTGTCTATCAGATCTAATCCCTTGAATCTATTTCTCACTTCCACTGTATAATCATAAGGGATTTGATTTAGGTCATACCTGTTTGACAAATGTTTGCTATTCGTTCTGACTGCAGGATGACTCCTCCCTGGTGGGGCTTTATTCCTTGGTTCTCTCTTTCTAACTAACTGACCTACAGTCTAGGCTGTATCTTCATTACACAAATATTTTCCCACTTGCCTTTTGCCACAGTCTCCATTGAATATCTGTAGATTTAAACTTGTCCACACTCTGTTGAGAATGAAGTCAGGTCCTTTGGGAAGAGATTTTGTACTATATGTTCCAGTGTTTTACCCCCGGCAAAATATCTAAGCCAGGGTTCTGGTGTTGGGGGTGGGGACAATGAGTAACACTTTTCTGTGAAGTGACATTCAGCCTCTAGGAACTGAATACCAGGAGCGGAGGTATAGATGGGGTGCACACAGCAAGCAGCTTGTCTCTCGTGATGTGGAACCACTACCTTATGAGCTGAGCGAGAGGCCTGTTGGAGTCCCAGTATTCTCAGTGTACCAAGCTAAGGCAGAGCCTCCGTTCCACAAGTCAGTGTTAGGCAGATGGAAGCCTCCTGTCTTTGATGTACTTGTCTGGGACTTAGCTTCAGTGACAGAGTGCTGGGGACAAAATGAGAAGCCTGAAGTCCTGCTCCTCTCAGGAAGAAAGCCCTTGACTGAGAGCTGGGGGAAGGAGGGGGCTTGTGCTCTTGGCTGCAGCAGTCTGGAACCCTGCTGAGATGGGAGGGTGGGATATGGGAAGAAAAGCATGATCTTCCTTCAGGTACCACAGACTTTCACCTTGCAGGCTAAATTTTTTGTAGATTTTATTGAATGGTTGTTTCTTCATTAGCTCTTTGCCCTTAGGGACCATTGTCAGAGGCTTTGAATGGTGGTTTTAAAAAATAATTTTCATCAGTTTCTCTGAGCAGCAGGCTAGCAGAGATCCTCACGCTGTTAGGCTTAGAGGTCAGTCTTTTGTAACTGTTTTTTGAGCTGGCAGTCTCTTTAAAGCATGATTCGAAAAAGTGTTTCCTTCATTATGGTCTCTGACCACCCCCTCATGAGGAACCCTTGGCATACCCTTAACATAACTTTCAGATATCGACTGTAAGATACAAGAATCACGAGAATCGTTTTTCCCTTGCTTATTTTCCTTAAAGAATGAACTTGCTCCATGTGAAAGTACTCTAGAAGGGGAAAGTTTGCACAGGAGTTCAGAGTTTATAAAGGAAATGAAAATAACATTAGGTAGAGAATTTTAACATGAGTGCCCTCTACTATATGATGGATGGAGTTCTTTTCAAGTTGGCTCAGAGGTGTTGCAGTTAATTCTTGGTTTCTTTGACTTGACCTAGATATCACAATCACATGGCTTCTTCCTCATTTTTGCTGTCATCTTAGTTTCTTTTGATTCCTTTTTGTTTTTTTCTTTTCAGGGGCCACTCAATAGTGAGTCTTCCAACCAGAGCTTGTGCAGCGTGGGGTCCTTGAGTGATAAAGAAGTAGAGGTAAGAAGCCACATCCATTGCAAGACTTCTCATATTCCCACACTTTAGATCTGGGTTAAACCATAGCACTGCAGACTCTGGGGTCCTGTTAGGGTTTGTGTCAATGATTCCCCTTAGAGTTGTGTGCTCTTTGTGTCTGCACAGTTGTCGTGTGGCCCTGATGGGTTTTTATTACTATAATCATAATAATCAATAAAAGGTAGAAATTTGCAGTTGTAGCTGAATTAGTCTAAGTGTCCTTGAATTTTAGCACTTCTTAGTACTTCAGCAGAGTGAGTCAGTGTGGCCTGAAGGACTTCAGTAACAAAATTTGAAATTTTGTGTTTTTTAAAGGCAAATAACCTAGCTGATTATATAACTGCTTACTTTGCACTTAGATAAGACTTTGAATAGACTAGTCAGTTGACTGATCATGCAGATATTTCCTTTTTGGAAAAAAATTTTAGATTTAAGGTCTTTTAAAGTAGAAATATTGGGATTCCCTGGTGGTCCAATGGTTAGGACTCAGTGCTTTCACTGCTGGGATCTGGATTTTCAATCCCTGGTCAGAGAACTACTATCCCATAAGTTGCATGGTGTGGTCTCAAAAAGAAACAAATATTGTAACAGCTGCTATTTGAGAGCCTGCTATATGCTAGATGCTTGTACTACATTTGTGCTTTATAAAATAGTTCATTTAAGCTTTTGCAGCAACCCTGATTTACAGATAAGTAAATTAAAGCTCTGATATTTTAAGCAGTTGGCCAAAAATTGTATAAATGGTTTGACTTCAGATCTTATATTCTTTCTATGACCCTGCTCTAAGAGTAGGACATTCATTTAGGACTTGTGAGCCAGTTAATTCTCCTTATAAATTTGATATTTTTAACGTACACTCTAATTTTCATAACGTGAAAAATTTGACAAAATGCTAATTGTGATGTATATGGTATTTAACAGACTCCTGAGAAAAAACAGAATGACCAGCGAAACCGGAAAAGAAAAGCTGAACCATATGAAACTAGCCAAGGTAGTAATAATTTCACACCAGTAAAAATATAAATTCTTATGTACTTAGGTATAAAACTTCCAGCTCACACTAATTAGTTTGCATACAGGGATTCCTGACAATGGAGATTTGCATTCCTTAAGGGAATATCAGGCTGTTTATGACAGACTTGCCATTTGATACACACTTGACAAAACAGCGTCAGTTCTGTGGGGACTCTAGTTCTCCCTGTTGTAAGTTAATAGTCTTCTCGCCATGGATTTGTCTTCAGACTAAGGATCTATTGTACAGAAAAGAGATTACATAGCAGTTTTAACTATGTCTTGCACTAGGTCAGTGGTTTGTTAATAATAGGCAAGCAGAAATGGTTGCATTTACATGGCTGTCCTTTTACCTACCCTTCTTCCATGTCAGTTACTCAGTTGAATAATTGGTGCCCAGTGGAATAAATCTGTAAGTATGATGATCATAATGCCAGATTTCTTTAAATAATTAAAGAAAGAATAAATGAAATGGAAGAACTTCCAAGAAAGGAAAGGCCCCCTCCCCCCATTTTGTATCTTTTAATCTGCAAATCATTTTTTACTTTTGTGGGAGAAAATTTTTCCAAAGTAGCAAGGTCATGTAAATTTACTTGTGAAATAGAATAAACCATTTAGTTCTGATGAGTTTGTTTTGAATTTTTTTATCCTCTTAGTTGGGGGTGTAGTTTATAGTTTAGTTTTATTTTGATTCACAGTTGTGGCATAAGCTTTGTTAGTGTACTTGTAAAAGAAAGCGTAGTGAATCTTAAAGGAAAGCAAGCTGTGAAAAGGTCTTTCTTTCACTGCTTATTTTAGTGTTTTATTTTGTGGTGGAAACTGTCTTCTGTTCTTAGGAAACAGGTATTTTGGCTCATTTGTTAAAAGTAAAGTTGACATTTGAATTGGTAACAGCATAGGCAGTCATTGAATACATAATACACTTTAGCAAATGATGGTTTACTTGTGTTACTGGAAAAACTGTACTTACTTTGGTTTTATTTTCAGGGAAAGGCACTCCTAGGGGACATAAAATTAGTGATTACTTTGAGGTAAGTTAAATTTTTGGAAAAAGAAATCTATAGTGACTTAAAAAAAAAAAAGAACCTAAATCCTTTCTTTCATTTAAAGCTTTAGAAAGGCATATATTGCCTTTACTGTGCCCTCCTCCCCTTCTTCCCCACCTTCATCAACCTGATGTTGCCCCATCTCTATAAGAGGAAACAGCTGCTGACTTCCTAAATTTAAATTTGTTCATGATGTGTCTTGTCTGTGATGATATAAAAATTCACAAATGAGGTGATCGTTCTCTTGGCCAGACTAGGTTTTGTGTCTTACAAAGGTTGAAGTGGAACGCCTCGGACTCTTCTTTTGTCCTCTACCTGTAGTCCAGTGGAACCTGTAGTAAGCTCACTGACCCATCCTTAGTGGTTACTGAAGGGGACGCTAATATACACTGTATTCCTGCTTCATGTATTTTGAGACAAGAAGGGGAAACATTCTTCTCTTATATCTTTTCCAAATCATGTGTACCTTCAGGTTTCTAGCCATGTTTTCCTTATATCTTGGTACATTTCTACTGGAGCTTCTTGTTAAAATCTCATTGAAAAGTTAGCAGAATTTGACTTACATGGCATTTTCTCTAGAATAAAATGTGTAGACTTAAAGGGACCATGTATAATTAAGACCTGTATGTGTATTAATCTTTTACTCTCCTTATCTGAGCATAGTACTGTTGTGAATTATTCATATCCATTTTTCCCTGTTGGCCAGTTTGCTGGGGGAAGCGGGCCAGGAACCAGCCCTGGCAGAAGTGTTCCACCAGTTGCACGATCCTCACCGCAACATTCCTTATCCAATCCCTTACCGGTAAGCATTCACCTGGAGAAATGTGACACCTGTTGTAGGAGACCAAGAAGCCCAGGAACACTCAAGCAAAGTTTCTCTTCCATTAATTACCCAAGGGGAGTGAAGTCTTAAGGAGAAACGTTCATAGCATTACCTGTGAATCACTTAACTTAGATTCAAATCTGTATCAGTCAGTTTACATTTTATGAGAGCTGATCCTGTTCTCCCGGTATAAATCGATTACTTCTAGGCCTCAAGAAAGGGGTTTCCCGTCCAAACATTAGGTTTTTATCCTGGCCAGACTTACATATTCCTGTAGTTAAATTCCTTTAAAAAAATTGTGGTCAGCTCCTGGTATTTGAATTAATTGGATGGCTTGCTCAGTGATGTAGTAGAGAAGCTAATACCGCACAGATTTGGGATAGGTTTGTTCTCTGATCTGAAACTCTATAAAAACATCACAGCCAAGTTAGTGGTTCTCAGGCCAGGGTAGTTTATCCCCTCAGGGGACATTTGGCAATGTTGAAGTAATTTTTGGTCAGAACTAGAGGGTGGGTGGAATGATGCCATAGGCATCTGCTGGGCAGAGGCCAGGGATGCTGGTGTACATCCTGCCATGCACAGGACAGGCGCCCACAACAAAGAATGATCCAGTCCAGAATGGTGCTAGTGCCAAAGCTGAGAATCCCTGAACCAGCTCGTGTAGGATTTTATGTCAGTTCACTCAAGTGCCTTTGGCTGATTTGTTGATACCATATGAGAACCCTGTACATAAGAGTGTATTATGTCCTTTGATGCCTCAGGTATTGCTGTGGGATCTTAGGGAAAAGGGAGACCAGGAGTTTTCATCCTAGGTCTCTGTTTCGGAAAGTTGCTTTTCTCTGCCTCAGCAGACTTGATTAATATTGCTTTTTTTTTTTTTAAGTGATTTAGTCTCTGTATTGTTAAACTAGTTAAAATGTCCTTCTTCCCCTCTTCTGTCTCATAAAAACATGCGTTCATTAGGGTGATTATAATTAGTAAAGCACTTAGCAAAATGTATTCAGCTTGAAATTTTTTCTATTACTTTGTCATCATTGCCATATTTAAAAATATTATAAATGTTCAATGTGTAGATATGTTTGGTTAGGTTGAAGTTTGTTAGCTAACTTTTGAGGAGACCTAGATCTGTATTTTTATTGTTTTAAACCAGTTACAAGTTTTAAAATGTTAAATGGGATTGCAGAATTATCTATTTGGGACAAATACGACTTGTAGAATTTTGTTATCTTACTACTCTTTTCTTCCTGAAAAAGATTTTTTTTCATTTGGTTTTCAGTAATGTGACCACCCATCTATCATGTGTCCATTTAAGTCAGGTCTTAAATGAAGACAAGAGAGAGGTACCTAAGTGATCCACAGACAGTCCTGCCACCTCAGTGAGTGGTGGCTGAGCCTCATTATCGTGCAAATCTAAGTATGTCTTGGTTGTTAAAATAGAAACCAACCTTAATTTCCTTTTTCCATTGCATTTTATCCTCCTATCTTAGATTCTGTGCTTCATTGTTATAATCAACTGATTTGTATATACCCTTCAATTCCCTTTCCCCACTCTCTCGATTATACTTGCCTGAAAAAAACTCAGCCCTGATTAAATCTAATTTTCCTTGCCTGTATCTAAGCGGTTCAGCCTGGTTAGAGAAAAGCACATACACCCATGCTGACTGATCTCACTTTAAGTTTGTGACCACCAACCTCATGAGCCTCTGAGTTGCTGCCAGTCCTATTATATTTCCATAGTTAATTCACTCTCCTAGATGAATATTTCATATTTTTGTCACTTTCTGCAGTCTTCCAGCAGCAATTCCTTCCCCTCTACTCTCTCAACTGATGACTTGACTTTTTTATTTTTTTAGGAAAATAGAAGCAATCAAAAGAGAACTTTCCCATGTGTTTCTGCCAGCTCTACCAGGTTACTTGTGTCCTTATCCGTATCTGCCTTTTAGGATGCATGAACTGGACAGCCCTTTACTTGGGCATCGATTTCCCTGAAAATTATATATGCACCTCTCCTTGCCATGTCTGCTTATATAACTAAATGAATAGCTTAGAAAACGTCTGTAGGACTTCCCTGGTGGTCCAGTGGTTGGGAATCTGCTTGCCAGTGCAGAGAATGTGGGTTCAATCCCTGGTCTGGGAAGAGTCCACATGCCACAGAGCAACTAAGGTCGTGCACCACAACTGCTGAGCCCGTGCACCCTAGAGCCTGTGCTCTGCAACAAGAGAACCACCTCAATGAGAAGCCTGTATACAGCAGTGAAGACCCAGAGCAGCCAAAAATAAATAGATAAATAAATAATTAAAAAAAAAAAACCCACAGAGGAGCTCTTGCTCACTAGCACAACAACAAATTGCTCTTTTTGCAGTCTACCCTGTCCCTGTAGATAACAGTTCACTGTGTCCAGTTTTTTAGATCATAACTTTATGCCCCATATCTCATCCATCAAAATCCTGTTTTCTTTTAAAAAAATAGCAGAATCCACCCTCTTTTCTGTTCACCTGGTTCTCTGCATCAGTCTCTAAAGTAGTCTCCTTGTTTCTGCCTGTGTCTCACCTATTTTCAATATAGTAAGTAGCCAGAATGATTCTGTGAAAAATTTAAGTCAGATCCTATTCAGAACTGGCCAGGGGCTTGTCCAGACTGTTCTAGGCTTATGTGGTCTAGAAGCTCCTACATAATCTTTGCTCCTCACATCCATCTGACTGCATCTGCTCCCCTTCTTCCTCATGCCACTTAAGCTGCACTGGCCTCCTAGAAGTTCTGTGAACACTCTGAAGCACTCTTTACTTCAGTGCCTTTGTACCTGCTATTTCTTCTTCCAAGAATAGCGTGATGAGCAAGTCCTTCATCAGACTGTTGCTCAAAAATGGCCTTGTCAAGAGAGGTCTCTCCTGGCCAACTTCTTTGAATAATAGTCCCTCTCACCTTGTAACTCTGTCCCTAATCCTGCTTTAATTCTTAGTTATTACTATCTGGCATATGTATTTAAAGTTTGATATATATATTTAAATTTTTATTGATTCATATTTATACATATAAAAGAGTATACATGTACATCTACAGCTTAATGAATGTTCACCAACTGTACTAGCACAAGAAACAAAGTACCAGCCCCTCCAGAAAGTCCCTTATGTTCCCTTTCAGTTATTAGCGCCCTCCCTGCGATTGGAGATAGCTACTGTCCTAACTTCTAATAGTAGCATAGATGAGGGCTCTTTTGTTTTTATACAGTGTATGAAAGGAACCACACAGTATCTAATATAGTCTGGTGTCAAGTTTCTTTCAGTCAGCATTACTTTGGTGAAAGTCATCCATGTTGTGTGTTGTAGATCATTCACTGTCGTCATTGTGTGGCATAATTTTAATATTTTTATTTAATTTACAGATCTTAATTTTTAACTATACAGTTAGTTTGTTGCCCATCATCTTCCACCAGAATGTTAATCCCAAGAGAATTGGACCTTTGTTTTATTACTACTATTTCCATCTCTTACACTGTTTGTTACATACAGGTGTAATCATTTTGACTATTTCCCTCACTCCTTGGCATAGAAGAGAGATCTTGTTCAGTGTTTAGTCTCTAACACCCAAAACAGTGTTGGGTGCACAGTGGGAACGCAAGACAGACTATTTGTTGAAAGAGAAGAATAGAAGAACAGATAAAGAATCATTTTAGCTTTTTCCCTCCTAAGTGATTCTTCTATATTTTTTGTTAAATACAAAAAAGTACACAAACCCTGAGCCTTTGAGTTCAGGAGTTGGTAAACTACAGCCTACAACTGGCAGGCCGAAAATGATTTTTAGATTTTTTGAGTTATAGAGACAAAGAAGAATATGTCACAGAGTTATGTTGCCTGGAAAGCCTAAAATATTTCTATCTGGTCCTTTACAAAAAATGTTTCCAGGCAGTCATTATGAAGTTAACTCCATTAATCATTACTTAGGTCAGAAAGTAAAATACTTCCAGCACCCTGGAAACCTTCCCTGATCACAACTCCCTCCCAGTACTCTAGAAACAACCACTGTTCTAATTTTTGTGATCAGCATTTGCTTTTCTTTATAGTATTGTCATTATGACAGTTTTGTTAATCACGGCGTTTAATCTCCATGTTTAAATCTTCTGTATTCTGACTTTTGGCTGTTTGTTCTGTCAATTACTAAGAGAGGTATATTCATGACTGTCATGATTATGGGTGTACTTTGTTTCTTCCTGTATTTATATTTTTGCCTTATGTATTACTAAGTGATTCTCTTTATTTCTCCTGATACTTTTTGCTCTTAATGCAGTTTATCTGATACTAGTATATTCAAACCGCTGTATAGTGTAAATATTTCTGTTTTTATATTGTCAGCTTTTCATTATTATGTTTTCAGTATATCTGACAAGTACATAGTTGAAATTTTTTCTTTATTCAGTCTAAAATCTTTTTTAAGGGAATTACGTAGTGGTCCAGTGGTTAGGAGTCAGCACTTTCACTGCTGGGGCCTAGGTTCAATCCCTGGTTGGGGAATTAAGATCCTACAAGCTGTGTGGCATGGTCAAAAAAAAAAATCTTTTTTAAACTTCAGTATTTATTCTGTTTACATTAATGCTGCTAAGTCGCTTCAGTCATGTCCAACTCTGTGTGACCCCATAGACGGAAGCCACCAGGCTCCCCTGTCCCTGGGATTCTCCAGGGAAGAACACTGGAGTGGGTTGCCATTTCCTACTCCAATGCATGAAAGTGAAAAGTGAAAGGGAAGTCGCTCAGTCGTGTCCGACTCTTAGCGACCCCATGGACTACAGCCTACCAGGCTCCTCCATCCATGGGATTTTCCAGGCAAGAGTACTGGAGTGGGATGCCATTGCCTTCTCTGGTTTACATTAATAAACATCGTTATATTGGTTTTAAATACTCTGGCTTTTAATGGTATCTGTCATTGCCTGTTTCTTGCCTGTTCTATGTCACTGTTTCCTTCAATTCTTGTTTTCATTTGGATTAAAAAATATTTCATACTTTTCTCCTCCACTAGTAGGTAGGTCCTGTGTGGTGTTTCTCCCACAGGTATCTTTAATATGCCAAAGTTTGATGTTAACAGTAGCCTAGTTACATGATAACTTCGATTCCATTTCTGTGCTACTGCCTTGGTGGTGGTGGTGTAGGTTTATATTTTGCCCTTAAAAATTTATATATATATATATATAAAATCATAGAACATTATTATGCTGTCAGTGTTCATTTAGATTTATCCATGTACTTACTTACCTCTTTCTTTGTACTTCTTGCCTTTGTACATATTACACCTTCCACTTTAGGGAAGAAGTGGACGTGGAAGTACTTCTGCCTTCCATAGTCCTTAATACAGTATTTATCTGCTGGGGTTAACTCTCTAGGTTTTTGTTTGCTGAAATAACTTTATTTTGCCCTTATTCTTGAAAGATATTTATGCTGTGTATATATCTAGATTGTTTTTTTTTTTCACCACACACAGTTAAGTATATCGTTACCATTTTTTTTGGTTCCCTTGGTTACAGTTGAGAAAATAGTTTTCATTTACTTATTTCTTTGAAAGAAACTGCTCTGCTTCCCCTACCCACACCTACCCTTCTCCCCTCAAGCCCCAGACTACTTTTACTTTGTGGTGGTGTGCTTTGAGACATCCTTTTATTTCCCTTCCATGTGATTTGCTGGGCTTCTGATATTTGTGGGTTGCTGTCTTGTACCATTTCTGAATAGTTATTTGCCATTGTCTCTATCTCAGTCCTATTCTCTTTTTCATTCTCCTATAAAATTTCAGGGAACCATATGTTAGCGGAGAAGGCAATGGCAACCCCACTCTAGCACTCTTGCCTGGAAAATCCCACGGATTGAGGAGCCTGGTGGGCTGCAGTCCATGGGGTTGCTAAGAGTCAGACACGGCTTAGCGACTTCCCTTTCACTTTTCAGTTTCATGCATTGGAGAAGGAAATGGAAACCCACTCCAGTGTTCTTGCCTGGAGAATCCCAGGGATGGGGGAGCCTGGTGGGCTGCTGTCTATGGGGTCGCACAGAGTCGGACACGACTGAACCGACTTAGCAGCAGCAGCATATGTTAGACTGTCTCACTTTATCACCTGCCCCTTCATTCTTCTTTCTGTATGCTCCATTCTGGATAGTTTCTTGCCTTTCAGTTCTCAAATTCTCTGTTTTGGTGTATCTAATTTGCTGCATTGGATTCTTAATTTTTGTTATTTTATGTTCCCTGCAGATATAGTCAAACTGTCTTTTATTTCTTTAATCTGGTAGACATAGTTGTTTTATAATCTGTTAATTTTTGTATTTGAAGTTTAAAAAAATCTGTTTCTGCTATATCTTAATTTTCCTAGTTGTTGCTCAGGTCTTTATTTCTTTTATGCTTTGGTTATCTGTATGCTGCTCATACTTGAAAAATTGTTTGTGAAATTTCTTTGAGGTCTAAAATGAACATATGTTTCTCCAGGGAGAATTTTTATTTGCTTCTCTCAAGTGTCTAGAGATTCTACCAGTCTCTACAAACTACTAAATTCATGGCTTGCTTTGTTTGATTTGCTAGATTGTTTCTTTCAACCAGACAAGCAGTATTGATTTGGATTGTATTAACTTGCATGGGAAATCCCATGGGCAGAGGAGCCTGGTAGGCTGCAGTCCATGGGGTCGCTAGGAGTCAGACACGACTGAACGACTTCACTTTCACTTTTCACTTTCATGCACTGGAGAAGGAAATGGCAACCCACTCCAGTGTTCTTGCCTGGTGAATCCCAGGGAGCCTGGTGGGCTGCCATCTGTGGGGTCACACAGAGTCGGACACGACTGAAGTGACTTAGCAGCAGCAACATTTCTCAGGGGAACCTGCACCCCCTGCATGGCCAAGGCAACTGTTGCAGCTCCCTGAGGGCGGGAGAACTATTTCTTCTGGCTTACATTTTCCCTGAGGTTTTAACCCTTTGAAAGTACAGCTTAAAGTGGGAAGGATTCATATTGAGAGTCCTATGCTGGATGGGCTTGGCGTATGATTAGCCACTTGGCAACATGGTGCCCAGGGATTGGAAAGTCAAGATCTTAGGGTGTCCCATGGATGGAGGAGCCTGGTGGGCTGCAGTCCATCGGGTCGCTATGAGTCGGACACGACTGAGTGACTTCACTTTCACTTTTCACTTTCATGCATTGGAGAAGGAAATGGAAACCCACTCCAGTGTTCTTGCCTGGAGAATCCCAGGGACGGGGGAGCCTGGTGGGCTGCCGTCTGTGGGGTCGCAGAGTCGGACACGACTGACGTGACTTAGCAGCAGCAGCAGCAGGGCAAATGTGACTTTGATGCTTCTTTTACTACCTGTTTTGTGTTCCTTATTTCCATTAGGTTTTGCCATGACAAATCCCTACTATTTTGACAGCTTTTCAATGCTTTTAATATCTTTTTAAAAAAACATTTTGTCCTGTCTTTATAGTTGTTTTCTAAGGGAATGTTGGTACAAACATCCCAACCTGCTATATTTCCAGAGGTATTTAAAGATCTTTTAAGCCCTTGGCAAATAATTATTGAATGTATGACAGAATTATTTGTTTTAATATTGTAGCTTCAATGATAACAGTGTGCCAGGTAGTGAGATTATTGTTGTTAAGTATTACAGGTATTCTGGAGTCTGCATTTAAATTTATTGGGTGAGGTAGGAGTGTTGTTTTTAAGGAGTTGTGGCTTTTACTCATAGATTTAAAAAAAAAAATTCTTTTTTCCAGATCACTTTGATTAGTCTGTTTTACTTATATTTTCTAAAGTAAAAATGTTAGTTTTCCCTGATAAAGGGATACATGCTGATTATGAAAGTCCAATAATTCAGAAGTGGTAAAATATACAGTCCTTTCCACAAGAGCTATTATCAAAGAGTTTAGTGGGCATATATGTATACATGTATGTTCATATAGCAGATTTCCTCATTTCCATTGTATAAATTTATTTAGACAATAGACTTAAATATTTTGTATTCTCTAAGTAATGCTGTAATGAATATCCTTGTGTATACATCTGTGCTTATGCATTTGTTTCCTTTGGATAAATTTCCAAAGGTTAGTTCCCAAGTCAAAGAATATGCACACTTTAAAATGTCATCACATGAATGGATAAAGAAGATGTGGTGTCCAGTACACACATACACCCACACACTGGAATATTACTCAGCCGTTAAAAAGAATGAAACAGTGCCATTTGCAGCAACACGAATGGACTAGAGATTATCGTATTAAATGAAGCAAGCCAGACAGAGAAAGGCAGATATCATATAATATCACTTATATTGGAATCTTTAAAAATGATACAAATAAACTTATTTATAAAATAGAAATAGACCCACAGACATAGAAAACAAACTTATGGTTATAAAGGGGAAAGGGTAGATGTATAAATTAGGAATTTGGAATTAACATATTAATATACACACTGCTATATATAAAATAATAACCAACAAGGACTTACTGTATAGAACAGGCAACTGTGTTCATATTTTATAATAACTTATAAGGGAAAAGAATCTGAGAAAGAAAATATGTGTTCAGTTACGTATATATAACTGAATCACTTTTCTGTATACCTGAAACTAACATAGCATTATAAATCAACTATGCATCAATTTAAAATAAATAAAATGAAATATCATCACATAATTGCTAGCAGGTCATCAGCAGTTTGAGAGTCCCAATTTCTTCCTATCCTTCTAATACTGAATTTTACATTATAGTCTTTGCTAGTGAGAAAAATACCTTGTTTTATGTTGCATTTCTTCATCAGTGATATTACATATCTTTTCATATGTTTAGTGGCCTTTTGGATTTCTCTTTTAATGCTTATTCAGTTCCTTTGCCTATTTATTCGAGCATTTGCTTTGTCTTGCTGATGGGTAGGAACACATTATTTATTAAGATTGTTAGCTCATTGTCACTTATAGTGTGAATATTTTCTGCCTCTTTATAATTTGTTTTTTAACTTGTTTATGTCCACTTTCACCATTCAGAAGTCAAAAAATTAGAAGTGATCAGATTTATCAGTGTTTTTCTCTTCATGACTTATTACTAGTTTTGTCTTATTCTTAGATGTTCCTATATGGTTTGTGTTTTTAATGTCATGTTTAAAAAACCCTCACCACTAGAAAGTCATAATAGCATTTGTATATGTTCTTATAATTTTTATGTATACTATAAGGAAGTAATGTACTTTTCCTTTTTTCTAATATCTGTGTACATATCGTATCATCTTTGTAATAAAATTCCCACTAATTAGAAATGCAGTATAATCACACATTACACATCCATTTTATATGGGTCTTTTTCTGATTTTTCCGTGCCACTGATTAGTCTGCTTGTTCCTTTACCAGGATTATGCTTATTTGGTTTATTGTTGCTTTGTTATTGCTCTTTAGTCGTTAAGTCATGTCCAACTCTCTGCAACCCCATTGGACTGGAGCCCACCAGGCTCTCCTATGTCCATGGGAGTGTGTTGTCATTTCCTTCTCCAGGGGATCATCCCAAGCCAGGGTTGTCTCCTGCACTGGCAGGTGGATTCTTAAACACTGAGCTACCAGAGAGGCCAGTGTTGCTTTGCAGTAAGTTTTAATAGCTGGTCAGGTTTCCCTGGTACACTTTATCAAAAATTACATGGCTAATTTTGATGATTTTTCCAAGTGGACCTCAGAACTAAAATATGAAAATCCATAGAAACAGTCTCCCCAAAGAGCAGAGGAGAATCTAGATGATCAATCACTATGCTACCACAACACCCTTTCTTGCAAAAATAGAAACAATAATACACAAAAAGCCGTGAGCACTGGCTTTTAGAGAAGTTTGACATATATAAAATGTGAACTCAGAAGCACAGTATTTTGCCATTTAACGTTGGTCGTCTTTTATATTTGTCAGTGAATTATAGTTTTTGTTTTACATGTAATCTGCATATTGTTTCCTTGTAAGTATTTTATAGATAATTTTGAATCTGATTTTTCTTCTGATGCTACTTGTTCTGATTATAATCAAGTTGTTGATATATGGGGAAGTTATTGATTTTTGTGTATTTATTTTCTATTTGGCCATCTTACTGAACTCTTATTTGTTGTTTTTCAGTTGATTTGTTTGGTTTCCTTTGTGAATAGTTATATCATCCAAAATTGACACTTTCTAATGTTTGATATTTTCCAGTGTTTATACCTCATATTGTTTTCCTTATCACTTTGGCTAAAAATTCTATGATAATGTTGAATGACTGTGATATTAATGTGTTAACCCCTGTCTAGTTCCTAATTTTAATGAAGGTATCTCAAGTATAGCACCATTAATTATAGTTATTTTTATTTCTGAAAAAATACTCTGTTGAATTATAAATGGATACTTACAGGTTTTTTTTTTAAGTATTGCCCAACAATGTGCAAATCTTTTTGCATCTAAAGGAAAGAATCTTGATTCTCTGCCCTCCCACACCAACATTAATGTAGTGAATTACATTAGTAGATGGAATAATGAACTATCCTTATATTTCTAGAATAAGCCATACATAATTGTGGTATATTATTCTTTTGTTTGTATTTATTTTATATTTTGCATATGGGTATAATATGATAATAGAATAGAGAGTGAAGTAAGTAGGGGCCAATGCCTTAATCTTTATTAACCTAGAGGTTAGAAATAGCATTTCCTTGTAGAATTGAGGGTATAGTGAAGTTGTTTGTTGAACTCTACAAAGTAACCTGCAAATTCAGAGTTCTGTAAATATAGAACCATTAAAATGTACTAAGATAGGTCATAATCCAGTGATAATGTTACTGTACTCTCCATATTTGTTTTCAGAGGGTTTTTTTTTTAAAGTCCTTCTTGTATCTGATAACTGTGTTTTAATCTGTTGCATGTTTTGGCAGTATCAGATGTTTTCTTTGTCATGTAATTTGTGTGTTTTCTTTCATGTTTTCCAGCGGCGAGTAGAACAGCCTCTCTATGGTTTAGATGGCAGCGCTACAAAGGAGGTGTCAGAGGAGCAGTCTGCCCTGCCAACGCTTATGTCAGTGATGCTGGCAAAACCTCGGCTCGACACAGAGCAGCTGGCACAGAGGGGAGCTGGCCTCTGCTTCACTTTTGTCTCAGTGAGTACTGAGGCTGCGTTTATGCACATCCTTGTTTTCCTGGAGCCGAGATGGAGTTTGAGTAAGGATTTTGGTAGAGAGATGATGATTTCTAACTCTGTGTTACCTCTAAAGGTGTGTGCTTGTGCTCAGCCCCGCTTGGCTCAAGGCGCTGCGAGAGACTGCTTTATCAAAGTCTGAGTTTCCTGTGGGATGGAAAACACAACCTTAGGTTGACAAAGAACAGAAAATACAGATTAAATTCCATTACAATTAAAAATAAAATCTCCAGACTCCAACCATCACTTGTTTGAAGTTAATAGTCAAGTTAATAAAATATTAGTATGGGGATAGGCATGCTTACTAGTCATTTTCCCCTCTATGGTATCTGGACAGCCTGCATGCTTGCTTTCTCTCATTTCTTCAGAGTATTAGCACAGTTGCTTTTCCAAGACTATTTGGCTACCTGTTTGTTCCTTTCACCTTACTTCTTTCTTCTTCCTTGAAGAACAGGAATTTGATTATTATAAATGTTTGACCCCATTTTTTTATTTGCCAAATTATAATGCAGTTTGACTTAAAAGTTGTTGCTTTTCTTGGTTTCTTTACCCTGCCAAGTACCTGTTTGTTTTCAGTGACACAGTAAAGCAACAGAAAGCCCCATCGCCCTGTCCCTCCATTTTTAGGGGCCTCCTTCAGAGCTGACATTACCATTGATCAAGGTTTCTTTCTCTCTTTCTGGTTCATTTTCTCCAGTAATCTGTTTCCTCCTTATTTGATCCATGGTTTCTGAGCAAATAAATCTCTATAACCTCTGGGATTAACCCACATATGATTGTATTAAAAAAGGCCATGAAATGGTGGGTGTCTTAAGGAAAGGAGATAAAAACAATAAAATAATTAGATAGGGATCATTGTGTATTATTTGAATCACTTCTGCCCTTCCTTCCTTCTCCCATTCTTTCCTTCCTCAGCTTAAAACAGTACCCATGTATTACCTCAGAGTTCTTTAAGTTTGGGGGTAATTTATTGCTGAGCAGTAGAGAACTAATACATGTGGCTTTATCTTTAATGCTTCCTTTTTTCTTCATATTCTACATCTAATCTATCAGAAAACATACTTATATCTAGAATCTGACCATCTCTCACCGTCTCCACTGCCACCATAATGGCCCAACATCTCTCTGCTTTGGAATACTTTCTTATAGAGGAGTAATATGGTAATCACATCTGAAGAAGGAACATGGAAATAGTATAAAACCAAAGTCCTAGAAGCTTTGGTATAGTTCTGTTTCTCTTTGCTTCTCTGCAGTTCCAACTGGAGTATAAACTTAGATAAAAAAGGAGAAAAGCAAAAAAGTTAGCAAATATATAACAAATGTTGGTTAATAGAGACAAGCAGTTTCCTTTAAAAAAAATAAAAGGCAAAGGCTATGAACAGGTAGTTTTAATGGGAAAAAAAGGACAAATGTCTAACAATGTGAAAACTGGTTAACATCAGCCATAGAGAAATGCAAAATAAAATAACTTATCAAATTGACAAGGACTAGTAAATTTGGTGATTCTTGGTGCAGGTAGTGGCTTAGATACACATACAGTGCTATGTGTATGTATAAATTGGTACAGTCGTTTGGACAGGTTGGCAGTGTATCTCAGTGTTAAGTTTACATATCCTTGGGTCCCAAAATTCCATTCCCATGAACTACACAAAGGTGTTTATTGTATTGTTTATAAATTGCAAAAATTTGAAAGCAGTGTCCTTCCACAGTGTTTCAGAGGAACTTCTAACAAGAATACCTATTATCTCCACGTTGCTAAGTCCGGCAATCAGTTCTCAGAACTTATTCAATATAATTCATTAGCTGCAGTTGATCAGTCCCTTCTTCTTTAAGCACATGGTCTTTTCTTTGCTTCTGACTTTTTGATGCTTCTTCATTTCCTGGATCTCCAAATGTTGGAGTGCCCCAGGGCTCAGTCTTCAGTCCTCTTATATACATACCATCTTTCAGTAAGGAGAATCTCATTTAGTTTCTTACTTTCAGTTATCACCTATACTCAGAAGACTTCCAAATTTACATCTCCAGCCCAGAGCCCTTCCCTGAATTCCAGATCTATGTAGTCAGTTGTCTGTGTCTAATAGGCGTATCAAATTTAACACGACCAAAGCTGAATTCTTCACTTTGTTGCCCCATTCCAAACCCCATTTCTTCCACATCTCAGTAATTTTCAGCTCTCGGCTTACAATTGTTCAAAAATCCTGGAGTCATTCTAGTCTTATCTCTTTATTTTATATCCTAATTCTGAATCCATCAGCAAGTCTACTGATTTTACCTTCAAAATATATTCAGAATCCTGCCACTTCTCCTGCCCTTAACGATGACCACTCAAATCTCGTCTCCCACTGAGATCATGGTGGTAGCCTCCTAACTGAACTGTCAGCTTCTGCCTTTGTTCTCAGCAGATCAGAGTGATCCCATTGGAGCTTAAGTCCAGGCATGCCACTCCCCTGCTCACAAGTGTTCATAATGGCACATAATGCCTTGCATGGCCTGTTTCCCACCACTTTGACATCTGTTACTACTGCCTCCCTCCCTCACCAAGTTCCATCCTCACTGGCTGCCTTTCTTCTTCAAATACTACCTGGTGTCTCTCACCTCAGGGCCTTTATATTAACATTCTTCCTCTAGATATCACCTTGCCTTGTCTCCTTGGTTCTCTCTAGTCTCTGCTTAAGTCTACAGCCTGTTAGAAAGGCTGTATTGTATAAGATAGCACTCCTTCCTGCTCCCCCCAAACATTATATAGCTGCTGTGCCCTAATTTTTCTTCTTAGCCTTATCACTAGCTTACCTGTTATAATTTACTTGTCTCACTCCGCACCCCCATCCTAACTCCCTTCCACTGCAATGTAAGCTGCATCAGGTCAAGGACTTCACTTTGTTCACTTCTGCACCGCCAACACTGGAACAGGATCTGCTCTCATATACAGGCAGTTTAATTATATGTTGTATGAATTAATGAAGGCATCTTTCATATAGGGACTAGTTAGATAAAATATAGTATGTATATACAATGGGATGCTCAACAGTTGACCAATGAAGTGAGATAGACTTTTATGTAGTTTGTAGACTTTTTTTGGCCATGGGATCCCTTGCATTTCCATATAAATTTTAGGATCAACTTTTCAATTTCTGTAAACCAGACCAGATGGAATTTGTAGCAATTGTGCTGACTCTGCAGATTAATTTAGGGTAGTATTGCCCTCATAAAAAAAAAGTAGGTATATGTATTGGCAATGAAAGACCTATAGATCAATACTGATAAGTAAAAATAGGTGGCAGAATATTATGAGTCTGATCCTTTGAATGTTTGATCCCATGGACGTCCATGGCATTCTCTAGGCCAGAATACTGGAGTGGGTAGTCTTTCCCTTCTCCAGGGGTTCTTCCCAACCTAGAGATCGAATCCAGGTCTCCCGCATTGCAGGCAGATTCTTTACCAGCTGAGCCACAAGAGAAGCCCGTTTAAAATCATATTGGTACATAATTTTATGAATTTCAACATAAGAAATTTGATTTTCAACATTATAAACATATAGTTTTCTAAATTGTAAAAGTAGTATATGTGCATGATCTACGAATAATTGAAGTGGTATAGAAGAGTAAAATTCTTTCCTTTGTATTCATGAGATAACCACTGTTAAGAGTTTGTTTTAGATTTTGTACTGAATACCATTTTAACTTCAAATTATCTTTTATGTAATCAACATTCCCCATTTGAGAGATGTTTAACATACCCAGCTTCCTTTTTCATCTTTCAGCTTTTTAGTTATTATTACATTGTGATATTTAGTTTGTTATTTTAACTATAATTGAATTGTTTCTGCTTTATAAATTATTCTAAAAATTGACAACCTTTAAGGAGTATTTACAATATTATGGTTGTTTCATTATTGTGCACCGTAAAACCGCGTGATTTTATTCGATTCACTGAGAAGAAAACAGTCCTAGTCACTGAATTCGTTTAGATTGAATGAGGCAGTTATAGTTGTCAAGGTCTAAAGGTTTTTTTTAATATATATATGAGGTCTGTTACTTCCTCAAAAGCTACATCTTTTAACATTATATAAGATGTTCTTAAATGCTTTAATTTTTAAAAATGTAGTTTGCAGATTTTTTTTTGGCTGTGGGATCCCTTGTATTTCCATATGAATTTTAGGATCAGCTTTTCAGTTTCTGTAAACAGACCAGATGAAATTTATAGCAGTTGTGCTGACTCTGCAGACTAATTTGGGGGTATTGACTTCATAAAAATATTGTTTTACAGTCCATGAATATGAGATATCTTTCCATTTATTTAGGTATCTTTAATTTCTTTTTATTAGTAATAAAATTTGGAATTTTTGGTGTATAGATTTTGCCCTTGTTTTGTTCAAATTATTTCTAAGAGTTTATTCTTTTTCATGTTATTGCAAATGTTTTTCAGAGATGGCCTTTTTTGGTGTTGAAAAAGTTCCCTTCTGAGTTCATTGAGTTCATCATGAAAGGGTATTCGATGCTTTCTCTATATCTGTTGAGATGATCGTATGGTATCTTTTTATTCTTGAGGTCTGTCCACTATTTGTCTTGTCCTTGTCATGTCATAGCCTTTTTTTAGTCTTAAAAAACCTTTTACCTCAGAGAAGCTTTATTTTACTATTCTTAGATTTTTCTTTCCCTCTGCTCTTTTCCTCCTAAAAGCCTGTTAGATAGTTTTGAAGCCTCTTCCTGTTCTTGTTTCTTAACTTTTCTTTCATGCTACTTGACTTTGTTTCTTCCTCTGGGAGATTTTCTTGACATTGTCTTTCAGATTTTCTGTGTTCGGTTCTATGCATTTTGTTACTTAGTTCATCTATTCACTTTTTAGAATATTGATACTCTTATCTTGTCACATTTATTTTTCAAGTTCTTTACTGTAGTATCCTTTTAACCCTCTCTGAACATATTTTATTTTTAAAGTTGTTTTTATTGAATTCTTTGTTTTCTCTTGGATCAGGTTTTGTTTTTTCATGTTGGATCTCCACTTTGTGCTGTTGGTTTTCTTGAAAAATGTATCTTGCTTTAGTTGAATGCAGTACTATTAGAGTGATTTAGCATAGGTTATTGGCATGGGTTTTTCTCTGCAGTGGCATTGTACCGCTTCCCAAATAGCCCTCCATTGGTGTGTGTGTGTGTGAGTGTTATCCCTGTGTAAGCATCTGGTCAGCTTTCAGCAGAAAAACCAGCTCCTTTACAAACATGGAAATAAGGAGGGCGTTGTTTTGCTAGGTAACTCTTTAACTCTTAGCGGTGTATTCCACGTATTCCTCCAATCTGTCAGTTGTAGCGGGCAGGGATACTGTGCTTTCTTTGCTATTTTCCTTACGACACAATATTCATAGCAGAAGCCCCTCCCCCTGGACTCACTCATTTTTTCATTTTAAATATTTACATGTTTGTTTTTTTAATTTAAGAGACCAATTCTTGTGCTTTACCCTTGGTTCAGAAGCAGTAGTATCCATGGCTCTCACTATGCAAGGGAGAGATCAAGAGGGGACCTTGTTGGACTATACAGGTTTTAAATGTCTGATAATTGTTCCATGGGTCAGTCCTGGTAAAGGTAAATCTCAGTGTGGGGCTATGGAGGAGTTCCCTTGAAAAGAACCAGCCTGTTTTACTGCTGGTGTTTCCAGCTGTGAATTTATTTTACTTTCTCTATCAGTCTGATCCCAAATGCTTTTGAATGTTTCTTAAAATTTAAAGTTTTTAAAAATTTCTGATTCTTAATTCTCCTTTGTTTCTTAATGCTATTAGGGTTTCATTTAGAAAGAAAATCTTCCAAGTATCAGTAGGACTTTGGGAAATCTAGCCTGTAATTATGAATTAGAAGCCAATACTACTTCTGTAATTGGAATGAAGAACACGGAAGTCTGGGAAGGATGTTTTGCCGAGTAAGGGTTGGACTAAATTTACAACTACAGTGGTCTGCTTAGCAAGGCCATCAGCTTCTCATTTCTTGAGAACATGATCCTGTAACTGTGGACTCAGGAGACTAAGCTCTCTTTGTTTTCCAGTGTTGCATTTCTAGTGTTTAACACAGGACCAGGCACAGAGGTTCATAATTAATACCGAATGAATGATAAGAATTTTCATGGAGTATTTTCATGGATTCACTTGTCACAGTAGGTCCTTATATTTTTGTAGTTCTCCTATCTTTTGTAAGTATTATTTTCATTTTCATAAGGATTTGCTACCTCCTTACTTCTGTCCCACTGACTTAGTTAACTTTCTGCAGTTTTACTTATCACGGGCTATTTATATGTACATTTTTACAGAGAGCTTTAATTTGGAAACGTCTCCTTGAATGACATTCTAGTACCCTTTGTTTGCTGAAAGAAAACGTAGAAATGAGCACATGTTAAAAAAGGAAAAAGCATTAAAAAAAAATAAAAAACCCATATACCAAAATCTAGAAGTTCATAGAAAGAGCCTTTTAGCCTGTCATGTGATTCTTGTTGGTGTTTATTATAAAAGCAGCTCAGTAATGTTTAGAGATAGATTTTAAAAGGATAGGATTTTAAAAGCAATCTAATGATAACTGAAAGAGATAATGGTTATATCATAGTGCAGTATAGTATGTGAGTTTTACAATCATAACCCTTCATCAATAAGACGAGGTTAGGTTTGCCACATTGTAGGAAGAATAGGGAACATTATCAATTATTTAGACTCTCCTAAACCTGGCTCTAATCACTGCTCTGACATACAGGCTGTGTACATTGTTTTATCTCTTGAGACTGACTCCTCATTTTTTACTTTTTGATCCCCACAACAGTTCTCTCTCTTCCACTTGGGTTCTTGTATGGAATGTGAGAACCTGGAATGACCCTATCGTCTCTTCTCTTTGACTGCTTATTTCCTTCAAATTTTAACTCTGATATTATTTTATCAAGGAATTCACCCTCAATTCATTAAGTTAGGTTAGGTACCTTGTTGTGTATGCTTATAGCACATATCCTTAATTGCAGTTTTGTATTTATTTATATGATTGTTTAACAGTTTCTATCAACAAGTATTTATCCAGTGTTTTATACATCTTCTCTTGGTTTATGAGTTTTATAAGGCAGAGTGATGACTGGGCCTTTAGGTTTGTTTCTGTTTTTCTTGGCCATTGCGTCCCGAGCATCTAACATGATACTTAGATGAGGATGTTTCAGTGAGTACTTGATGAGTGAATAAATAAAAACGGAGATGATATTATCGCCTACCTTACAAGACTGTGTGAGCCTTCAGTTAAGTTGTGTGTATGAAGTGCTTAGCTTGCTTGTGGCCTGTTCACAGCAGTACCCATAATGGCCGATGTGAGACAGTCAGTGTACTGTGCTCATAGAGATTGGTTACTGTGGATGCAGATAGCCCTCAATTCTTATTCCCCCACTGACTAGCTCTGTGACCCCACGTAGGTACTTAATATCTCGGATTTGCATTTTCTTTATCTATAAATGGAAATAGCAGCACCTCCTTATAGGGTTTTGTAAAGTAATCCAAGTCTATGCCCTGACCAGTAATGCTGAAGAAGCTGAAGTTGAATGGTTCTATGAAGACCTACAAGACCTTTTAGAACTAACACCCAAAAAAGATGTCCTTTTCATTATAGGAGACTGGAATGCAAAAGTAGGAAGTTAAGAAACACCTGGAGTAATAGGCAAATTTGACCTTGGACTACAGAACGAAGCAGGGCAAAGGCTAATAGAGTTTTGCCAAGAGAACGCACTGGTCATAGGAAACACCTTCTTCCAACAATACAAGAGAAGACTCTACACATGGACACCACCAGGTGGTCAATACTGAAATCAGATTGATTATATTCTTTGCAGCCGAAGATGGAGAAACTCTATACAGTCAGCAAAAACAAGACCAGGAGCTGACTGTGGCCTAGATCATGAACTCCTTTTTGCCAAATTCAGACTTAAATTGAAGAAAGTAGGGAAAACCACTAGACCATTCAGTTATGACCTAAATCAAATCCCTTACAATTATACAGTGGAAGTGAGAAATAGATTTAAGGGACTAGACAGAGTGCCTGAAGAACTATGGACATTGTTCATATGGACAGTGTTCATGACCTTATACAGGAGGCAGAGATCAAGACCATCCCCAAGAAAAAGAAATGCAAAAAGCAAAATGGCTGTATGAAGAGGGCTTACAGATAGCTGTGAAAAGAAGAGACGCAAAAAGCAAAGGAGAAAAGGATAGATATACCCATCTGAATGCAGAGTTCCAAAGAATAGCAAGGAGACATAAGAAAGCCTTCCTCAGCAATCAATGCAAAGAAACTGAGGAAAACAATAGAATGGGAGAGACTGGAGATCTCTTCAAGAAAACTAGAGATACCAAGGGAACATTTCATGCAAAGATGGGCTCAATAAAGGACAGAAATGATATGGACCTAACAGAGGCAGAAGCTATTAAGAAGAGGTAGCAAGAATACACAGAACTGTACAAAAAAGAGCTTCACAACCCAGATAATCATAATGGTGTGATCACTCACCTAGAGCCAGACATCCTGGAATGTGAAGTCAAGTGGGCCTTAGGAAGCATCACTATGAACAAAGCTAGTAAAGGTGATGGAATTCCAGTTGAGCTGTTTCAGATCCTAGAAGATGATGCTGTGAAAATGCTGTACTCGATATGCCAGCAAATTTGGAAAATGCAGCAGTGGCCACAGGACTGGACAAGGTCAGTTTTCATTCCAATCCCAAAGAAAGGCAATGCCAAAGAATGTTCAAACTACCGCACAATTGCACTCATCTCACACGCTAGTAAAGTAATGCTCAAAATTCTCCAAGCCAGGCTTCAACAATATGTGAACCATGAACTTCCAGATGTTCAAGCTGGTTTTAGAAAAGGCAGAGGAACCAAGGATCAAATTGCCAACATCCACTGGATCATGGAAAAAGCAAGAGAGTTCCAGAAAAACATCTATTTCTGCTTTATTGACTATGCCAAAGCCTTTGACTGTATGGACCACTGCAAACTGTGGAAAATTCTTAAAGAGATGGGAATACCACACCACCTGACATGCCTCTTGAGAAATCTGTTTGCAAGTCAGGAAGCAACAGTTAGAACTGGACATGGAACAACAGACTGGTTCCAAATAGGACAAGGAGTGCATCAAGGCTGTATATTGTCACCCTGCTTATTTAACTTATATGCAGAGTACATCATGAGAAACGCTGGGCTAGAAGAAGCACAAGCTGGAATCAAGATCACCAGGAGAAATATCAATAACTTCAGATATGCAGATGACACCACCCTTATGGCAGAAAGTGAAGAAGAACTAAAGAGCCTCTTGATGAAACTGAAAGAGGAGAGTGAAAAAGCTGACTTAAAACTCAACATTCAGAAAACTAAGATAATGGCATCCGGTCCCGTCACTTCATGGAAAATAGATGGGGAAACAGTGGAAACAGTGTCAGACTTTATTTTTGGGGGCTCCAAAATCACTGCAGATGGTGACTGAAGCCATGAAATTGAAAGACGTGTACTCCTTGGGAGGAAAGTTATGACCAACCTCAACAGCATATTAAAACGCAGAGACATTACTTTGCCAACAAAGGTCCATCCAGTCAAGGCTATGGTTTTTCCTGTGGTCATGTATGGTTGTGAGAGTTGGACTATAAAGAAAGCTAAGCACCAAAGAATTTATGCTTTTGAACTGTGGTGTTGGAGAAGACTCTTGAGAGTCCCTTGGACCGCAAGGAGATCCAGCCAGTCCATCTTAAAGGAAATCAGTCCTGGGTGTTCATTGAAAGGACTGATGTTGAAGCTGCAACTCTAATACTTTGGCCACCTGATGCAAAGAGTTGACTCATTTGAAAAGACCCTGATGCAGGTAAAGATTGAGGGCAGGAGGAGAAAGGGATAACAGAGGATGAGATGGTTGGATGGTATCACCAACTCAATGGACATGAGTTTGGGTAAACTCCGGGAGTTGGTGAAGGACAGAGAGGTCTGGCATTCATGGGGTCGCAAAGAGTCGGACATGACTGAGCGACTGAACTGAAGGACTACTGGTGATCATGGCAGTAATTGCTCAATAGGTGATGGTTATACATTGTTTTAATGTTAACGAATAAAGAAATAAAGGAATAATTAGGAAGTATCAGATGAAACTTACATTATTCGAAACACTGTATTCTCTGATGAGATGATATTTCCATTAGCCCATAATCCCCAGAATATCCAGTATTTTGTAATTATGTCTAATTATGTATTATGATAGGTTGTACTATGTTGAGTGCAATTTTGTTTTTAAAAGGACTCTTTGGAGTAAAGGTCTTCCTTGACTTATGATGGGATTAGGTCCTAATAAACAGGTCATGAGTTGAAAATACCACTTGTAAATAAAAATATATTTAATATACCTCAGCTATTGAATATATCATAGCTCAACCTTGCTTGCCTTAAATGTGCTCAGAACGTGTATATTAGTCTGCAATCACCTAACACAAAGTCTATTTTATAATATAGTGGTGAATCTCATGTAATTTATTGAATACTGAAAGTAAAAATCAATATGGGTGTCTGGGTGTATGGCTCTCAGTGTATCTGGTTGTTTACCTTCATGACTCTGTGGCTGACTGGGAGCTGTGGCCTGCTGCTGCTGTGTGGCATCATGAGAGAGTACTGTGTCACATGTTACTAACCCAGGAAAAGGTCAAAATTCAAAATTTGAAGTACCGTTTCTACTGAACTTATTGCTTTCTCACCATCATAGAGTTGAAAACTTGTTAAGTGGAACCATTGTTAAGTTGGTGACCATCTGTATAATGATTGCATAGTCTTGAACAGTTGAATTATATTAAGTCCTAAACCTTCTAAATTTGAAAGTGCCTTAGAATGCCCCATTATTTATGTGTAAAATGTCACAGTAAACAAGTGATGATATTGTAAATCGGCCAAAATTTTTGGCCCACTGTGTGTTCCTGGGCAGAGTTTGAGGGTCTCGGATGTGCTTCTGAATAGAAGTTTCCAGTCCTCTCTGCCTGAGTCATGGGCGTCCCTGGTGCTTGAGTGCTTCACCAGCCTGTCCTGCGAAAGCACGTTTACGGTTGACTGTTAAGACGTGTGGGTTTGGACTGACTGCTCAGGTCCACTTTGATGTGGAATTTTTTTTAATAGATCCATACTATGTGTTACACCATTCGAGACTGGTTTAATCAGCAGATTTAGAACTATGGATCCAGGGGGCCACCTGTAAAGTTACCTGTGGATTTTTGACTGCATGGTGGGGGGAGGAGGGTGGATGGTCAGCGCCCTTAACCCGTATGTTTTTCAAGCATCAATTGTACCATGAAAAGGACATTTACATACTTAATTTCCATATTTAAAAAATTGATTTGTAAGCATTTGGTGTTTTAAACTATTTACAGTAAAATGATCTCAGCCACCTTGTCAGGCCCTTACTTTTCATTTGAATTGTGTATACTTTCGTCTTGGCTCCATGGCCCTGAGTCTTGGTTTTCATCAGGAAGTATTTGTTTTATGTAATCGTTTGTATCCATATAAATGCTCATGGAGAAAGATGGAAAACTTCTTGTGATTGGTGGTACACCTTTATTCCAGGCTCAGCAAAACAGTCCCTCATCTACGGGATCTGGCAACACAGAGCATTCCTGCAGCTCCCAAAAACAGATCTCCACCCAGCACAGACAGACCCAGGTAGGTCAGTGGTTGGTAAAGAGAGAGGGAAGGAACTGCTTCGGAGGAAATGCTAACACTGCGTGTAAAATCTGGGTCTTCTCTCTCCCTTTATTTCTCTGACTTCATCTCCTTTATTTGTGTGTGTTGTATTCAGAACTTGCATTATGAATATTTCAAGTCTTTTGGAAGGTGCTTTTAACTGTTTGAGGTGTTCCTTTGCCTCTCTGATGTATTCAGAAAGACTATGGACAGAGATGATTCTATTGCAGCATGGTACCAAGGAAGAAAGCACTTGTTTTGGAGAACTCAGGACCCCGATTCAGGTTCTGGCTCTGCAACTTATGCTTTATCTTTTGGGGCCTCATTTTTCTTCAGTTCAAATTATCTATAAAATGTGGTTGATTATCATCATCTTAGTGTCTACAAAACACTTGTTGGCACAGTACTTACGGTAGGCGGCAGGGAATCTTTTTTATTGAAATATCGTTGATTTAGAATGTTGTGTTAATTTCACATGCATAGCAAAGTGATTGGTTATACGTATATATATGTATGTGTCTGTATTCTTTTTTTTTCTGATTCTTTTTCCATTATGGTTTATTACAAACTATTGAATATAGTTCTGTGTGATACACAGTAAAACCTTGTTGTTTTAAACTTCTTTAACATGTGGCACACCAACATAATTCTTCCTTAAACAGTCTTCAGAAACTCCTTAATTTAGGGAATGTTGTGAATATTCAAAAATAATATCTGCGAAAAGGATAGTGGATATATCCTCCATTTTGTTGTGTTGAGCTCACCAAATATTATACCTTGTTTTCTTGAAGCCTGTTGGTACCTTGTTACCTTCAAGACAGGATGCCTGGCAATCTAGGAGAATTTCTTAAGTCACAAGAGCTAAACAGCCCTCAGGAGCAGATTTTAATTTTATTTGAATTAAACTTTTGAATAGTTGAATAGACTTCTGTAGTTGAGCATTCATCTCTCTTCTTCTGGTCGCTCTGTTTCCACTAGGTGGCATGTTTGTTCTTTAGAGAGTTGGGTTCTTTCTCCTCTGATGACCTTTTCTATTCAGTTAGTTTCATTTCTAGAGAGTATGTTTCTGTACTGTTCAGTGCACAGTATTTTGAGAATTCATATATTTTATTCCAGAGTTAATATATTTTTGAAGGACAAGTATAGCAGAACGTAATGCTTAAAGAATGAGATGAGAAAGGCAGATTTAATTTCTTGAGCCATGTGATTCCAGGCTAGTTGTGTCATCAAGTGCTTTTTTTCAGAAAAGTAATGAGAAAAATGTGATGACATGTAATATTTTGAGACTAATCCTGAGTTTGTTTTCTGCTTATCCCTGTAGTCTGACCTCACAATAGAAAAAATATCTGCACTAGAAAACAGTAAGAATTCTGATTTAGAGAAGAAGGAAGGAAGAATAGATGATTTATTAAGAGTAAGTATTAAAATGTCATACGAGATTTTATAACAAGCAGTGATTGATTTATCTATATTTATATGTGTGAATTACGTGCATATCATGGAGATAATTACTGTAACCAAATAATAAAGTTAAAATGTAGACATTTGGATATTTTCCTTTGATCTGAGGGAATCTGAGTAGGTAACAAGGATCAAACTATATTCCAAATGGTACCTTTACATTGGACATCTTAATTGTAGAATTTTAGTATTTAAATATATACTAGAGGACTATATCTGTGGAGAGTTGAAGCTGTGAGAATATGTATATAGAGTGTTGTTTTCCCATTTCAGGGAAATTTTTTTTTAATGTCTTTGAATTTTTAAAAATTTTATTGATTTTTTTATTGGAATATAATTGCTATACTGTATTAGTTTCTGCTGTACAATGAAGTGAGTCAGCTATATGCATACATATATCCCTTCCCTCTTGGACCTCCCTCCCACCCCCCATCCCACCCCTCTTGGTCATCACAGCACACCAAGCTGAGCGTCCTGTGCTTACAGCAGCCTCCCATTAGCAGTCTGTTTTACCCATGGTAGTGTGTATGTGTCAATCCCAGGCTCTCAGTTTGTCTCACCCTCCCGTTCTCCTCCTCACCCCCCACGCCCCACCCCCCCATCCACATGTCCGTTCTCCACGTCTGTGTCTCTATTCCTGCTCTGGAAATAGGTTCATCTCTACCATTTTTCTAGATTCCACATATATGTGTATTTGAATTTTAAAAACTATTTCACAAGTACTTTGCAGTCCTGGTTTTGCATTTTATATCTTTTATAACCTATTCGTCTAAAGTGTTTTGTGCTCACAAGAGAAACTTTAAAAGTAGCTCTATGGAGTTTAAAATATACCTCTAGAAAATATACAATGATTTTTAAAAAAATTTTTTATTTTATTGGAGTATGGTTGATTTACATTGTTATGTTTCAGATGTATAGCAAAAGTAATTCAGTTATACATATATTCATTCTTTTTAAGATTCTTTTCTCATATAGCTTATTGCAGAATATTGAGTAGAGTTCCTTGTGCTATACAGTAATACCATGATATTTTCTGAAATAATTTTTAATATACAGTTTGGCATATTGACTCACCCTTTTAAAAATATTTTAAGGTTTATTGTTTTCTTATTGTAAAAAGCAACACATACTCTTTATTTAGAGAATAGTAAAAATAGTAAAAAAAAAAAAAAAAATGACACCCATAATTCCATTAACTGCAATTAAAACATTTGGTATATTTACTATAGTAATTTTTGATCTGTTTATAGCATATATAAAATTTTTTAAAGAAATTGTTTATTTATTTTTTATTTTTTGGCCACAAAACGCAGCATACAGGATGCAGTTACCTGGTCAGGGATTCCCACGTAGTGGAGGCATGAAGTCTTAACTGTTGGACTGCCATCGAAGTCCCTGTACATGAATGCATCTATACATAAATACTACCAATTTGTAAATAAAATTGGCTAACATTTTAATCTCAATGTTTTTATTGTTCTCAAGCTGATGTTCCCTTTTCTATTCAGAAACATTTTTCCTTAGGCCTGGTGGTTTTGTTTCTTAGTTTGCTTTTCTCCATCCTTCAGTGAGAAGAGCCGTGTTTAAACTCAGTACCTATTTTCCATCTTTCGTTGTTAGCATGTATACTTGCTTGGTGTTGCTCTTAACGTCTCTTCTTTTCACTTGGGTGCTCATTGAATTGCCAAGGTTTATAATTAGATATTGTGTGTTTATAGAAATCCTAGTCTAATTGTCTAATCTAAACCAAAAAATTAAGATTTTTGTCCAGGGTAGCTCTGCTGAGCTAAAAAAGGATCATGGGCTTGTCTTCTTCCTTCATCATCTGATTTTCTTAAGATTGAGAAGATGGAGTATGTAAAAAACTGACCCTAACTTAGGATTATTTTGGGGAGTTTTAAAAATATGGTTTTATTTCCCAGGAAACGGTATGTCCTCTTTGCCACTCCCGTCTTTCTAATCCTTTGTTTTCTGAAGATTGTAGTCTTTCTTTGGATCTAGAACAGTGCCAATGGAATGGTTATGTCAGAAAAGAAGACACAAAGGAGAGATGCCATTTTTTCAAATTGATGAGTGCTTGTGTTTCTGATTCGGAGGGACAGGGGAATAACCACTACTCTTTTTGTCTCCTTTCAGACAGGCATGGACCATTGATTGAGTTTTTCCATTTTAGTTAGATGTTTGGATAAGGCTGCATCAGGACCTGCTAGTCAGGTGCTATTTTAAACCTGAACACAAAATCATTAGTGTTGGAAACCACAAAAATTTAGAGTTTTTAAAATTTAAAATAAACTGCCAAAGATTGATTCCATAAATTTGATTATAGATTTTAAGGGATGTTCACCTTCCAAAAGTAGATTGGACTTCATATATATGCATTATATGATCTTTGGCTTGCAGATTTTTAAAGTATGAATTAGACATATTTAACCAAATGTCCTTGTACTTGGCCTTTGGTAATGTGGTCCATGGAACTCATGAGCTCTCTTAGAAGAACTAATAGGAAGAAATTATGAGGAAAGTAGATACTTGGAGATGGAAACTGTTGCACAATGGTCACTTTAAAATGAAGCTTCAAAGTCTCAAAAATTGAGTGTGCTATAGTATCATTTATTTGCCAAAAGAGTAGATATCTTTTGTTTAACACAAGAGTAAACTCAGGAGTTGCAAGTCAAAATTGACCTGGGGTTAGTGGTTCTTCGCTTCTCTGTTATTGTAGGAGTCTTGCATTTTTCAAAGTATTTAGCCCACCCTTCTGACCACAGCTAAATCAACTGTGTATTTACATTCTGGTTTTCTTGAACCAAGACCTTGTATTCAGCTTGTTTGTTAGTTCTATCTTATGTGGGCATGGGTGTGCCTGGCTTCTCTGGTAAAAAACATTTATGTAAATCCATGTCTCTTCTTTGGAAGGAAGAACAGAAGAGCAACAATTGAACATACAGAACATTATGTGTTGTTTTTTTAGTAGTGCTTATTCACCCTTTGTAA